>NC_092677.1:13688600-14359850 GCF_964355755.1 Antedon mediterranea | reverse complement strand
TGATTATTTCGACAATCCACACAAAACGCCGCTATTCTTCTATGAAATCGCACGCCACAACAACAGCGGAGATAGGCCTAGAATCGTACGGCACTTGTGTAATCACTTCTTGTTGCTATACGCTTGGGTGCACACGGAACAAGAAAATTTAACTGATGAATTATTCATGTTTATTTTGTGACGTTTCATGAGGGGGTCCCCAACTTATGTACGAAAAAAAAAATCGCCTCCCGGATTTCCTTTTACTTCTTGTATTGAGTACATAAGTTCGGCCTGGTCAGCTCCTATTAGTAAGTCAGCAGCGTGAACTTTTTTTCTGCTCTTCTTGAGAACGGAATATTTTTCAGATGGCTCCATTACTGTTTTTTGATGGTCCAATCAACTGCATGCATATTTCCAGTGACTTTTTCTGTTGTATATGCTGATATCTGTTTCATTATTTTACCATCAAGACTGCCGATTCCCAACTCAACTAAAGAACTTTCCAGTGTTTCTTGTACTCCATTTAAAACATTAACTCTCACCCGTTCCGTGCGACCTTCGGGTCCTAATTCTGCTGCTATAACCGCATTTAAATAGCTGTTGCTGCTTGCCTCATCAAGGAGAGCGTTTATTTTAATTCTCTTCTGACCTTTACATACAAATACCGGTATCGTTCGAAGAGCTACAGATTCACTACTATGTCCCGTTTTCATGGTTGTTGGGTTTTCATCTACATGATCAAAACTATGGAGCGTATTTTCAGGGCTAGCACTCGGTTGCATATTTTCCGAACATGGACTATGCTGACTGACTGCGGTGTTATTATTATTATGAGTTTGAGTGACTAAAGGTTCATCATCGGCATCTATGTTGTTATTAGGTCCGGTTTTGGTTTTTGTTGTAATCTGGATCATGAAGTAGACGGTGATGCTTTCGGCGACAGCCTCTCAATCCACATGTTCTACTTCGTTTACACTCGTCTCTTAAATGTCCTCCCCTTAAACAACAGAAGCATGCCTTTTCTTCTTTCACTTTGTTCCATCGTTGATCGACGTTCAATTCTTTAAACTTGTAACAAGCATATAGTGCATGTCCTTCACCACAGACTACACAGTCTCGCCAAGTCTTTTGGGTTTTGCTGGTTTCTGTATCTGTTACAAATGTTCTGATATTCTTGTTTTCTTTCCCGATTCCATCAACTGCCTCACATGCAGTAGTTAAGAACATTGCTTCTTGATTAATGAATTTTCTCATGGAGTTTGTGTTTTGAGTGTATCCATTGTCAAACGCCCAACGGTGAAACTTGGACCATATTTTCGTTCCAATCTTTCTTTTGCGACTGTATATGCATTGGCTGAATGTCCTAAACTTTCTATTACCTTTAGTGCTTCTCCTACCAAGCTGTCCCTTAGTCTTAATAATTATACTCTGCTGTGGAGTTTGTATTGTCAACACATGCCATAAACGATTTCCAACATTCATAATTTCTTTTATCTCCTTCAAACTGTGGTATCTTTACACGTGTGAGCAGTCGTCATGCATCCCCTGAGAGTTGAGCAGGAACATGCGTGTGCATTTGTGGTCCATTGCTGCATTGGAAATGCGTGTCTGTTTCGAGTCCACTTGCCCTTTGTTTAGTAGTTGTACTTGTATGTATTGGCGGCACTGGCATGTATTGTGGAATTTGGTTTATATTTTGTGTAGTAGTAGACGGATGATGAGTTATAGGTGTAGTCCAGTTTTGAGATGGATGATCGTTTAACTGTTGGCTTAATATTATTGGAGTTGGCCTTTTGTTGTTTTTTCTGTACTGTAATAGAATTCAGTTGGGATAACTCATCATCTAATTCTAATGTTAGCTTTTCTATCTCGTTTTCCAGTTTATATTGTTCAGCTTTGATTACAGACTCATGTGTGTTGCCTCCTAAAACATTACTAGTATTAGTATAGGGCCTAGACTCGGTTGTCAGGGTAAGCAATGTTTTCTCACGTGCCGCAAGTGCTGCGACCGTGTCATCAATCATATTCTCGATACTATCATATTATTGTTCTTCGTACTCACGTAACTGTTCTTCGTTTTCTTGATCTTCATTTAGTAATTTATTATTCACTTCTGTGTATGTTTCAAACTTCACCAACAGCGTTTTTAAGTTTGTAATTTTTTTCAATCTCAACATAAGTGCTTTTCTTTATCGCTGCTGGGCCTAGGCCTAGTCTTAGCGGTAGGTCTATGTTGAGTACTCTCCGGGCCTCTTCTACGAGGTCTTTTATGTATCGATATCTTTGGCCTAATTGCCTCCTCAAAGTATTAATTGGCATGGCCATATTTTCTTTTTACAAACCTCGCTCTGCTACCAAAATGTTATGGAGAAGTCTCAACCATCATAATTATAATTCAATTCAATTCAATACGGAAGAATTTCACAGATACTGTCACTTTATTTCGTATAAACTTCGAACGTGTTCAAACCAGGGAGTTGTTATTAGATAATATTAACAACTCCCTGTTCAAACATTACATCAGTACAAATCACCTCCTATTCCTCCTGGCAACCAAATATCTGGCGCCCTCTATCAGTCTTATTATCTCCGGAACAGTCAGTATTATTATTAAATAATATTGTGTTCTTTAATTATAAGGCTCATTTATTCTATTCTAATTTTCAACAATTAATAGTAAAACAGGGCATTTTGCAATAAGAAATGGTTAGGTGTGTTTAATTACTTCAGTTAGGCCTAAATACATTCAAGAGAAGTATCTCAATTCGGTAAATTTTATTGGCGATCGGTGGCTGGTGCGTTAATTACGTTATCATCTAAATAACCTTCACCACAACCTACGGTACTGTAAACCCCTCTCAAACACCTGGGTCAGATGCTTAGCCTATTTCGACAAGCATAAAAGTTGTGTTGCTTAAATCGTACTTGTGAATATGTAGTGTACATATAGTTTATAAATTAATTTTAAAAAGAATCGTCATTATTTATATGCAAATAATTTAATTTTACGACGTCGGACAAAACGCATTATTAGTTGTCCTGGCGTTACGGTCACGCAGTGTACTGAACGTATCTACATAAGTTGAAATACTAGATCTATGCAATCAAACGGACTGAAATGACGATGTTTCTAGCCCTGTTTATTTGATAAAAAATGCTACGAAGCTCGCCTTATATTATTGTATTTATTATTATTTACAGTAGAACCCCTATTAAAGCGTGGTTCCCACTAGCGACGCAACGCAAGGACGTAACGCAACGCAAGTGAATTGACAAATCACAAGCGATGGCTTATTCGCTTGTGATTGCTAACTGTCTATAACTTCGCTTGTCATTGGTTAAAACGCTTGCGTTGCGTTTACGTCCTTGCGTTACGTTCTAGTGGGAACCAAGCTTAAGGGGACACATTCGAGACCTACCTTAAAAGGATGATACCAAAGAACTTATAACACAAGAATCTCCAATTTGCATTCAAAACACAGTATCGGAAGTACAGGGTTAAAAGGTCAAACTGGGCGACGCCATTTCACAGCATGGAGCAGCGCTCCCTCCAAACTAGGAAGTCAATTACTCTACCCCCTAGAGTATTAGCAGATCCCCTCTATGATTTTGACTTTCTAATTTGATGCGGGCGCCCTACTCCATGGCTCACAATGGCGCCACCCATTAGCTCTATTCTATCCCACAATGCCTTTCGAAATTGTTATGCGCTTCGGACGAACAGGAGATTCTTGTGTTATAAGTTCTTTGATGAAACTGTGGGATTGGTCCATATATTGAGCCTTGTATGTTTCACGGGAAAGTGTCCCCTTAATAGAAGTGTCACCTAAATCATCATGTCATACTAAAGCAGTAGATCCTACTGTATGTATTAGGTCAAACTATTTAAAAGAGAATTTAATTGATAATTTGAATAATTCAGGGCGACACTGTAAGATTTCACAAATTACATAAATAACACGTAATAAATATAATTTCAATATTTTGAATATTCATAAGCCTAGTCATGTTGTTGTCGAATAATTTGTTATCGTTTTCTAAATTTCAATAAAATATACAGTTAGTAAGCGTAATCCTACACAATCTAGTCTTCTTATTGTTTTCCTTATGTGTAGGCCTACGTAACATAAAGCAAAGATGTCAATCCAGTTCTGATTGGTTGGGTAAAATGCTTACGTATATCACTGTACATTATTCTCAATTCGGTTGACGTCTTTGATCTAACGACAAGTACTGTTTTATTATACACATTTCAAAATAAATCAATGTAGAGCAAGTCATAGGTAATCTTCTTTCACAAATACCCCAATAAATTAATACACTCTAATGCAAGCTCTTCAATTTAGTGTCTAAGCGCTCGCTCGCACCACCTGTAGGGCTTACTGTTATTGAATGGTGTGCATTCTTTACAACCACACAGGTGTTTTTGCCAAGTATACTGTATGCATGCTTACCTAGGCTCGAGTGTTACTTTCGATCTTGGATAGAATTGTATCTTCTTTAATTATAAATGTTTATATTAACACTATTATTTTACAACACGGATTAAAAAAATGTATTTTTCTACTATTATTAATTACTTACTTATATTACTTAAGTACTTACCTATGTCTATAAATGTATACATCTTATTGTGCAAGCATAAACAATGGTATAGAATCCGTCCCTCCTTCCCTTCGATCTTGCATTGAAAAATTGCGCCATCACCAATGTAGTACTAAAACAATCCCATGTGTCAATCATCTAAAAAAAGAGCAGCATTTTGTTATTTACAATATTTTGTTCCCAGAAAGTGCATTTCCATGTCCTCATTCGGGGTAACTATACCTAGTGGCATAAATCCGTGAATAAAATTCCGAAGGAAATTTCTACAACTGGGATTTTAACCGTTAGCATAAATAAGTAAATCGCCCTCTTTGTATGTACGGCATTCTAGGCTATATAACGCCTCGCACGTAGCTATCTTGATCATATAAATAAGTGTAGCCCACTATCTACCATACTTCGCTTCCCGTGACTACACAGCAAGCCTACTATTGCTAACATAACAAGGTAAGCGTAATATTGGTGTTTTTTTTATATCCAAAGTGAATAATTAATATAATGTGACATTAAAATGACATATTCTACCAAACAATTTTAATATATCTTTAACCTTTAATTGAAGATCCTCTTCTGAATCCGAATCACCCTAGCAGTAAGTAGGCCTACCTCTTTTTGATGATCCGGTCCTCCTACTACTAGATAGGACAAGGTCCTTTATCTAACTATGTAGGTTAATTCTGTAGAGCATATTCAGAATCATATTTATTAAGCATCTGATACAAATAGAGGAATGTATGTAGCTCAGCTTGACACTAGCTCTATCTAAACAAACTAGTTTGACAAAAAAAAAGTGTGGTGTTCCCAAATTATGTAGGCCTATATCCCAAAATATGGTAGTGATATGACATCATCATGTCCATATATGGGCACATCACATTGCATAGCTTTGGCTATAAAGAGAAATACTTATAAGTAATTCCAGTCGTATATTTTCAAATGCATGTTTGAAGTTCTGTCTACACTATCAAACTATATGTGACAAAACAAATGTGATGCTCATAGATGGACATGATGATGCCATACCAATTACCATATTTGGGCACATCACAAATAGTTTGATAGTGTAGACAGATTCACTGACAAGTTTTCACATTTTTTTCAGCTACACAAAATGGCAGATAAGGATCAAAAGAAGTTTGGCTTTTTGAGTAACTACCCGTTTTGTAGTCCAAGAAAATTGGAAAACACTCACGAATATGACGCAGACACGAAGCTTGATACGATTGCTGTAACTGCTCAATGCAAATTGGGGGATCAGAATCTGGCCAGCCCTGTAGTGCCATCAATAAGTCTATCGTCTACATTCAGAATTAACAATGTTGGCGAATATAAAAAGTGTGCAGAGGTACAGTGATACTATCGGTTACTTATTATTAATGTAAAACTTTGTTTCTGTTGAATAGGCCATTTTAATGCCATATGACTGTAAAACTGTACTTTAAAGGAAAAGATAGTCAAAAGGAAGACTGTCTGGACGGAAGTCAGTGGATTTTTGGTTAAATATGTTGATTTTGTTTATTTTTATAAGCGAAATCCTTGGGGGTCTTTTTTGGTAAAAGGGAATTAATTTAAAACTACAAATGTTAAACCTATTCAATGTGTTATACATCTTAGGCTTTCATGTTTTTGAAGGACAAAACCAGTAGCCTATACTTTTAAGATGGGTTCCCACTACGACGCAACACAAGGCCATAACGCAAGCGAATTGACCATCGGTTTTGATTGGTCAAGTAACTTGCTTATTTGTTTGCTTGTTTTTATTTTTTGCTCATATAAAAATCAACAGTGGTACAGAAAATATATATACATCAAAAGTCGCAGACTTAACAAACAACAAAATCAGAACAAAGACAACAAAAAACGAGTAGGAGCAAGGGATAACCCTCTAAACCCGGAGGTTTGTATCATGAGGGGTCCCGAAAGAAAAAACAAAGGAAAAAAGAACAATTAATCAGACGGCAGGAAGTGAGAGAATACTAAATTAGTCAATTGGCTATTTGAGGATTTTCTTTATATGAAGCTTGAAGGTGGACTTTAAATTCATTTCTTTGATATTCTGAGGTAAACTATTCCAGAGAATTATGCTATTATAAAAAAATGTAGAAGCAATGCAACTGGATTTTTTATAAATATTAAAATAATCGTATATGCTGCCCCTTGTATTATGGTGATGTCTTTCTGAAACTTTCAAAAAGTTTTCACGCATATACATACGTTGCGGTTTACGTCGTTGTGTTGCGTCTCTAGTGTGAACCACGCATTAAAAAGGTAGTAAGCCCTAAAACGTACTAGTAGTTGTATATTGTACCTGATAGCTTGCACAAAATACTTTTAACAGGATATATTATGGCAGTGTACCAACATTGATTTAATTTTCATTTCCCACAGGAAGGCTATATTTATGGTAGACTGGCAAATCACTCATGCGAATCTGCTGCTGAGGCTATCAACTTGCTAGAAGGAGGAACAGGGGCCTTAATATTCCCCAGCGGCATGTCTGCTATCACAACAACATTGTTAACTGTGCTCCAAAAAGGGGACCACGTGGTAAGATATCTACACGTCGAAGTGTAAGTTTAAAGATTTTGTCCCCTGAAAAAAAAACTGTTCAAAATGTTTTGTTCAATATGCTATTTTAATGTTATTGTTATTGGACCGAAAACAAATTATTTACATTAAAAAAAATTACATGAAAAAACTAATTTTAAAGAAAAAATATTGGAAATTTTTGGTTGAATTTATCTGTTTATCGTGTGTTTTTTTTATAAGTGAAAACATTTTTTTCTTCTACGGAATGGATTTAGCTAAATCTGCGGAATTCAACGTCTTTTTATTAATCTTCATTTTACATCTTTAATGGGAATAGAAAGCTAGATAGCTTTGGGGTTAATGTGCCTTCATTCAAATATGACCTAGTGTCACTAACACTACTACTAACGCACTACCGTTTCTACCCCACCCTCTAACCTAAAAATAAGACTTGGTTTAAACAAAATACTATTAATGTAATTTGTTTAGTAAGCCAATCCTTTATTTGGCAAGTATATAGTATTGTTATATATATAAATCCAAAAGGAAAATTACTGAAAATAATGATAATGCTGTGGATATCAGTGACTGAGATACAAAATAAAATAAGCAAAATCAAAATGATAAAGTAAAACAGCTTGAAAAAATAAATGAGCTTTCGGCCACACTAGCCCTTCATCAGTGCAATTTATAAATAGTTATATATTTATATATTCTGTAAGGTCCGGGTTTGAATCACGGTTTGGGCGAATTTTTCTCATTCTCAAAGATTTCCTTATCTTATCGTTTCAAATTAATTAATTAAATTTCAGTATATAACCGGGCGGTTTATAATTCATGTTCTATGCCTAATGTGTTTGTATATACTGTAGTTATATAACTAGAAAAATCACGATTCAATCTTCAGATATTTCCAGACCCATTGTACTCTGGTACCTATAGATTTGCTAAAGATATGCTGCACAAATACGGCATTGAAATATCAATCGTTGAAGCGGGTAACATTGAGGCGTATCGGAAGGAAATACGGCCCAATACAAAGGTGAGATTTAAAGTTATTCACGAAAAAATAACTAGTAGAAAATACCCCTTATCAGAGGCAGAGACTACTATAACAGGCCTACCGTTTATTGATTTCTTTGGTAAACATGTGATACTGCGTGAAATATCTTAACACATGTTAGTCACGTTTGGCCAGCACTTCTGAATGTGACAAATCACATTATACGAATCCATTCAATGATTGGAGTAGCTTTGCTACTAGACATTCATTATTACACCATGGATTTAAAAACCTCAAATTCTGAATTAGGTCTCTAAACAAAATCTTAAAGATATTAATTTAAGATGAATACTCAGTGCTCATGTGCATCGTTCGGAAGAGGTTTACCGTGATTTAGGTCCATTTCATCGTGGACGAATGAGCACTGCTTGTTCGCAGTTCGACATGAATGGACCATTGGTAAGATGAAAGCGCTTATGTGTTATTATCTTTGTACAAAACGAATTATCTTTATGAATTATGATTTATAAAGCGCTTTAATAAAACAAAAACCGCTAGGCCAATATAAGCAAATTATACGGTACTGTCATCGCCTGTTGATTAGCATAATTTGTCGGCATTTCTTTACCATATCAGATGCATCCGTGGCTGAATGGATAGCCCGGATTCCTGATCCAGAATCACCCAACGATATGTCCCCAAAAGCAAGTTAGAGGCCTACCTTAGTAATGTAAACGCACGTCATATTACACGTATTGAACTAATGTTCTCCAGGTTCTGTATGGTGAGACGCCTACCAATCCTACGTTGACTATTCTTGATCTTGATGCTTTTGTTGAACTTGCAAAGAGCGTAAAAGGTGGTTCCCTGACTATAGTGGATGCAACGTTTGCAAGTCCCTATCTACAACAAACGTTGAAACATGGTGTGGACATATCAATTCATAGTTGGTAAGTTATAATACTTGAGTAACACCATCTCTTTAGAGCAAAGGCACAGTGGATTATTCACACCATAATCGTATTATTTGAGAATTGCAAACATAAAACCCACTGTAGGACGCATCATAACGACTGGTCAACGAAATGTCCCGTTAAAAAATAACCTTAGAAAATGTGAATCGAAATCACGGTGACGTAGACGCATGAATGTCGCACATTGACTGTTGGCGTCACCGACAATAGTCTACGGAAAATGAAATGATTTTACAAAACAGCGTAAGGCGAAATAGACATCCCAACTTGATAGAAGAAAGTGCATTTCTTCAGTACAATTGTTTTGATACCGGTATCGTATATTTTGTTTAACATTTTACATTATAGTACAAAGTATATTGGTGGACATAGCGACGTTATTGGAGGCTCACTTTGTACTTCAAATAAGCAATTGTATGAATACATTGCTGAACTACAACGGCAGATGGGTAACATACAGGTAAGTTGCCGTTCAATTATTTGTCATGGCGCTGTATTACTCGTTCGTTAAGCCTACACTACCAAACTAGTTTGACACAAAAAGTTTAATTTGCCCAAATATTATAGTATATAACATCATCGTGTCCATCATGTAAAGTTCACTTTTTTTGGTCATATAATGTTTGATAGTTTAGGAATAGTTTTACGCGTTACTGATAGAACATTACGTAATTTATACCGGTATTAATACAAATTTGATATCTATAGTGTCCACAGCTGGTATCAGAGTATATGTATGTACTTGTTAGAATGCCATCATTTTTACATCCGCCTAGGAGGTAAATTCTGATTTAAATTAACGTGTCGTTGTGTACTCGTAATGAAATCACAGAAGGGTTTATTATATGTACCTTACTTCGCACTTACCATATTTAATAGTTTGACATTTAACAATTTACATGTGTTTTTCAACTAAATACTGTACTTATTTTATCTTGGTTAAAGTCTCCGTTCGATGCTTTCCTGATGCTACGAGGAATTCGAACACTTCCTTTGAGAATGGTGAAACACAGCCAGAATGCACTGGTGATAGCCCAGTATCTGGAACAACATCCGAAGGTAAGTACCCGGGTATTGACCATGGGAAAACACAAGCCAGAATGCACTGGTGATAGCCCAGTATCTGGAACCACATCCGAAGGTAAGTAGTCGGGTATGACCATGGGGCAACACAGTCATTGACTAGTACGCCAAGGATGGTGAGACAAAATCAATACTGACAAATTCATACTGCGTTGAGAATGAGACAATCAATGACCAATACATACTGCATTGAGAATGGTGAAACGCACTAAGTAATTGACCTGCACTAGGCTGAGACACAGTCAATGAATACATACTGCGCAGTAAAGATTGTGAAACACAGTTGAGACCTGCACTACGCTAAAGATTAAGAATGGTAATGATAAAAAGACAGAATGCACTGGTGATGAAGTCAACTGTCTAACAGATATGGCAGCGCACCAAGAGAAAAAAAGACACCTATGCACTTTGGTAGTGTACACTGGGCCCACTGTTTATAATCCTCATCCAAGAAGAATTTTCCCATAACTAGATGCGAGTCGGCCTCAATAGGCGCGCCTAACCATGCCGATATTGTTGACTCTTAAGTTCAGTAAACGGCGCTCTGCCATGACCACTCGGCCATTTTACTTGTTAACATATTTAGGCCTAATCTTTTTTTAAAGAAAAGATACACAACCAATGCTACAAATAAATAAAAATAGGCACGCATAGAACAATGTTAGCAGGGTACAGACTCTTTATCGGTAACAAAGATCCATTGGCGCCATTTTTAAAAGTGGTTAAAATATACATTGTAAATGGTAAACCCGAAGCTTCAATGCATGGTCATTTTGTTAATTCTGCACATTGAAATGAATGATTGTCTAATGCATTGTTATTTACAGATTATTCGGGTTTTCTATCCGGGCCTTGCTTCACATCCACAACATGTGATCGCAAAAAAACAGATGTCAGATTTCAGTGGTATGGTAGTTTTTGATGTGGCGGGAGGATTGGAAGCTGGCAAAACGTTGGTAGCGGTAATGCAGTTTTTTCTCAATATTATGCTTGTATGGAGAGGTTTGGACATTACGGGTACTTGCTAATCCGGCGTAAACTGTCAACATGCTCATGAAACGTGCAACCTCCACAAGGCCTTACACAGACGAGCGGTAACGGTAATACAAATATAGACCATTTACACACAACGCAGCTTCAGCTCAGGATAAATACAGATTTTACGCGGGACAAACTACGCGGTTTTCCGCTTACTGTTACCGCTCGTCTGTGTAAATTGGCCTTTAAACAGCACCAACGTTTTAAAAATAAAAACATTATAGATATATGACCTTTGTTTATATTATATATATATATATCAATAATTATGTTGTGTAATTGTTTGTAACTACTGTGGAGTAGCTTCGCGTCAGGGTGTTGAGTAATTGGTCAGTTGTTAGTATGAAGTACAAATTACGTCAGAGTAGGGCAAAACATCTGACCAATTACTCAACACCCTGACGCGAAGCTACTCCACAGTATTACAAACAATTAAAATCTTGTTGGTGCAGTACCCGCTGCTTACTTGGGCTCGAATCTAACCCCTAGCCATCAGCGCAAGCTCGGTGGTCTAAAGGTATGAGGTATTTTTTCGCAAGTATTCTCAATGTACTTAGTATGAAGTACAAATTACGTCAGAGTAGGGCAAAACATCTGACCAATAGTTATGTTTTATTGTTGTGCCTCTAGAACGTGAAGCTAATTGTTTTGGCCGTGTCATTAGGAGGCCATGAGAGTCTGATTGAACACTCGGCATCAATGACGCATGGTGAAGAAATAATGTCGAAAAAAGAACGAGAGGACGGCGGGATTACGGATGGACTGATACGCCTTAGGTAAATAGATTTATTTAAATTTATATTTTAAATAAATTATTCATTTACCTAGTAATCGGTCTGGGCGTGTATTAAACATACAGCATAGCCCAGGGGGAAACCTTCGGGATACAGTGGATGTTTTGCAGTGCAGTGTTAAAACTGTCTCTTTGCAAAGCGTGGTTCCAACTAGAAGCGACGTATTGAAGCTACAGTGCTGCAAACATCGCAGGTTTATTTCACGCAGGCGGCCGGGGGGAAAAACAATGATTGGAAGGGCATTTTCTTACGTTGCGTAGTTTGCGTTACGTTGCCAGAGGGAACTACGTTTAGTTTTGTTAGTAATCAGGGTGTCCCTGTGGAAAGTGAGGGGTTCCACTGTGTAGAAAGCTTCAATGGTGTGTTAGTATGCCATTTAGTGCTCCATTGTGTAGCGATAGTAAAGGTTGGTTCCCTCCCTTCACTAGCGACGCAACGTGAAGCAATCTACGCAACCTAATTTAATAATTGTGCTTGCCCCCGCCTGCGTGAAATCAAATCTGCGATGTTCACAGCACTGTTGCTTCGTCGGTTCCCACTTGCGATTACGCAATACAACACTTTGCGTCGATACGTCGAGTTCTAGTGAGAACCACGCTTAACAGAGGGTCTACTAATATCGCAAATGTTACTGGTTGTTAAAGACAATTACTTCGTCATAATATGCCCATTGCAACTACATATTATCTGTTACATATTAATCATTCTGATTGATATAAATATTATATAATATATATTTTTTTCTCATTTCAGTGTTGGACTTGAGAATGCGAGCGATTTGATTAAGGATCTTGAACAAGCTCTAGCAAAAATGTAGTTTTGTTGTCTAACCGCGACTTTCTTCCGATATTCGTAGCATGTTCTAATGGAATTATTACTGAATTAGTTATTGTTTGAAAATAACCAAACGTTTGTTATACCATAGAGGTAAAAAAAGATAAACATTTAAAAAATAAGTAAGCATTACCTTATATAAAGGATCACTTATTTATTTAAAAATAGATACAGTTAAGTATTTGTTATAATAAATTGAGTACTAACAACTTATTGTGATGTATTTCACTTAACTATGTTTCAGACGATATAGGTTATTGTAATGTTGAAACACTAAACGGGTAAGTATGATAACTTAACATTATTGCTTCCAGTACAATAGTACTAAAGGCAATGTAAAAACAGGATATTCAATAGATATTGAGAGGGGGAAGAAGGAGGGGTTTGTTTTTAGCAAATCCATACAGTGTTTTATTTGAGTTGAGAAACTTTTTTGCCACAAATTAATGATAAACTAAGACAGACAACAGACAAACTATATGTGATCTTCGTGATTAAAACAGATAATCTCTACATAAAAACTCTTTAATCGCCCAAACGTACAGCATGCACGTCGTACGCTAAAGTATGAGCGCGAAAAGAGGATGCATGCTATCATATGACCTGAAGAATACGTTTATAGTGCTGAATCGTGTCCATAGTGCAGCACGTAATACCCACTTGTATGACAACGTCATGAAAATTAAACATTACAATTTCGGAAGAAAATCGACCATTCATGCATGTGCGAAATAGGTGAATGTCCTACTTTTAAATTCGATTGGCAAAGTATAATGACGTCACAACACCTGATTGGCAACAAGTGTATGAACTCATATCTAATTCAATAGTGTCCATGTTTTAAATGTGAGAGTAACCGTTTATTTTGAAAAGCATCCAAATAGTACACTTGTTCGGATTGCTTCCATTTGTTTGATAGAATATTGCAAACAGTGCAATTATTATTATCTCTTAGTTGGGGTATCGGAGAGGGAGGTTGAGGTGCGGGTATCTTCTGACAATATACGGTATGGCAATGTGAAAACAACGTATTACATATAAATTAAAAATACTGTAATAATGTACGAAGAATGTGGCGCGATTTATAAAAAAGGAATAACATTTCCCCTTATTAACATTCATTTTTAGTCGAGTGCAAACGCGACACTACAGCTCACTATGTCGGTCGGTCGGTTGGTCGGTAAACACTAATACAAATTTAAGCACGCGACTGCAGCCATATATATGGCCTTGTTAATCGTATAATTAAAATAATAATTTTACTGTCGAGTTAAATATAAACGCATACTGTCTGCTAAACAACTTCGCTATGCAAACGTTCAAACAATAATCGATAACATAAATAACAAATGTATGTTGTTAAGGCGAGTTCTTAACACAGTTGTTGGGTTATCAAATATGCACTAAGTATTTCTTAAAAGTACTGTAAATATTATAGTAACACTATTGTGTGAAACCTTGAAAAGACAGGTAGAATAGAGAAGATTTAACTGTCAATGAAAATAATAAAGAACAAAACATGAATCTCAATACGCAGGGATGTGAAAGAGTTGTAGTTGCTGGGCTAGCCCCAGTGGTTATAGAAAACAAATTTAAACAGAATTAGCATTTAAATAACTAGATAAGACTGTAAATAAACACTTTCACGAACAATCACTACGCATGATTGTGATCTAAAGGCATTTTGCTGGATTTAAACCTGTTTGATGATGACATTCATTCGGGACACTTCAGACGTGATAGAAGATATGGGAATTAATGAGGCACTTTAAATCCATATTACAAATGTATAGGTATATAACGTAGTGTTTGTAATGGAGACCATGAAACAAACCAGAATACTGACGTGAACGGTAGCGTATCAATGCCTAGTTGGAACAGAAAGAAGTCATTTTCAAATCGTGGTTAGATCTATGGATTTATGCAAGAGGATAAAGTTGTTGTAGAGCTGTAACAAAACGTATTTCAGCAGTAACGACAACTTGGAAATACAGTACAAAACATCTACAGTGATTTACTGTTACTTGCGTCGAAGTTATATAATAAAGACAAAAAGAAGAAAAAAACAATAATCTGGCTGATATGAACATTTGAAAATATCACCTAATTATTTAGCGCAGATGACCAAGCGGTCAATTTGTTTTAAATTACGATTAAATGGTATTTATTTGTGTCCGTGAACCTTTGGACAACATTTGTGTACTGTATTTATCTTTGACGGATGTTTAACTACCATCAGATATAGACCTAATAAGTTGTAGATCGTAGTAATAATAGTAATACTTAACAAGAGCTTACACAAAGGGATACTTAGAAATAACATGTCATGTCAGGATAATGATATTTTAATCACGTTTTAATACTAAGCGGGTTTACAATGGCAGCCGAAAGAAAACGGCCATGGCAAACGGCTAGAGTTGCCACATTGGTATCCAAGAAACATTCGCAGAAAAATTTAAACCACCAGGGCTCCGTTCTACCTGGGATACCTCGAAAGAATATAGAGGACAACTTCACACAGCCTAGGCCTGAACAACTTTTACCAGTACATGTCGTGCGATCTCTCTATGAACTATCTGGTGTGATGTTAGACGGAAAAATAATGTCTTTTGCCAAGTTTGAAGGCAAGATGGTGTTATTGACAAATATTGCAAGTGCAGATAAACACTGTGTACGCGAACTAAATCAGGTAAATCATAGTCCAGACAATATTAGTATTCTGTGCATGATTTTAAATCAACAATGTATTTCCACACGAATTCATAAATAACTGTTCATGCCTAAATTGTTGAAAACCAATGATTATGCTATAGGCCTATTGATTAATTTGTGAATATACGTACTTATACTACTAGGTTCAACCATGGTTAAACTAATGTAGTGTTAGAGAGAAAATGTCTTTTAAAAATGTATTAACCCTACCCTCACACCCCCCCCCCCCTCCGCCCAAAAAATTATAAATTTAAAGAATAGAATGAAGTTTGAAATAGGTCATATTGTGGTTTTAGTTATTCACTTTCACTTAACAAATTAACAGAAGACATTTTTTTTTAAAGACTAAACGGAACATTTTACAATAAAATATTATGTTAAATTAAAATGGCCTATTAAATTACAATATAAAACAAGCACGAATGTGCGATACTCGGGGTACAGCAAAAGAAGCTGTAATGACGTCATACGACGGGATGTAACGTCACATACACATTAATAACCTCGCTACCAAATACGGTACCATCTTCGAGACGTCATATGGCTGCATCCGGTTTGAAATTAAAAAATCCGGCTCTATAGCTTTGAGGACATGTCCCTGTAGTATATTCATGCCAAATTCCAGCTCAATACTACAACGAATAAGGGAGGAGTAGTACTTTATAAATCGCACTTTTTACTCAATAGTGTCGGATGGAAGAGGAGAAGATGAAAGAGTCCTAGACTCGGGTACATCGAGTAAAAATCAGGCGACATGTATCTTTAATTGTTTGTTCTAGTTTTACTTTTCCTTAATCGCTACTGCACTATTGGTTCTGAACAGCCCATAGCTCACTTCACTTTTAAAGTAACAAAAACAATGCAATGCAATTATACATGAAATCTAATCACTATTTTTTTGTTTTCTTGTAGCTAAATGAATTAGCTACCACGTATGGTAGTCGAGGTTTGACTATTCTGGCTTTTCCATGCAACCAATTCGGACATAATGAACCATATGAGAATGACGAGATCCTGAAGTGTCTTCAGTACGTCAGGCCCGGATGCAACTTCATTCCAAAATTCCAAGTAATGGCAAAATGTGACGTCAACGGAGGATTTGCAGACCCGATATTCGAATTTCTTAAACATCGTATGCCAGTCACTAGCGATAATTCGGAGAGTCTCTTTCGAGAAAATCAAAATGACGTCACGTGGTCGCCGCTAAACAAATCTGACATAATGTGGAACTTTGAGAAATTTTTAGTTGGACCGGATGGACTCCCAGTAAGGAGGTATACAGTTAGAACAAGAGCGTCTGCTCTTGGCTATGACATAGAACTTCAAATTAAGCGAATAGCGAAAATGAAGATAGAAGGAAACAAGTTCTTTCACTATGAACCTCAAGACAAATCATATAAAGACTGAGTAGTTATAAAACGAACCAATAGCAGACCCGGTTATATACAGATTGGGTACTCGATTGTTAAATGAACTAATAGAAGATCTGGTTATACAAAGATTGGGAAATCGATTGTTAAATGAACGAATAGGAGATCTGGTGAAAGATTGAGCAGTTTATTGTAAAATGAGCCGATAGAAGATATGGTTATAAAAAGATTGGGTACTCGATTGTAAAATGAACCAATACAAGATCTGTTTAAATTGAAGTAGAAATTGTGCAAAAATTCCTCAGATTGTATAAACAAAACTTAAATATATATGGTACATGGTTATGTCCGACAGCAACATACAGAAACTTCAATGGTATTTAAAAAAACAAAGAGTTTGTTTAGCTTTTCGACTGATGTTAATTGTTGTTTTTCTTTCTTAAAAAACTATAAATAAATTTTCTTTTTGATTTTGTAAAAAAAAGTTTATCAAAACAGTATTGCCTTTTTACAGTTTGCTATTTTAATTTTTTTCATAATTTCTTGTATTTTTATCTTCTGAATAACCGCTTGTATTATTAGTTCATTGTTTCTATGTAGTAGTTCAGCAGAAGGAACACAATTTTTAGAAGTTATCTCTGTAGTTGAGCTGAAAAAACACCCCTTTTCTGTAAAGTCTCCGCATAATTTAACATTTTTTATGTCGTACAGTTCCTTAAAGCGCTAGGCTATTTTTAGTAATGTAAAATAGCTTTTAGAAAAAAAAAACCCATTGCATGTGTTGATGATAACTGCATGTACACTTCAATTAAGTCGCATAAAAATAAAAACAGCAGTATTTTCTCGGTTCTGTACCAAAATATTTTGCCTGACTGTAAATGACCTGTGAAAATGTATACCTTAATTGCCGCGAACACGGTTACATTAAAATTTTTATAAATGTTTTCAAGATTTTGGTATATTTTTACATAAATTTCACACGACAGACATTATTAGACTACTACAGCCAGTTCATGTCCAAATTCAGTGCATCATATTCGCAGTGGCGTAACGCAGAGGCCTGAGGCCCCTGGTTTAGGAACGCTAAGTGGCCCTCCAATGCTGGAGACCTTCGTCGTTTTTATCCCTTTTCTACATATTTGAATGCATTTTTTTTCCTCTGGGCACTCCTTAGGGGCCTCCATAAGCACTGGGGCCCCTGGGTTTAGCCTGTGAGCGCTCATAGCAGTTACGCCACTGGATATTCAGTGTCACATGTGCAGTAAAAATTATAAATCATTTACTCTGCAAATATTTCTTAGAACCTGTTGACAAGTTCCAATAATCTCTGTCGTTCTGCATCTCCATGTTCCTTGCTTTTTGCATCTCCAATATTACCAGCATACTCTGTAAAAAAGTAAAACACAGTCACAAATATTACTTAAAGCCCTGTTCAAACTGAACTTTAAAAAAAACACAGAGGAAAATATTACTTAAAGCCCTGTTTACACTAAACTTAAAAAAAAAAAACAGTGGCAACTATTACTTAAAGCCCTGTTCACACTAAACCTTAAAAAATAGTGACAAATATTACTTAAAGCCCTGTTCACACTGAACTTGAAAAAGCACAGTGGCATATATTACTTAAAGCCCTGTTCACATTGAACTTAAAAACAAAACAAAATTTAGCTAACTTTACTATACTTATACAAGGCCATCGGTAAATTTGTTCACACTTTGATAATTTTATCCAGTTAGTTTTAACATGGTTTACCAAAATGTAACTTGAAGCGCATGGTGAAGGTCATGAACTCCTGTGTGTAACCAAACAGAAGTCATGAATCTTTGACTCGTGCAAATATATATGGAAAACAGGCATTTTTCACAGGCATAAACCACACTTGAAAAACTTACCTCGAACAACATTTCTTACAGCCGTGATTGAGCCCTTATGCATGTTGAGTAATTGTAAAATACGTTGTTTAATTGTTGACACACCGGATGAACACGATAATTCCAGCATTATATAATCAATAAGTTGCAGTGTGAATAACCCAGCATCCAATCGCCGTAAGTAATATTCATCCTCTTGATCATCGTCTATTATATCACCACCCTGCAGTCGTGCCTGGACAGGTGTTAAAATAACAGTGTTTAATATCCTATTAAAAATCACACATATAATTGGAATTGGTAAGTAGCAACAATGTTTAACATATACTGTCCAGTCAAGCACTCAAAATAGCACAAATGCAATGTTAGTTTTGATATAATATTCTTTCTAATTCGTAAACAAAATTTTTTTTTTATATATTAATTTCTTTCCGATTTCATTCTTATGCCATCCAAAATTTAACACATTTTGTATATTATATTTTTAAAATTTTATTTATTTAAATATATAAACAGGCACAGAACATGAATTATAAACCACTGGGTGATATACTAAAATTTACTTAATTAATTTGAAATGATAAAAATGAGGAAATCTGTGCGAATGAGAAAAAGTCTCCCAGAGGGCCTGTCACGATAAATATGGTCCGGGGCCAAAATCGGTCCGGCCGGACCAGTTTTGGCTCTAAAATTATGGCCAAAAGCAGTCCGCCACTGCCAAAATCGGTCCGGGCTTTTCGTCTGTCGATTTTAATTGAATTACTAGGCCTATGATGCTGTTTTAAGTTGTTTATGGCTAGAAAAATATCCCATGATATATATTAGTATGTTATCTTGTCGGATAAATACTATAAATAAATGTATTTTATCTAAAAGCATGACTTAGGTGTTCACTCATATTTCGGCCTGCCACACACTCACATGAACGGGTATGAGACGCTGATATTGCCAGCTAGATTTTATTTATGATTGAGGCCTTTTTCATTCCTCAGCCTAATCAATATTGGATAATTGTTTTATAATAATTGTATTGAATTGATATATTGATTGATTAACCATAAATAATTAATAAATTAAATTGTTTTTAACATCATGGGGAAACGAAGATGTTAAAAAATAACAATATGGATTAAAAACAGGCAGAGATACATATTGTATACAAAAAGCCTAACATTTAGTACTAATTATTGATGAGTTACTACTAATAATGATAATAAAAAAAACAGGCTTAATTTATAATACTAGATGGCACGCTCGCTTCGCTCGCGTACCATCTAGGTCGTGCCCACAGATGGTTCTCGAATACACAGTAATTTCAGCGTAACAAAACTGGCGATTTCAAATGTACGTACCGCAGAACTATATACATTGTCGTTTACAGAAACGAATAAATAGACACGATGATTTATGTAGTCAACTAAAATTAGCACCCTGGGAATTACTTCCGAAGGAGAAACTTATCACAAAATCAAGTTTTTGATTTGGACTCATTTAAAGAAACCCAATTTGTGTTTTGTATGTAACATTAGGGTTGAGGGATGGGAAAGCGGATAGGTACAAAGAGGAACAATTTTAAAATATTATTATTCTTTATCCACTCACTAACGAAATATTTTTTTCATGTTTTATAGGCCTATAAATAATATACCTCTAAATACAGTAAAACATTTGCGATTTAATACTTTTTTTATTTTATTTATTTATTTATTTCTTTTAAATATTCATTGTACACTAATTTTCCCCGTGTATGGCAAGAGATTCCTAATTATATTAGAGAACATTCTTTATTTAGTTTAGTTAAAACTGTCACTGTCATAATCGATTGAAATATTAAAGTACCATGTCACGATACACAACTACGACGTTTATATTTGGTAATTATTAATTAATACAAACGTTGAGAAAGAACTGTCAGTATAAAGTTTATTTGTATATAATAATGTGTTTATATATCTAACAGTAGAGCCTATCCACAATCTCGCAAGTTTATTCTCAAAGGGCCCATATATTTACCTACCGTATGTGTTAAACCAAGGGCTCATAAATTTACCTACAGTACTTGTGTTAAACCAAACTCTGGCAGACTGAGAGATTGGGATGTTCCATTCATCGCAAATCAATAGATTTGTATATCGTATATCAAATCTATCAAAATAGTATTTTTTAAAGAAAATCGGCCTGTCTTCAACATTATGATGGTGTACTCTAGCTGTTCAACCGGTTTTCAGCCATTAAAAACAATTATCGTAGGAGGAGATAGGAAAATGCGAAGCCTCCTCGCATTTTTGTGGCGGGTATTTTTCAAGACGGACATCCATTAGACAGTGTATACCACGATCGAAAAACACCCCTATTTGGGGCAAATAGTTGAACCTAAATTCGTTTTAATCGTCAATAACTAATTATCGAACTCAATTTAATTAGTAAACAGGGTTACATCAGGTGGTTAAAATCAGTACCGAAAGTACGAACCAACTTTATATACCATCGAGTAAACATTCTAGAAATAACGCGCGATTTACCGAATTTTGCCCTTACGTAAATTTATATATAGATTAAAATAACAAATAAAACCCCGTAGTTTTCAATATAATGACTAATCATGGCCTTTTTTTAAAGATATATACATTATGACTCATTTTGCGCACCATATATTTGTAAGACCGGACCATATTTGGTGGCCAAAAACAGTCCTACTGCCCGGACCGATTTTCTCCAGGCCGGACCAGTTTTGGCGGCCAAAATTGGTCCGGCCGGACAGGTTTTGGCAGCCATAAATGGTCCCCCGGACTGATTTTGGCAGCCAAAACTGGTCCGCCAGACCGATTTTGGCCCGGACTGATTTTGGTGTGACAGGCCTAGTGATACAGGAATATGCTATCAGATCAGCACAATGGGAGACGATCCCCTCATCTTGTTTTAATAGTGTACTTTATAGTGCACATGAGCAAAGTATATACACAGGACCAACATCTTTACAGATGAGAACCAGTGATAAGGCCGTTTGAAATAAAATGAATAATATACGCACATACCTGTTTTTCTTTCTCGATCCTGTCATCGACATTCTGTACTCTTGTTAAGTATTTAAAGTGTAACTCCATTAGTCTATCCACTTTTGCATGATCATTTTCCACAAATTTATTGATAACTCGAAGTTTATTTGCTGCTGTGCAATGTTTTAACATTGAGGCAATAATTGAACTAACATGCTCTGTCAAAATAAACATATTATAGAGATGGTTATTAAATACTACAGTAGACAAATACTCGCCTTGCCAAGATAGGAACTTGTAACAGTCCTTTGATCTTAGGATTGGCTTCTACAAATTCTGACTACTTGCGGTTTTACAGTACCAATTACATTATTTTCTGGTTTCTGTGGCATGGAAATGATCATGTCGCAACCTAACATAACCCTTTGATCTAGTGGAGCTCAGCATACTGTTGTTAAGATTGCCTAGCCCTAACAAGGTGCACTTCTTACCTTCATGGTCGTCTTCACTTATGCCACCTTTCTTGTGTTTTTTGTGTGTTTTCATAAACAATGGGAAGACACTACGCAGGCCTAAGATCTCAACAAATTTGTTACAATTCTCTGCTCCCTCGTCACCCGTCATAGCATGATCTAAAACCTTCAGGGCACTAAAACGTGACAATTTCTTCTCTCTGTAACCAAAAAATACTGATTTAATAAAGTTTTATATGCCGCCATATCCGCAATAACGTTCATGGACTTAAGATGTTAGTAAATCTTTTCAACAACATTCTTCGCCTCTAATGGTCTTGTCATGTCATCTGTTGACAACAGTGGCTGTGTGAGCTAGTACACTGGGGTGACCCCCTACTTGTCTCGAAAGATGTACTAGGTTCTTTAAAGTGCATACATGCATTATTGTGTACACTGGGTCCACGATTTATAGCCCTTATCCGAGAAAAAAAGGTAGAGTTATTTTAATTTTAATGGACTGACAACATCTACTTCAATTTCCTTACTATGGTTAGATTTGAAGTCAGTGTAACAAGATGGAATGATAAACTCCTTAAATTTGTAATCATATTATTAAAAGATAAAAACAGTATTTTAATAACACAGGATTTTTTTTTTGGCATAGTCAAGGACTGCCAACAGTGGAACGATAATGTGAAATATTCTAATTCAAAGTATTTAAAAACTAAATAAAGACTGAGAAATAAAACCTTGTAAACTATTTTCAAGTGATAAACATATTAAAAACGACATACCTCAACATAAGATTCATAAGCTGTACCCCCTCTCCCTTTAGGAACCTGCCACGGTTTGAAGGCAACATTAATGCGGAACACATGCAGTTAAACAGGTTCTCCATCATCTCTATCTCTTCAGTAGTAGTTGGATCATGTCTTTTGAAACCCTACAGAAACGTATTATAGAATTAGTTTAGTGCATGAAAAAATTACTCTATAAATTACACCTCTTTTACCTGTGCTGTCTGGATAAATTTCCACTTTAAACTTGATTCAGTACCTGTAGTCACATTCAATAGCACTTGATTAGTCTCAACTCCACATTTATGATTGGCAATGTAAACGCCAGCAGTGTATATTCATGTAGATGGAGCAAAACTACAGTTACCATACAATGTATACTTCTACTACTTTTAAGCCCTGTCTACATAATCAACTAGTTTGACAAAGTATGATGTGCCCAAATATGGAAGTGATATTCCCAAATATGGTAGTGATATGTATATGTCCATATATATGGGCACATCACATTTTTTTTTCACATAAAATTTGATAGTGTGGACAGAGCTTTACTTCTTTTTGTTGATCCAATAGATCGAAAGTAGTAAAAATGGTACTTCTGCCAACAAAGGTTGTGAAACCATGAAAAACAGCGTCCTCATTAGCTTATAATATGGTAAGAACTTACGGCAAGACGTTGAAGTAAAGAATCGATTCCATTGACTTCACCTAGTAACTCACGGTTTTCTGAAATAAGAAAGTTACACCACATTCAACATACAATGGTTACATGTAGTAATAGATATTACTGTATAACAACTAGAAGGTAAACTCCTATGCAATCAAAGCTAAACAAATGAGTCTAGAGTGAACATTGAGAGCGCATGCTATAGCTGCATCACATTGGCCAATCAGATACTCCGATAGACCTCTGTTGCAAAGTGTTCATCATATCATATGGCCTTTGTAAGCAACCAAAATTTATCATCTTTTAAAAATTGATAGTTAATTTTATAAAAACTGAACTGTATTTGGAAACGAATATGTTCCGATTAATGTGTTCATCATCTGTCAAAAGGTAATGGTTTAACAATAAAGCGGCAAGATTTTTCACTTAAGTAGTTCTTAACTATATTGACTTAAGTAGAAAGATTGATAAATGCCAGCCTCACTGAACATACCTGGTGTATCCTGCAGTAGAATAGCCAGTATTTCACTACAGTAAAGTTTATTAGCGTCAAAAGCTAACTTTGATTTGAGCCTTTTCAACAGCCACTGCATTAGGCCCTGTTGGCCAGCATCTACACACATCTCAGGGCGAAACTCTGTCATATTTTCAATAATACCTAAAAAAATGCTTTTAATTTAAAATTTGTGTTTTCAAGAAATTAGAATATTATTATAACATTGTATGATAGACATGCAAGGATGTAAGTGAAAATAATTTCACCATGAGACAGCTAGAGGGTAGAAGCTTATACCAAAATAATGAATAGTTATTCTATTGCACTGAAAATAAATCCATTTTGGGCAAAGATGCTATATAATTAGCTAAAGTCTTAACTTATATGTAATCACAGCTTTAAAAAAAATGATTCACCACGGAGAAAGATCCTGTTGGCATCACTTAGTTGGTTCTCTGGCCTTTATAGAAACTCTTCCATTTTTGTCAAAGATTCTGTATAATTAGCTAGAGTCTTGACTCCAATGTAATCAGCTAACAAAAGTGATTCACCACGGAGAAGGGTCATATATATGACTGCATCACCATTTTGCAGTGACCCTGCTCTGTTGGCATCACTTACTGTTAGTTCTCTAGCCTTTATATAAACTCTTCCATTTTTTCAAGATGCTGTATAATTAGCTAGAGTCAGTGTTAACTCCTATGTAATCACAGCTTTAAAAAAAGTGATTCACCACGGAGAGAAGGAACATGTGATATGGCTGCATCACTTACTTCGCTCTCCTTATATACATTCTTTGATTTTTACCTAATGTGTTGTGAATGGCTTCTGATTCTTCTTTGAGATTGTCATCGAGTCTATCTAAATTTTGTACTAATGTTGCCACTATTTGATCTTCAAGCTGAAACAAAAACAAATTATTGAATGTTGAAAATACAATACTATAAAAATAATTGTAAAAACTATATAAAAAATAGCAAAAAGAAAATGTTTACAATACATCTCACAATCAAAGTATAGGCTAACACACTATTTTTTATAAACTTGAGTGTCTTTTTAACTTACAAAAGTAGAGGAGCTGGATCTAACCTATAGGTAATACATCTAAGATTTTGTACAGACTGGACCCTACACTGATTTTCTGTTGTTTTATTTTCTTAAAAAAAGTAAAGAGTTCAACTGCAGTAGAATGACGTTTATTACTTTAGCCTTGTCTACACTATCAACTACCATATTTAAGGATATCACTACCATATTTGGCCACATTTGGTCAAACTTGTTTGTTAGTGTAGACAGAGCTTTACTCACCAGTGCATCAACTAGGGCCTCTGCCGCTTCCTCACTTTCATTTAAAGTATCAACATCGGTGAGTTCTTGTAGAAGGTCTATGACAGCAATAGAAATGTCTGTATTGCCATGCGAAATGAGACCAAGTAAGGATTTTACTGCATTCAGATCCACCAGGTAATGGTACAGGTTTGGGTTAGTGGCTATGACATGCATTTCTTGGATTGCATCATTTAGATCCACTTCAGATGTCATGAATCTGCAAGAAAATAAATAAAATAATATAACACGGCACTTTGATCTATTTTTTGGTGAAAGTGGATAAGTGACATTAAAATGGTAATATACAACAAAACATGTTTAAGAATTATTTTTTCAGAGGTACTATAAGTTATGAGTGTATGTATGTATTGTAACACTTTAAAAACTTTATTTAAATAAATTATTAAATCATATAAATATAGTAGCAACCATATACAGTTATAGATATTGTTTTTAAGTTGCAATACAGGATTGATTCCCTACTTTTCAGGCTGGTCTGGATATTTGATTCTCATTTCTTGATTTTTGTAAACCTTTTTTTCAAATCTGAGTATAAGTTGTCTTAGGTCTGCCTCATCCATTGCAGGTCCCTAGATAAAAACAAGATAAACACAATACTTTTGGTTAAGCACATTTAAAAGAGATTAACTGTTTGTGGTTTACTCATCAGCCCGAAGTTATCAACAATTGAAATGAAATTATAAATCAGTATAAACCAGTTATCTTGCTTTGCTAGCATAAACCAGTTATATTGCTCTGCTTGTATAAACCAGTTATCTTGCTTCGCTTGCATAAACCAGTTATCTTGCTTTGCTTGCATAAACTAGTTATCTTGCTTTGCTTGCATAAACCAGTTATTGCTTTGCTTGTATAAACCAGTTATCTTGCTTTGCTTGCATAAACCAGCTATCATGCTTTGCTTGCATAAACCAGTTATCATGCTTTGCTTGCATAAACCAGTTATCATGCTTTGCTTGCATAAACCAGTTATCTTGCTTTGCTTGCATAAACCAGCTATCATGCTTTGCTTGCATAAACCAGTTATCATGCTTTGCTTGCATAAACCAGTTATCATGCTTTGCTTGCATAAACCAGTTATCATGCTTTGCTTGCATAAACCAGTTGTTGCTTTGCTTGTATAAACCAGTTATCTTGCTTTGCTTGCATAAACCAGCTATCATGCTTTGCTTGCATAAACCAGTTATCATGCTTTGCTTGCATAAACCAGTTATCTTGCTTTGCTTGCATAAAGCAGCTATCATGCTTTGCTTGCATAAACCAGTTATCATGCTTTGCTTGCACAAACCAGTTATTGCCTTTCGTGCATAAACCATGGAGTAAAACTCCATGCATAAACCAGCTATCACGCCTTTCTTGCACAAACAAACAAAAATAGATACGGTACTGAGAACATTGATTTAACGCATATATATTGTACTGTAATATATTCATTAAATTAAATTGAATAATTGATTTGAATGTTAAAAATATGACAACTGTGTCCTTACATCGGGTTCTTGTTCCACCATGCGCAGTATCTTTTCTCTTTCTTCTTCTGTAAGTTCATTGCCGGTCACCTCACCGGTTGACCGCTTCAATTTCGATTCAACAGATGTTTCATCATTTGTTGTTTTTCTTTTCAAGTCTGGCTTGTCAGGCTGTGATATAATTAAATTTATATACAATTGAATACATAATGAATAGAAATAGAATATAATTATTAATAAATAATACAGACTGAGTGAAACAGGCTAAAATGTAGATCTATAATCTCTACTTTAAATTTACTAAATAACATGATGTCCGACGCGCGCCTGGTTTGGCAAAAAGAAAATCTTCAATTTCAATAATAGCCGATCCGCCCATACACGCGCTAGGCCAGGCCATCCAATCCAAACAACAATGCACATTGCGGCAGACATGGTCTTCTTCCCGCCGCGGACGATTCGATACAACATCGAACAAGGTCCAGCTAAAACTACCCTAGCAAAATTGTAAAAAAAATAGTATTTCTTGTACGAAAAACTTACGTTAAAGCGTAGTAATTCTCCAACATCCATTGTTTGTAATTGTAAATGATTTTTATGATGTAAATGCTCTTTTGAATAAGAATAGGCCTATATATAAACCTAAAAACATGCGATACAAACAACAATCGCTCGACTTTTTTAACAAAAAAATATCACCGAGAGAGGGCCTCCTCTGAAAATCCCAGATTTTTTTCCAGGCCATCTTTTTTAATGAAGACAGTTTTGACCATGGTTATTTACCTGTTAAAGTTTCTATTTTCTGAATTTTGAACTTGAAAGTACCACTATTTGTAACATTAGATTTTCACCTTGCTATCAAACATTATTTTGGGGTTAATATGGTTGTCTACGAACCAGATGCCAGTCATTATAAATTGCTGTCAAACATTGGGCTAGGTCTCGGCCTAGCTAATGCAGTTTATGTAGCTCACCACACGCCATCGAGCACTTTTGTTGCCGTGCGGAAAACGAATTTAGATTCGGACACCACATCATTTACAAACTTGCAACATGAGTTTCATCAGAAGAGGCTTTTACAGCATGAACATCTTCTTACCTATCATTGCGCATTCGTAAGTGATCATGAATTATGGGAAGTTATGCCGCTTATGAATTACGGATCTGCGCAAGATATTGTTTCTGCAAACTTCCCGGATGGATTGGATGAAATTTCTATTGCGTACATAATCCGTGATGTTCTTACAGCACTTGATTACATTCACAAGATGGGATTTATTCATCGCAGTATCAAAAGCAGTCACATTCTCCTGTCACAAAATGGTCACATTGTTGTAACTGGACTCAACACAGTGGTGAGCATGGTCAAGGATGGTCAGCGACTGCGAGCAATTCATGATTTTCCGAGCAAAGCTGTCAAAAACTTACAATGGCTTGCTCCAGAAATACTAGAGCAGAATTTACTTGGTTACGACACAAAAAGCGATATCTACAGTGTTGGAATTACAGCATGCGAACTAGCCAATGGCTGCATACCATTTTCAGATATGGTATCAACTAAAATGTTATTGGAGAAAATCAATGGCACTACACCAAAACTGTTGGATGCTACCACTCTTGGAGAGGAACAATTAATGTCCCAGGCGGATTCAGGTATAGGAAGCGGCACAGTTGGCAACCGGCCATCATCAAGTAGAAACAGTTCAAACCCCTATACAAGAGTGTTTTCATCGCAATTCCATCAATTTATTGACGTCTGTTTGCAGAGAGATCCTATGGAAAGGCCGAGTGCTGCCGTGCTATTGGCTCATCCCTTTTTTAAGCAGGTTAAGAAAAGAACAAGTGAACTAATAACCTCTATATTGCAATATTTAAAACCAATAACAGACACAGAACAGCAACAGAAAAGGATTGATGGACAGTATTAATTGCATCTCAGTGTTTAAATATAAAAAATTAATGGTCATATAGATTATTTAAATTTCAGTATGTAATGCATTATTGGCCTATTATTTTATTTTCAACTAGCCTAGCTCGTGATGATGTTTGCCCTTTTTGTGGAAAAACGAACCCCCAATGTCAAAATCCTTGTTACAGGCTTGGTTTCAATTGCATTAAATGGATAAACTGTACTTGAATTGAGAAAAATGGTGAACCATGATGATGTCAGTGTCACTAATTTCAAGTAAAAGTATAGATTATAAACAAAAGGAATCCCCCTATTTTTTTTTATGCGGTAGAGTTAAAACACAAGGCCAGATATGTAGCTACAGATTTGAGTTAGTGTTAAGCGACTGACGTAGCGAGCTGGTTTGTACGTGACTAAAAATACTGTATGTAAAAATGTGTTATTGTTAAAACTGGTCACTGGTCAAAATGCAATCATAGATTTTTATCATATAGTGTCTAATTGGAGGGATCTAAGTTACATGGTATTTTTGGAAATGACATTATATTACAGTATATACTTTCCTATCTGTGATACCTAACATTAAAATGTCCTAGACTCACTAATATTCCATATTTTTAACTTACTTTCCAAAATCCATTCCACATTCATAAATGTGAATTTAAGCTGAATTCAATTTCTTCTCCAGGCATACTATATTTATCAAATATTTGTATAAACCTATGATAATATTATAGAAAATATTAATAATCAGTTATATATTGTCAAACAATGTTAATAGAAATTGATGACTTCAATTTTAGAGTATAGTTTGATTATAAATATTAAAGGTATTGAATGTCAAAATGTAAAAAGACATTGTATAATTGATTTACCTCCAGAGTCTAATGTCTGAATTTAGCCTAAAATAGGGTTCAGCATCTTCTGAAAGGTAAATGCTTATCATTTGTGTTGTGGTCAGTTTTTTTTTCTTCTGGCCAGTAGTTGGTGATTTTGTCTATAATATTTACCAGGATTATATAATCAATCTATGATTCATCCTACATTTAATGTTATGTTTCGTTGATTTTTTGTTTGTTATTTGGACTTTTGTATACTGTATATCTTGACTATGATATCTTTTGAATAACAGAAAAAAACTAACAAAAAAACCGCTATTTATTTTAGAATCAATGGTTTAAAAGGCGTTGGCGGCGTTCCATAGATATTATAGTAAGCAAACAAAAACACCTCGAAGCTAGGCCTAAACTAAACAGAATTTACGGTGCAAAATGTGACTATTTTGGTAAGAGCGGGTCTAAGTTATAAACATAAAACAGATATATTAATATTTATTAAATTTCAGTACAATTTAAGATGTAGTTGTACAATAACTATCCATAAAAATAGTAACAAACCTAGTAGGCCATTACAAAGGGGTTGTTTGGTTAAGATAAAGTACGCGGAAGAAATCGTTTAGTTGCTGATGAGGTTTTTTTGCTAGTCGGTTCGTTCTTTCTTCATTACAGTACAGTAGGTAAGATGTTTGTATATACAGTACAGTAGGCCTAGCCTAGTAGGCATTTTATACGAGTTAACATATTATGGCAATGTGTTTAATCACATACTGTAATAATAAGAAAAATAATTAATTTAAGAATAATATGAAGTTTGATTGAAAATGAATTAATTATTAATAATATTATAGATTAAAATATTTTAATACCTTTATCTTTGTTTTTTTAACTACAGCACAATCATGGTTACAGCAGGTTAATAAGTCCCATACCAAATACTTAATACATACATTGCAAAAATTGATTACAATGGATGATGTCGAGGTCGTTATTCCTACTGTTGAAGAGCTCTCCCGTCAGCCTGAAAAAAATGTTCCTTGTCCTGAAGAAGGATGTGATATGATCTTTAAAACTCGTCCATCACTTCATATGCATGTTGTAAAAACACATGGTTTGGTTCAGGTACAGTTACTACTGTTACTGTAGTAGGATTAACTGTAGTAGGATTTCTGTAGTCTTGATAAAATATTTCCGTCTTTTTTTATACGTCACATCAATTAATAAACCCCCTCATGCACACATATTTTTGTGCAGAATGATCTTCAAACTTGACAGATATATAGTTTTGATTCTAATTTGTTTGTGCTTTATTTTATCTTTATAAATTATATTTATTTTAATATAATTTTTATTGTTACATGCTTATTTCTCGTCATGATGTATTATTGTGAGAGTCCCTAATGATCAGCTTCGGCTGGATGGACCACCCTCATAAAATATTGTTGAAATAAATGAAAGATATATAGTTTTGCACATCATGAAAACAGAAGTGTTTTTTGTAGTAATTATGGACATTCAGTAGTAATGTATTTGAGAATACAAAAGCAACCAATATTGACCTTCCTTATGTGTACTGTACTGTAAATATCTTGTTTATAGAACCAGTCAGAAAGTATTACATATGGGCGTGGTGGAAAGAGAAAAAGCAGAGTCAAAGTATTTTACTGTCCAGTAGAAAATTGCTCAAGAAGTGTCACTTTGCAAAAGCCATTCAATCGAAGAAATTCTTTACGTCAGGTAAAGTATATTATTACTGCACTTGTTAGTTGAGTACAGTATTTTTTTACTTATGTAACATATACATACTTGCGGATGTGAGCACTGTTTCGACATTGGTGATGTAGGAAAAAGCTTATATAAAGTTCAGTGTTCTCACAATATAAAAATTAATACTGGACAATTAAGCAAACTACCGAATTAAATAAGGTCTTTTAATGGCTAGGCTTAACCATCACTTGCTTACACTATTTTTGATACTAATTTAAACCTGCTGTGGGAGAACACTATTATTAATTAGTTATATATATCTGCAATTTTTTCTTTGTTAGCTTAAAAGTTCTTAACAGTTATTTTTCTTTTAGCACTTCTTTGTTTGCCATGGGGAAAAATCATTTGTGTGCTGTAAATGCGGACGTGGCTTTGGGACAGCAACAACACAAAAGAGACATGAGACTATATGTGGTCAGATTTTCCATTGCTCGTGTCAGTGCCCCTTCAAATCTAAGGAGTCCCTCCTAATGCATGCTAAAAGACAAGGACATATAGTCCCTGTGCAATATCAAAAGTAAGTATTTCACCTTATTCTAAAAATAATGCCTAAAATATTATTGCCCAATCCTGAAATACGATGATATTATTTTATTTCATATATTTATAAATTTGTTTTAATTTTTTGTTATAGTTTGCAGTTACCAAAGAAACCCAAAACAACTAAAACCAACCACCAAGTGTTAATGAACGTCCTACCAAAGTGTGCTCAAAACCAAGTTAGTAGTTCAACACCAAAACTACAGTTTATCCTCCCAAAACCGAAAGTCCTGTCTGTATCCCAGGCAGCTTCATTGCATCCAAAAAACACCACATTAGTGACTGTCAACAATGGAGTTATTACAGACATCAAAGAAATCATGCCTGTACAAACTCGGCATACAAACTTCCCACAAACTGTCAATTTGGACATCAAAAACGGTTTTTCCAATGAACCCTCCATAGAGAGGCCTCAGTTAAGTGATGCTCAAGCCCAGTGGAGTGCAATGGACACAGCAGACTGGCAGCAAGATAGTACCACAAATACACATTTGAACAATCAAGTTCTTCCTGAAATGTTGACGGTTGGAACAAACTTTCCTGGCATTGCTGAAACAGACGCTCACACTCAGACAAATATGCCAGCAAATGCAAATGTAAATTTTGCATCAGACATGAGCCTTGGTAATAGCGTGAGTGATGCATTAGTGCAGACCATGCCATATTTTCGGGTAGAACCTGTTGCACCAGATCCATTAAATCCTAGTGGACAGAATATGGAGACTCAGACGTCCAGTGATCTGCTTGTTCAGGCAATGGTTTCTGCAATTCTGCAAAGACAGGATGTTAATCAAGATATAATAAATCAACATTCAATAGTCGTAACTCCACAAAACTATGTAAACCAACCATTGAATGTGACACCCAACAATTTTGTTGGTGCAAACTTGAACATACCTTGTACATCTTCAAGTATACAACCAATAACTGTGAGAGCTTCGTCAGAGACGCAGACACAACACCAATCAACTATGATAACTCCACCAAACTATGTCACAAGTTCACAATATGTACCTACAACCAATCAAGGAATTAATATTCCACAGACAAATCAAGTAGCTGATAATGTTGCTTCATTAAGTAAACGAAAAAGATCGTTTCAAAAGATTTCATCTCTGAACTTAAAGGTGTCTTCTGATACCCAAACTACTATGAATTTGGAGAACACTGACCACTTATTAGGTGAGTATGATGATGGAGTATTGAACTTGTCACAAGAATCAAGAAACGGATGTCATGACAAGTCCATTCGTACAATACCATCTTCTACCAGTTACTTAACAGGGTTAGAGCACCAGAGGTCATGTTCTGGAGAAGCTCCACACAAATCCACAATACCTTTGAATATGGAAGAATGTCAAACTGAAAGAAACACAATAGGGATACAAGCAGAAAATGACATGCAACATGGAAACAATGAACAGAGTGGTTTTTCAACTATCGACTTGATGGATCCATTTCCAGATTTTGGTGATGTGTTTCTAGAAAGCATTGCAACCCAAACATATTCAAATGAACAACTGAGAAATTTCAATGATTTTTTACACGAGTCTCCTCATAGCAATCTAGCGGACAATAGGGCACCGACTTCTCCTTTGCTGAAGAACATTATGGGGGAAAGTTTTGAAGATTTACTTCATACAGATTCTGGAAGTCAAACGGATGAATTTCAAGATTTCATTTTTGAAAACCAGTTCATAGAAAATACAGTAAAGTCTGTCACAACAAACTATAGTAGTGGTAATAATCAAGAGAGTATTTCAATGAAAGAACATCCTTTAGATCAGGATGCTGTTTCTGTCCATGACGATGCACACAATGAAGGCACTAATAGTAGTGTTGAACAACTTAAAGATATTTCAAAATCAGGAAAAGATAAACTATTATTGTCGGAAACCATGTGTAAGAATGACAGTGAAGTAGTTTCCAGTATTGTCTCAGACGTGGATAGAGCTACAGCAGTCCACACAGGTGCATATTTAAATAAATCTGTTGTACGCGATAAAGAAGGAGATAATGTAAATGAATATATTACTACAGATAAGATGAAATCTTATGTTCATCAGACGATTGAAAGAGGAGATGTTGAGTTCAGTGATGTGGAAACACAAGCTGATATTTATCCTTTTAAACGAAGTAGACTTAGTGCTGAGATGAGCCATAATGAAACGCAGACAAAGTTTAGTAACATTCCAATTACATCATCCAATAGTCCAATGACATCATCTGGTGGTGTTGCAAAGACATCATCTAGTAGTGTTGCAATGACATCATCTAGTAGTGTTGCAATGACATCATCTAGTAGTGTTGCAATGACATCATCTGGTAGTGTTGCAATGACATCATCTGGTAGTATTGCAATGACATCATCTGGTAGTGTTGCAATGACATCATCTAGTAGTGTTGCAATGACATCATCTAGTAGTGTTGCAATGACATCATCTAGTTGTGTTGCAATGACCTCATCTGGTACTATTGCAATTACATCATGTAATAGTAATCCAATTACATCATGTAATAGTAATTCAATTACATTATGTAATAATAATCCACTTACATCATCAAATAGTAATTCAATTACATCATATAGTAATTCAATTACATCATGTAATAGTAATCCAATTACATCATGTAATAGTAATCAAATACCATTGCCACCACCTGCTGCCAATCATCGCAAAGTGACTACATCTGAATATGTACACAATGCACATCGGTCATCAACACAGAACCAGATTAGAGATGCCCCTACATACTGTAATGCCGAGATCCAAGCAGATATTATTGTAGTCAATCGAAACAAAGATGATACCACAGGCAGTGCAGGTACCACGAGTGTGGAGACACAGACTAGACGCGTAGACAATTGTTTAACTTATACTTAACGAATAATGGTTACTGTGTAAAACAGTTGCAAAATAGAAGTGGATATAAACAATTAAAGTACGGTAAACCGTGCACGTTGGATGGTAGTGAGAGCTTTAAAAATATGAGCAATGGAATCCACAATGTATTAATGCCGTGCATGTCGGAGTAAAAATGTCCTCCCTATGCCAGCTGTCTTATCGCCATTAGCTTTAAATAGCTAGGCCTATATACTCTAATATAAAAATAAAAAAAACAAAAATATATTTAATTTTTATTAATTATAATAAACAAGAGATCTTGTGCGTTGCGCCATTTGTATTTGTGTAGAAATAAAAATTATGTTGCGAACTGTAATATGAAGAAGGCTGAAAACTGAAATTATTTAAAAAGCATGCAAAGATATGTAATTAAATTTTGCTAGAATTATCAATGGATTTTCATTTTTGAACTGTTTGATGTCTGTTATAGTTACGTATACTGTATATATATAAATTATATTTTATTAATTAAAATTCCTTCCATTTATGTTTAATGTACCTGAAATGTACTGTTTCAGCGTGGTGCAGTCATGCTTAATACATTGTTTGTATATTTATAAACTTAGCACATAGCTTCATGTGATAAATAAAAATAGGTAGCAAAATTTTAACAAACAGTTGGATGTACGTCAAGGGCTATATAAAGTGGTGGACTAAAGCTCTGTCTACACTATCAAACTAGTTCACATCACATTTTTTTGTCACATAAAGTTTGATACTGTAGACAAGGCTCAACATCAAACACAGTCTGTAAACCGGCTCCCTGTTGTATCGTTTCTTTCGTGGGCCAATGACAATTATATTTTCATCTCTCAACGGATGTGTTATAATTTATCGAAAATGTATGTTTCTCAATACAGTATTATAGATGCTACTTTATACATTTTCTAGCAGTACGTATGTGTATATAGGCGCGCCCGCGTGTGAGAGTCTGGTTTCTCTCTGAAATTCAATACCAAATAACAGTGACATTAAATACGTTTGATGGGGAGCGAACGCGTTGACTCTGTTGAATGCGTTGACCGTTCGCGTATCGTTCAATTGAAGACGTAAAGCTCTGTTTACACTTTACAATTTTATGTGACAAAAAAAATGTGATGTGCCCAAATATGGTAGTAATATGAAGACATCGTGTCCAGATATGGGCACATCACGTATTTTTTGTCACATGAAGTTTGATAGTCTTAGTCGTCTACGTCGCCGCTCTGATCTAACAATGGTCTTTGTGACGGAAAGTATTCGTATTAATCATCATTTAATCAACAAAGTTTTTCTTTTTTTTTATAGATATATTCTATGTAAGTGTGAACTAGGCAAGGTCAGGACTACATGAAAATTACAATCTTTTTCCAAAACTAGTAATTTCCTGTTGATGATGAGACAACTATTGATTCGGAAGTGTTTTTGTAGGCTACAGATGCATCTAAACTGCAATGTATTTTGAAATATGCGTACGAGTTACGTCAATATACTGTACATATAATTTTGTATTTGTGATGATAATGATTACCGTATTCTATATTATTTATACTTTTTTTTTGTGGCACACGGTTTAGGCCTATACTCGGGTAAATTTTGAGATTCATCTAAATAGGCCTAGGCTATAGGTCTATAGCAATGCGCCTCTTTAATTTCAAAGTCTTTTTTTGTTAGAAGTCTCCGTTAAGTTGCTGTTGGTTTTGATAAAATAAAATATAAATAAAAGTGCGTCTTGATATCGTATAAGAGAATTATAAGGGCGTATGATTTAGCCTCCGATTGTCCTATTTGTCGGCATCCCATTCCTCCATCTCACCGGATCAATAATGTCTTTTCGTTTGTCTCCTTTTAATTTCAATCGTCTTTCGTTCGTGCTTTGTTTGAAAACAAAATGATTAAGACGAACTGAACAATGGCTGTTTATATTCTATTAATTATCCTCTCTTTACAATACATTATCGTAAATTATAAGTGCTTCACCATCAGCAATTTCTGTTTAACAGCAGGTTTTTTTAACGTACAAAAATCGATCGTTGTCTTGATGCGATGTTGACCTATCGTCTGTCTGTATTGAGCATATTTAAAACACCAAGGAAAAGCTGGATATCTGATAAAGTCACTTTGATAGTGCATGTTGTTGCGTTGGTATAATTTATACAGTGTAAACATAATGTATTAAATACTATCTAAAAGTTTTTTCTCTAATCATTATAAGACCTACTTAAATTAGTGATATAGTTCCTTATTGTGGGGGGAATCCCCCCTCCCCCACTCCCATGCCTGGTTGGTTCTTCCTTGTCCATGTAGGCCTATGTAAGTTGTCATTAATCCAGGAAAATGCATAAGAAAAAAAAGGTAAACAATTTGCCACTATACTTAACTGAAACAACAAGTTCAGTTGGTTTGATTATACATTTTGTTGTGTGTATCATTTTGAGGCAAAAACGAATATGAATAGGCCTAGTCTATAATTTTTGTTTTAAAAATATTTTCAAAGTTATTAAGAATCTCCAAACGTTTTTGTCAAACAATTAAATGAAATCTATACTATTTTTATTGGCGACACTGTAAAAGGGCTGGGCTACGAAAGCTCTTCATTAGAATGATGAATAACTATTTTGACTAGTGGGGAAATCGAAAAATGATTCTACAAAACCGCTAAAATTGACGTTCCATTCATAATGCTTAATTTTAGAAGTTTTATCCTCCGCTCAAACGGTTTGCGAAATATAAGTACTGTTGAGCACAATTAATTGTGGGGGACTGCAATCTGTCACGGGGGTACATCTGGACAGTCCGTAATTGTATCATATCACCTAATAGTAAGGGCGTGTCACCGGTGGGCGTGTGGCGCAAGTGTGTTTTGACGTTCGACTACTGCTCGAGGTTCGAATCCAACTCTCGCAGTATTGCTTGTATCCTTAGGCAAGATATTTACTTACATTTGGCTCTCTACCCAGGTGTATAAATGGAAGCCAGGTTATATCAAGACACAACTTTGCGCTTTATTACTAGCTGCATTATTGTGGGATTATGTTTCCCTACGTGTTAGATAAAAAGAATGACTGGGGTAATAATGTTCAGCGCTTAGAGGTTTCACAACAGTAAGCGCTATATAAATCGTCGTTGTCGTGTTAACATCATCTTAGAGCCACAGCAAGTAGTTATGTCAAAAAATAAAAGGGTCGAAATTTTGCCCGTTTTTCGAAAAAATTCCTGGAAAATTTGCGACAAATTTTCAAAATTTCTACTTAAAAAAAAAAAACAGATAACTATCTATTAGGCCTACAGGGGGTGCAGTATTTATTATATATATATTATATTATTAAAATCATACCTTTTTGCCGAGGCATATGGTATTAATGAAGTATAATCAGTGTTGTGATTAGCGCCTAGAGCACTTTTAGTGGATATGTGCGCTATTGTTATATTATAATATTATAATTTTATATTCTATGATTACTATACTGCTTGCACTCTGCAAATTTGTAAGCCCCGAGTTACATTAATATATAAACATTTTGTTTTGAAACTCAAAGGAAGAGAGAGATTGTAATGTTATAGCCTAACATTACAATCTCTCTCTTCCTTTTAGTCAGGTTAAAAGAGGTATTTTGTGTGCAATCAAAAATTGTAACGATCTTGCAGAACAGTTCACAGCATGCATATTTCAACGATTTGATGGTAGTTCCGGTCATTTTTAGACAAATTAATGTTATAGAGTGAATATAAATATATATGTTTTGAACAATTTGAAAGTAAAATAAACTCCGTATGACCAGCGGTTACCGAGATATAAGCTATTTGAATATGTTGGCCGCCATCTTGAAAAGGCCCATAAATAAAAACCACGGGGTTACAGGTTGGGCAACAAGTATTTTTGGGTTTATTTTGACCCACTTAAGATATTTAGACATGTTGCCAACTTTCACCACAAATTGCACACGGACCCCTATTTTATGACATCTTTTAACCTGACTATTTGAGTTTCAGAACAACATTTTTTTAATGAAAATGTATTTCCCAAGAAGACGTTTACGGGAAGAAGGAATATGGGACATTAGGGGTGATTCACCTCATTGTATCCGCACCCGCTGACACTACAACCACTAGAGATGACATATCAACATCTCAACTTAACAAACATATTTTTCCTACTGTGTTAAATTGTACTGGAACTAATGTAAGAGAGCAATATGGTTTATTCATATGAGCAAACAGGTTTATTGCTTTTCGGTATGGAGATGTTGCCAACTGAATATTTTAGCCATGAAATAGTTCCTCCATCTTTTAGCCAAGCGAACCAATTATATGGCAGTGAACTGCATCATAAACGTAGTATTTCTCCTTGTCTTGATATAACATAATAAACCAAGATTAAACACAATCAAAACGTTTTATGTTATGTGTATAGATTATTATATTATCCTTTATCGATTCAATACAAATAGTTTCTTTCCGTGTCCATGCCAATGAAAAACACACATCAATCGTAAACAACACTCAAGTCGAAAATAGTATACTGATTATTATATTTAATATCAATTCAATAAAATTACAACGTTTTAAAGTTCATTTTGCAATATATAATATAAAAATAACTTCATACATCCATCTGTAACAATAATCAACTCTTAAACTCTTAACGATAATTTTGTCTGGATCGGCCTAGACTGAAAATACACTGTTTTTTTTATACCCAATAGATATAGTTAACTATTAATGTTTAAATTTGTTATCGAACACCGAATTAAAAAATATACAGTATGAAACATAACAATACTAATACGATTTTTCTATGCTTTACTGTAGGCCTACGTATACACACACTCGGTTCAGGCATGGAAGAATAATTTATTGAACAATACATCAGGAATTTAGAAAACTATAAACAGGTCGGGTGGTCAGTGCTTAGGTAACGCGTGGTCTTTCAGATTCGACCAAAGACCAAAGTAGGCCTACATCTTGATGACAATATGTTATTTATTTTTTAAGCTAATGCAGTCTTTACTTTTCCATATCACTATTTTTAATTGGTGTACTAAGAATTGTTTCTAACATTAACAAGGTGCAGCCATAGATTCACTGGAATGTAACATACAAAATATAAATAATAATATTAATAATTATTATAATAATAATTCAAAATTTTATGATAAAAAGAATACTGATAATGATTTTCCACCCCTTTCTTGCAACATTTGAAAAGTGGTATTACAGTAAAATGAAATAATATTCACTTCCTTGTGTAAGCATTTTTTAAAACATTAATTTAAGATCACATTTCGCACATTACAGTACTACTCTGTAATACTAGACAATACATTCTTTATTTCACAAGAAGTTACCTACTGAGTGTATTGTTAAAATGTACACGTGACTACAATGAACACCGTGTGTATACAAGGTTTTATAGTGCCTTGTGGTAGTAGTTGTTAGGGAAACAGTACAGTATTCCTATAAACACCTATTTTTATATCATAAAGCTCTGTCTACACTATGAAAATAGTTCTACAAAAAAGTGTGATGTGCGATGTACCCAAATATGGTGCGTGGTGATGACATCATCATGTCCATCATTAGCACACCACATTTTTTTGTCACATAAAGTTATATAAGATAGTGTAGATGTAATAATTGTTTAAGTATATCTATGATTATATTCACACATTCGACAGGAAATAATTTTATTCTATCTTACTGTATATAAACTGTATACTGTACTATGGTTATTTTATTGAAGTTTGGTACATGTTGCATGCATTTGAAGGATCATAGTTTAGTTTTTGACATACTCTTTATGTTTGTTTTGTTTATATACCATAATACAATCATACTTTGATCAACACACAATTCAATTTTGAATTTTAGATGTTCTTAATACTATCATATTATTTGTTACAATAAAATACATTGGTTTTTATACCTATCCCCCTCCCCCAAACTTGGGAACTAAATGATAAATCCACCTATGCAAATGGTATGACACAGTTTAACTGTACAGTTATTTTGAAGCTACTTATTGAATAAAATATTTTATTTCACAGCCTCTAAATAACTAAGCAGTACAGTAATTAGTATTGTTAAATACTGTTCTACCCGAGTTTACATAAAAACTGCCCATGTGGTCTCTTATTACCAATCAATATTGATCTACAGAGATTTATTACAATCATACAATATAACATGTAGATGAGGGTGGTAATTTGTTGTATGCACTGTGAAGTATAATATACAGTACACTTAGTAGTATCTAAACCATGGAGAAATAATATTATTAAATAGATTATATTATATAACATCTAATCAAATTCCTGTCATTTGATTGGACGATTGTGGGTCACATGATGTGCAATATAAGCCATGTAATCTATAAGATACGGAGAAATAGTGCTGCAATGTTAATAGTACATAAGAATAAACCATAAATATATTGTATATACTATCAATACAGTAAACTTTAAAATCTTAATAAATAATTGTAGATAAAGATACTGTAAAATATGCAAGGAATATTACTTATTGAATGGCCATTGAAATAAACTATTATGTTGCACAATATAAAACCACCATTTACTGTGTAAAAACATTTATAATTAATAACTGTATTTATAACTTCAATGAATTCTTGGTTGAATAAATCTAATAAAGTTTGCAAACAAGACGTAAACTTTTTTGTTTTTGCAATTTTTAGGAAGCATTGATTGAATTAATTCTCAAAGAACTCAAAGACATTATTTATACAACTTACAAAACACGATGGCTTAATACGGGAACACCGACCTTACGACCACTTATTCCTGGAAGAATCTCGGATGCTATGGCAGTCGCTGCGTCTCTTTCAAAGGCACCTCTGTGCAGGGAATGAAGAGAATTTGCTGCATAGTCGCTGGGCTTACCAAGACTAGCAAGTCTGTGAGGAGTTGTCGGTGTTTTTCTAGATGGCTTTGTATCTTTTGTAACCAACCTAGAAGATGTACCTTTCAATTTTCGTAGATTTCCTGGCGACACAGACTTACCGCTTATTCCTGAGTGTATGAAATTTTTATTTGGAGCATCTACTGTAGTGAAATACTGCTGCGAAGACTCTTTACTAACAGGTGTGCGTTCAACTGCAGTTGACAATGCTGGGGGCGCCGATGACGGAGAAGAGTCAAATCGGCTGCCGTTTAAATGAACCATAATAATTTCATTATTATCCGAAACTCTTCTCATAGATGGAGTGAGTTTTTTCAATGGATTTAAATCTTGCTGTGGTATTGTGTAGGCTGGAAATTTTTCAAAACTCCTACAAGCTAGATTTGCTGTAGGCAGGTTATCAGCGCTATGTCTCTCTGGAGTTTTCTTTATTCTTTTAACAACATTGTCCTTTTTTTCTTGAATGTCGCAAGTTAGAGGATTCACAGATACAACTTTATTATTATCCCCCACACCGTCACGATTTATATCCATTTGTTTCTTTGATATGACTGTGACAAACGGTAACTGTGGTTCTTCAAGTTTTGAGTTAAAATCGCCGCCTGCCTTTGCAACTTTGTCGGAGTTCAAATGGCAAGGCTGGGCATCCTGTAGTGGTTGTATTTTTGTCTGTTGCAAAACTAATGATTTATCATTTAAACCCTTCAAATCTGTTAGACTTTGTGAGACTCGCACAGGCATGTGATCAGAAATCTTCTGGTTGTGTTCCGACAATTGTGATATAAAATCTTGAATATTGGTTTTATTAAACTGCAGTGTTTCTCCTTTATTTACATCTTTTGTTACTTGGCTGGAATCTTTCTTCATGAGTGTTTTTTCAAGATGTTCGCGAACTCTTTCGATATGTTCTACCAATTGCGGATCAGTTGCTCGTTTTTGGATGTTGGTATACATTCTTGTTGTATTGTGTCCCTTAAACTTCCACGCATAATCTGGATTATAGCGTGGATTATACCGATACGTCCCAGGCTCAATCTTGTTTCGCCATAATAATTCGTGATTAAGACCCTTTCTGTGGTTTTGTCTTTCTTTTTTATTCTCTTTATCCTGTCGTTTGTTTGATTTCTCTTCTTGTGGTGTAGAAGAAAGAGTTATATACTTAGGATTAGGCACAGTTGCCTTCCATCCATTCACTGCTTCTGCCCATTCTTGGCAATTGATAATCTGATGAAAGTACTCCTCATTTTCACTAAATTTTAATAGCGTATTGATAACACTGCGCTCTTCACTAGCATCTTCCGGACAATTTTCTTGTTCCCATGGTAAAGGTGTTGCACTGAAGCTACATTTTTTGTTATACATATTTTTATTTGTTTTGTTATCAGACAAACCCATCCATTTGTTAAAGTTTATAAATTCAAAAATGATCCGATGGCATTCCACAGACAATTTTCTAAAATAAATTTTAAAAAATAAAAACAGTTGATTTGGCTAGTAGTAGAGAGTAAAATAAATATCTGGCAGTAGAGATATTTTGTATTACTACTATAGCCTATAAGGTTAGGCCTAAAAATTGCCCTGTCTGGTGTGTAGTAGAGACAGGACAGATGTAGCCTAATAGTAGTAGTAGGTCAAGCTAGTAGGCCTCTAGGTGAAAGTAGGCCGGCCTAATCTAGAGTCTAGCCTCCTCCTCTATACTATCTAGGTAGGCTACTAGCTAGGCCCTACCTACTCTCTAGCCAGCTAGCCTATAGGGGAGCCCTATTTAGTAGGTAGTAGTAGAGAGTCTAGTCTACAAATCACACTAAAATATGTTCTTTTATAACAGAGGTTAATTTATATATACATACCTTATGTATTTTACTAGCCCATGTTGTCTATTTAGTATGTATAATCAATATATTAGGAACCAAAATACATGGTTTTAAAACATTTTCGCGTTATTTTAGCTAAAAACAACTTTATCACTTGGCAATCATCAATAACAACTAGCCTTTTATCCAGTCGTTTCACTTATAATATCATACGCCCTCTCTCTAGCCCTCGGGTGTGTGACGACGTCGTGTATGCGCGCGAAAAAAAAACACGAAAAAGAAGAGGAGGGAAATTGGAAAAAATGGATGGCATTTACGAGGTAAATTATTAGCGGTTAGGCCTAGGCTTGTAAAATATGACATATTTAGGGGTTGTTAGATAAATAATAATAATGTAGTACTGTACTAGCCAGTAGGCTAAGCCTATGCTATTATGTAGGTATGCCTCTAACCAACAAACACGGACTCTCTTCTCTAGGCCCCCTCTATATTAATATTAAAGTATTATTGTTATGCGCGATTTGAACGATTTGCGCAATTTGAAATTGCGCAAAAAAAATCCTTGCGCAATTTGAATTGAAACATGTGTTTCAAATTGCGCAAGCAACGTATTAAATTGCGCAAGTAATCTGCAAATTGCGCAAGGTTTTTCGACAGATTGTGAAATCATGCACACCCATATTTTTATAGTAATTTCTAAGAATGATTCAAACTTAAAGATAAATATCGCATTTCCTTATTTTAGTACTGCAAATATTGTTATAAGTTAGCATACCGTCGAAGAACCGACGAAGGGAAACGAAGCGGTGGTGTTCCACCAGGCGGGCGCGGCGCGGGCGGCCGTCTATACTACTCTAGCCTAGCTAGGGTCTGGACTACTGATACTGACTAGGTTACATGGCCTAGCTTAAACTAATATTAAAAACTTAAAAAGTGAGTTTTAAACATTATCTTCATTGAAATGGTCTTATTTATATAATAAAATACTAAATTTTAAACTCCTCTGCCTAGGCCTAGCCTAGCCATGTATGGGAAAATTTACAGTTCGTTTTCAAATTGCGCAAAGGTGTCATATTGCGCAAGAACTATCTTGCGCAATTGACAAATTGTGCAGCGCAATTTAAAATTGCGCAAAGATTTTCTTGCGCAATTTGAAATTGCGCAAGTTGATTGCGCAATTTGAAATTGCGCAAAAAAATCCTTGCGCAATTTTAAATTGCGCAAGAATTCTTTGCGCAATTTCAAATTGCGCAAGGATTTTTTTGCGCAATTTCAAATTGCGCAAATCGTTCAAATCGCGCATAACATTATTATTATAGGCTAGCCTAGCTAGGCTAGTAGTAGGCTAGGCTAGCTAGGCTAGCTACCTAAAGCCTAGTAGGACCTACTAGCCTAGGCCTAAATCTGTTCTCACACCCACATCAATCAATTTTGTTTTGGCCATTATGTAACATGTATTGTTCACATGATTTAGCCACCGTTAAATTACCTTTTATTAAAGATGTATTGTCCCTTATTAAAACACAACGGCGCTACTGCAGTTTCGCATCACACCGTTATATCTTCGATTTCTCACCTAAACTTTCGTTTTTTACACTCACAACATAATATTATGTACGGCGTATTATGTAACATGTTTATACGATTCGACCACTTACGAAGTAATTTTTTTTAAATAACAATACTTTTCAAAACATTTTAAACAATACTGAACTCGCTGTCAACACACTGCGAAATGTTCGCCATCTTATATTTATCACTGAATTGCCAGAATTTATGCTTCATTTTACCCCAAAAATTGTAGAAACTATAGAGGGCAGTGTTATAAAATCCGATTACACATATAGGCCTACCCTATTTAGTTTTGAAAAGCAAGAAATGTTTTCAGCTGGCGAAATAAAGGTTAAATTAATATTTAATTATTACTTATTACTATTATTATTTATATTAATGGTTCCTATCAATGTTTTATGTACGGACTCATATCGTCACCGTTTTGATATGTACAGCTGGTTCTTTATAAAACCACTCTTTGCAGTTTAAAAATAAAAACAGAAAATAAAACATACATTGATTTCTGGCAATTTTCTGAATCTAAAATGGCCACAGTTCAATCGAAGTTTTCGCGAAAAAAGGAGCTGTTTTGAAAGGCATTTTTTATTGTGATAAAGGTAATATAACGGTGGCTAAATCATGGGAACATGTTACATAATGGCCCAAAATTGTATGATGTGAGTGCGAGAAAAAAATGAAGCAAGAAATCGAAGATATAACAGTGTGGTGCGAAACTGCAGTAGCGCCAACACAACAAATGAAAAAAAAAATATTCTAAATTCTAAAAAAAACGTCTGTATTTTGGTTAAATTAATTTTTGGTGAAAGTTAATAACTATTATGATACTTCAATTCAAAATGACCCACTTTTTTTCGAAATATAAAAAAAAAATTTGTTGAATTAGTCAAAGGGACAATACATCTTTAATATTATCACAATAAAAATGCCTTTCAAAACAGCTCCTTTTTCATGAATACTTTGATTAAACTGGGGCCATTTTAGAATCAGAAAATTGCCAGAAATCAATGTATGTTTTATTTTCTGTTTTTATCTTTTAACTATAGAGATAAGAGAGTGGTTTTATAAAGAACCAGTTGTACATATCGAAACGGCGACGATATAAGTCTGTCACACCAAAATCAGTCCGGGCCAAAATCGGTCCGGCGGACCAGTTTTGGCTGCCAAAATCAGTCCGGGGGACCATTTATGGCTGCCAAAACCTGTCCGGCCGGACCAATTTTGGCCGCCAAAACTGGTCCGGCCTGGATAAAATCGGTCCGGGCAGTAGGACTGTTTTTGGCCGCCAAATATGGTCCGGTCTAACAAATATATGGTGTGCAAAATGAGTCATAATGTATATATCATTAAAAAAAGGCCATGATTAGTCATTTATTGAAAACTATGGGGTTTTATTTGTTATTTTAATATTATAAATTAAGCCTGTTTTTTTTATTATCATTATTAGTAGTAACTCATCAATAATTAGTACTACTGTAATTGTTAGTCTTTTTGTATACAATATGTATCTCTGCCTGTTTTTAATCCATTTTGTTCTTTTTTAACATCTTCGTTTCCCCATGATGTTAAAAACAATTTAATTTATTAATTATTTATGGTTAATCAATCAATATATCAATTCAATACAATTATTATAAAACAATTATCCAATATTGATTAGGCTGAGGAAGGAAAAAGGCCTCAATCATAAATAAAATCTAGCTGGCAATATCAGCGTCTCATACCCGTTCGTGTGAGTGTGTGGCAGGCCGAAATATGAGTGAACACCTAAGTCATGTTTTTAGATAAAATACATTTATTTATAGTATTTATCCGACAAGATAACTTACTAATATCATGGGATATTTTTCTAGCCATAAACAACTTAAAACAGCATCATAGGCCTAGTAATTCAATTAAAATCGACAGAAGAAAAGCCCGGACCGATTTTGGCAGTGGCGGACTGCTTTTGGCCACAATTTTAGAGCCAAAACTGGTCCGGCCGGACCGATTTTGTCCCCGGACCATATTTATCGTGACAAGTCCGTACATACACATTTTATTTTTTTTAAACAATGCTGTTCACAGTTTTAAAAATCATAAACCATTTCAATTTCAATATATGTAAAACACATCTAAAATTGTCTATCATAATAGCAAATATTGCTATCTCACTGTATTATTAAAAAATTGAAAATGATTTGTTTTAGTGAATGTATTGTATTGTTATTGATTAGTTTCAATATAAAATTTATTGACAAAAAGAGAGATCGGCGTTTCGGTACCATCATAGAACCATTTTCAAGATCAAGTAAATACAAAATGTTATTAATTATGTGCACTAAGCACCAAAGTTGGTGCTAGGAAATGCTACTGAGGGCTAATGAAAGTAATTAGCTCCTCCTACTGAGTTAGATAAACAATTTAGCTTCAAGATGGAATACGATTGTTTATTGAGTGTAGGTTTTAACTCTTTGATCCACAGCATCTCCTTAATAAGGCAATTGTCAAACTTATTGTTACATTTAAAGTATTCTGAGATATCTAGTATTAGTAAAATATATTATAAAATTAATCTAATTTTATAACTCCATGGTTATGCCATGTTGTTTTAGGTGATCGCCTATAATACTTTTAATAATAATAAATAATGTTCATTAATGCGTTTGTAAAGGTGTCGGCAAGTGTAACAGACATACTTTGTATCACATAGTAAACCACATTGAAATTTGTACACAACGCATTGTGAATTAATAATGATTCTGGGTTTCATTTCTTTTGGTTTTAAGTGTGTCACTTATTTTATGACTAGTAAATACTGGTATTATATTTTGTATTTGTAACTGGGATAAAAATCAATTTCTTTATATACTTTCTGTATACAGTATATAAATCAATAAATTAAAAGTGCAGGGCGCAGTTGTTTTACCTTTGTTTGGGACACAAACAAAAGATAGAAGCTTGAACAAAAGCAGCATATTTTAACAAATTAGCACACCAATGAATGGGACACCCCTATTTTCTCATCTTTTTTATAATGGTATAGTCCATACAGGTTAAACTGGCCCGAAAACGGCACCTGATTGCTAGCCCTACTAGCCCTAGGCTAGTAGTACTACTGTATAGGCCTTATATTTTTTTTATATTAGGCCAACCATACTAGAAATACAGGCCTAGCCTACCTCTAGTAAGGCCTAATTATTAATAATAAAAGGGCGCCTTATTATATAATATTCAGGGTCCGGATTCCCCCATGAACACCCCTTCCTCAAAATGTGGATCTGTCCCAGTACTGAATAGGCTAAAATTAACTGTAAAAAAAATTCTTTCTTTTATTAGGTTGATTCAGTTTTAGATGTTAGGGTTACAAAAAAAGGAAAGAAATACCTTATTCAATGGAAAAACTATGACCACAGCAATGACTCATGGGAACCAGAGGAGTATCTTACAGACTGTCAGGAGGCCATTCAAACATTTTATGCCAAAAGGGAAAAAAAAAAAAAAAAGGGGAAAACAGAACTATTGAAAACAGTCAATAAGAAGACATTTAATAAAAAGGAAAAAACAATAACTGCAGTAACGGCAAAAAGCACTGAAACAGAAATAAGACCCACGCCGTTAACCAGACGGTCAGTGAGGTTGCGGAAGATGAGTGAGAATGTACAGACGTCAATGCCACAATCAGAAGAGCTTTCACAAATGACATCATCAAAGTATCACAGAGGTACATCAAAGGTACTGTATTATACTGTATATTTATTTTAGTGTAAACAAATAATAATTGTTTTAAAACATACCAGGAACAAGAGGAATATGATTTTGAATTCAGGTGATGTTTTTTCAAATAAAAATCTACGTTTTGGCCATTCTTTGCAATTTTACATAAAAATGTGTTTACTTTCGTTTATGTATTGGTTATTTAATCAAGCAGTACTGCAGTGGTTCTAAAATGTCATAAAAATACTAACAATATAGCAACATATTAAACAGGTCTTTCACATGCACCACACGCATTTCAAGTAAAAGTAAATTGGCACGTTGGAGATCGTGAAAAACCGGAGTTTAGTTAATGGTACATAATTAGTTATAGAGTTTGTCTTTTTTTTGCAGGTATGTTCGAATACAAAGACGTGCCCTGTGAAGTCTTTCTTTTATGTATTTTGCTTGATCATGATATTTGTTATTGTTTTTCTGTCATTACCATATAAGGTTAGTGATGAGCATCAAATAACATTTCAGAAATGAACACATAATTGTTGGGTGAAGCTCTGTCTACACTATCAAACTGTATGTAAAAAAAAAAGTGATGTGCCCATATATGGACACGATGATGTCATATCTCTAACGTATTTGGGCACATCACTTTTTGTCAAACTAGTTTGATAGTGTATACATAGCTTAAGAGATCATGTCAAAATCACTCTGACTTCAGTTACTCCAGTAAACTAACATTTTTGAAAGAGTAAACACAATTATATAGTATTTATTTTAATAACTGCTAATAACTTTAACATGGTCCAAAAAAAAAGGCCCACAAAAATGAAAAATTGTAATAGTGCTTAGATTGAAGTAGGCAGCCTACTAAACTACTTGACTCAGGAACATTAAACAGTATTAATATAATTATTAAACTAGTTGGAAAAATATGTAAATATTCAATATCTTTGAACTTTTTTGAATTTGCATAAAACCAATCGGAAACAATAAGTGAAGTGGACTGAACTATTTCAAAGCTGAATATTTTTTTAAAAAGAAAGAAAATATATAAAAATTAATTGATAACAATCTCCTAAATCCAAAATGTTAGGTCCAAATTATAACAAAATAATAAGCCATAAAATAACACTTAATACAGTATATTTTTTTAAATTTTGAATCAAACATTTAAGACCTAAGAAAAAAGTATTTTACCATTTTGTAAGTAAAAGAAATGCTAAAAAATAATGTTTTATCCAATGCTAAGTTTTACCCATGCATGTATTATTTACAGTGTGTCTTTTTACTTTTTACAGTAATTTAATTTTTGTTTAATGTCATTCATGCAGACATTAGGCTAGATATGACGTAATAAAACATCCAGGGTTTTTAAGATTGTTTGTTTAGGGTGGTTAGGCCATATATTAACCTTGTTCACGTTAGTGTTTAATCATTTATATAAATTACATGACACTTATGATTCATGGATGGGTGTATGATGGATTAAATTAAAGTGAAAGTACCCTCGTTGGTGTACAATTACCTGGTTTTTATCAGTTGGCATGCCCTGCTTTTACACCCACCCTAGTAATTTAATGTTTGGTAAAATTGTATTAAGCATTTTGATTTCATTTTTTAATACTGTTATATATGTCAAGATAATCATGAGGAATTGTACTGTATAAGGTTTTATTTTAATGTAGTGATATTGTCTTCCAATTAGTATTTAAACCAACTGTATTGGCTTTAATGTACAGTCAACTGTTGATTAATAAACGTTTTTATTGTACTTATACATAGTGTTCTCTGACATTGTTTGTTTGTTGCATAAGCAAGATTTGAGATATTATGCATATTTTGACCTGCAATCAAATCAATTCTTCTCAGCAATATATCCTATCATCACTTGATCTGCTACAGTCCATTCCTCATTGCAAACAACTTCACAGACAATTTGGTGCAATCGAACAATCTGTTATGCTAAGAAACCAACCTTCTCTACATTGTCGCCAGACTTTTCAATCTCCAACAAGATATTTCTAAGTTTTGTATGCAGCAAGTCTGCAACACGTTTTCCACACTAACAAAATAAAATCGATAAAAGTTCAGTCAGTTTCTCTAAAATCTTTCCACTAGGCGAATCAACAGTGTTGATTTGCTTTACTTTTCCAAGCAATATTTAACTCGTAACCATTACACAACTGGACCAATGCAAGACCAAAACAAGTACCCACCTGTATCATATCTGTTGTGCTGTCCGGATCTAGGCTTCCAGATCCCTTTTTAACGATTGATGTTATTTTACCAGTTTTCGGCATCACACTCATTATTACACAGGCTAGACTACATGCCTCCTCTTTTATTGTTGCATCTATTATATGTTTTTGATTTACCTAATTATAAAAAGCATGGAATAAAATAAGATGTTATGTGTAGCCTCAACGGATCAGATAAAATGATAATAGGGAGTTTGTCCAAGTGCCTACACGGAGAAGTGAAATACTGCTCCTGGGATGCCTTCCTCGTCCCAAATTATAAGCTGTTTTGATTTACGAAACATGATCTTATTTGTCACATGGGAAAAGGTATGTACACAAACTACATCGCATTGCCTCCTTCCAGATAATGGCAAAGCCTGTTCCCTTGTGAACTGTTAAATTGTTCTTGTACAGTATCTGTAAGCATACTGTAAAGTTGCACACACTCGGTCACATTTGCTTTTTCAAACTATTACTAATGGATTTAACATCTGGTGAGTAGAAATAGAACATCAACCTTTTTCTGAAGATAGGATTGACTTCTTTCTAATAGCACCTTTTATCGTTGTCCTACATTAATAGTCATCAATCCATAGTAAAAAGTATTTAGAAGTTGAGTTGAAAAAAAATATCACACTGTAGACATGAAGAATCACTAGACAAAAGCATATGCATATGAGTGAGTGAGTGGCCGAGCGGTTGAAACAGTGGAACCGTAATTACGTAGCCATAACATCAGCAGGGGTTCGAGGCTCACTCACTCCATGGTTCTGGTGGTAGAACGAGTCTTCTCGGATATGGACTATAAACCGTAGGTCCAGTGTACACATCTAGCTCGTGTGCACTTTAAAGAACCTAGTACATCTTTCGAGACGAGTAGGGGGTTACCCCGGTGTATTAGTACTACACAGCCACTGATCACCAACTGGGCCCTCTGGGAGAGCAGTCTTTGACTGAAGAGGTTACCCAGTATAAATATATATATTTCAATTCAATCAAGCATATGATGATTTTTTGTTTCTTTGTGAACTTATGATACTGTACCTTGTTTATTGTCACCAGTAGTGGCACCATATCTGTTTGAAATCTGTAGCAGTCATCTGGATCTTCAGATACATCCATCTCCTGGTTTCCTTCATCGTCCATCTGCACAGTCACCTTGGGAATTCTAACCAAAAGGGCCGTTTTATAATATTAAGTAATTAATATTTAGAACAAATTATACATGGAAGATAACTTGTCACTCTGAACAATTTATTTGAAGAAATTAACCTAGATTTCACAACTATTGGTCGGGTGGTGTGCAGTGGCAGAATGTACTGTAGGGGTCAAGGGAAATTCTAAGGGGCCACTATCCAATGCTGAGTAGTTGCATTGTGGTTGCTCATGCCCTTTAATCTCTGAATTTAGTCAGTGAGCATTCATAGCAATTATGCCACTGGTGGTGTGTAATAAATGCTTTGATTTTTTTCTGCACAGAGTGGAGTTGTGGCTTTGTGGTTATGATGCTTGGCTACTACTCCAAGGGTCCCCCATCAATTGTCAGGATTTTTTCTAGGGACAAAATTACAACTCCACTCCCAAAGACTAAGACTTTGTTTATGTAGAGCATCTTGTGTATATGTTTGTCTTGTAAATTTCTGAGGGTCCTCCCTAATAATCAGCAATTGCTGGATGGATCACCCTCATTAAATATGGTAAACAAAAATTCCAAATTGTTGTACACAACATACATGGGTAATGTAAAGGTTTGATTGATTTAGTATTAAACAAATTACAGCATACCATGATAAAATTGACAAAGGTTCGAGGTTGTTCTCGACCATAGTTCATTGTGGACAGACAAATTAGCGCTGTTTGATGGCTGTTCGACACAGAGGGGCCCCCTAGGGGAGATGAAAGCTGTATCAACGCAGTGATTCTGCTAAACAGGTTATTTTTTCATACATTTTCATTTACATTATAAAAAGAAATGTTAATTAAGAAATGTTAATTGAGAATTTAGTAATTCAAAGTTTTATCAAGTTAATGACAGTCCCACCTTGCATCAGCTAGGGCTGCTTTAATTCCCAGTGAAACCGCATCAAATAAGTTACCCCCACATTCTAGTACCACTACATCAATGTACAAGACCCAGCAGCATTCTCCAGACAAAATACACAAGTCCTTAAGGTTCAAAGTCTTAGTACTACCATACATCCTTGCCATGGTAGTAGCAATCTCTGAAGCCAGGTCCTCTCCTCCTCTTCCATCAAATTTTGGAGAAGCTGTTGCAGAACAGTCAACGAAAAACTCTAAATAACCCTCATCAGGTAGGTTGGTTTTAGGAGTTCCCATCTCAGCTTTAATTCCTACAAGAATGTCAGTGTTTGAAAGCTTGAGTCTAGCAGACCCACTGCAGTTGGATACAAGACCACATTCGACCTCTATTAATCTGTAGGTTTCGCATTCTCGGCCATCAGAACGTAAATCATCCTACATTTTAAATAGAAATTTAAAAGAAAAAAAAAAGATAAGGATTTAATTGCTGTTTATATAGGTTCCTGTTTTACAACCTTTTTAATTGTGAGAATCACATCTGAGTTTTTGCCGCAATAATATTTTAATAGTCAATACTAAAAAACCTCCCCCCCCCCCCCCCGCCCACAACTGTTAAGAAGGGTTGGGGGGGGGGGGGAGGTGGTTAATAATAAATAAGGTATAAATTAGGAGATCATTTTATTCAAATGGGGAGTACTAGAACTTGGCCTAGACTAGAGATATATTCATTGTTACATTTAATAATACTGATTATAGCTAGGCCTACACCATCAACAATTAGGCAGCGCATACCAGACGTTTCTCCCGGTATATCTGCTGATGCGAGAAACAAATGAAATTGCGGAGCAGATAGCCTAGCATAAATGTTGTGGCATACCTGTATACCATGGATTATAAATGTCTTTTCAGCTTCACTTAACGATATGGATGCCATTTTATATTAAATATATTACAACTAATTTAAATTTGACATTTTACACAAATAAATCAGCAATATAAATTGAAGAATGATCTCTAAACACAAACCATGTGTAAACAACGTTTGAGACCGATGAGAAAACGTGAGACGATAGGAGAATATTATATTGTTGATCGTTGCGGACTGCAAATTTCTACTCTTGGGTGGTAGCAATTATCCGGGAGTGAGATCATTGAAAAATCATAATCCGATGTTTTGTAGGACTTAAACAGATAGTTTTTACTTGTTTCACGGTAAGTAATGTTGTTGAATATAATATTAAGTTTATTTGTCCTATATACAATTCCTGATAAAAAAGATAAATTCATTTTAGGTTATAATAAAAGGGTAATGATAAAGCAAACACTAATTTCTTTTGCCCATCCCACTTCTCACAACACAGACACAGGCCTCATCATTCACCAGTGATCAGGTACCTAAACTTTATTTTTCCACCCCAGTGCTATTTTCCAAGTCGTTTCGTACCATTACATTTTTAAAAAACAGAATGGAACATATATTTCCAATGCTGCTGTACATAATACTGTATAAAATAGCCGGTTAATTCGACGTTTTCTAAATATTAGACATAATAATCGACTGTGTGTTTTACAGATAAAATTAAAATAGGGTAGGCCTAGGCCTATATATGCGGGATTGGAATGATTTGCGCAATTTCAAATTGTGCTACTCTGCCTTCCTTCTCTTTTGTGTCTTGTGGCAACATGTACCTTTATGTTTACTATCCGCTGCCTAATTGTGGATTGTATAGGCCTATATATGTTAACTGAAGCATTAATAATTATGTAAATTTCTAATTAGTACTAATAGGTTAAAGATGAATACAGCACTTCGGTTGCAACCTCTAAATCCAGAAGAGAGGGATGAATTGGCAAACGTGGAAAGTGCAACTATCAAGAAGTTGATCGAAAAAAGAACTAACCAGTGCTGCAATTGCTGTGGAGTTACAAAGAAATTGGGAATTCGAGATAACTGGTTTGTACAGGTAAATATATAAATATATAAACAATACTTAATGAAATAACACAGTAAAGGCCAATTTACACAGACGAGCGGTAAATATAGAATCTTGTTATTCATTATGACCATTTACATACAACACGGAGTGGACGGGCAGTTCCCGCTCAGGATAGTAGATACAGATTCTACGTGGGACAAGCTATGCAGTTTTCCGCTTTTATATTTTTACGAAAGTTCAAAAACTAAATATATAAAATTAATAAAATTCTGTTAAACTTTGTTATTTCTATACACTTACAGTATTTAGAATTGTAGTCCTACATACATACTGTAACATCTGTTCTACTTTTAGTAGACCTATCATTATAATAATATTATAAAAAAAGTGTCATATAATGTATTTAATTTGTTTTCAACCCATTAATGCACTTGTCAATTGTAGGACCCACTATACCACCCCCGGGAGAGGTGCGTCATGGGTGTGTTATTTACAAATAATTACTGACGCAGGGGTGCGTCAAAAAACTTAGAAGGTACGTCACATCAATGAACGATGGTGTGTCAATGTTCGTCACTTTACCACTAAAAATGTCATAAAAAACATGGTCACAGTGTGCCAAAATGGGTGCGTCATGGTCACCTAAAGGTAGGTCACATGGTATTCATAAGGTATGACGCATGGCACATCGGACAAATGACGCACCTCTCCCGGGGGTCGTATAGTGGGTCATGCAATTGACAAGTGCATAACAAGCAAGTATCAAGCAAGTAAAGAGAATTAATAAGGAAAAATAATACTTATAAAATAAAATTGTATAATTAATATAATTAATAAACTATAAAACTGTTACCATATGTTTTTGTTTCAAGTGGTTTGTTAAAAATGAAATTTCCAAAATCAATTATTTTACCATGTACTGTGATTTTAATATATGATATGACGGACAATGCTGAAGAGACAAATTGCTTTTTACAGGATCCATGTGGAATTGTATGTGTAGTGATTACATACCTGCTGATGTTCTATGGAGAGTTTGCTGTGATGCATGTCATTCTATTACCAATTGGATTCAATATTTATAGTATATCGCAAATGATTATATTTAACTTCTTCACCATCATGGCTTTCTTATCACATCTTAAAGCTATGATGACAGACCCGGTAAGTCCAAATTTGAAACAAATACAATCGAACACACACAATTTTCCATACTGTAAAATATATTAATATTTGTTCTGTATCTTAGTAATATTGTTTTTAAAGTCTGACATGTTTGTCACATACTGTATCATTTTTATTTTTACTTTATTTTAATAATAAAGTCAAAATCGATGTTACATGTGATACTAGTCTGTATTTAGGAATTTCCCTATATATACTACTTATATGATTTGCATAGATACTCTAGATTTTCCCTGTACAGTATATAGTATTTAAATTATGATTTGCCTAGATACACCATAAATGTACATACCTTTAATTATTATCCTAATGATTTATCAATGGAGTCACTTTTATTGATTTTTTTCAGGGTGCTGTACCTCTAGGCAATGCCACGAGAGAAAAGTTAAATGATCTAGGTTTAAAAATTGGTCAAGTTGTGTATCGCTGTCCAAAATGTATTTGTATCAAGCCAGATAGAGCCCACCACTGTAGTATTTGTAGAAGGTGTATACGGTAAGTACCATTGCCAACCAGGCCTAAAGATTGGTTTCCACTACTAAGACATAATGCAAGGACATAAACGCAACCAATGTGTTAACCAATGACAAGCGACAGTTCAAATAATGTATCGCTTGTGATTGGTCAATTCCCTTATGTTGCGTTACGTCCTTGTGTTGTGTCTCTAGTGGGATCCAAGTCTAAGAGTTTGCTGATAGATAACATGTTTCAACCGCACTGTGACGGATCCTCATCTCAACCTTAAAATCGCAAGATACTGTACCTTAGATTACCTCCTTAAAAATATCCCTGTAAACAATGCTGAGTAAAGGTGTCCTAACCCTTGTACTGAAGATGATGTTTTCAAAAAAACACTCAACCCTCAGCTTCCTAAATCACATCACTATGCCATGCCAAGCCAGTCAAATTAACCAACCAATCATGATTTTGTTGATGCCCGTTCTCTACTCTAATTAAGGCTTTCATTATGATGTCACACTTGTCAACACACTATTATACTTATTATACATAAGCAATTTTTTAATCTGTAGTTTTAATTGTAGTAAATTATCAACAGGTATCTAAACCTTTCTAAATTATGATTTTGTGTTTGCTTTTAAATTGAATTGTTTTAACATTACAGAAAAATGGACCATCACTGCCCTTGGGTTAACAACTGTGTTGGAGAAAACAATCAAAAATATTTTGCATTATTTACAGTAAGTATAACACTGGACTAAGCTACAAAAAACTGGTTCAAAAGTGGTCTTCTCTTCTAAAATACTGTAGTTTTGTAAATTTTTTAAACACAGAATATTTTCATGGACGAGTTGAAATTGAATATTGAGGTGAAGCCAGGTTTAATAAAACAGTCAGGCTTTTAAAGGCAAGGCTATAGCCAGGGGGATTCTTAGCGTTCGAAAGAACCCCTTGACAATTTATTGTCCAATCTTATACCTAGCCAGAAGACTTCTACTAGACTAGGCCTAAATTAAATTTTTCAGTTGCTTACGCTTGCACTTTCCCCTTTAAAGGAAACAAGAACCCCAGTAAAAATCTTGGCTGTGGCTTGAAAGGCCTGTGTTTTTGTGATACTGTATCTCAACTTTTATTTAACAATGACAAAAGTTTCTTTATTAGTTTACACCTACACTATATTTTCCTATTTTCTTGCTACACTATATTTTCCTGTTTTCTTGTAGTTATATATAGCTCTGATGTCACTTCATGCAATATCTCTGGCAGTTACACATTTTGTTCTTTGTGTTAGAGCAAATTGGGCAGGTAATATGCAATTTTAATGTCACATAATAGTTATTCAGTTTGACCAAACACTGAATCGAAAAGCAAACAATTGTGAAATTGGCTTCCAGAGGCAATGGTTTTTTGTTGCATTTAACCGTTTATTTTGTCAAGTGAAAACATATTTTTTACTGCAGAACTACAAAATGGCCTTTCAAAGATTGATTTTATTCAGCTTCATTTTTCATGTTTTTGGGAGACAATACATATTTATCTAAAACTATTTCTATTGATATAAATTTCAAGAATGAGTGTTTTAAATGTGTTTAAAGAAACTTAATGTGGGAGATTTTTGCAATGGAGCAATAGAAAAATGATTGATTATGAATTTTAATTATTTTTTTTTATAGTGCCCACTTGTTCTACAATTTCTCCAGCATCTACCACTGTCTTCCTTATCGTTTTGGGATTTGAATCGTTACTCTTTGGCATTTTCACAATTATAATGTTTAGCACTCAACTTCATGCAATTTGCACTGATGAAACGGTAAGAATCATTAATATTTTATATCTATTAAGTTCTTCATTGTTGTTACTTATTATGTATTCATTAAATTATAAATTAAGATGTTAAGGAAAAAATTAACCCGCTTAGAGTTAAAATGTCTGTTTTAGATTAGGAGTATCAACATGACCGGAATTGTACTGGGAAGGTTTTAAACTACATGAGAATCGACACCGGCGATGGCTTGAGGGGTTTTTATTTGGGGTACCCAAGTCTAGTACTCATCTTTTTTAAAGATTTGTACTACTCCTCCCTTATTCGTTGTAGTATTGAGTTGGGATTTGGCATGAATATACTACAGGGACATGTCCTCAAAGCTATAGAGCCGGATTTTTAAATTTCAAACCGGATGCAGCCATATCACGTCTCGAAAATGGTACTGTATAGCCGTATTTAGTAGCGAGGTTATTAATGTATATGTGACGTTACATCCGGTCTTATGACGTCATTATAGCTTTTTTTTGCGGTACCCCGACTATCGCAAATTCGTGCTTGTTTTTGTTAGGGGGGGGGGGGGTGAGTAATGGAGTATCAAAATAAAAATAATGAGAATTGTACTGGGAAGTATTTACACTAACTGATCCCACACTAGGGATGGGTTGAGGGTTATTTTGGGGTTTGGGGTGCGTAACGGAGTATGGAAATTATACTGGGATGGTTTTGAACTACATTTGACCACCACCAAAGAGGGAAGAGGATGGTGAGACTGTGACGCTGAATATAAACACTGTACTACTCTTGTATTGCAGGGTATTGAGCAGCTGAAGAGAGAGAAGGCAAGATGGGAAAAGAAAACTCGTTGTTTGGGAATGAAGGCCGTATTTGGAAGCCCAATGTCAATACACTGGTTTAACCCTCTTGCCACGCCTAGAAATCATATTGGTAAAGAAGAGATATACATGTACAATGTATAGATTAATTAAGGAGTTCTAATATGTTTATATCTTTGAGCTCTGTCTACACTATAAAACTAGTTTGATGTCCCCAAATAAGGTAGTGATATGCTTAAATATGGTAGTGATATGACATCACATTTTTTTGTCACATAAAGTTTGATAGTGTAGACAGAGCCTTACAGTAATTTAATGTAGCATATCATCAACAGACCATTGAGGTATAAAATACTTTTATTCAACCACAGTATAGTAGAGAGTATAGTTGCTACCTTCTGGTAACTGCTGTTTCATGTCTCTTTTTTTTCTGGGATTCATGACTTCGCAACTGGTTGTATTTGTGTATGATCTGTTCAGCTGCCAGGTGGTATACTGTAGAATGTCAAATATTTCAGCTGCTGAAAATGCAGTTTAGTATAATAGGTATGCACTAGAAGTCAAATCCATTTATATGGATCAAAAAAAAGAAAATTTATGACTTTATGAATATCATGTCAGAATAGTGTAATGTACCATGAAGATATACAGTAACAATTTTATACCGCCATGCATTTTACCGTGAAACAACAACATTTTGATATCATTACTGGACATTTTTTCCAATTTAAATTGCTAAAAAATAGATAAACTATTGATAAACATTGTACAATAATTAGTTATTTAAACGTTTATTTCTATAAACATTTGATTTTTACTGATCTTTTTATTACAGGCCTTTTTTACAGTGATTTAAAAAACAATTTAATTAAAAATGTGTCTATAAATCTTTATTTTATAATATAAATAGTTTTTTTTTTAAACAAGGTGCCAATTTTTTAGGCACCCTAAATTATATAAATAACACTCTTTCTGTGTATAACCATGGCAAATATATTTGCTCCTAAAATGCTAGTCAAATATATCAAGAATAGTCCATAGTGGGAGAAGAATAAAGCGACAGCAACTTTAATACGTTCTAAGGTCAAAGGTTAGTGACTCCAGACAACTTTTATACAAACAGTAGTACAGTAGTTATAGCAGTATTGGCAAATAGTTTTATAGTCTTTTAAACCTTGATCGAAAACAAGTTGTTTTTATATGTTTTAGTGCACTTTAGTAGTGGTGCTTATTTTTTAAAGTAAAGTATAATACTGTGAGCATCTTGATATACTTGTATCAATACAAAATCACAAATATATTATATCTCGTATCAAATTAAATATAATTGTGTAACTAATGTAGGTACTGTATGTATTTCATAATATTGTAGTCTATAGAACAAAGAATTTGGCAAACATTAATGATGGGGTTACATTTGGATTTCCCTTTAATGGTGAAGTTGACTTAAATTAAGGGTGGGATAATACCTAAATTAGTGGTGGGATTTTTACTCGATCACATGGGATTTTCTAGGTCATATACGGTACAATCTTTTCTATAGGAAGTCTGTATTTTACCACATCATTATGGTACTGTATCCGGCTCTGAATTTCAAAGTTTATCAATTATACATACAAAATATTAAATAGGGGTGTAGGACTGTCATCAGGTACTGTACCATCTGCATTTAAATTGTCCCTCGTTATGCCACTGTTGAAAAAGCAAAATCTCGACTCCAACGTCCTACAAAATTATAGACCAATAGCAAATCTTCCCTTCCTTTTCAAAGTCTTGGAAAGAATTGCAACTGCTCAGATAAAAGCATATATGGATGAACATTTCCTGTTTTCAAAAGTCCAATCAGCCTACCGCCGCTTCCACTCAACTGAAACCGCTTTATTACGTGTTACAAACGATCTACTACTTGCTTTAGACAAAGGTAATGAAGCGGTACTTATTCTACTCGACTACTCCGCAGCATTTGACACTATCAATCATGATTTATTATTTCAACGTCTTCATAAAAGATACGGCATAAGCGGAACCGCATTGAAATGGTTTATTTCATATTTTGAGAATCGTAGACAAGCAATCATTGTGGGTGATTCGATGTCTGATGAGTTCGCTCTACCCTGGGGTGTACCACAGGGATCCGTAAAAGGTCCACTCGATTTCATCTTATACACTGGACCACTCAGCAACATCATTGATTCCCACCCGGAAGTTCGTCATATGATCTATGCAGATGACACTCAACTATATTTAATCATGAAACCTACACATCACTCTGAATCTGTTAACAGCCTTGAATCATGCATTGCAGATGTTCGCTCATGGGCCATTCAAAATAAACTCATGCTCAACGACTCCAAGACTGAAATGATCCATTTTCATTCAAAGTTCCGTGAGGCATCATCATTTCCTTTGGTCCATATCGGAGATACTAGTGTCTCTACCTCCAGCTCAGCCAGAAATCTAGGCGTCCAACTAGACAACAGCCTCGGTTTAAAAGAACACATTCGTTATGTTTGCCGTGGTGCTTCCTTTGGAATTTACCAGATCGGCCAGATTCGTAAGTACCTTGACAAAACATCAACTGAACGTCTTGTTCATGCTTTTGTTTCATCTCGTCTGGACTGTAATAACTCGCTTCTGTACGGCCTACCAACTTCTTATCTGTCTCCTCTTCAACGAATCCAAAATTCCGCCGCAAGACTTATCACTGGCACTAAACGACATGAACATATTTCTCCCGTTTTACGTGACTTACACTGGTTGCCTGTTGATCAGCGCATTCGTTTTAAAATCCTGTTGCTGACATATAAGGCCATCAACGGATGTGCTCCAGCCTACATATGTGACATCATTACTCCGTCAACCAACTCTTCGCTTCGTTCATCCAGCAGACTTCTTCTAAAACCTGGACCCCGTTCCAGAACTCGGTTTTACGGTGATCGTGCTTTCGCTGTCGCAGCCCCAAAACTCTGGAACACTCTACCACTCGAAATACGCTCATCAAAATCTGTTATCACATTTAAAACTAAACTCAAAACTCATCTCTTCAGAGAAGCATAATCGCACGCTACTACTTGCACTGATCTTGGAAAACACAGCGCTTTGAAACCTTTGTCTCTTGCGCTTTATAAATGTTATTTATTATTATTATTATTACAGTACAGTATGTACCCTTTTATTACTCTGGACAAAGATGTGTATATTTTATACTGTACTGTCAATATTTTGTTGTTTCCCATTTCTCAATTCTCTGTACTGTATCTCCACACAGTAAATACAGTGTCACATATGTATCACATGTGGTGCCTGTATTATGTATTAAGTTCAATGGCTTATGTCATAGGTGTCACATGTGACAGATATTACAGAATTTGCCTATGATACTGGACATTGGACAATACATAATGTACACCGAGAATGGGCTAGTCTCCCACCTTGTTATTAATGTGACCTTTATTTGTATCTTGTGCTGTGTACATCCATTGTTTGGAAACAACAGTGGTGTGTTGTACAGTGTATTCATATTGTTTCCAACTAATGATAGTTTTATTCAATGTATTATAGTTTTCCGTAATCATATATTGAATGTTTGTTATGTAAATTAATGGTGCAGTAGATGTGATAGGACAATTTAAAGAATCTGTCACACAGCCATGTTGTTATAAAGGTGAATAGTTGGCACAGTATAGTTTACATAGACTTTTTACAGCACAAATCTTTTATCTCCTACAATGATGCATTAATAGTATTTATGTAAAACTTAAATGTCTCTTCATATTACATGTTTCCCTCCAATTAAAGACCACTTTTGGCACCCTGGTTTTAGTGGTCTTTAGTAACTTTGGTAGCTGATTGGAGGGTCTTTAATTAGAGAGAGACCTGTATTTGTATGTACATTATTTTCTCCTAATGTTAGATAATATTCAATAAACATTTTTGTTGCTTGCCAAAATATGTATCATACATCCATACAGATCTGCAATGGAACTGCCAAAAAATATACATAACTTTTACATTTTGCTGTTTATATTCGTGATAGGCTTCACTTTCAACTGAAAAAAAATTAAGGTTATTTTTTCAATAGTTTACGTTATTATAGAATATTAGATGCTCATATAGTTTGAACAAAATAAATATTTTTTCCTCCATGGTTTAATTAATTTAAAAATTAATTTCTTGCATCACAATATTGAACAAATTATTATTTAGAAATGAATATTTTGAGACTGTATTAAAGCAGAAGGTTATAGTGTTTTGATATTAAAAATTAATTAATTCTGATTAAAATTTATAAAATAGATTATGTATATATTGTTGTATTGTCCTTAGGAAAACATGAACAAATTATGGTGCATTGTCACTTATATTATCTTAATTATTGTTAAAAACCTTTGTACCACAGCACTTGGCACATCCCTTATTATTTTTTACATAAGATTCTGTAGATACATTATATTCCTAGTGTGGATAAATAAATTTAAATCAAAAATATGAAAGAATGTTGTCATGTTTTACTCAAGTTATTGTCATTTAAATATCGTAACAGATATATTTTGAAAGGGTTACTGATGATTTGGGGTTGGTGTTTCCATTATTATAAAATGGGCCAGACCACTGGGGTCTGTCTAATTACCGAAAACTACCTGAAACAACCAAAAACAATATTTTATTGTTTTTGGTGTTTATCGGTAATTAGACTGACCAAATGATTATTTGACCATGTTCCATAAATTATTTCTCCTTGGTCAGACCATTGAGAGATAAGTTATTTCTCAATGGTCTGACCAGAGAGTTATAAACTTAAGTTTAATCTAGTCATGGCCATGTAAACTATTTTCCTTATGAGTGTTGTCAAATGCAAAAAGAAATATCAGAATTTGTGAGAAAATGAATTCGTAGATTACAATAATCATCAACATTATTCAGAGTTCATATATTTTTGTTCATTTTCAATATCTTTTTTCAGAGATTTGCTTGTTTTAAACAATATTTTAACAACCATAAAACAATAGTTTAACAACCATATTGAGTAGTGACACTATCTGTCTGTATGACTTAAGGCTGTTCCTCAGAGAAGTCCTCAGAAATCTCCGCTTCAGCTGCTCTTCTAACGAGGATTTTTAGTTGACTTCCATTCCTTGCAATTTCTTTTAGTGTTTTACATCATTATTAAGTCACTGTCTGGTTAAATAGTTTTTTAAGCTGTCTAAACTATCAAACTCTTTTGACAAAAAAAGTGTGATGTTACCTAATATGGTAGTGATATGACATCATCATGTCCATATATGGTCAGATCACATTTTTTGTCACAAAGTTTGATAGTGTAGACAGCTTTAAAAGCTTGGTGTATTGAGAAGTGTTTAGCTTGGTCTTCATTTAAATTGTTTGCAGTCTGTAAAATCTGCTGTAAGCTCAAATACACAATGTTGGGTCGCGAGAATTCCCAAAATAGGATCATGGGGTCGCGGCAAAAACAGTTGTGGAACGCTGACGTACAGTATCTGCTTTTTACCTAAGAATATGCCTGTCTGTATGTGGAAACCACAATGTTGTATAAGTGTAATATAAAAAGTGTATACAGTATTAACCACAACACATGTTTTGTATAATCGCTATGCTATTTAATATTTAGGCGTAATAAATAAAATTACAATAGTATAGTACATTTTCCACTTCTCTACACTGGTATTTTCCAGTTGATTCAACAATTTCCCATAGGAAAGTATAAAAACGTAAAACTAATTTATTACAGTACATAAAACATAACAAAACTTTTCCTCACACACTTGATAACAAGTAATTTGTTACGACAAAAATGTAATAACATCTATCTACAGTATCTACGTTATGTGCCAAATTTATGTTTTTATGATTTTAAACCAACTGCAAAATAATCAGAGAAACAGCAAGCCAATCATGTGACTGAATACTCAATTGGCCAATCACATTCATGGAGGAATTATTATGGGCCAATTACATAGGCTAGTTTGATTATGGAATAGATACAGTGGCCATTTTGAATAATGCCTTTCTAGTAACTGTCTATAGTAATATAATACTATGTTTTTACCTCCATCATTTTATGGATAAAGATTTCATTTAGCTTAATTAATGACAATTATTGTAAATCATTGAACTTTATTCTACCTATGTCTTCAATGCACTTGATGAATATAAAATACTGTATCAAAACTCAATGATAAGATGATTATAATTATAATTTTGTGAAGGGCTGAAATTAGCATTTTAAAAATGAAAACAGAAAAGCTGACAATATATTAAAACAATAGAATTTTACCATAACTACCTTTTTCAGTAGTTTAATATGAGAATCACATATCAAATGGTACATTGTGACAGTCAAGTTCTCAAGCTCAACACAAACTTGGGAAACTTTTATGGCAAACAATGAAAAATGGAAACAATTAAAATGAAAAACATGCACCAAAATCACTGCATTTGAAAAAATGAAATTTATGGCAAGATTTATAATTTAGAAAATTGCAAGTACAAACTATAGGTTGAGGAAGAACACAATACACCAATTTTAAAATGTATTTTTTAAATAATTAAATTCAAAGTTCATACTTTGTATAACTGTGCAAAATAAGGACATTTTTTAGCCTTTCAATTTACATAAATGAAGATGTTTTTTTCAACTGTAGTTCTAATTGTTCGTAGAGAAATGAGTATACTGTGGTTAATATACTCCATTGACTATCCCAAAGGAAACTAATATATAATAATAATAATCCTCTTTTCAATATTGCATTAAAATTCATAATTCATTAAAATAATCAAACAATAACAAATTAGGTGTAAGTGACTGCATATACATGCATTAAAATTTACATTTCTGTGTAAAGATATCAATTTTAGGTCACAATGTGAATCAACAGTTTAATATTGCTGCTAACATTAACGCTTTCTTATCAATGGTTCACAAAGTATTTCATGTGAATAGGACCATAATGATGATTCACAAGGTATTTCTTGTGAACAGGACCTTATAATGCTGATTCACAAAGTATTTCAAATGAATAGGACCTTCATAATGATAATTCACAAGGTACTTCATAATGATGATTCACAAGGTATTTCATGTGAATAGGACCTTCACAAGCTATCAGAAGACTTACTACTCATTTCACTTCAAACACACAGTTGATTCCATTCCTTATATAAACAGCTATTCTTATTGTGTGTAGAACATGGCTTCGTTCTTCACCTCAATGGTAACTCTGGAGCATTTTTTACTGCCTCGTATGCCTTCTTGTCCTCTTTCTTAACACATAATGTAATTCCACCTTTATAACAGGCAGGTATCTGTACATGAGTAGTACGCCGCTGCTTCAGAGGCTTGTAATAGTATCGTCTACTATAATCTTCGTGGGGTTTCGGGGCACTTTGCTCTCTCATTACATTCACAACTTGCCCTGTTAAGTGTAATGCAAAGAAATTTGATTTACATGTTTATGAATGCATCTGTTGTGTTGTAAAGTGGGTGCACACAGTTGTGCATCCAGGATTATAGGGAATTAGGCATTGAAACAACACTTACCTAACACATTCATTTGTATCCACCTGGAATCATTATCAGGTGGTTGTTTCAGATCACCTAGCCTAGATCGCCTATCCCATCGGTTTACTACCTCCTCTCTGGCAACCTAAAGAAAACAGTTATTAAGTTAAACAAAAATAAGTAAAGCTCTGTCTACACTATCAATAGTTTGTGAGTGTGATACGTGCCCAAATATGTTAGAGATATGCTTAAATATGGTAGTGATATGCTTAAATATGGTAGTGATATGACTCATCATCATCATCATGTCCATATATGGGCATACATTTTTTTGGCAGATAAGGTTTGATAGTGTAGACAGAGCTTAAGACGAAAATATTTTTATATGATTGACCGAAAAAAGAGTAATGGACAATACGTTTCTCTGTGCCATTGGTAACTGTCTAAATTATGAGTTTTGTTACCGGTCATAGATTTGTCATTTGATTCCAGATGAAAGTGGCTGATTAATCGAATAAAGTCTAAAATGAATGTATTGGGAGAATATTTTCATTCTTACCATTTTTATATTCAAATCGGCTTGGCTTCACCTAACTGAATACTATAAATTTTTAAAGCTCACCATATATTCTACACCCTCAACTTATCACCATTCATTGTTATGTGAGTGAAAAATGAATTAAATTTTAAAATGTAAGGCTTACTAATAATACTGAATCACTGCTTAATTGTGTCTCTATTTTGTTATAACTTAGTGTTATGTTTGGTGTACACAAGTACACTTGATGCTCATCCAATCCGTAAATCATCTGATGGTGCCACTCATTAGGAATCGGACAATTAGAATCAATTCCAACTTGTGGATTGAAAGACGCAATTGGAACCACACCTGTAAAGAAATTAAAGTAAAGTATAAGGCATTCACATGTATACTGAAATCGGTATATCACAGCAGGTGGGAAAATGGATGATTTCCAAATTAAATTTAAACTCATTTAAAATTGCAATCCAATAACACAACTACATTTTACATTTGTAAATTGATTAAACATTTCTCTTTTTATATTAATCCAAAGGCAAATTACTGAAAAAAATGACAATGCTGTGGGTATCAGTGGCTGGATCTCAATGGAGATACAAAAAAAAAGCGAAAAGCTAAATCAAAACGATAAAGTAAACAGCCAGAAAAGTTAGCAGAGCTTTCGGGCAACACTAGCCCTTCATCTTTTGTATATATTGAAATATGTATAGTTATATTTTAATGAATTGTCAACCAAGTTATTTCATTTAATTTTAATACTAATAACTAACACGAAGTGTTAATTAATTAACTAACATGATGATGATCAAAATAATATCAACTAGTTTAAACATGGCTTGACTCTCGATATTTTGATTAATGATGACCTATGACCTAAGCATTGTCTTGGTCTTCGTCTGAACACTGTGTTCAGAAAACAAGTTACAGTAGGAAGCCCCACGGCCTGCACACAATGACTGTAACTAGTTGTTGTAAATGAAAAGATGCTTATTCTCATTATTCATTGCTACTGTACGCTTACCTAATGATATCCATTCTTTTAGCCATTTGTAAAGATTCACACTCCTCCGGGGAAAAAAAGGAAAAAACCGTGAGAACATTTCATTATTTGAATGTTTGGATAAGCTAGCTATGATATCCTCAGGAAGTCCAAAATGCTTGCGACTGGAAATAAGAAATTTTGGAACTGTCGAACAGTTCTCCTTGATGTATTGTGTTAAGTTCTGTTCTTCCTTTATGTTTGGGTTGTATCCCAACGCCACCTGAAAATAAAGAAAACATCATTTATCCCCTTTTTATATATTAAATATACCCTATTCATCAAAATATACAAGTTTTTATTTACAAAATTGTAATATAATAAAACATTAGAGGACTGATTGTCAGGATTACATTATTAATATTATTCTCATGGCAGAAGAAACATTTTTCTTGCATAAACTTGTGTATAAATTATCTTAGCAATTTCGAAAAGGACTGAAAATACAGAGGATGTTTGGTCTGCTGGTCTCTAGTTTGAAAAGGGCACTTCAGGAAAAAGGGAGGTATTTTGAACCCCAAGAACCTTCAATGGGCCTTCAATACTCACCAAAGCATTTCTCACAGCATTTGGTAGGTAAGGTAATGGTCCTTTATGACATTTTTGTATTCTCTCAGCGTTCCATGGTGTCCATATAAAGGCCGAGTTTTTTGGTAACTTTTCTACAGGTTTTGGTCTCTGTTTTTTAACCTAAAGTATTACAAAAGTATCAAAATAATAAATTACTAAACTATTATCAATATTAATGAATAGAAAAAAAAACTTTCAATATTGGCCCACAAACTATAGAACAAGTTAGGATTGTTATTTTAACTGCAGGGTTGATCCATGGAGGTAACTCCATGGCACCTCCATGGTTGATCCAGTGGGTAGCTCTAGTGCGTTCACTTTTTCACCTGTTCACCTTTTGACATGAAATTATTAAATATTATGTGATACCTTTATTTGACAGACTATTAAAAAAATATTAGCGCTCAACTAATTAAAAAATCCTGGATCCGCCAGAAAAATGTCTTTCTTGCTAACACACAAAATTATAATTTCATCAATTTTAGCTCAATATGTGAACTTACCCGTACAATATTATGGGTTGAAGTATTATCGTCTTTTCCTACACATTTAGTATTATTACAAATATTAATACAATCTTCAGGTAACTCGCTCTTAAATTCATTATGTTGTACAAAAGAAGTCCTATTTGCCACATGTGCCGAAGCTGTATCTGATTGATGTATGTCTGTTAATTCATTAGAAGTGCCAAGAACATTCCTTGGATGTAAACCATCCCAAAGAGGTGCATCTGCATCATCTTTTTTCAATGCTAAAAGTCTGTCACGCAAAACATTCTCCTCAAGTTCAACTACACTTTCTGGAGATTCAATTTCTTCATCGTTTTGATTATGATTAAAATCTTCACTATCTAGCATACAGTCTCTGTCTGTATTACCAGGTTGATTTGTCTGACGTTTTCTTCGTACCACAAACTCATTATTTCTATCATTAACATAACCTTCCAGATCACTTATTTGATCATCATTGGGTTCGTGTTCTCCTTTCAATAATGAGCGACGCCATACAATAAATGGCTGATCATGTTCTCTTTGTTGCTCCTCATCCATTGTTTCTTCTCCAACATCCTCATTTTGTAAACTATGCCAAGTACTACAATTACTCTTTATACAAGGTTGTTGCTCGCTTTTATTACACGAAGAGGCTTCATTGGCTAATTGCTCTTCTTGGAAACACCAACATGCTCCTTCAATTCCTGCAAAAGCAAGATCATCAACAGCAAAACTAGGATTCGATTCTATTACATCCGACAATTCTTCCTCACTGGCTATTGAATCTTCCTGTATTAGATCTCCTACAACAAAGTTACTAGGCCGCAGCGGTAATTCATCCTCTTCGTAATCTAGTTCAAGGTCATCTTGTTCCTCCTCTCCAAATTCTGCTTGTAGTACTTCTTCAAAACGTAGTTCCTCCTGTCGACGTTCATCAAGTCGTCTCAACTGCAATGCCATTTGATCTTTTACCTCTTGCAAAAGAAGCCTTTCTTTGCTATGTTTTTCATCCTCTTGGTCATTAGATTGATCACGAATACCACCAGTAGCCATACCAAAATATTGTCTCTGGTTTATAGATATGTTGTCATTTTTAATGGACATCATGCCATCTTCTGAAAGATGACAGTTCCGGACACCTTCTGACAGAAATGAGGATGCACTGTTGCATGTGCTGCTAACGTTTGGGTGATCTTCAGTATTTAAAAATGGGCTTGACTGATTATGGGAGACTGACGTGGAAAACATTTCATTAATACCCTTGTTTTTAGAATCCTTATACTCTCTATGCATGCTCTCCAAATGATGATTAAACCCATACTCTGTACTAGAGACATTAGACATGTCTTCCAGAATATTTTCATCATCAATTCTATTAAAGGAATTAGGTTTAACATGTTCACCTTCTGAAATAGATTGCCTAAAAGAAGGTTGATGTGGCACTGCCTGAAAAGAATTCATTGAAACTCTACCAAATGAGGCATGAGTTGCCTCCAGAGATATTGACTGCTCATCCAACTTATTACAGTTATGACCAGTAGCTAATGATTGTCGGCAAGGTCTGTGAGTATCAAGATGTTCAGAACACTCAGAAAAATCTCCAACAAAATTGGTACTATGTTGGAAGTCGGAATGATGTCTTAAAAGTTCATTAAAAGCTCCATCATTATTGCCATTCCTACATAAATTATCATTGTTAATCAATGTATAATTTTCTGGTAAATAATCAAGAAAAGACATTGAATTATTATCAATAAGTCTTTCTTGTTCATCTTCATCAAATTCTGGTGCTATTGTTTGTGGCATGTCCCAAATGTCAAGACAGCCATCATCATCTCCATCATCCATTGGTAGATTCTTAACCTCATCATTATTTGATTCATCTTCACGTTCGCTGACATCATCACAAACATCTGCTTCTAGTCCCTCATCACTGTCATCTGATGAATTTGCTCCTGGAACACAGGTTGGTGTCGCTCCTGATGATGTAAGCAAATGGTTTCCCATCTCTACATTCATAACCATATCATCAACAATATCAGAGGATGATGACGACGATGAAGAAGAGTTATCCTGACTTCCAGCATCGAGGTCACTATCAACATCATCACCTTTGTCCTCACAAACATTATTTTCTTGTTGCTCTGAAAAATTTTCAAGTAACAAGTTATTTAGTTCAACTTCAAGATCAGTTTCACTGTTTTTATGACTTTGTCTTTCATCAAAATCTTCAACTTCTCCTGAAATGACATTAAGAACTGATTCTGTAGCATCTGCACAACATCTACGATTTTCTTCTGAAACAGCATCACAAGGATCTAAATTGTTCTGAAATACTTCTGAAGTTCTATATTCATTTAAATAATCCTGATTGACTACAGCATCTTCTGCCACAGAATGATGTCCATTTTGAACAAACTCTTCCCTAAAATCCTCATTTAAATGTTCTGAGGTATTGGTGTCTCGTTCAGGCAACACATTTGATTGGAGCCTAAATGTATCTCTTCTTTCATGTGGTGTGCTCTGTGTATCAAATTGATTTTCATCAATTTCATAAGGTAAGGTATCTGGCAGAGATGTACAGTTGCTTAAATTACTATCAGAAGTGCCAATGTGGTTTATATGTTCACTCTTTGTTTGGACATCATTGTTAGAAGTTACATCTGCAGAGGTTACATGATCTGCAGAAGTTCCATTTGTCATTTGTGGCATTAACCCGTCTCTACTGTTTATGTCTGTGAGAAAGAAGCCATTTAAATGTCTGTTATGATGTGATTCATTATTGGACATATCTCCATTCAAGTGATCAACACACTCTGGGCCAACATGATTTCTTGCAATATGCTGTTCATTCTCAAAATCAAATGGATAATCAGATCTGGCTTGGAAAGGAATGGTATATGATGGCCTCTCATTCAGTGTTCTTTCAATGTTCCTGTAGCCTACATGAATTTCGCTTAGAAGGCTCATCCTTGTACCGTGCCAATCTTCTGAGTTGTTGTTTTCCATAAACTGAATTTGAATATGTTTCTTTTTTGTACCATTTGTTTGAGAGGATTCCGATAATTCATCTCTTATACCACCATTCTCTTCCATATCCTGTTGTGCTGCCATTTGAGTTTATTTTCAAGTTTTTGGTCTGTAATAATAATAATATTTTAAAAGTGAAGTATTGCTATTGGCATAGTTTAGAAAGGATGATTTCATTAAAAAAGAAATTTTATATATTAGGCTACAGTTATGCGTGGATTGTCATTGAATGAAATTTAATAATTACATTATAGGCTTTATATGTATATATTATATGTTGAACACAAAGTATAATAACACAAAACGTTTTATCAAACAATTACTGAAATTCTCTGTGCAATTTGAATTGAGTATTTTGATTCAAATTGCAAAATTGCATAATTGCAAATTGTGCAAATCGTTCAAATGCGCATAACATACAGGCTTTTTTCTTCCTCTTCCATCGACCTAGTGTGCGAGCATAAAACATTACATACATAATACTTTTAATAGGCTATAGCATCAATGTACACGACAAAAAAAAAACAAAGAACAATTAAATAATTAATAATAAACGTTTAATTTTAGTAAGTTTATTGTAATAGAATCAAGCCTACTTTAGTTTATAGTGTATTTAGAACATAGGCCTACGCAAACCTTTATCTACTACACGTACAACTTTTGTCAGGCAATCCAGGCCTCACTATTGGCCTAGCTAGGCTAGTATAGCCGCCAAAGCATTCAATTCAATGAGCAACTTCCGTATGGAACTTGGGCCTAGCTAGGCCTACCACACACTCCAGACTCCCTCCGATATCTATTTAAAAAATCATGAAAACACAGTCTACTTACAATTTATGTGACATTTTTTAGAATCTCTATTGCTTCCTGATTAATTAATCACTAAAATATGACGTTGAAATCGCATTTAAACTATGTTTACATCTGTTTTTATTGATATTTCTTAGGCCTCTTGCCTTTAATATTTACTATTGTACATGATTTTGTGATGATGACCTCTTGTTGACCTTTCACTAACAAACAAAATGCATCATGGGAATTCACAACAAAAAAAACATGGAAAGAGAGAAAAAGAGGAACAATAAGAAGAAGAGTTTAAAAATCGTTTTTTATTCATAATAATTTAGACTTTTACACATGATTATGATAATAAATGTAAGTTTAATACACAGATAAGTATAGAAATGGTTCGCTGCCATAGGTATATTGGTTTTGTGTATAATATAGTTGGGTAAAACAAGACCCATCATCCAGCCAGCTTGCTGGCCTAGCCTAGCTGCCTAGCTAGGCCTAGGCCTGAAACTGAGTCAGAGCAGCAGCAGGGGACAGGCGGGAGAGGATGTCTTATAGGCCTAGGGGATATGACCGGTTGGGCCGCCGACAAGTTGAGCCGCCGGTAATTTCTATGAAACGCCCAGTGCGTCTTTTACGACATTTCGCGTAGTGATAGAGGGGTGTCCTAGTACATAAGTTCATGGTCTTTAGGTTTATTGTGTCATGAAAATAAATAATAATTACATACTACAATTTTGTTGGTTTGAACCGCCATAACAACACAGCAAAGGAAAGTAGTCATATTTAATAATTTAATTGTTTTTAATCTTTCAAGGTAAAAATGCAGTGCACTCCATAATATTTTTCTCGCGTAAAATCACGTTGTCTCTCAGGACTATAATAGAGTATTGATACTCTTCGAATGAGGTTAAATAATTATTATTTTTTATATACTATCTTTTAATATCATATTTTATTGAATTTTACAATGTTAATACACAAAATATTTTACTAAAAAACGGTGATTTTATGCAATTATTTTACCGAAAATGGAGTAGGCCTAGTTCATACAACTGCCGCCTAAGGGGGCAACATGTTTACGTCATTTTTGGCTAAAAACGATCATTTTCGGTCATGTTTTAGGCCTTATATTTTGGAATCTACAAGTCAGATATTCATAATTATTTCTCTTTAATTATAATATTTAATAATATATACTAAAAACCGTGATATATAAACTTTGGAATATACATCGTTATATCTAATAATTAATATAAATAGAACTTCTATTAAATAGAAACGAGCACCGGCGAAAGTAAGCATTTGGCGTTTCATAGAAAATAACGTTTTTCTGGCGGCGGCTCAACTTGTCGGCGGCTCAACTTGGCCTAATCCAGGCCTAGTACTATAGTATTGATAGTAGAGTTAGCCTAGGCCTTGTAGTTCACAAGTGAAGCCATCTAGTTAATGTATTTTGGAGAGATAAATTGCACTAGCCTATCTACAGAGGATAGCACGCCACTCACAGGCACAGTTTGACCGGAATATTATTTGCATATTTTAGAATTTATTTAACAACTTTATAATTATAATACAGACTATTAGTTAGTACTAGAGTATTAAATTTGCGAGTGGATTGCAGCTATATACACACATATCAAGCTCTCACACCGTGCATCAAAAATTACGCTCTTCTTTCACCAATCTCAATAGGCCTTTTTAACAAAACGGAAGACATCTTCGATCGATGACAATGCTGTGCTGGGAAGCATACCAACAGAAATAACATAGCGCTGCAAGCATATTTTTAGAGGAAAAGTTACTTAAAAATTCGTAATTCCCTAACGGACAAACTGATGGACAGCATTTTTACTGTAAAATGTTCCTAAAATATTAGCCTAGGCCTACATCTCTCTATGTATTATTAAAAAAGAAATGAAAAAAAATGATTTGTATTGTAAAACACAGTGTACAGTATAATAGCATATGCACCAATAAATAAAATGGTGTAGACAGTATGCCTTGATGCTTCAACACTGTTTCTTTTTTGTGTTGGATTTTAGGCAATCAACATTTTTTTTTAATCATGGCCAATCGTTTTACAGTAATACCCTCAAAAACATGGTGTCCTGAAATCCCCTGAAAACACTACTGTATGTTATTTCTGTTGCACAGCATTGTTTGTCATTGATCAAAATGTCTTCCGTTTCCTGAAAAAGGCATATTGTTTTTCTAAATTTGTAATAAAATTATGTTGTTTATCACGGATCTTAGGCCACATCAATGTAAAAATCAATTTTTTTTGGGAGTATTGACTGTATGAAATATGTTACAGGCCAGGATCAACGAGTGTGTTTTAGTATGTAGGATCCTTATATCACAATGTATTCATCAATGTTCTTACCATATTTCAGTTTGTAGATTAGTAATTTACTCTGACCGACATTATATTTTACAGATCTTTGGATTAAACAATACTGCACTTACATCATTAAATAATCCTTCGATGATCAGTAATAAAAATATATAATTTTAAAAACATTTTGTACATTAATATTGAGTGTACTGTATAGACTTTGTGAAATGAAGAGGAGGAAAGGTACAATTTGTTTCAATAGGTAACACAAGGTTTTATAGATACAAACATTTAGGCTGAATTAGAACATGTATTTGTTCAGCTCAATTTCTTTTGTGGTGCTATTTTTGATACTGTGGACTGGGACAATAGCAATAAAATTGGACAACGATGATGTTAGTCTCAATACATCTGATAGCGTTGACGTGTTGCAGTTTTTACCTTGCCTTAGTAATGTTACCACAGATGAAGATATACCAGAATTAAAAATAGAGTTTTCATCAGAACATGTTGAACATGGTAGGTTTTAAACAATATTCTCTTTATTTCCAAAAAAATACTGTAATACAGTGTTTTATTATTTAAAATAAAAATATATTTATGTTGTACGGTACAGTACACTACAGTTAATCAAAGCTTTTAAAAATATGAATAATATATCATTCTATGTCAAAACAATTTTTTCCATATATCCCTATAATGTTTTATCTTATTGTTTTTTATTTTTTCTTGTACTACAGTAGATACAGTTACCCTTTTTAAAACTGTAACTTTGTTTAGTTTGTATTTTAATAAGTAAACTTCCCACTTCCTCTGTGAAATAGTGAAATTTAAGTTTCTATTATTTAAAAAATATAGCCGACCGTCCTAATCATTCTTTTCATTTATTTTTTCCAAAGAATATATTGTGATATTTGACAATTATTATTCATCAAAAAGTCGATATAACTACATAAAAGCAGCAATTAAAAAGTATCCCCAAGTGGTAACATGGAGCATACTTAAAAGGGACAATCCTGCCACTCATTATCCCAGTGATTTTGATGTTTTAAAGGTAACAGCTAATTTTTTTTTAAACTTATAATTTCTCCATGGAAATTCTTTTCGAGGCATAAATCATTTAACTACATTCTATTTGACTCATTAAAAATAAAGATTGGATAACAAATATAGTTTTAGTAAAGTTATTTACTTTCAATGTGAAACAAAAAACAAAAAAAAATACTGATTTTAGTTCTAAAAAATAAATTTAAATCTAATTAGAAACATTTACAGACAATTTGTCTTCCTTACTATTTAAACAAAACATTTGTTGACAAATATTTAACAAAAAAGTTTGTAACAATTATTTTTTAGGGGTACAATACTGTATCTTAAGTAGTTGTGTATTAGGCTTATAATAATAATAATAATAAACAGTATTTATATAGCACCTACTGGATCACTGACCCCTCTAGGTGCTTTACATTAGACCTTAACTAATGGTAATAAACTATCCCCCGCCGGACACCATTCCGGTATTTCTTAGTCGAGGTTTCGGGGATGGAGACTATCAATAATGTGAAAAAATGTAACTAAGCTTAACTAATGTAAAACTATCCCCCGCCGGACACCATTCTGGTATTTCTTAGTCGAGGTTTCGGGGATGGAGACTATCAATAATGTGAAAAAATGTAACTAAGCTTAACTATGCTTAACTAAGGTAAAACTATCCCCCGCCGGACACCATCCCGGTATTTCTGAGTCAAGGTTTCGGGGCCGAAATAATTTTATAAAGAAAATAAAATTGTTATAATCAATACGAAAAGATGAAAACATTTGTTGCTAACCCTGTGTTAAGTCTGAAATCTCTCATAGGTTGCTTAAGGTCTTTTAAGCTTTCTAAAGCTTTGTTTACACTATCAGACTTTATGTGACAACAAACATGTGGTGTGCCCATATTATATGGACACAATGATGTCATAATTACTATTGGGCATATCACTACTATATTTGGGCACATAGAACTTTTTTTTGGTGAAACTAGTGTGATAGTGTAGACAGAGCTTAAGTTTATCCATATTAATTGCATTTTAACTTATATTCTATTATTGAATTCCCTTTTTTAAAGTTGGTAAATGATGATGACAAATCTTGGTTAGATCTGTTATTGGACCACCCAGCTGTAAAACGTGTAACACCACAACGCAAGGTTATAAGAGCATTAAAAACAGTTCATGAAACAGGTTAGCATGTTCTTTTTGAACAATTTTTAAAATCTTCTACATATTTTCCCACCATATTACAGTAAGGCCCCACAAATATTATTATGAAAATCAGGTTTGTTCGTTTCAACTAAAAATGTTGAATTGCTTAAGCAACACTTGTGTAGTTGTAGTTTTATTTCCAGCCTTTATCTACCTTCCCCACCTTTATTCATTGTCTCCCCTTTCCCACCCTCATTCATTGTCTCCTCTTCCCCACCCTCACTCCTAGTCTTCCCTTTCTCACCCTAGTCTCCCGACTTTCTCTCCTTGTCTCCCCCTTCCCATCGTCACTCCTAGTCTCCCCTTCCCCACCCTCACTCCTAGTCTCCCCTTCCCCACCGTCACTATTAGTCTTGCCCACCCTCATTCATTGTCTTCCTGTCCCCACTCTCACTCCTAGTCTTCCCTTCCCCACTCTCACTCCTCCCCCTTTCCCCACCCACACTTAAGTAAATTTAATAATGCTTGTTTTCTAAGCTTGATTTTCAATACTATTATTCATTCTATAGGAACCCTTTGTGCACTGAATATAACAATATTGCCTGTAGCCTGTATGACTCAATACCCATAATATTGCTGTATAGTTCTATTGAACAATAGTAATTGTAATTCAATTCATGTCATCTGTTACTAAAATTATACAAAACAAATTTACATAAAAAAAGCTATCTAAACTGAATACAATTGCAAGAATAAATTATAGAGATTGTTGTATGTAGCTTGCTTTATCAAATGAAATTTTTAATTTGTCTTTTGCCCAGTACTAATATCTAAGCTTCGTTATATAAGAACTTATATAAAAAGCATGATTTTTATTTAAAAAGTAAAAATTTAATTTACCATATTACTAATTACTATGCTAGTGGAAGTTGGATTGGATTAATTAATTAAATGAATTATTTGTTTGGATAAAATACAGAATGCATTGTGTATCATAGGCCAAGTTATATTGGATGCAAAATGAATAAAATGTTTTGAATGCCAAAATATGGAATTGTCTTTTATTCAATCCAACATACACAAGATTTGCTTTAAACCTAAAGTGTACACAGATAAGCTTACATTGTATAGTATAATAAAACATTTGCTATACTAATTATTCGCAATCAATAACAGTAGTTATACTATACATAAATAAAAAACTAGCATCATTATGTGAATGAATTATGTATTTAATAATATTAAATACTAATTATATCCAAAGACAAAGTTCTGGGAAAACAATGACAATGAAATATATTGCCAGATATTTTGGGCAACACTAGCTATTACTAACCATTCCTTAGTGCAAGTACAATATACAATAATTATATGTAATTTCATTTTTTTTATTCATTATTAATATTGCTATCTTTTGATGTAGAAGATGTTACAGATGAAGATGAAGATTTACAAGCAATAAAAGGAAAGCCATGTTTAGAAGGATGTTGGTCACAAAATTGGCGTTCCTCTCGTCCCCTCAAACGAACCAGTTTAGCTTTGGTAGGCTTTTTATTTAAAAAATATAATTGTACTTTGTTTGAAGTGAAAGAAAGGTTTATTTATTCTTATTCCATCTATTATTTATTGAAATACATTGTAGGGTATTTGTAGTTTTTGTTTATATCATCTTATTCTATTTTTCTTTTTTTTGCTCTAGAGTACTAGTGGATTCTGGCATGGAAACAACCGGCACTCGAGTCGTAGACTCTTGAGGGCGCTTCCAAGGCAAATCACTGGAGCATTGCATGCTGATGTTCTTTGGAATCTTGGCTATTCGGGTAAACTATATTTAAAGATGTATTGTCCCTTTGACTATTCAACAACAAAAAAATGTTTTAATATTTTGAGAAAAAACCCCTTTTTATTTGAAAACTATAGGCATAGTTGTAGCTGTTAGATAGGTTTTAGTATTACAAAATGTTTGAATTTCACCTGTAGTATTCCCTCTGTCTTGTCATGTCATTACTTTTTTGAGTTATTTACCTATACATTATAATTATATGAAAACTGTACATGTATTTTTGCATAGTGAAATAAGGTATATTCAAATATCCTAAAGGTAACCTAATTATTTTCTACAGGCAAAGGTGTAAAGGTAGCTGTGTTTGATACTGGACTAGCTGAAAATCATCCGCATTTTAAAAAAGTAAAAGAAAGAACCAACTGGACCAATGAGAAAACATTGAATGATGGTTTGGGTCATGGTACATTTGTAGCTGGTGTCATCAGCAGTAATAAAGAGTGTCTTGGGTTCGCTCCTGATGCTGATCTCTTTATTTTTAGAGTCTTTACAAACAACCAGGTAAGGTTTAAACAAAAAGAAAGATGTGAATCAGCACAGAGTTATTTGAATCAGTCCAGAGTGGTTTAAACCAACTCAGTGTGGTTTGAACCTGCACAGAGTGGTTTAAACCCTATAGTGGAATATTGTAAGTCATCATACCAATTTTGAGCTTTGATTTGTGTCTATTTTTCATTGTAGGTTTCGTATACATCATGGTTCTTGGATGCATTTAATTACGCCATATTAAAGAAAATCAATGTTCTAAATCTAAGTATAGGGGGACCAGATTTTATGGACCATCCATTTGTTGACAAGGTGAATGATATTTTGAATTTTTTCCATTTAAAATACATTAAAATATATCTTAAGATGTTTTGTATAGTACATAATTATAATACAATATATCATTTAATACTAATTATTTATACAGCCAACTCTCCTCTCAAACTGCACACCTCTGAGCTGGTGCCAAATGTTTTTGTCTGGTATTTGAGTATTTGAGATATCCAGAGAGCGTATTAAATGGTAAAAAATACCTTTTGGATCTAAAGACCATAGCATTTCAGAGATTGAATGCAATGAATAATTTTGTTAGTTTCTAATTAATATAGTGCATGCTTCATTTCCCATATAACATTTTAATTAATACCTCAATAATAATTATATAGGGTTACATTTGTTTTGATTATAACTATTCTATTGGTTTTTCTTTTTCAAGGTATGGGAACTTACAGCAAATAATGTTATCATGGTGTCCGCTATTGGAAATGATGGACCTTTGTATGGGTAAGACTTCCATATTATTATTCAGTTTCAAGCTAATAGGCATGTGCTGACTCGTTAACTTTATATCACCTTGGCATTGGACCAAGTGATTTCTTTTTCATTATTATCTATTTAAAACATATAAACAATTTTAAATTACACTGTCTGTGCACAAATTATAATCAATGGTATATTTGTGTTTAAATTAAATTACCTGTGATACCCCATGGGATATAACTGTATAGTTCTGAAACAATGCCAATAAAGTGATATACAGTTCAAATCAAGCTTATTTAAATATGGCACAAACAAACCTAATACAATAGAATCCTCCCATTGGTACACCCCTATGTCCAAGAAACCAGCAAGATGTTTGAATCCTACAGCCAAACTTATTTAGGGAACACTTTGGTCCCATAATAGTGGTTCTACTGTTTTTTTTTCGTTTGAAATAATTTTGTATACATAAATAGGTTATTAGAAAAACCAAAATCGAATAATTTTAAATACCATTCTTTAAAAGCTGTTTATATCATTTTTTAATGACATGGTCTCCATCGTTGCTTACTTGGTAAAGAATTACTCGCACTGTGTTCACAAACTGCATGGATAATGTTTAGTCTTGAGCACTATGTGCGCTATAAAAATCCTGTTATTATATTATTATAGTGTTTATGAAAAATTATTTCACTTCTCTGGCACATATTGCTTGTACTGTATGCACTTTAATAAACCCAGTACATCTTTTGGAAGAGTAGGGGATTCAGCCCCTGTCGTTGTGGACAGACGAATGAGCGCCGTTTGGAAGGGCCCCTTAGGGGAGTAGAAAATTGTGCTATGTGTCGTTCACACACGTCGTCCCGACTAACCCTGAGGTTATTCCCTCATTTACGTTTACATTCATTACATTGACAGCACCCTCAACAACCCAGCAGATCAGATGGATGTGATTGGTGTTGGTGGTATCAATTTTGAGGACAGTATAGCAAAGTTCTCATCAAGGGGAATGACAACATGGGTAAATTTAGAAATTTATTTTACGAGCATAGATCTAGGCCTAATTTATTCAAGATGTTTTGTAATGATATTTTTTGGCATGTTCCTTTCATTGAAACGAAATGTAATTGATAATCTTATAAGTTTTATATTAAAAAATAATTAATGGATAAGTTCAGGTTTTGAACAAGTTCATTGTTAAGAATATGGTCATGCTTGTAAATAAGATTGTGTTATAAATATTAATAAAAAAAAATATTTAAAAAAAACATGGGTAATTAAACAAAAAAGAAGAGCATAATTATTTACTGAATACACAGTGTAAAGTTTCATTGGCAAAACTTAAATCTCTGGCGTTTTTTAAATCTGCATTTTTAATAGTATTTTAATATAGGCTTATAAATAGTATTTTAACATTGCATTTTGCAATTTGATGTATTTTTCTTTTGTTTTTTTATTGTCTTAATTATGCCAAGCAAAACAAACTTCCATTTTAACATGGACCAATACAATTTCTTGAATCTTACTACAATTCAGGAACTACCAGGCGGTTATGGTCGTGTGAAACCAGACATAGTCACCTATGGTTCTGCAGTGCGTGGCTCTGGTCTCAAGAGTGGTTGCCGCACATTGTCAGGTACATCTGTTGCCTCACCGGTAGTAGCAGGCGCCGTCACACTGCTTGCAAGGTAAGTGTATTAAAACAGTTATTACTGTTTTGTGTCCGTTGTATTTTTATTTTATTTACAAATTATTAAAAGTATCACTTTCAACATTTTGGAAGTTTTTGGTGACAAAGTTTGTTTTTGCATTTCTAGTGCTGTTATTGAAAAAGGCAATGTATTGAATCCTGCTAGTATGAAACAGGCCCTCATGGCATCAGCCAGACGTCTCCCAACAGCTAACATCTTTGAACAAGGCATGGGAAAATTAGATCTTGTACGAGCTCACCAGATACTTAGCAATTACAAACCGCAAGCAAGGTAAAATTGTATATCAATCATATATATTTGTAGATTGTAATTCTCAAATTACATTGGTTATTAGTTAGTGTTTTTCTTCCAGTTTAAGCCCAAGCTACATTGATTTCACCGAGTGTCCGTACATGTGGCCTTACTGCTCGCAACCTATCTACCATGGAGGCATGCCGTCAGTTGTTAATGTAAGCAAAGATTTATATTTTTGGCTACTTTAAAGCCTACTTTCAAATGCTGTTAATTGATACACCTATTTTGTCCAGCCCACTGCCCCAAGTGAACAGAACCAATTTCAACCTCTCAACATCTGAGGAAACTTCCCTTCACATATAAACATTTACTATATTTACTATAATAACAACTATTATCCTATTAAATTTATCTATTCAATTTTCAGGTGACTATTTTGAATGGTATGGGAGTTTCTGGACGGATCATCGACAAGCCTGTTTGGCATCCGTATACACCTCAAAATGGCAACTATATTGAAGTAAGTTTCCAGATTATTATTATTATACACAGTATTAGCTATTGGTTATTATACAAGGGTTAGTTCACAGCTTTACTTTACCAAGCTTTCTTTTAATGGCATATCTTTTGAGACTTTTCTTTTTTTTTTTTTTTTCTTTTTTTTTTAACCATATTTAACGAGGGTGATCCATCCAGCTATTGCTGATCATTGGGGACCCTCAGAGGTTCACAAGACAAACATATACACAAGATGCTCTACATAAACAAAGTCTTATTACAAGTCTTTGGGAGTGGAGTAATTTAGTTCTTAGAAAAAATCCTGACATGTGACAGGACTTGAACCCAGGACCCTTGGAGTGGTAGCCAAGCATCATAACCACCAAGCCACAACAGATTGATTCATGATTGAAACAGTGGATGAATGGATAAATACAATACAATAGTGTTTGTGTTCTATGAAACAGATAATGAATGATATTCTGTCTTGTAGGTTGCTATATCCCATTCATCGTTACTGTGGCCATGGTCTGGCTTTCTTGCTGTATCTTTGACTGTTTCAAAGGATGCTGCTGGCTGGGGAGGCATTGCACAGGGTAGGATTACCCTCACGGTCGAGTCTCCACCTCAGGTATTGTATTCGTCCAAAATTGGTAATATAAGTTTAGAAGTGTTTTTAGTTTTCTTTTTTATATAATTGTATATGTATAATAAAAATATAAATTATTTTTGTAAATGGTAATTTTATCAAATGTAAGATGTAATTTGTTTTGCTTATTTTACTATTTTTGTCGAAGGAAAACAATATTTCCATGTACACCTTTTTATATATGGAACAAATAAAGAAAACAATCTATATAACTATTTAAAAATATAAAATGTTTTTTTCATTCATTCAACATTTATTCCAATCGAAATCAGCAAACGGCGGCATAGGATGTACTTTCACAAAACACAAAAAAAAAAGATATCATTTGGTCGAGGGACGACATAGAGACTGAAATTATTCCGTCTCTGTTACCCCTGCTAGACACATACAAATTTAGTATATAGTAAAAAGCAATTTACACTCTATTTTTCTTCAAAATATTTTTTTTTTTTCCAGAATGGTGAAGATGCTCCTAGACGGTCTCATTTGAAATTGCCAATAAAGGTTAAGATAGTGCCAACACCTCCACGAAGCCGAAGGATACTCTGGGATCAGTATCACAACCTCAGATACCCTCCTGGATACTTCCCAAGGGACAATCTACGGATGAAAAACGATCCATTAGATTGGTAAGTCGGTCTGTTTAAAGTATATAACTATAATTAAACATGCAATGAATATACATACAGCAATGATTACTGATACTATGTTGTGTTTTATAGGAATGGTGATCATATACACACAAATTTTAAAGATATGTATGTACATTTACGCAATGCAGGCTTCTTTGTTGAGGTGCTCGGAAAGCCATTCACATGTTTTGATGCAAAGCAATATGGTAGGTAGTATTCCCCTCTGTGTCTTCTATATTAACATATAAAATTGATAGTATACCACTGCTTTTATATATGAAGTTGAATTGTGCTGGTTGTGTGGGTAGAACGCTAGCCTATCACATAGAACTACCAACCCTTAGTAGAACTTTCAAGCCCAGAATTGGACTAGAATCCGTACTAAACTTTGTTAATGGAACAGATAGTCATGCTCAAAATAAATAATAGCCATTTTGATTGACTGTCATTTTGTTTCAGGACTCCATCTCAATACAGTATGATTTACACATTCATTCTGCAAATTATTAATAGATTCATTATGTGTATATTTCAATTTTAGGTACATTACTGATAGCAGATGCAGAGGAAGAATACTTTCCAGAAGAAATAACTAAATTAAGACGTGATGTTGAGAATGGCTTATCAGTCATGGTATTGGCAGATTGGTACAATGTATCTGTTATGAAAAAAGTAAAATTTTATGATGAAAATACAAGGTAAGTCTATTTACCAAATTTATTTTCAAAATACATTTTAAGCAAATTAGGAAAGTAGGAATATTTGTCGATTTTGCAACTTTTTTTGTGTGTGAGGTTTCGTATCTTTTTTGCTAGTTTTGTAATTACATTGTGGTCTAGTTTTGATTTTTAGCTTTAAGCGGTCATACTTAATTATTACACATGTTGCGGATTTGAACTTGAACGTACTAAGCATTGATATAAATGGCCACAGCATTTTTACTCACTGATCCAAAATCATTCTTTTCAATAGGTGTAATTAATTAAAATTTCAACGACGCGACCATTCAATACTTTTAACTAAAGACTGTTTTTTGGCGGCCCGGCATGGTATTTGTAGATCCGGCCATGGCGGTACACAACAGAGGAGATTGTGTTGTTTATGCAGTGACATAACATGGTCAAATTACTGCTATTTTTTTGCCTTTTTTTAGTGTTTATCTTTCAAATTAATAGGAAAGTGAGCATGTACCATTCAGTTTTGGACAAGATATTTAAAATATGCGAAAAATTTAGTAGCATTTATATAGATATCACAATAGGAATACATGTTACACAATTGTAGCTGTCAAGGCAATCTAACAACAGGACACTGAGCATGCCTTGCCAAGATACAAACCCGTAACTGTCTTTTGATCTTATGTCTGGCTGCTACAAATACCAACATGCATGTGTATGTATACTATGTACAGATTCTCTGTGGTGCATGGTGTCTTTTAAAGGATGTGGAACTGATTGTGTCGCAGCCACAAATAAACCATTTGATCTCCGAAGCTTAGCCTTGCTTGAATCAAACAGTGTTTGACCTTTCTAATGTTCACCTGATTATTTTTTAGGCAATGGTGGATGCCGGATACAGGTGGTAGCAACATTCCTGCCTTGAATGATCTGTTAGCTCCGTTAGGAATGGCCTTTAGTGATAATGTGTATGAAGGAATGTATTCAATTGGAGACCACCAAAGTAAGTGTTTCTTATTATCTTAACAAATCTAAACTGTTGAGTGTAATTTCTGTAAGTCATTTTACTGAAAATAGCCCAAAATGATCAATTTATACTTTCTTTTATTAAAAATTAAATTATAAGCTTATTCATTACGCATCATCGTCATCATAATCATCAACATCATCGGCATCATCATCATACCTCATCATCATACATCATCATTATACATCATCGTCATACATCGTCATCATACGTCATCATCATCATATATCATCATCATCATCATACATCATCATACATGATCATCATACTGTACATCAGCATCATCATACATCATCGTCATACATCATCGTCATACATCATCATATATCATCATCATTCACTACTTTCAACCTGTATCCAAGGGCAAAGGCCTCTCCCTAACCATTCTATTTTTCTATGCAGATTTACTAAGTATTTTCTTCATTTTCCGAATAGCGCACTTTGCATCAGGCACTTCTATAGCAAAGTTTCCAAGCGATGGCCTCATTATTGGTCGTTCCCTGAAGAACCAAGGACATGAGGTGCTTACAGGTGAAACCAAGACACAAGATGATGTTCCTATTCTAGGCCTACATCAACAGAACCCTACATCAGGACGTGTTGTGCTCTATGGGGATTCTAATTGTGTTGACAGCAGTCATTTGCAAAAAGGTATATTATTGATAGATGCGAAGGAAAACAGGCAGTAAAAGTATGTTACAGAAGTTTCACATGAGCAAGTTTTTGTTCAGTAATGTATTATTCAGTAATTTGTGGTTCAGTTTATTCTGCTCTTATGTATACATATGTGTACACACATTTATAATTTTAATTATAGAATAATTTTATTTTCTTCAGAATGTTTCTGGTTGCTTGAAATGTTGTTACAATACACGTCCTTTAGTAATTTGCCAATTGATCTCAGTGATGAGTCAACAATAAGTCTACCCCCTTCAGGACAGTTACCTGAACGCATGGAAGGCAATCACCTGCATAGGTACTCAAAGGTACTGGACAGTCACTTAGGGGAGCCAAAGCCTAGGCCACTACCTGCTTGCCCTCACTTGGCCTGGGCTAAAGGGGAACCGTTGAACATATCGGCACCAAGGTAAGTGTCCATAAAAATACAAGGTATGCATTCTGCTTTATTAGGGTAGCTCTTTATAGGGTATAAGAAAGTAACATGCCTTCCTTAGATGCATTGTTATAGTTTTTAGGACTCAGAGATACAGTATTAGAATGAACAGGCAATAAGCAATTAATGTCTACTACAAATTTCATTAATAGGGTATGCTGGTAGCGTGTGTACCCCAGATATGTATTATTTGGGTATGCAGGTTTTAAGGACATAATTAGCATATACCTGTAGTGTGTGTACCCCAGATATGTATTATTTGGGTATGCAGGTTGTAAGGACGAGCATGTAGCGTGTGTACCCCAGATATGTATTATGTGGGTATGCAGGTTCTTAGGAAATTAGGATGTAGTTTGTGTACCCCAGATATGGTACATGCTGGTTCTAAGAACATTAGCATAATTATAGAGTGTGTACCCCAGATATGCATTATTAGGGTAGCAGTTCTACCTGAGATATGCATACTTTTAACATTTCTTTGAAAATAAAATGAATATTTATTTTTGTATCTCAAGTAATCTATACCAACATCAGAAATTGCTATCTGTTATGGATGCGGGGCCTATGGTTGTGAAACAACCTAACGTCCAACAGCGTAGCGGCATTGCAATTGAACGAGTCGATGACTGGGAACTACCACCAGGCATGAGTCACTCGAACCAACTGGACAACTCCAATGCATATCCTTTAATTGCATTCTTCAGTACTGTATTAGTACTCGTATTCTTTTTCGTTCACGTACACAAGAGGAAAACGAGGCCAAAGCGACGAAAAGGGCCACGGTTGAAACGCTTCACTAGGTTACAAGAACGCTTTTATGGCAAGTTTCCAAGTGTGTAATAAAACTCTTGATAATAATAATAATAATAATACATGTAAATAAATAATAACTAATATTTTTTTTGTACTTCTTTTAATATTTATTTAAGGATTTTATAAATGTATCTTTTATAAGATAAATATGCCAATATGAATTACATTTTTTTTATACTGTTTTTGATTTCCCGAACATAATGTTAAAAAATATTATGTAAAAAAAATACTATGTTTTTTAATAATTGAAATATAAACCTGATATAATCATGGTAATATTTATATTTGTTTTTTCAGTAGTCTTGCCTTCCGTTTTCATGTTTATATTCATTAAATTGAAATATTATCTCACAATGTCTGTCATATTGCAAATATCGAAATAACTATTACGAAGGCTTTTTATTGGAAATGTATTGATAATAAAATGCAAACAGGTTTTTTTTTCTCGTACAAAATGTTGATTAGCCACAATGTGAAAATGAGTGCATTATTAATACTTTTATATAGCGTAGTTCAATTTTCATTGAAAAAAAAAAATAACCACATTCAGAACCGCACTTTTCACAGTCAACTGTGCATGTAAAATTGTTTTTCTATCGGTACAGTTGACGTCGTGTCTAATGAAAAGCGTAAATAAAATGCGAATATTTTTATCATCATTTCATAGTCCGGATGTACGTAATTATCCTTTCAACATCAATCATTTCTTTGCTTGAATAATTTATTTCTAATAATTAAGATTAGATTTCATATTTATGCTGCATTGTATGTATGATATTCAATACACATTTTATATCGTTAATGTCTCTACACTACAGGGAATCCCAATTCGGACCTTATTCAAAATGAAGAAGGTATAATTTGTTGACCTTTTTATACTCAATTGTTTGTATGTATTCAGATTAAATTTGAGCTTTCAATATTTTGTTTGTAAATAGTGTGTATAACTTACGTATTTGTTATGATTAGTAATATATTTCATTTACCCAATTTTATATTTTCAATTCAATGTACAGTATATGTCAAATTTATAGTTTAGATTTTTTAGTAAATGACGTGTATCAAGAATAATCTACTAAAGCCACCCAAAGATCCGATGATGGTGAGGTTTCTATAAGCGAGATATTTCTATTTTCACTTAAGTGAATAAATAGTTAAGGATTTCAGTTAAGTTGTTTTTACAGTATATTACTTAGCCCAAGTGTGAATTGTGAACATGGCAACTGTTAGCGAATTTCATCAGAAGATATAATTTGTAAGAAGTTGAGAAGTACAATACAATAGAAAGATTGCAAGTCAAGTGAAAGGAAACAAATTAAATGTAAACGTCATCACCATTTAACAAAATTATCAGATTATCTGGTTTAATCAGGAAATACTGGATTTTCATGAATATTAATACAGTTAATGTAATAAGAATACCGTAGTGTATAAAATGAAAACTAGGGCGTTGTAGTGTAATGAGGTACAGAACATGAATATGTCGTCCCTGTAGTATGTTTTAATTTTAATGTAATTTTTTATGAATATTTGTATTTTATTTTATATGAATTCTTTCCTTATTTTTAATTGTGTACATTTTAGGGTTCTACATGATTAACAATTATGACAATTTTGGTGAAAATACAAATTCATTACATTTCATTGTTGAAATATTAAATGCTATAAAAATATATATTTTTTATACAATTCACAGTTTTTATTTCAAAGCCGCATCGGTGTAATACGATAAACCGTTCAACGTAGACCTATTCTGACATTTTTTCAAAAAACCACGCGATCATCGCGTATTTTATACGGTTATCGCGTTTTATACACATTTATCGCGTCTTTTACACGAACTAACATGTATCAATAATCGTCTTTAGGGAGCATTTACGGTACCTTTTTCAAAATGTGTCTATTACATAAAATTTGCTCCTCATTCATTTATTATTTTGTGTTCTTATCGATTTTGTATTCTTTTCGTCGAGTTCTACGATCGTTAGTTATCATCAGGACCACAATTATCCCACGATTATCATGTACACGAACGACTATCGCATCACCGTTTTGAGTGTCGTCTTCAGTATTTAGCGTTGTTGGTGTTATGATATTGGTTCCATAAATTTCAATATCGTCTTTTAGCAAGCAGTAGTCTTTTTCCAAATGTGTCTATTGTATACCACTTTTTACTCAAGTTATTTTTTGTGTTTTCATCGATTTATGTAGTCTTTTTGACGAGTTCTACGATTGTTAGATATTTTCAGTAGGCAGACGATTATCAACTTATCGCGCGTCTTACACGACCGATTATCATGTTTTGAGAGTGTTTTCATCATTTAGGGTTGTCGAGTAATATGTGATATTGATTCCATATTGTAATAACTCTCTTAGTGAGTATGTGTCTATTTTTATAAATGTGTCTGTTGCATAGAACTTGGTCCTCATTAATTTGTCTGTATTCATCGATTTTGTAGTCATTTCGTCGAGTTCTACGATCGTTAGTGGGTAATTAAAGCCTGTCAATTATGTTCCATGTTCATTGTAAACCCTTAAACAGTCAACAGACTAACCTGACTTTTTTTATATACCTTTTGCGTCACATTGTACTAATTATAGGTCAATATTTAAAATCTAGTAGCTTTTTCTCTCTATAATTACAGTTATTCAGACATCACAAAACTTATTAAGTACAATAAACAAACATATTTTAATGGGTTATCACCATAAAGACATACGATGTACACATCAGTGAATAAATTACCCCATAAGCACCGTCACTTGTGAAAATCTTGCACAAATATAAACGAAAACAATTTTTAAAGAGCTTAATTATGACATCATACGAAGATGAGGCGATAATGATCTGTTAGTTCCTTCTTATATGATATCGTACTAATTACAACAATCTAAGTCGGTTACTTTATTCAACCCGTAAATAGAAGTACAAAGGTTTAATACCGGATTAGGAAAAACTACAGTAAGCCTATATAATTATCAAAGTGTGATATTGTACCGTAGGCCTACTCTTCCTTGAAAATGCACTAGTACGTTACACTATTTAAAATTGGACCATCTTCTCTGAAATTTATTCTATATATACAAATATATAGCAGGCCTATACAAACATAAACAGACTAAATATAGCTAAAATACAGATTTATAGGCCTACACATTATAAATTATAGAATGTTCTAAAGCTCCGCCTACACTATAAAACAAAAAAATGTTATTTGCCCATATATGTACACAATGTCATACCACTACCATATTTTGGTACATATTACACTTTTGTTATAGTCTAGAATAATCAGGGAATAACAATTATAGGCCTAATTGTAACTTTTAAAAACCAAATAATTACCATAGGACTTTTGTGTTAATCTTTTGATAAACATTTTCTGTACGCTTATACAATTATATTTGGAAAGGAAATCAGTTCTTTGTGGTTTTGATCAATAACATAACCATCGACGTTTTGCTCCACTTTATTAAATTTATTTGAAAACTATACACATTGGTAGGCCTACTAACTACACATTCCACAAATCCTTACGGAAACATGTATGGGATCTGTTTTCCGTATTTCGGTGTTTTTAAAACTAGTACGGTAACTCTACATTTTTAACATTCAGCCTGAGAACAATTTGACATTCTCAGCACTTTTTGCACGTCTTTGGACACTTGTTGAAGGCGTAGTCTGAAATGCTGCAGTAACTGTTGCCGAAGAACATGCATACATCGCTGTCCTTGCATTCTATGCAGAGAAGAAATTGTGTGACTCAACGTAAAAGCATAACAATATTTAGTAATTGTATTATTTAGTAATCATAATATGATAAGTACATTTGTATAGCGTAACTTCATTTTATTTCCTTTTTTTTAAACGGATGTAACTAGCCTATTCCATCTTTTTTTCTTCTACAATGTTTTTTGTGTTTATATCTACAGTATCTTCAATTTTCAAAGGTAAGGGCCTACAATAACTGTAAATGTAATTGGTTACATGGTCTATGTTCGTGTTTTAATCCTGCTTTATTAAAGTTAGATAATACAATACAGTACTTACTATTTTTTGATAATTTTGAAATTTCTGTAAAAAAGGTAGTAATCAATCATGTTAGTTACGGTATAAACTGTTACGGTACTTGTGCAATACAGTTTCATCACGACGTGATTAAATTTCCTGCTTAGGACACGGGATTTGTGTTATAGCAGAGTTAGGCCTCAGTGTGTTTAGTATTATTTAGTGGTCGACAGCAAAGACAAGTTTATTAGATAGGAAAGTATTACAAGGTTTAAATGAGCTAGGTAGGCCCTTGTTTGCATTTAAGACATTTTGCACCAGAACAGTATTGCATACTACACATACACTACCCACATATCAAGTACTTACTTGTTTTCTGTTGTTTAGAAATATCTGCGAAAGAAAGGAAAAATAGGTTATTATAAACTAGACAATCGTCTCAGAACATTGAAGTGGAACTGTGGTTAATGTTCTTGTCATCCAATCCAGAGTTCAATGTTCCAGGCATAACTCTCCACTCTTTTTAAAAAGCCTAAAATGAGACTTGGTGTATAAGCATTGTAGCATCCTATTTTATACGTCTTAACATTTGCGAGTTTCTCGCTTTTGGATGCGTATTGGCGAAAAAATAATCGTGAAACAATTATTAATTTGTTCGTATTCTGTTGGTTTATAGTAGCAGCTAATTGTTGGTTGCCTGTGGAATTATCTTCAATGATTTAACGTTTGTTACATTGTTTGTTGTGTTTCTATTTTAGTTAGTTGCTTGTTTGGTAGATGTTTTGTTGATCATTTGAATCCTCCTTTGATTGCACATGTATTTAAATTATCATTTTCTTACCGCACAATGAACACATTGCTGGACAGTTTTCAGGTACATACGGGTATTCGTCATTACACCAGTCCGGGAACCAGCCAGTCCAGCAAGTCGAGTCTTTATTTTCACACACTCCTGAGCAAAAGAAAGTATACAATAAATATTAACAATCATGATCTGACCGTTCACAGAAGCAGCAATAAATTTATATAGAATTTAAATAGTTGCACAATTAATACACCCTTGTGTAAATGTCTGCCAATACTATCTTTTCTATTTTTATTGTAAATGAAGGTCTATTAGGTTATGCAAGGCCTGTTCAACCTCTACCGAGTTTCTAGACGGGCCCATTTTACTTACCATTACAGTCTGGTCCAAACGATCCGCCTGGACATTCACATTGACACGTCTTCCTGTTTACAGACCCCTTACCACAATCCAAATTGCATTCTAAAATAAGAAATAGAGGTACTGTAGTAAAAGTACTGTAAATCAAAGTAGGCAGAGATGTGCATTCCTTCGTCTTGTCTAGTTAGATCAGGTTTGTTTTTTGTATCGGAAGTTAGATTGGATGGTAGGCCATTGTTTCGACTATAACTATTTCCATTCATCACCAAACCTAAGTGCTTACATTATTCATACCTGAGCAAGTTTCACCAGTCCAGTCTGCTTTGCATTTACATTTGCAAGTCTTTGGGTCTCTTACACCGCCGTTCTCACAAGGAGTGTTTTCACATTCTGTTTAATAGAAAAGCGTAAACGTTATGTAAAAAAGTTTAACTTAGGCCTACATTGAATGTGTAAGCTAATGAAAAAACGAATATCCTATTGTACTTACGGCATAGCCCACAAAGGGCGGGGCATAACGATTCTACATTCACATTGTCATCTTTCTTGAAACACCACTGCTGTGGCCATCCGTTAGCACATCTGTCGTCAAAGTTTCCGCAAGTATCTATAAAAACAAAATGTGTTTATTTTAGTTAACTGGAGTAGCCTAATTATAGGACCTTGGAATATTTTTCAGTATTTCATATAACACAACGCCAAAAAAAAAGTCATTAAGATTTTTTTTTTCGTTTTAAATATCATACATGTACCTGAGCATGTAGCCCCCATGAAGCCGTTTTGGCAAGTGCAGGAACAATCACGTCTGTTAAAGCTACCTCCATTCTCGCACTTCTTGATGGCACACTCTAAAGAATAGAAACACAAACTAGAGTAATGAAGAACTAAACTAGATTGACCACGTCTTATTGATAACTATATCTTGGTGTGTAGTCTTTCTTGCTGATTCTATCCTTATTTATATTTTATACTCGGCAATTGTTTTCTCTTTTAAATAGGCTAATATGATTGTTACTTACCACAGTCATTTTGTGAAAGATCACATGTACCTGAAAATGAGAAATACAAAGTAGTAATTGTAAATACACTACTAGAGAAAACCGAACTTTAAATTCAAACCTTCATAAGTTTATATTCGACTGATATTATACTAAAATATATGTTAAAATTATGTATAGAATAGTAGTAGGCCTAGGCTATAGTATTATGACCATACTCTAAGTTCGGTTATTTAAGTGGATCATGTTGTATCCCGTGATGAACAATCTCGGTCCTCGCCGACCTGTTTCTCTTTTTTTTTGGTTGACTGCATTAAAACTTACTGCATAATCCATTGCGACACGTTCCCTTGCCCGATGCACACTCTGAGCACTGATCACCGATCTTATAAGGACGCATGCCTCGTATGTTTCCACTGAAATTAATAAGAATAGATAACTTGTTATGGCGGGCCCTTCAAACCTATACTACTATTTGTGTCATAATGTATTGCGTTCGCATGCACATTCGTAATCGTCGGTTCTTGTTATCTCTACTTACGTAGACTCTTATAAGCCCGCACGGTTTCCAATGGGTTTCCTGGTTAAACAACTCTAATTTCAACACTCCCTGTATTTTTGTTAAGACAGTTTGGAGACAAGTCTCCTGGAGAGGCCACATAGCCGTTAAGGCTTGTGGCTAATAATATAAAGGCGGCCTCCCAATAATTTAATATCGTACCAGTAGCCGAGCATCTAAACCACTAACCTACAGCTCTGTATTCTTCAATATTATGTAAAAACAGTGGTGGAATTAGAGGGGATTAGATTATCCTTACGTTGGTCCATAGTTGCAAACTAAATATTTAGCATCCTGCTTCTTTCCTGAGTTTTCAAGTTTCTTGCATACATTAACACCACACCCAACGTACTTGCTCTGGGCCCATGCTAGCTGTAAAACAAGTAGTCTGTATTGTTTCTATCCATTACATATACATGTTTTTCCTTGAATCTATTCAGAGGACACAATGTTTTAGCCACTATGGCTATAGTTCTATGAGAGAAACTTTGTTTCTAAAGATGTCCCTTTAATGCAGGGGCCCACAATAATTATTTGCAAAATAAACAATATAAATAATTCAGTATCGTAGGCCTAAATGGGTATCGTACCTGTGTGTAATGTCCACAAACTTTTCCCTTTGCACACGTGTTATCAGCCAGATTCCAATGAGGCTTCTCCCACCTAACCCACCAACTTGCCAATAATTCGGCTTTAATCTTTTTAGTTCCAAATGCCAAATTCTGACCAACTGTTGAGTATGGTGAAGTATTCGGTGGGTTACCATGCTCCCATACACAATTATCTGCCCACTTTTGAGCCATCTCAGCTAATGAATTGTCCCATACCTGTAATATGCATTACAAATACCATCTTATTTACTACGATTTATATTAATTTGATGCTCTAGATTTTTACATACAGAGTACGGTATGTAATGTTATCCTCAAATGGTATTCTTAAAAAAATGTTTTTTTATTCAGTATTATATACTTTGTTGTGTAGGTCCAATGTTTAAAACACAACTTGTTGTGTGATATCCTTTTCCACTATACCTATTGTATTTTAACATTTAAAATGTTTGGAAATAACGATTACTCATATATAAATGTCTCTAGGCTAATTAACAAGAAAAGTTATTACGATTTGTAAGATGTCATGAGGTTTGTTAGGAATGCTGTGTTTTTTAACTATTACTGTTCTTTATTGTTGTCGGAAAGACTCATATTATTACCATTTCTTCCATATCTGAGGCAGGACCATCAGCCATAGCCCTGTATTTATTATGAATATTCAGCAAAGCCTGTTGTGTTTTACTAGATAGACCTCTTCGTTTCTTTGATGATCGTCGTCGCTTAACTACATCACCTCCAACGTCACCCTTAAACAAACATAAAATGATTGATATAAAATGATAGGAATCCTATTGGTAAACAAACACAATGATAGATAAATTATAGATTTTGAAGTCCGTGCAAACTGTATAGTTCATGTAAGAAAATAGAATATGCCTCTACTTGTTCTAATTGCTTTGATTTTCCATAAAAGCAGTATTTAAGTCAGTCAAAACAAGGAAAAGGCGATATTGTAATCACTCCTCCCAGCTAAAAACGGCATTTGCCTAATTAAACTAACTTCTGTATTTAGATATAGTGAATTTAAGTAAGTGCCATCTTAAAGACACTTTTCAACTAATAGCATTTCTTCACTACTCGTATTATAACCGGTAAACATTCAGTAAAATAGTAACGATGATTTCTATTTATTTAACCAATAACCAAATATGGTCACATGGCATTATCAATGATATATATCTATCAGGTCAATTTTAAATTAGGTTAATTAAACTACGCATTAAGTATTACCTAATTGGATTACTGTATAATGATTAGTATCTAAAAAGTAGATCTGCTCTCACTCACTATATTTTGTATGAAAAACAGATTCAGTTTCCTCTATAATTTAGCGTAAAGACTGTCCCTAAATTCAAAGCAAGGATACCTTTGTACTGTATTCCACCAGGAAGAGTAAACTTGCAAATTTACTCTATCCTAATTCCACACTCTTTAGACAATTGCAAATCAATGACAAAGGCCATGCGATGAAACATTACAAGCGGTAAGGCTACAGGAAGTTTCAGAGTATCATGACTTTATGTTGGCATTAGGAGTCAAGAATTCTTTTAGCACACCCATTTTTGCATATTTTAGATAATGAAGTCCACTAATAAAGTAGTATATGTAGTGACAATAAAGCCTCAGCGTTTTGAATCAGTTACTTCTTAACTGTCTTTATTTAAACCAGTACAAGACTCTAAGACAAGACGCTTTTTTTGTAAAAAATAAATCTATATACAGTAGTATAGTATAGTATAGCCAGTACAAGACTCTAAAATGAAAAAAGAAATAAGCACCATCATTGAACGTATAAACTGTGATCAACTAATAAAATAATATTTGAAATAACTTACAAATTCGACATTATCATTTAGCATTGTCCGTATATCTTCATTTCTTTTTGCTATATTTTTCTCTAAAATGTCTTCTTCTGCAAAAACACTTAAAGCGCAAATAAATAAAACTTGAAAATGTAATCCTAGCATGTTGCGTTATTAATATTAGCTTCAAGATGAAAACTTGTGTTATGATGCAGGTAGGTATAATGATGTTTCTTTTATGTCGAAGTCAACAGCTAAGATAAGTTATGATTGGTCTGCCCGTTTTGAAGAACCTTTAACAGTGTGACGTTTTACTCTGACGTCATATCGGTACTTTAAATTCCCACGGATTTTTATAGTTCTGCGATTTCTTTTATATCTTGTGTTTTTTTTGTGTAAATAGGGTGGTCATAATTTGTCACGGTAGTTTACTCAATTAGCTTTACCCCTTATAATGTAATTGGAGTAAAGTGTATAGTTGCCGTTAACCCCTTTTCTTTTCTTCTGAGAACTGTGGTTCTGAAAATAAAATTGTATAAACAGAAAATGTATAACTTCCCGAGCTTAAATATTTCCTTTTATATTTTTGTTTCATTTATGTCCACCATGGTCAATGACGTTAAATGACTTCTTTGCTACTTGTAGCCTAAGTAGTTAAATTATTACCGTATTTAATTTTCTAATAAATCTATTAAAGCTCATGTGATCCTCGTGTTTTAAATTAAGAAAATATTGATGCATGTTAATGATATAAAAAACAATTTGGTTTTATTATTGTTTGATTCGTCAAAATGTTTTTATAATTTTTTTTCTTCTTCTTAGTAGCACTAGATATCAAAATTAACGTCCATAAGAAAAAAGGCTGTACCTGTATGTACACTGTTTGTATAACGAACGATAAATCTGTAGTTTTGAAGAAAAGGTGACATTCAATTTAATTTACCTTATGAAAATAGAAAGTTTAGCAAGAAAATCAAGCTCTCTTTTAAAAAAAAACTGTGTATTTTTGTTTTGCTAAGAAAAACCTGAATGATTTCAATTTCACTGTTAATTTTAACAGATGTTTTATTTTAGGTACTTTCGTTTTTCAGGTAACATTGCCTCATTACATTTTAAAGTCAAAATAAATCAAAATTTCCCTATCTCAAAACACTGTAGGCCTACAAAGCAGTGTCAACCAGCGAAACAACCAAGCCTCTCTCAGGGTCTAGGCAACTCAACTCGAGTAGCAAGTAGGCCTATTTCATTAGGCCTAAGGCTTATAGATCATCAGCGTTGGTGCAAATTGATATTTTAGATATTGTAGGTTGTTTTTGTGGAAGTTGCTGTATAATATTTGGAAAACTTAGTAGTTTAAATAAAATAATTTTAACAAGAGTGGACTTGGGAATAGTATTAGTAGGCCTACGCTACTGAATGTGGGTAAATGGCTCGCGTGGAGAAGTGGCCTATTTACGCTTCAGTAACAATGACGTAATTGTGTTTTCCATATTTTCAATATAAAATGACTTTATCTCCTGACTATACCATTTCTCATTAAAAATATACAATACATTGCCAAATACGTTAACCAGAGTGCACAGCCACTTTTTCAGCACCATTAGGCACATGTGTATAGTTTATAATAATCTCAAATATTTACATCATGCGGGTTGTACATGCGTTAGGCGTTGCAACAACAATAAAGTGCATAATGTTATTAGGCCTATGTGTCAACCTATTAGAGCCAACCACTGATTTTTTTTTTTCAAATTAAAAATCAATTGTCACATTTAAGATTTAGTTAATTTTGCAGGTTCCACAGTTCCGTGCAAACAAGAAACTCTTCATGTAGTATAGGCATATAGTGTTTCTTAAGATGTTGCCTCTTAGAGAATACATTATTGCTATTAAACATTTGTTTAAGCATATGTTTGTCAAATGTTCAAAATGATGAATGTTCTCATTTGAGTTTTTTTTAAAAATCTCAATAGACACATTTATTTCTAGTGGAGCACTTTCATGAAAGATTAAAATATAGACATATCAGAGAGCAGGTCGAATTTGAGTTATAAACAGTTCCTAAAACTATGTGTTTTAACGTGATTCATGCGATAGGCCTATCTCTTTTTCATTCTTCCCTGGCATCAATAGTGAAGTAATTTTAATCCAATACTACCTGGTCTGAACAATCCTTCACAAGAAGTTTAGATTTTACAGACTGCAAACCACGTATTTGTTTAAACAAATTTAAATATTACAAAAATGATATTTTCAGCCTAATGGTAAAACACCTGATTTAGTTAGGTTAGAAAGTTCATGTATCCCATAGGGTATCCCATTAGTGCCCCCAACAACACAACTTGAAAAAGTCAAACGGTCAGTAGCCTCTATCGTCGATAAGTGACTGTCCTGTGGGAAACCTTTCTAAATCTCGTAATCTATAGCGTTATCTATAAAAATCCATTCACAATTTAATTATTTTTTGTTTGTTTCAATTCAAAGGATACCCAGATATAATGAAATGCTTAATACAAAGCGGACGTTACTACCTTCCTACAATCAGAATGTATCTACAACCAGGGCACCTGTAAACTAATCAACATTTAATAATGTATGCAAGCTAGTTTCATCACGCGCGCGTATATCACGTATTATTAGGCCTATACAATTCAATCACATGATAAATTGTTATTTTCTCATTGTACTTTGGACCTTAGGCACGCTGCATTTCGTAGAAAGATAGGTATAGTTACTATTTCAGAGTGCGTACTAAAGTTCAGATTGTATTTTACAATAATTCGTTTCTCGAAATTAGATTTCTTTCCTCATAAAAACACTTTACAGTATTTTCTTCTTACCACGACGGGTTAATTTCTGTCATAATGTAAACAACTGATTCTATCTGCATTTTTGAATAACCTATTAATCCAACTAAGGGGGACGTGGGGGATTTAACTCCTTTTAACAAAAGTGCAATATATTCTAGAGGTTACCGTGTCAACTTTGTCGACGTCGGAACATTCATTGTGATAATATAGAGCAGTGCGACATAGAATTGTATGTTCAATTTAATTACCCCTCCCCCGCTAATTTTCCATCTGTTAGCATCGCACTAAAGATTTTGAAGAAAATAAATGTTATACAATACAGAATTTAACACAAATATTAATGAAATTTCCATTTCTGTTAAATCAGTTCTTAAGTTCAGGTGAAATATTTTGTTTTTTTGAATGCATAATTAACATCATCGTCATCATTAACAATGCCTATTAACATTCATCAGTATTACTAACATTAATAACGATCTTAAATTAATAAGCAATTAAATCATCATCTTTAATATGTCATCATCATCAGTAGTAGCTTTATCATATCAAACTACATCAGCATGATTGAATCAACATTATTCTTTTAATTTAATTATACTCTCTATGAATGGATAAAACAAGAAGACTTATTATCAGAGTCAACCGCTTTCTAGAAGTACCTCATTGTAAAACCAGCAGACTTAGGTCGTCTCCAGTTCCCACCATGGTGGATATAATTAATAGGCACCACTAGCTCTTTTTTAGATATGTAATAAGTGAATGTTTTAAGGTGTTTTATTCATGTATGTTTTTAATTGTATGGTACGATATCTAATTTTATTAAGATGTTTCTATTTTTATAGCAATTTTAACTAATTTTTAGTCATTTGTAATACATTTCATTTCAGTCCTTGACTGTCGTTTTGTAATATATTTTTATATACCGAATAAATAAATAAATAAATAAAATTTTATTCCTGCTCTATATGTAATGATGGCAATTTATAAATCGTAACTACCCCAGCAAGTGATATACTAGAAAAGTCGTTATGATCGTCACTTTGCTTACTTCACATGTATATATTTTTTCAAATATCAATGGCGTGTATGTATTAAAAATTGATCACCGTAGTTTGTTAAGGCTTGGTAAATATACCTCATAAGAGTAAACCTTAAAGTACAAATGCAACATTAACAAGTAAACATCATGATTATTAAGAATAAAAACCACATTGATTTTATTTGGAAGTTCCAAGCAACATTTTTTTCAGATGATTATGATTCGTGATAACAATTGCTGAGAAATCAAGCATGCAACGTATGTTGAATAGTTGTAATATTCTTGTTGCTTGTGTTTGCAAATATATGCTCCATAACTCAAAAATGTATTGTAGATGGAGAAGTATCCTATATATTTAAGCTTTTTCTTTTTCTGTTTGTGCTTTTGTTGATATGGATGAAATTTCCGAAATAAAAGAAATTGAATTGAATTATGAACACACTTTAAATACCAGTATGTGTGCTCTCCCTATTGTGGATGCTACGAAGTCATTGTGTTTCATTTGTGGTCAGAAGTATTAGAAAAACATTCTTTCGTCCTCTTGTCCCTATTGCATTGCTACAGTAATATCTAGAGTTGTTCTGATAAATCAAGATATCCTCCTTTTATTGGCGAATTTCCTTTGCTCTTTTGTTGGGTTTGGAAATAAAATTTTAAAAAAAAATAAAATATCGTACAGCCAAACGTTAAGAAAAGGCCTATACCTACAAAATGTTTAAAAAACATAAACAATGGAACTGAAATATTGATAAGAGCTTTTCAAACAATATTTTGTTAATGCCTCATTATTTTATGGCAATTACAATGATAAATTCGGCAAAGACGATTAAACAGTGTGTTCTCAAAATGGGAATTACCAGTAATGGCTATAATTACAGATACTGTGACGGTGGAATTTATGAGTGATGTAAAATTAAACACCAACACCCGCTCACTTCCGTCTTAAAAATCTAGGACACCGTTGATGTCAAATGTAAATGAATGTCATGGGATAGAAATGTCAACATACTCAAAACATTAGGTTAAGCTAGCTGAGCTTAGATTTATGTACTATTCTAGTAATTAGGCTCATTCGCGCGACTTAAAAACTTAAGTTTTGGGGAAAACATTTTAAAAACGTGACTATCATGCTTAGATTTATTTACTGTTTGGGCAGATCAATTTATTTGGCGACCTTAACATTTTGGGAAAACATCTTTAGAATGTGTTATAATTGCACTAAACAAGTGATGACGTCTTTTTATTTACTGTATCTACACGTTTTGGCTTCTTGGAATTCTGTTCTGTTTTCAAGACACGGCCGTCGTGGAAATATCTCAGTTATTATAAATCGAATGTAGGCCTATATATTTTTCGATATATTCATAATTGATGTTACCAATTGGTTGATTAATGTATCTACTACTTTATTGTATTTCTATTTAAACAGTCAAACAACATATAATATATTATTTTTATCAAGAAGAATATTTTCATAAAACTTACACGTCATTTTTTTCTTGAACATCAGGTGTTGTAATCAGTAGCAGACGTAATAAAACAGTTTGTAGGCCTATCTGATATGAAATGCCATTTTACATTATTTCTGTCACTGGCATTTAGATGGGGTAAGACCTGTGCACTTAAGTACAAACTGTCGTCTACTTAGCTAAGTTCAAAAGGTAATTAGGTGGTCAAGAAACACCATGCAAATAAACTTAAGATTACTAGATGGAATTATCCATAGTAAATGGCCATTATCTTAAAAAAAGGTTTAATTCTTCGGATCGATGGTTTTGGTTATTACAACATAACACTTGTATATAACAACTTTAAAAGGTTATGACATAAATATAAATCAGCGACAGAACAAAGTGCGTTAATGTACTATGATATTTAAGTTTTGTTTTACACGATATAGTTTAGTTAAGGAGATCTACTGGCTGGACAGATCTTTTTAACATCAAAGTTTTCCGCATTTCATTGTCTAAGTTGCCCTTCTTTAAGTCTTTTTTTTATTAAGTGAATTTATTGGCGCGAATCAAAATACAGATGAACCTAAACAAAATCGTATTGACTTTTGACAACAAAAATACAATTTTGATACTTATTGTGCTTATTCGAAGCGGTTTTAAAAACATTTCTGAACACTATGTTTTTTAGATGAGAAAACTACACAGATTCTGACTGATCATTTTCATATAATAAAAGCTTTTAGAATTTGTCTGAAAATCATAAATAATACAAAACCACCTGATCTCAAACAATAAAAGATTACCTGGATAATGTTTGCCCTGTATTGGCAGAACCACAGAGACTGGCCGCTTACGGTAATTTATCATACAAAAAATGTTTAGTAAAAAAATTTGCCGGGGCCGTTTACGCGAGGTGGCCGCTTACGGGAGGTACCAAATGCACTTAATAGGAAGAACAAACAGGCTTTTGAAAATACGGCCGTGGTGGCAGATTACGGGAGGTGGCTGCTTACGGGAGGTGGCAGCTTACGGGAGGTGGCTGCTTACGGAGGTTCAACTGTAGTTGAATAACGAGCATACGTATTATCATCTACTTTCTGTGATGTGAAAAATTATAGCCAATCAGAACTAAACAAATGTTCGATTCGCGTGAATATATTCACCATAATGGTCCATAATGTTCTCTTTCTAACTTTGAAACCGTTAGACATTCTAGTGGATGAATGATAATTTAACTAAAAACATTTATTTTTGTTGTACAGTAACCTGTTTTCCAGTGTCAGTATGTTAATTTGTATTTGTATAGGGTAAACTTAAAACTAAGTTACGGTGTTGAGTTGTACTGGATACTATGTGCATTGAGAACAATTGCAACAAAAAAACAACAATCGACGCAAGTGGTCCAATTATATTTCGGCTAAACCCCTGACCAACAAAACTCATTTCACTTATAAAAGTAAAGTATTACGCCGAACCTACTTGAAACTATGATATTTAAAATAATCTAATAGATCATGTATCTACTACTAGATGAAGATTTTTCATGAAAAGTCCCCTTCTTACAAATATTCAATGTAAAAGTTTTAGTTTTTCAAATGTTACATCACATTGGGATTTTGACTAACTTACAAATATCATACTTCTGTAATTTACTTTTGATGTGAACACTACTTTTGTAAAGGTTCTTCCATTTAAATATGACTTCCCTAAATCACTCTTGTCTACGAGCTTTTGAATTTCGTCTTGGTTATCTCGAAGATGTCTTGGGACCATTACATACCCTTTAGTGTTGTGATTAACCTGTAAAACATTTGTATACTACATTTATTTATGTTGCTGTTTTCCTTGCCATATTTATTGCTTTTCATTTGTGCTATCAAAAACAATAAAACAAAAATATTCACAATAAATTATTATAAAATACATTTCCTTATTTCAGTGTTAATATTTTAATAATTAATTACTAATACAAATTTTTTCTGTAATTAAAAATTGTCATGAGTGACCACTATAAACACAAAGTGGTCTCTAATTGGAGGGATAAAAGCACACCTGAATTTAATTTATTACAGTTTATATATTATTTACATGATAACATACCTTTATAAACACTTTTATCATATCTTCAGTAGAATACTCTTCTAGTACAGGCCAATTTTGCTCTAACACAGTTTTATCCTAAAACAATTCACACAGTCATAAAATTATAAACATAATAATAATACAAATCTCACTATCAACACTTCCGCCTCCCCCACCCCAATTAAGGACTCAAAAAAAAGATGGTAGATCCTACCTACAGTAATACTCCTATTAAGGGGACACTGTTGGGACCAAAAGTGTGCTTTTAATATATTATTGTTCAACTGGTCCCCTAATTAAGAATGTCCACTAATTAAGACTGTCCCCTAATCAAGGCTGTCCCAATGAAGGTGTTCCAATGTATTTAGAAACATCTGTAATGGTTTCAAAGCAAATTTGCTTTATGCATTTTGGTTAAGTTAATCATGAAAAACATTGATACAATTTAATTTAAACTTAAATCTGAACTAAATGTAGAAATAGTATTACAAAGTAATTTCAGGGGAGTATACTTAATTATATTGTTAATACCAATTTTCTTACCCATTGATATTTACTAGAAGGTTCAGCGACACTTGCTAGGCCCTGCCACATCTCAGATGCAATGTGTGGGGCCATCGGCGCCAGCATAACACATAGACTAGCCAAGGCATCCTCATATTCAACACTTGACATTGAGACTGTGTCTGGAACTGATCCTAGAACTTTAGTTAGGGTTATTAATCTTGTGATGGCAACACTAAGCATATAGTTGTTAATATACTGCTGACTAACCTAAAGATAAATCAATGTTTATTTGTATATATATGTGTTCTTTCTATATGTTACAAAAAACAAACCCAAGTGGTTCAGAAGTAAGCCCATCCAGTGTAAGCCCAATATTGTTGAATATGAAAATATAGTGACATTTTCTATGCAGTCTATCCACAGTTATCTATGTCTGTGCAGTGATTTCAATGAATATGGGAAGCGGCCTACAGCAGGGGCTGGCGTGGAGGAAGGTTAGGGAGTTTGTATTGGGGCTTTTCATGGTCTGGGCCTCTTAAACTCTGGGCGCGTCTCCTGGGTTTAGTGAGGGGTAAGGGAAGCTTCTACTGGAATGTGTAAATAGGCCTCATAGTGATTCCAGAAACAAATGGTACATGGTGATCTTAAGGGAAGGATTAACTTTGTTTTTAATCATTAACTTTAAAATTCTATAAAGGCCAGTATATAAAAGTGCAGAGATTTAAATACTCAGATCACTTACAACATTTAAAAATAGAAAATTGCTTGGGATGTAATTATTCATTACAGCATTACCTCTTTTATAGCAGTATTCTTTTTTTTTAATATTTGTAAATCTTTATCCTTATCCACACTATCATTTGATTTAGAATCCTTTTTTAATTTAATGTGTCTAGATATCAGTTGCCACATCTTATTCTTCCAACGTATTATGCCGACAATTGCTGGAAATAAAACAATTGTTCTAATGTGACTAAACTGTTATTATAGTAATTATAAGGAGGTTTGCCCACAATCAAAGGAAAATCTTTTGATTGGAGGATTGTTGGTCACATGATGTTAAATAAAGAGTGCAGCGCACATATCCACAAAGTGCTCAAGGCGCTTAGATATTTGCCTAGCATCTTGTTAAAAGTAGGTGTGTTATGAAAAAAAAATAAATGATTTATATTCATACAATGGTACAAATTATTACATTCCATGAAGGATGACAATTTGTTATATTTTCTCATGAAGTTATTTTTACCATTTCACTCATAAACTATTCAACTCACTAACTATGCAACTCACTAACTATTCAACTCACTAACTATTCAACTCACTACTTGTAAAATATACAACATAATCATTATCATCCCATCATAATTATGTTAAGGGGGTACTTCAACAAAAAATAACAACCATTTAGTGTGAAGATACTCCATTATATTGTGTGTAGATTAACAGTAAACTTTCTAAGTAGTGCAGTTATAGCTGAGTGGTTAACGTGCTTGCCTTCCAATCCCAATGTCCAGAGTTCAATCCTGACAAGGGTCATAACTCACAATTAGTCCACTACCTAAGCCTCCAATGAGACTTAGTTTATAAGCATGATAAATTATAAAAAGTTTATCTGTAATTGGCGAGTTGCTCATTGAATGTACATGAAATAAAAAAATTAAATAAATAAAAAAACTGAACTTAAACTTACAATCAACATTCCACATCATATTACGTTGAGGGGGTACTCCACTTAAAATGAACAGCCTCATTGTGTCAATTCCATGCTCAGCTATTGCATCAATTGGATCCACTCCATTGTGTTTAGATTTACTCATTTTTTCAAATTTTATTATAAGTTTCTCTTTCGATACTTTTTCTACAGGTTCATTCCCTTTGAAAAATATTATACAATTAATCTTTTTTTATAGTTTTTTTAAACATAATAGCATTGATAGACAGGTGGATTTTAGAAATAAAATAATCATACATTATTTTATATAGATAGTTTATGTCATGAATATCTGACATGCTGTTATGGATACACGATTGGTATTGTAAATTCACAAAATGTTCTTTTATGATGTCACAGTTGAGTGATCACACTAAAAAGTTTCTCATGCCCAGATTTTAATATGAGGAACACACTGTGAAAATTTGAAAATATTTGAAATTCAACTCTTTGAAATAATCGTTGAACAAAATTTGTACAGAAAGAAACAAATAGGAATAAAGAGAGATTTTGTACAAAAATATAACTTAATAATATAATATATAACATATTTGTAAGTTTGAAATCAGATAAAATAACATAAAAACTGCAAACACACCTGAAAAATCGATTTCTTCTTTTGTAAGGTACTGTCCTGTTGATGGTAGCATATAGCTAGGCCCCATGACTAAACCGTGTACCAACAGGCGTTTGAATGGTTCTTTATGCTCAATTAAGCCTTGGCTGTGCAAGAAATGACTGATGAACCTGGCCTTCAGAAGATGCAAGATTGCTTAAAGAATAAATTAACATAGTGTAGAAATAAAAAGTGTATATAAATCAATTTGTACAAATGCTTGAAAATGTAGCAATCAGCACAACCTCAGTGGTCTGGAGGTCGTGGGTTTGAATCTCACACGAAAATCACATGTGAATTCTCAATGTATAAGGTACAAATTATGTCAGAGTGGGGAAAAACATCTGACCAATATAAAATAATTATTATATACAGTATATATATTGCTAATTTTTCTGGCTGTTTTACTTTATTGCTTTGATTTAGCTTTTTGCTTATTTTGTTTGAGATCCAGCCACTGATACCCACAGCATTGTCACTATTTTCAGTAATTTGCCTTTGGATTTATATATTATATAAATTGTATATTAGAAAAATGCACTATGATGTAACCTCTGTCAATATTTGTTTGTCAACTTCTGTGTTCGTTAACTGACTGCTTAGAATTGTTACTTTTGTATCGAGATGTATTCTTTCAATTCTGAAGAAAACAATGTTCTTCTATTGCGTCACATGTCATATGTACTGTACAGTACAACACCTCTTACCATGCTCCTCTCCTCCGATGTATAAATCAACAGGCATTAGGCTATTGGCTATTTCCCTATTGAATTCCTCTTGCTCATTGTGTGGGTCTGTAAACCGTAGATAATACCAGGAAGAATCCACAAATGTGTCCATTGTGTCCATCTCTCGTTGAGATGGTTCACCACATTTAGGACATGTGCTGTTGTACCATTCTGGTACTTGCTGCAATGCTGATTTTCCTTTGCCGGTCAGTGTGGCAAGTTTTGGTAGCTCAACTGGTAGCTGATTAATTGGTACTGGTACAGCCTACAGAAGAATCAATATATTTTGCTAGCTTCTCATATTATGATTTAGATTGTATATATTTTACGTATTGTAATAATACAATATGCTTTGCATGTGACGTGAGAAACCATTTTCAATTCTTGCACACTCTTATTTTATGTAAAATGTAAAATAAAATTTAAAATACAATTTAAAATACTATTTAAAAATAGTCTTTCTGTACCTTACAATTCTTGCAATGAATGATGGGTATTGGTGCTCCCCAGTACCGTTGTCGTGAAATCAACCAATCACACTGCCTTTGGCTGGTCATGTGACCTCCAATACCTTGCTCTCTGGCTTTTTGCATGATCGCTTCCTTTGCCTCGGCTCGATTCATCCCTGTGAACTAAATGAAAATGATCAAGATATTGAGTATGTACAGTGTAACATAAGTACTAGTGTTATGTGCACAAATATGTTAGTGATATGCACAAATATAGTAGTGATATGACATCATCATGACCATATATCACTTTTTTTTTTATCACATAAAGTTTGATAGTGATAGACAGAGCTTATGGACTAGCAATAGTTATAATTTTACAAGTGGTCTAAAAAAGTAAATAGAACAGTGGATAATTCAGCACATCTGAAATATAACACTATTAATTGGTGATGGCTTGTTTTCCATGCCCTGCCATGATTTCTCTTCCAGCAAGTAAATAATCATCCCAGCAAATTTTACTGCAAATCTTGACGTTTCTCTACAATTATTATCAATGAACTTAATATTTTCAAAAATATACCTCATCAGAATTTATTAGCATATTGTCCTTGTCAATCACAATTGTAGAATTGAATCCATGTTGATTGGCAAAAATTTGGTCTTCTTCAAACACACTTGGTATGCCTGCATACTGCTCAACATATTTCGGGAAGGAATGTGTACCGGATGCAATCAGAGGGATTTGTTGTTTAGTGAATGGGTGAATGGCAGATACACCAAGTGTGATATCTTGGATTAAGAAAATGAAAAATAAAAACATTGAGATAGTTATAAAGTAATGCCTTTGCAAATACACAGAGGGCGGTACTGAGGCTTTGTGGGACTTGGGAAGGTACTTAAAGGCGACTATCTATATGCCGTCCTACCTTAATCCTTACGGTGAGAAAATAACTACTATGAAATTTTAATGTGAAGCACCTTGTCAAAGTACAGTATGGAAGGCTTAAGAAGACATAAATACGTTTTAGCATAGATTATAGAATCATTGCCATCAACCTACTGTAAATAGTTATGAGCCAGCTAATTTTTGGCTTGTTTTTTTATTCCTTTCAGTGAAGCACTGTGGAGAGAAAAAACTATCATCAACCACTATCACCAAAGGGCGTGTATTTTTGGGAATAAAAAGGTTTAACTTACCTAATTGTTTTGAGTCAATTTCATCTAGTGCATTTCTCACATCTGGTTGAACACTGTGCAGTAAACTTTCAGATTTAAGAAGTGTGTGAGTTGGAGAAATAAGTATATATGAAACGCCAAATATCAGCTCTGGATTGCTGACATATACTGGAAGGTCTGTGTCAATGCCGGGTAACTGCTCATAATAAAATAAACATATAACATGAATGCAATGGAAGCAACAACCTATTATTAATTAATTATATAACAGCTAAACAAATTCCTGTCATTTGATTGGATGATTGTGACTCACATGGCATGCAATAGTACGCACTATCTAACGAATGTGTAATAATACTTTTTTTGGTTTTTCATGTACGAAAAAAAATCTATTTTTACTTGGGCTTCATCTTGTGAAAATTATTCCTATCCACCGAATGAAATTATTTGTACCATTGAACTCATAAACATTCATTATTTGTAAATTAATTCATAACTTTGTCTACCTGAAGAGTAAAGCTAAATGAACATCCACTGCAATCACCAATGAAATGTGCTTGTGCACTTTTAATACTATCCGGCCAATCCTTCAAGTCTTCCAAACCATCTAACAAAGACTAAGACACAGTATACAATAAAATAGTTTTAGATTAGTTCAATATCACACAGGTCATTTTGAAAGGTCTTTGACTGTAGAGGTTATACCCAGTATAAATATATATTTCAATCAATCAATCAATCAAAGGTGAAAAGGGGGTTTTAATAGTTCTCTAGAGTAAACACTTGTTCCTTAATATTGAGGTAATAAATGGTTTCACCACAAGTATTTGATAAATTATGTATTTATAAAACTGAGAGTAAACCAAACAGTGATTACCTTTGAATATTGTGTCATCTTCAAATACCATTGCCGCAATACTTTCTGTTCTACTTTAGCACCAGACCTCCATGAACAACCATCCTCATCAACCTTCAATCAAACGTAGACTTATAATAGACATAACCAACACATTTACAAATCTATTACGAAAAGTGAATTGTACTTGTAAAATTAAGACTTTGTTGAATTTACAGAACTTTTTCTTGCAATTGTATGAAAAATCAAGCAAATAGGTCAGTAATAATATTCCAGTTACAGTGGAAACCAAATTAATTCTTTCTCAACATTTTCAGGTACAAAACAAGCACTTATGTACAATATGATATATGATGTGCTTCTCTACTGACCTGTTCATTAGCTAATACTGTTTGATCGACTGGATCCCAGTTAACAAGTCCTTCTTTCTGATAGGCTAGGCCAGCTTCAAAGAGACGGACAAAGATGCTCTGCGTCCATCGATAGTAATCAGGCTTACACGTCATAACCTCCTGTTTAGATACAATTATATCCGTTTTTAATACTGTATACAGAGGCAGATAGAGTGGTGCTCCCACCTTTTGGCAACTAAAACAAAATTATGAACTAATATTTGATCTATATTTTACAGACTATTAATATTAAATGTGTTGGATCTGCCTCTGGGGTATTTTTGTCTATGCGGTAAAACTGGAATTTGGTACATTTTCAGCAGTGAAAAACCCTCTATTCAACAGTCTCTTAAATGAATAAACTGGGCAGTGGCTTTGATTGCCTAATTTATCTAATGTGTATGGTTAAATTAATCCATGTATACCTAAAACTATTATAGTACATGTAGATATATAAACTGTCAAACAAGTAATATTTAATGACATACCCTTTCCCAGTTAAAACACATACTAAGACTCTTCAGCTGATTCTTCATATGATCTATATTGCTGGGAAAGAAATAAAAACAGAGACATACAACACAGTATTTTTCAATATGAATTTCATAAACTATTCGTTTCGTTTGTCCCATGACCTTGGTGGTCATAGGGGCGTAGTAGACGAGATACAGTAATAGTACTCATCATTATACGACACTCAGGCATACGCCATATCTCTCCCGGATGGCCGTCGTTGGTTCTCCTGAACCATAGTAAAATACCTGAACCGATGCCCTTATGTGTGTCTAACCACCCTCCACACCATGCTCCTAAAGGAGTTGATGTAATAGAATTTGCCAACCATATACTCTTACCTAAATGTCCAGTCATCAGGCCGTAGGCCTCTTTCAATTGCCGCATTTTCAGCTGGTAACCCAAAACTGTCCCATCCCATTGGATGTAGCACCTAAAATATTAATCATATTCATATTAATAAACTTTAAAAAAAAATTTTCTGGACTTTAAAATGAAAAGAAAATAACTTGTTACCTGTTTACCATTCATACGATAAAAGTGTGCCATTGTATCACTAATTGTGTAAACCCGCACATGACCCATATGCAGCTTTCCCGATGGATATGGGAACATTGATAGCACATAATACTTGGGTTTCTTGTCCTGAAACAGAATTAATAATGGAATAAATATAAAACATGCATCCTCCATAAACTGACATTCCACAATTAAAAAAAAATGTAAACAAATTTGTTTTTGCACATTATCATCTTAATGATGAATTTTTATGACTTTTCTACACAAAATTTCATGACTTTTCCATTACTTTTGACATGACAGGTTAAAACTTCACAGAGTGAAGCAAAATAATTGCATAAGTGTCAAATTAAGCTATTGGAAGAACAGTCGGTAGGCAATTTACATTTATGTCAATACTAACATTTTTGTTTACGGTTAATGTGTCATTGTATTTCTGTAGCCTTGTTTTCCATGTTTCTTCAACTTCATTTCGTATCTTAATGCTGAAATTATCTACCTGGAAAACAAACAAGAAATAAAATAGAATGAAATGTTATTCACTGAAATGAAATAAAAAAGGTTTGTTGATGCAAAGTTTGCTGTATGTAATTATAAAAAGAACTCAACGTTTCAATCAATATGCTTTCAGCACCCTCAATACTGTAATTAGTCCTATGGTAATTTTAAATGTTTATACCCATTTTCCTGTTAGACTGTAAATTGATCTTTTAATGGTATTAAAACATCTTGCACAATGACTTCTTCTCAGATACTTTAATTTATCTGACTGCAACAAGACCATCATTTGTAGAACGTTTTCACTTTCTGTTTCAAAAGAAATTAAACCAATATGTTGTTTAAAATATTATTATTACCTTTTGTAGTTAATATAAGATGTCTGCAGTGGTTGATTGGGCATTACCTAGGCTACTAGGTCATAAAATAGGTCTGACTAAAGAGTTGGTGGGGTTACTAATAGATAGTTAATACTGTTATGTTAGAATAGATGTAATGTCATTATTTATGAATATTGTATAGGCCTAAATAATGGTTTCCATGGAATATGTTGAATAAACATTTTATTTATAAACGATTAAATAAGAACATGAACTAGGCCTAGGCCTATATTTATACTAAAAGTAGGGCCTAAAACTAGAGCCTAGCTCATTATTACAGTTATACTTAGGCATCGTCGGCCAGGTCTAGCTAGGCTCTACTCTACTCTACGTAGTTAGAATAGTAGGCTAGCCTAGTTAGTATTCTTTTAATTTTATATATTATAGCCTAGCTAGGCCTACTAGTAGGGGGCCTACTAGTAGGTTTATTTAGAGAGGCCTGTACTAGGGCCTACTATTTATTGATTTTGACACTAAATAATTAGATTATGTCACTTTAATCCTGATGCATTTGATTATATTTGGTAAATTTTTTAACCAATACACTGCGTACCGTACGTTTTAATTCAATTTTCAAATATGTTCATGTTTTCATCCTACACATGGGCGCCGCCATGTTTAGGCTCTAACATAATATATTTTTATATAAATTTAATGTCTTAGTTTTAAATGTTTATAACACAATACATACTTATAAATAATTATTTTCAATGCTATTTAATATTTATTATTGAATAAATATTTAGAATTTAAAAATCCTTATTAGATTGTAATTTTATTTTTATATTTACATAAATGACCTACCCACAATTCTTCTTAATGTACTTCCTCTTTTAACTTTAAGGCCTAAAGGTTATTATCGTGATTTTATATTGGTCCTGAAATCTTAGATTTTCTTACATTCATATACATAATCATGTGCTAGAAATAGGTTTAGCTCATTTGATATATATTTTAGAATACATTTTAAGCTTTATTTTAGTTATTATATAATTTCTGTACGTGAAAATCATTTGTTTCTCGTTTGGTTACACTGTACTGTGGAAAGGGATTATGGAGTGAGGAAATCCTTACTTGCCAGCTCTGGGTATTCCTGGTCTTGGAGACCTGCTCGATAAATAGTATACAAGTTAGACCTAGCCTACTAACTAAGTATATATGCATGCGTGTGTCGGCCTAGTCTTATATTTACATTGAACTAGGCCTAGCCTAAGCCTGAATGGAAGGTAATTTGAATACCTAGAAAAGGTAGGCTACAGCAGTACTTTAGTTTTGTTTACCACCAGCCTAGTAGTAGGTCTAGACTGAATTCTAGGCCTACTAGTGCTAGGCCTAGTGCAGTGAGAGTATTATCAGATCTGTCTTTTTAAATGACTTGCAGAGGAAGCCTAGACTAGGTCTAAATAGTTACTGTACCTTTTAGAATATACTGTAGAGTATAACTGCATTCATTATTTATCATCGCCATGACAGAATCTTATCCATACTTATAAACTCTAAAGGTACGGTAATTATAGAGGGCACTATGAAAGCATTGATGTTAATACCTAGTCTTTGCGGGATCTATTCTCTGATAATTTTTATTTTATTTAGGACGAGTTTTATTATTTAGGACAAGTTTTATATTTAGGAACAAGTTTTTTATTTAGGAACGTATCGTTAGTAATAGTTTATGATGTTTAATTGGATTATTTTTGTTTAATACTTTAATATTATATTTATAGTTAATGTGTTACAATAAAATATATCCTGCATTGATTATGTTTCTTAAATTATTTACAGATGGCTAAAAAAAGGAATAATGTCATTCCAAACATCCATTTGCGTAAGGACTGGGCTAACAGGGTGAAAACTTGGTTTAACCAGCCTGCACGTAAACAACGTCGTCACAACAACAGAATCAAGAAGGCTAAGGTTGTTGCACCAAGACCAGCTGCTGGCCCCTTGAGACCTGCAGTACGATGTCCTACTTTCAAATATCACACAAAAGTAAGGACTGGCCGAGGATTTTCACTTGAAGAACTTAAGGTAAGCACAGCAAATGCAAACTAGTAAAGCCTGGTCTCCAGTCGACGTAAGAAATTTGAATTTCTTACGATTGCGTCGTTTTTACATTGGAAATTGAAAATCGACAGGAAACCGATTGAAAAAAGGCTAAATGTCAAAACGACACAACGCAAGTAAAAATCGTCGTAGTACAGGTCTTTGACAGGAAACCGGTGACTGAAGCTTCCGTCTGTTGCGTAATATTCGACGGTTCGACAGGAAACCGGTGAATTTCTGGATGAACATGCCTTACGATGCGACTTTACACCCTTACGATTACGCTTACGAAAGTTGGCTTGAAGTCTAACTTTCGTAAGCGCAAGCCCAACGATCGTAAGAACTAGCCAATCAGTGACGGGGATTATGTGATGTTGGCAAGCATCCATAGGTAAAATACAGTACAAAGAGGCAATGAGGAAGTACTGTATATGGGAATATACATTATAAAATAATACGTAGGCCTAAATAATAATTATAAAGCACAATATTACGAAATAGCTCTGCGAACTATAAAGTCTTGCTTATCACTTTATAGAAATAATGAATTAAAAAAATAGAAAAATGATAACATGATGGGTAAAATAAGGCTAAACCACACTAATAGGATAACATGCAAATGCTACTAAAATATCAAAACAATTTAAAATATGGCCAGCTAAAATATTAAATGGTTAGAGAACAGTGACATATAAGAAGAATTGGATAAAAATACGATTCAACTAACAAAGTTTGCACTCAAAAGCCTCGTATAGCAGATAAGAGGGAAGAATTACGTAATGAATTTTGTTTTCATTGTAGAATGAAGGTAGGATGGATAATATATTAATAATATAATAAATTTTTATTGACTCTTCACCGTAGCGTACGGTATTGTTGGAATTATTGTATAGAATGCAGACAGGATGGATAACGTATTAATAATAGGCCTATAATAAATATTTATTGACTCTTCACCGTAGTGTACGGTATTGTTGGAATTATTGTATAGAATGCAGACAGGATGGATAACATATTAATAATAGGCCTATAATAAATATTTATTGACTCTTCACCGTAGTGTACAGTATTGTTGGAATAAGCAATTGTATGTAGACCTACAAATTCAGTATTCATGAAAGTTTTCTTGAATCTAAACGAATGTATAGGCCTATTATAATTTGATGTTTGATGATGAAAATAAATGATTAGTATCATATCATTTCAATTATTTCACAAATCAAAGGATTAAGGTATTTTCTTGCTCAATTTTACAATGCGGATGTAGGCCTACCCCGTCCAGTTTTTATGTGGAAATCGTTTCACAAGATGCCATCATCTACAGAATTTGAGAATCAATCAGAATAAATTCCTATATTCCGCGTCATGCATCGTAATTGCAAGAAAAAAAATTCAACTCGACGTAAAGGACAGACTTTGCGATAAATTCAACTTTCGTAAAGACGAAATCAGCACATGTAATAGTCTTAATCGTTGCGGTCCAACGCGATTATGACAATTTTTTATCGACGTTAGTTTTTGGTCAACTGATCGGAACGCAAGCGTAATCGTAAGAAAACGACGTAAGCGGAAGCAAGTCTTGCGTCCACTGGAAACCAGGCTACCTGGTTCATATTCATTAAACCATATGAGTTGGTTAATATTAATATTCAACCAACCTCCCCATATTTCCATGGGGAGTTGCCACATTTACAGGGTATATTTTCGTGGGCCTGGTAGCAAAAGTGTTTTATTTATGGGTATATTTTTTTTTCTGACCCGTCCTGTGTAAAAAGTCACGATTCATCACACAATTTTGGGTGTCTAGAAAACTCTGATCTCCGATATATCTGAGTTTTCTAGACTCGGATCTCAAATAAATATCCAAGTTTTCTAGATCTAGAAAAGTCAGATATCTGACTTTTCTAGATCTAGAAAACTCATATATCTGAGTTTTCTAGACACCCCACAATTTTAGCTGTACTGAATGCAAAGCCCAATTGTTAAAGGGGTCCTATCTTTGAATCAATGATAACTAGATGCCAATGTTATTGCAAATCCTGTAGCAAACTAGTACAAGTATTGAGCCCTCTCTGGTGTGGCCTTTTTCCTGTTATCTTTGTAGTTATCCATAGTATTTGTCAGAAAACATGTATTTTATTTAACCACCAAATGTTTTTTGACAGGCTGCAGGAATCTACAAGAAGTCTGCTCGTTCTTTAGGAATTTCTGTAGATCACAGAAGACGAAACAAGTCTGTAGAAGGTCTGCAAGCCAATGTACAACGCCTTAAGGAATATAGATCTAAATTGATCGTTTTCCCAAGGAAGGCTGGAGTTACCAAGAAGGGAGACAGTGAGGTTAGTATACGGCTATAAAATGTTTACATTTTTACTACAGTTTTACAATAGAACCTTTGTTTTAAGTACCCTGATTTTACGTTTCCTAAAATGTATGCACTCATAAAATTACCGATGACGTCATCATTTTTAGAAAGTTATTACATAAATAGTGTTGCAGTCGATTTCGGGTAAGTCGAAAAATCGCGAAAGTCAAATTTTTATTCTCTCCTGTGTAATTTTTATTTGTAAGTCGAAATCCATCTAAGTCAACATCTTTTTGCGGCCTGAATACATACAATCTTTAGTGATTTATATCCTATAAGTCGAAGTCACAAATCATGCGGCAACAACCCGCTAAAAAAGCCGACAAAGCTTAATTCAATAAACAAACGACAGAGGTGATAATGTGGGACCATATCGGTTCTCTCAAGCAGGTTGTATAGTATAGGCGGCGTCCTATAACTCGAGCTAGTATATTATATCTGTGAGTTGTTCGAATTTCGAATAAGAACCGTCAAATGTATTTATTTTACGTTTTCTTATTGTTACGGCTTAAACCATAAAAAAAATACAGTTTGTCAATGCCGATAAAGGAGGCTTAGCATTTATTAGGCCTAGCTAAGAAAACTCAATTCAAGAAGGCTCATCGTATGGGCCCCGATCGCGACGGGTCTACTACTGTAGTAGGTTTAGCCGTAGCGCGGCTAGTGAGTGAACATAGCTCTAGGCCTAGCATTTTTTACAAATCTGTAAATCAAAGTTCGCATAGCTCAAATTTTTATACCAGTTCTATTAGATTCGACTTAGGTGGAGTAAACTGTATTTTCTTACATTGAGGCCTGGTGCAATTTAACAAACCACTAACCCAAGGCTGTGAGACAAGCTACACATGTGCATTTCTCTTGCAGCAGCAACTGTTTTATTGATAGAAAATACAAGAACATGGATTTTTATTTATAATACTTTATTTTAACATCCCATAGCCTGCATATACTTTTCTAGCTAGGCCTCGCATCTAGACTGAACAGACTTCTTATTTGGAAAAAAGGGCCCATCTACATCTCTATTTGCTTACACTAAAACTCTGCAGATTTCAGATCTTTACAAAAAGACTATTGCAACCTATGTATCATTAAGAACAACAAAAAACAATGTAATGTAAATTATGTGGTGAACTGTGTGCTATTTGAATGACCATGAAGTGCATAAGTTCACAAATTTGTGCAAAAACATTCTTGCATGCCACTTTCTGCAAGATCCTTGTGCTAAGTGTCTTTTTGTATTTATGTTATATGTCAACCTCTGCACCATACGTGAATTTGTATCGGTTTATGTGTAATATGTTTGCCTTTACCACCATATTCATACTTTTTCTTTTAGGAGGCTGATCTGAAGATTGCCACACAACTTGATGGCCCAGTTATGCCCATAAAAGAAACTTTCACACGAGAGAAACGACGTGCTGTCACCGAGGATGAGAAGAAACACAGCGTGTACCAATCACTAAGAATGGCAAGATCCAACGCAAAGCTGCACGGAATCAGGGCTAAACGTGCTAAAGCAAAGGCAGAAGCTGAGGCAGAGAAACAAACGAAGAAGAAGTAAACTCGTATATTTGTAAATTTTATGCTTCACTCAAAATAAACCTGCAAATTGGAAAGAACAGAGTTATCATGTTGAGTTTTATTTAATTGTACTTTATTTTTATTATTATGTTGTAGTACTTTCTTGTTTCAGTGTTTCAAAGAGAATCAAAACGAGTTTTCAGCATTTAAAGTTTAGGTTAAAAATACAAAACATTATAAATATGTTTAGTGTAAAATTAAGTGTTATACAAATGTTGTTCAACGTTTTCTGGTAGCTGCAAGAATGTATCTACTGTATGTTTTATGTTCGGACCCATCCTGATGAAAGTGTAAGCATGCAACTTTTAGTATTTTCAAGCATACAAATGTAAGAAAGGATTGTGTTTAGAATGAATTGAAAGAGAAGAGATGGAAGACCAAACAAAAACAAGCGAAGCAACGACTGCAGTCCAAGTCAGAATTAATAACTTAATGTCTGACTTAATATCTTGTATTGTATTGATTCAACAGTTCAAATTTAAATACTTTTTTTTTAAATATTTTTTGTTTGTATTTCTGTAGAGCAAGAGACAGAATACATTGGAATTATCCACACATTTACAAATTATTTTGTAGCCACTACCTGCAAATCGGCCGCTATTCTAACGTTTTTTTCTGTATACACATTTTTAACTAAACAGCTTTTAAAACAGGACTCTCTCATCTTCTCCATCCGACACTATTGAGTAAAAATTGCGATTTATAAAGTACTACTCCTTCCTTATTCGTTGTAGTATTGAGCTGGGATTTTGCATGAATATACTACAGGGACATGTCCTCAACGCTATAGAGTCGGATTTTTTTTATTTCAAACCGGATGCCATATGACATTTTGAAGATGGTGCCGTATTTGGTACCGAGGTTATTGATGTGTATGTGATGTCTCATCCTATCTTATGACGTTATTACAGCTTCTTTTGCGATACCCCGAGTATCGCACATTCGTGCTTGTTATTTGTCTACAAGATCTTTTTATTAATGCAAATTGTACACATTCATCATCATCAACGTCTGGTAGGTTTTATGCATAAAAAATGGCATATGGAATAAACCATTTGCATAATCGCAGTGTTATGCTCATGGACATCCACAAACTTGTTCAAGTCACATGTTCACATTGACCAAACATAGTTGAACAGGTAAATTTCAATAAACATTTTTCATTGTGTCGAATAAGCAAAGTCAAGACGCACGTCTTTAAAATGTATAATATTAAAACATTTTCAAAACCAGATACGTTTTTTCGACATAGCATTGTTAGCTGGGCATGGACTGGGCCTAGTACAGTGTAGGGGTGTAAAATGTTTTACAATTTGAACGAAGTTTTATAAGGAGACACAAGATTTTTCTTGCTTTGCTTTTTCAATTCAAAAAGACATTTTCCTCCATAGCAATACAATACAAAATAATAAACAGAAATGGTAAGGTATATTAAAAATGAAATAGATACAGTAGATTGTCATCTAAATCTTAGCAAAGAGAGTCCTTGCTGTGTGTGTTATTAGGACAGACGAGAATCTTCTGAAAACAAACCAAACATTAAAACGGTTCAATATGCTGTTGATAAGTTATGAATCAATGGTCAAGATCAATACCAACAATTGCAAGTAACAGTAAGTGACTATTAATCGTATACAAATATTCATTAGAGTTCATGAAAGATTGTACCAAAATAGTTCATTTTATAATTATTTCCACTTGTTTGTCTGGGCAATAACCTACACATTAATACCTGAAGCGAGGTTTGATTGCTATCGTCTTATTAATTTTTTTTTCTTTAGTAAGCAGTTATCCGATGATCTTGCGTCAGTAGGCCTATTTTTTAAGCATTCATTATATCTGACCATGGATAAAGTAAGTATTTATTAATTTTATTCATGATCTGACTTCTACCGACCTTAACGAATTACACTTTCGATACTAAATACACGCAAATTCGGAGATTTAATTTTCATTTACGATGTGTTATTAAAGCATAGATTACTAGATTATTTCATCGCGCACAGAATAAGGTTATTAAACAAAAAAAGTTGTCTACAAACATATATTATACAGTATGTAAATTAGTGTTCGATTTATAGACATTGTATAGAGAAATGTAATCACAGTTTTACCAATTTAAAATTACTTGTGCTTGCCAAGATAGGAACAGTACGGTACTATACAATGTACATATTCTCTGCGGCGAGAGGCATTGAACTGATTTTGACGCAGCCGCAGATAAAGCATTTGATCTCCGGAGCTCATGTTAGATTGCTCTTGGTTTTCAGTCTGTGCTGGTGCGTTTTTTTACACAATTGAGAACAAAATGTAATGGTTATTAATACTTTACGTGAAGTGAAGGTAAATATGGATGCTTTCCATCGTGTAATTAGTAGGCCTCCTACACGCGCCTGTGTCTACACGTTTTAATTTAATCCAAAAACGTCCACTCAAAATGATTTATCCTACTTGGATTAGTTGATAAAGCCGGTCATAACAACGCGTATTTATTCTTTAAACGCATACAAAATTCATCTACTACTAATGGAATGTTTTGGCTTATACATGGACTTTGTTATTTATCTCGCATACTCATAATAATGAAAATGATTTACACACATTCGAAATATTTTTTTTTATTAAGCAATAATATAAATCTCACGTAAACATCCCGTTTTGCGGACAAATATCAAACAACATTTAAGTATGCTTTGATCCGTCAAATATTTTAACTATGGCAACAGGAATAACAATGAATAAACATTTTACACAAGCATTATTTTAAATAGCACCACCGGGCCTACTTAGTCTGACAATCCATCTTTGATGAGACTTACTGAAAATCTGAAACACATATCATGAGATTAAGGAACAATATAACCTTATGTTCAACTACTTTGGGTTGTAACAAATAAAAAAGAAATGACCAACATGAAATGAAGATTTTACAACAATATGATGAATCGAAATTAAAAACGAGACAACAAATTATTAAGAGATAGGCTTAAATATTTGTAAATATTCAATGAATTCAAGGAACACTCGAATATCAAATATTTAAACTAAAAACTTGCGATAATGAAAAAAAAAAACTTTATTCAATGCAATCTTTTTGTAACTCCTATTATCAGTTCCAAATTTTGAGACAAATACTACGTCACAAAATTTGATATATCACCAGGTGAATGCAATTCAAGATACTGTATCTAAAAATGTACACGTGTTATACTGGCTAATATTTTGAAAACATTGAAATGTCAAAGTTTAAACATACAGCTAACCTTCTACAAAAAGGTCATGTAAAAATCAGAACTCGACAATGTTGTAACAAAATAATAAAGATATAAGGACAGTTATTTAGTATCTACAATTTTAAAACTTCCTTGTAACATATGCATTATACGACATTTAACTAATGTGGTGTTAACGGAAAATTACATTCTTAAAAAGTTTCAAATAATACGTCACCGATAAATATATATTCAAACGACAACGTGTGCTTACAAACAAGCTTAAATAGGTGTTTTTTTTCCTAAGAACAAATATATTATAAAGGAATTGTACCGTTTCATACTATTTCAAAATATATCACAATTATCAAATCTAAACATTATACAATATTGCACCATTATTGTGATTATAAAATATAGGCTGTATCAAAGATATATTGTGAAAATGTGCAAAAAATGATCTTGTCAAACCATAATTAGGACAAATATATACTATTTTTGGTAATAAACACTGGAATGCTATTTTATCTATCTTTACATAAAATATAACATTGTAATATAACGTTGCCTTTAGCCAATCTCATATAGCGTAATGTACATGTAAAGTATAAAGATTCGGCAAATCGCCTGATTAAGCTTGGTTCCCACTAGAACGTAACGCAGGGACGTAAACGCAACGCAAGCCTTTTAACCAATGACAAGCGAAGTTATAGACAGTTAGCAATCACAAGCGAATAAGCCATCGCTTGTGATTGGTCAATTCACTTGCGTGTTGCCGTTACGTCCTTGTGTTGCGTCGCTAGCGGGAACCACGCTTTATCGAGTGGAATACATAGGCATTAGTACGCCAAAATGCGTAAGCGTGTCATATCAAATTAATTGTGCATAAATAAAAATGTAGACATGTTTAGGCCTACTGTTTTACTATTTCTTTTTGATATGAACAAGTCAATTTGTAATAAACATGGCGTGATTTGAATTGTGAAGCAGTATTACAAGTATGGATTGAATACTAATATAACGTGCATTATTCACCACTGACTAATCATAACTATAGGTACTTCTTAATTGCATGACGTCACCTTCTTACTTTGTAGGCCTTGTGGTCGACGTCACGTCGTACAATCGAAATTTGCAATTTATGTGTAACACGTCATTTTATACGTCATCGTGTAAAATATTATTTGACATTACCGTATAACAGAACAAAAGTATTCTACATAAAGTTTGATTCCCACTATGACGCAACGCAAGCTGCCTATAGTCACATTTGTATTTGACCAGTTTGTGACATACTGTGACATAAACAATTAATAGTTGCCGTATGCTAATTAGTTTAGTTTAATTTTGTTCTGAACGTCCCAATATTCTTGTGTTGAATTTGTGTGTAAAGTTAAACTCGTGTAACCCCAAGTTCCAATGCATCTAAAAACATTGTATTCCTTGTGTCATGATTTTTAAAAACCACTGGCTGGACACTAGAACACTAGAACAACACAACATAGGCCTGAACACTGTATAATTTTACATATCCTAGTCCATCTCTCCAACACCCACTCTTGCTCCTGTATTAGTGACAGACTTATAATAGGAAAATGCATCGCTATAGTTAGATAGTTTATAAAATTATACAAATATTGTACTAATAGTTCATACTTAAGAAAATAATACTCTACTAAATAGTTTATAATACAAATGTTGTGATCATAAACGTTTATCCGTGTATCGGTATTGACAGTCCATTCCGAAGGAACTCATCTACGACTTTTTGCGAATGACGTACTTTCTGCGTGAGTGTTTCAATAAGCAAGTCTTTTTTGTTGGCCATGGTTATATCTGTTATAAACTGGTGTATACTCTCTAAACCTCGGAATCCCATATTTACTTCAAACCCTGTAAAAGAAAAGAAATAATGAAAAACAAATTGCAGATACTGACAGAGGGCGCCTTTTGGAATATTCCCACACATAACCAAGATAGATAACTCGAGATTTCAGCTTTTGTGACGTCACCAATGTGTTTGATTTTCTGGAAATTAATAGACGATAAACAGGACGATAACTTTTGTAATATCAAAATACAACATTTTGCCATTTTTTTACTAGTATTTTGAATAATAATATTATGGGTCAATACAGATGATTTCAGGAAGCACCGCGTATAGGCCTATGTCCATGTTTTAGTCAATAAGTCTTCTCGGAAAATCCACTAACTACTTTAGTATAGTTTTAATTCCAAAGTTGCTGGTCGACGCACATTTCATACGTACAATTGTTTGTCATCTCAATGAACTCTAAATAAAATACTGTAGTTTTTCATTCATTGACGTATGATTCTGATGTTTCAGCTGAACTTTTGATTAGGAAAACGCATTTATTATAGATTTTTATCTGATACTGATACGTCTTAATGCGCTTATTGTATTTGAAAGTAAATCGTATTAAAATCTTTAGCATTTAACCCATTAATCTAACTTATAACCTTCTTTCACGCTAAAGCAAATCCATATACCATCTTTAGATAGGTATGGTACATCTGCATAGGAGATATATACATAACGTAAACAAGTAGGAAAAAATTACTCGTCAAAAGAAATAATTAAATTAGACATTGCATTATCCTCAGTAAATTGACAGTCACAATAACAGATTATCAATATTTATCTTACTAACGCTTGTTTTCAATCATCTTTGTCCATAAAATGTATGTAACTCGATGATTCAAGAAAAGTATTATTGCAATTATTTGACCACTGTTTGTATTCTGTATATAATTTTAGTTGAAGATAATGTTTATAATTAGATATACGTAATTTATATCTGTGTCGTTGATCATTTGCTTGTTCATGTATATATCACTGTTAAAAGTTAATTACAGTTTTTGAATTGTAGCCTACATGTTCATCCAACAACCATTTTACAAATAAGTGAGTTCGTACTATTCTTTGGTGGCGCTAACAAAATATTTAACTGAGCATGCGTTTTGAGTTCAAATTCACCCGCGTTAGTTCCCCAAAAAGGTCGAGCCTAGTTGTCATCAATCCTATGAATCTAAAGGTGAAATACAGTATACATTACCAAGTAATATTATTTTTTCTATAAACTAAATCATAATGTATGGCCTTATTAGTTGAGGTCTTTTTAATAGAACGAATTTTGTCAGAACTCTGATCAGATTGCGCCGTAATGGCCTTACCATTATAGACATAAGCAACGCAAAATAGAAATGCTGGCTGTGAATGACGTTTAATTGTCTATAGACGTCGTGTATTTAGCCATATACAGCAGTGTTGTTGGCATAGTTATGCCTATTAATATAGTATTATATTTTTAATGGTGATAAAAACGGGCCAGAAGCCATTCAATAGCCATAGTCATTTATAGGTAATAGACCTATACTCGGGTATTGTTTCTGGGTAGGTTTTGCTAATAATGTTTATAGAATGATTATGCATAGCATAGGGCAACATTTTCTGTTGTAAGAAAATAATAACGCGTAGGTATGTGCAATCTGGCACGTCAGAAAGATTCACGTGACAAAATACCGTTAAAATAATAATTTACTCACCTGTATGGAAGTTAATTGTGCGCGTCGCGTCGCCCTCAACAGACACGATTAGATTTTCGTCTTCAATAAGAGCTACGTTTTCCCTTCTGTACGACAGTTTGATTTCCGTCATACGTCGACTGCAGTGCATACTAATTGCCTCCATATCTGAAATTTTCTTCTCGTGTTTTGTTCTGTAGCTATTGAAAGATTCTTGAAAGATATGTCGTATGACCTGTAAAGAGATGTTAATTTTCATTATTATTTGTTTATTTGATTGTATTGTTCTTGTTTTTAAACGAATCTTATCGTTCTTGAAGAAAGTAAACTACATCTGTACTTTACATAGGCCTAATGTTTGTTTCATTTCGTATTATGTCCATATATACATTTTGTTTGGTTTCGTCTTCAGTATGCTAAACTAACTAATTACCTGCATTGAGACCTACAGTAACAATAATAAAAACAATCATTTTATCGGCCATGCGCCTCCGTTATCTACTTCAGTATCATGCGAATTTTTTGTTATACAGTATCATTATTAACTCTATGTTCTCATCCCTCATGGGGCAATTAACAAGAGAAGGAGATGGATTACATCAGCTTACAATAACAAGTATAACAAGTACAAATGTCAACATCTATGTTTACATAATAGTATATTTACAACATATGAATACATTATTATCTTATAAAATATGACATTATTTTAAGATTAGGATTAAAAAAATGTCATAGGCCTATGTCACTGGTTTTATAAATTTTCAAGATATACGTGACATCAAAAGTCGGTTTAAAAAACGGTGCATTTACAAATCATGATTCTTTTATAAATGATGTAGGCCTATAGGCCTACTGTATGGTGAAAAGAAAATAGAGGTATCATTACGGAAAGTACCAACTATGTAGAAATTGCCAATTGTATCTATAATTGTTTGCTGTGTAGGCTTATTATTTTTAAAATATGTATTGTATAGATTTCTAACTAAAAAGAGTTTTAAGCCATTCTATATTTGTGGCGCTTGTAGCTGTTACAACTGTGTTCCATTTTTCTTCAGATCTATGAAAAGTGAATAGAAAGAGATGCACAGATATAAACCAATTAATGATTGATAACGTCGATTATAATACTTACTGATGAATCGGAGGTAATCCTTAATTGACGAAGAACGTTTGATCCATTCTTTGGACAAGACAAGGTAAGGTATCGATGTCGATATGTTCCAAATATTTTGAACCTAAACGTAGGCTTACTCAGTTCTGGCTGGCGATACTCGGAACCAAACGCTGATAAGTCTAGCTTAAAGTTATGTTTGGAAGTCTCTGGGACGGCAACGTGTTTGTGGTACATTCTGTCCAGGCTAGCCATAGCACCATATGCATTGCAAGAGCAAAGGATGTATTCGTCACTGAGACCTAGCAGTGACGCTGTGTCTCCGCGTACACCGTCGCAGACAACTATCATACCAAGTTTCTTATTTTGATTCTTGGAAATACTTCGCATAATTTCACCTGTGAACTGAAGGAAAAATTGCAATTAAACGAAAATCTTTTTTTCAAAAATAAAAATCAATCATACACCAATATATAGTAATTACAAATTACTATTTAATTATTTTCGTCACTAACGATACCTTTTCAGATCGGTACTCGTTGGTGTACAGTTGTATTCCATGGAGGTTCATGCAATTATTTTTTGCTAGATAATTTATAGTAACAGTATTACTATGCATTATATAAGTAGTAATAATAATAGTTAGTATGTGATAATAATACACCCACTTTGTTGTTGAGATTGCGCCCCATAGTTAAAAGCTATGCGCCAATTAAAATTTCCTTAAAAAGGCCATTTCTGGTCACACACTTTTATTCAAATATGAAAGCAAAAACTATTAATATTCTTGAACGTTATGCATTATTTATTTACCCTGTGGGCATTAGTGTCTGTTGCGGTGTTTGATGAGTGTGATCTCTACTACATTACCTATGGAATTGACTCGATAGGTAATATAATAGAGATATATCATATTACCTAATGTTGTCAATCTCTATCCATATACCCAGACATAAAATATAGTGTGTATCTTATATTGTATATTTCTATAATTGTTTTTTTTTTATTTACGAAACAAAGTTACTGAATGGATATAACAGCAGAAAACATCAGCGATTTACATACAATTCGTTCATAAAAACAGTGTAGCACCTATACAGAATTTGATGCAAAAAACAAATCTTTGTAAATGGATAGACACGTACCGGTAATGAGTTTGTAACGTACTTTCTTGAGACAAATCAATGAATTCATTTCGAAGCAACAATAGGAATAATATTGAAGACGCAGTGTCTTCCTGTTTACATTAATAATCACTATACAATGAAGTGGCAGGAAATTTGACTTCATATAATCTTCATCAGAATTTTGCCTACGTTAAAATAATTTCCAATCTAATATGACATGTGTCCTAGATTTATGGCGATTCGGAGCATTGGCGTATATACTATGATTACTCATTCAACTCATAATTATTATATGTGTTGATTTATATACTGTAGGCCTAATTTGTTTCCTTTTAGATAAATGTCAAACTCTCTCCTAACGCTCTTTGTATCTTTATGTACGCTGCTGTATGTCTACAACTCACTATGTCAGTCGGTCGGTCGGTCGGTTGGTCAGTAAACACTAACTTGAGCACGCGACTTCAGCCTCGTATTACATGGCCTTGTTTTACATTGGAACACACGAGTATCGCGTTACTTTCAAACTCTCTTGCTCTGTTTGATCTAAAATATAAGTTATGTATAATAGTTAGGTGAAGAAGGTTTAGGTATAATACTACATAAGCTAAACAATCATTAATCGGTGCTGAAGCCGAAAAAATGTTTACACATTTAATACTCGAATTCATTAAGCCCTACTTGCAGCATAAGAGGCTTTTGTTCTTTGGGAAACAGGGAAGAAATCCCCCAGAATTAACCTTCCACAGTCCAAAGTTGGTACACATTTCATTTCACTTAATAATTTATTTTTCTTTTTTTTATTTCCCTTATAAGATTTTTTTAAATGTTAAGGTTTTAAGTATTTCCTTAGTCTATCTAAGTGTGAATGGTAAATACGGCCACAGCTTCCGCTCAATATCCGCCAGTGACAATCTCTCTGCAGGCAATGTTTTGTATTCGTTGAATGGAGAGAATATTCATTCGTTGAAAGAATGACTATTACACCCGGCTCCGCCTCGTTAAATAGAGCAGGCAGTCAATATTTCAACTCATGAAAAATCCTCATCTAACTCATAAACATTCATTATGTTTATAATATACAACAGGTGGAGACGAAAATAATTCCGACGTTTGATAACATTAACAAAGATGTTATTGATAAAAAAAATGTAATTGCTTTTCAATTTACCATAAAGCATAGGCCTACATAGTTATTCATTTTTTAATAGTAATACCATGTCATGACTGTATTTGTATTAATCAACAATTTAGCTACCGTATGTAGGCCTACTCTGAATTCTGAATCAATCTTAAACTAAAACATACGACTCCATTCTCACACATTAGCCACGTACGTCATTTAGTACGGAATACGATTTTAATTATACCAAATCGGGCAATTATGTGCATTTTCTTTAGGAATAAGTGGTATAATACCATTATAGGAAATTAGAATTGTAATTTCAAATTGCGGCCTACTCTATATATTAATAATTCTTTAACCGAATTTATGTTGATTACAATTTGAGTAGTTGGAGTATTGAACATGAAATCCTTTCATTTTTGTAGACGTGTTTCTCAAAAACGCACGTGCCATGTACACTCGTTACGAACATTCCTAATTCTTAGTGTTAAATCCGTGACAATTCTTTTGTTTATTCCATTAGTCCTATCATTGATCATTAATAAGCAGTATAATTTCTAAATACGAACGTTTAATTTTTGTTCTTTCTACGTGTGGACATTTCCAGGTTTTTAGGATATCAATTAACTAATTATTAGTGTTTGTTGCCAATTCGCCCTTACGCCTACAATTAATCTCACTATTGTTTTTTAATATGTAGAATGTCTTTAATTAACTATCGTTGATAATTACAAACTTAAACTAGTAGCGTACGTATTCGAACAAAAAAAAAATCAATGACAACAATTACGTCACGAGAGTTTAAAAGGTAACCTGTTTATAAAGTAATCGCCACGTACATGTTTTATTGTAAAGCCCTGGATATTATTGGTTTGGCTGAAGTAATCCACATTCTTCAATTCTGAAGGTAATAATTTGTCAGAGTTGATTACTGAACATGAGTATATTCAAGGAAATTTGTGGTTATAAAGTAGGTCATTTGAAATACCACCAAGATTCATTAGTACATTCAGTGAGTCCAGTTAACGATGGGTATTATTCTCGATTACCCAATTTTACCAGAGTTAGGACCGACCAATTGCATTAATCTTGGACGGAAAATAAGGAATTCTTGCAATAAATCTTATTCCGGATAATGTTTGGTTTGCATGACGTTTAATCAATTAGACATTAATCGTCTTTACGACATTATTCTTTCGACTCATTTATTCATTCGGTATTAAATCAGTGTTGTTATCTTTAAAAACGTGTTGTACCTTAATTTACCGTTTTTCATTATATTAATAACCCATAACGGTTTGTTTTATGACGAGTAGAAAGGGAGTGTAGGTGGAATCATTTATCAAAACATTCCAGAAGCACTGGATATAAATGTCTTCCACAAACTGTTTCATTTCTTCTGCGTTTGTTCAGTTAGCTCTACTTAACCAGTACAGTGTATTCAGTTCTATGGTTGCATGAAAATAAATGTTACTAGGCCTAATTATTCTTCAATAGAGTTATTCACTTAATAGTGATTCGCATGTGTATAATGTCCGAGTCTAATAACATAATGATGCCTTTCTTTCTTTCTTTCATTTATTTGGCATCTCAATAAATAACATTAAAAAATACATCAATAAAATATAAAATCACCTTAAATATTAATATACATGTACATCAAAAAAGCAAATAAAAATGGCGGGATTAATGAAGTCTGACGATGCACGGGAAAACACATAAAGTCGTTTAAAGTAAAACAACTTAATTCCAATGTGGTCCCTAAAAAGATAGTAATTATAATTTTAACAAAACAAACATTATAAGACGGGGTTCATAAATATATAAGCATATAAGCAAAACATCTGATATAATGGCACAATAATAATTTATCTATGTTTAATTTTGTAATATTGTTTCAATTCAGTTTTAAATTTAGATGTGTTGGAAATTTGTTTAATATAGTCAGGAAGGTTATTCCATTCTCTGATTGCATTAAAATAGAACGTATTACATTCTATGCCTTGGACTTTAGGTACAACAAAATTGAGTTTACTACCACGAGTGAAGTGACCATGTAAGTTATTAACTCTACGAAAGTTTTCGTTTAGGTATGAAGCACTTCTGCCCATAAATATTTTATGAACTTGGCTAATTTGCAAGAACTTTACTCGATATTTTACATTTAACAATCCATAATCGTCTAATTGATCAGCACCTATATGTCTTCTGGGTTCAACTCCTTTTATGAGTCTAACCATTTTGTTTTGAGCAATTTGTAGTTTTCTTTGGATAGCTTTACTGGTTCCACAGAACCAAGAAGATGCAGCATAATCAAAAACACATTGGATGAGAGCAGAGCATAATAGTTTACGATTCTTACAACTTAGTATCTTACGTTGGCGGTACATAAACTTAAGCCTATTATTAATTTTCTTAATGGTTTTACATGCATATTCAGAACACGTTAAATTTGATCTATTTCAATACCCAGATACTTGACACAATTACTAGTGTTGATATTGTTACCATTTGTTGAGACATTAAAATTGTTAACATTTTTAGTTTTTCTCTTAGAACCAAATAGTATACACTCAGTTTTATCCAGGTTAATTGTTAACTTATTGTCTACAAGCCAATCACACAAGGAGTCTAGTGTTGACCCTAGCTTCTTAGAAATAATATCTGGATTTCTGTGTGAATAAACAATTGCACTGTCATCAGCGTATAGAAGGAGTTTACAATCAGGATCAATACAAGTTACCATGTCATTAACAAAACATAAGAACAAAAGGGGTCCAAGGATACTTCCTTGAGGAACCCCGCATGTAACAGTACAAGATTGAGAGCAATGATCATCAACAGTTACTATTTGCTTTCTTATTGATAAGTAAGATTTGAACCATTCAATAGATCCAATACCCATTAATTTAAGCTTATTACATAAAATGTCATGATCTACAGTGTCAAATGCCTTCTTTAAATCGACCAACACCATACCCGAGAAATTTCCCTTAGAAGTTTGGGTTTTAAGGGAATCAACTAAGTCTATCAAACATGTGTCAGTAGAGAAGGCAGCTCGAAATCCAGATTGATATTTATACAATACGTTGTTTTCAGTAAGGTATTTTTCGATTTGAATAAAAACAGCCTTCTCTAAAATTTTAGACATTGTACTGAGTATACTTATAGGGCGATAGTTTCCAATATCGGTTCTACTACCTTTTTTATAAAGAGGTATGACCTTGGCCTTTTTCATGTCTTCTGGGACTGTACTGGTACTAATTGATAAATTAATTATGTAGGTAATGGGAACTTTTAGAATTTCAGCCCCATCTTTTATGAAGCGGGGAGGTATCTTATCGACACCCGTGCTTTTTGTCGCATTGAGTTTGTTTAATTCACTATATATAAAGTCTTCGTCCACTGAGTTGAGCATAAAGTTATTGCCACTAACGGTTCTATAGAAATCCTTAAGTTTGGACGACGTACAGTCATACACATTCTTAGGGGATGGAAGTTTACTGACCAAATTGGCTGCAATAGTAGTAAAATATTCGTTGAAGCAAGAAGCAATTTTGGCTGGGTCAAAACATTTAGTACCATTGGGCAGGTCAATAACCGTTTTAGCACTATCCTTAGATGTATTACTATAGCCTAGACCTTTAAACATTTTCCATAATTTTTTAGGGTTATTTTTATTTTCTTCAGCCTTGTTTAACAAATGATTTGATTTAGCTTTATTTATATCACGCTGTATTTTATTTCTTAGTTTGCGAAATTGTATTAATAAGTCGGTATTATTCTTGTTTTTATTATACATATTTAATAATTTATCTCTGGTTTCAATGTCTTGTAATATTTCTCTAGTTAACCATGGTTCCGTTCTTTGTTTCATCCTAATGTTTTTAAGGGGGGCAATGGAATCAATAGCAGCCAAAAGTAATGCATTAAATTTATACAGAGCTTCATTTACATCTCCGATAGAGGTAACTACTGACCAATCGATATCTATTAGTATGTTTCTAAATTGATCAACGGTATAGTTTTTTAGTGATCTGATATATACATTTTTATGTCCATTGAACTTAAGTTTAATAGTTTTCCGTGTACAAAATGTCATTAAGTGATCGCTTAGACCTGTTGCGATTGTACCCGATTGGCTTATCTTATTCTCATTATTACATAATATATGATCGAGGCATGAAGCAACTGTAGGGCATATCCTAGTTGGTTCAGTTACTTTGTTACTTAAACTAAACATACTTAGAATTTGATTATAGCTATTCAATAAAGATGACTTTGTTAAAGTACATATATTAAAATCGCCAACAACAATTAATTCACTGTCCATTCCAATTTTAGATAACATATTTTCAAACAGAGTTAGAAAGTTCGTTTGCTTTGGTGGTCTGTAACATGTTCCAATTATAATGGGTTTGGTTTTAGGCAGGATCAGTTCAATCCAAAGTACTTCAGCTTCGTCGGATTCAATATCTGAACGCCGGTTAAACGCGATGTCATCCCTTATATACGTACATACGCCACCGCCTTTGCGGTCGCGATCTCTTCGTAGAACTGAGTAACCTTCAATTTTAATTTCGTTGTCAGATACCGAATCATCAATCCATGTTTCGCTAATGGAGATAATGCCAGCTTTACTTTTATATGCAATATCGCGCAGTTCCAGTAGTTTGGGGATCATTGATCTTGTATTTAAGTGTAGAATGTGTATTCCTTTCTGTTTAAACCGCATGAAGTCTTCAGGAGCGACGTTATAATTAAATAATGGGGGTGGTGTTCTTAATCCTATGTCATCGTTATGATTTCCACAGGAATCAAATGGGAGATGTTTCCAGCTGCATTCCACGCATACATAATCAAATTCAGTATTGTTGTTTACAATGTACTTGTATCTTTTGGGCGTCATGAAACCATCAGTACACTTTATATGAGTCCACTTATTACACTCATCACACGATATGGCTCTGCTTCTGGTAGTGACGCGCCGTTGACATTTACCACAACAATTGTTTGATACAGGTACATTCGCTGGTCCAGGATTGGATTCGATGTCACCACACCATAGTAAGCAGATAATTAAAGTTCTACATGCAAGCTGTCTGGGGTTCCGATGAAGATTATAATCATAATGCGAGAATTTTTTGGTTGATGTAAATAGGTACGTATAACACTCACCGACTACATTCTGGAAATCTTTCGATGTATGGTTATCCAGATAAATTGAAGATAAATTGAAGATAAATTGAAGATAAATTGAAGAAGGGCATAACTTATGAATGACTTGTTCATGTTCAGGATGATGGTGTGATCTTTTCAACACCATAACATATATATATATAAAGATATATGTGCAATTGATTTATATATATATATACATGCCAATGTTCTTAATAATGTAATTATCATTGATATTATACCTTTACTAAAATAATTTCTACAATGTTGATTCCCCACCACTACCCCTTTAAAGCCTGGTTACCACTGAGACCCTAGTTTGAACCAAGCTTTATGCGATTCTCACCTTCAAACTTGAGTAGAAGTATAGTATTAAACCATGGCAACGGCAGTGGGCAATAGAACATAAGATGGCGGACATTTTACTCTAAACACATCTTTTATTTAATTGATTAAAACATCTCAATGCACTGTCCAGTAGAACAGTTAAATTCAAAAGTAAAATAAAAAGATTAGAACATATTGTGAAATTTAAGACAGACGACTGAATTTATCATTAATGAATTACTTGTGCACAATATTGCGCCCTCCATATCTAATATGGAAAATTCTATAACGGAAGCCCATATTATGTATGGACAATTAGCTCTGCCTCCCGGGGCGCCATTCTCCCCTCTTTCTGTTTTTTTTTTTTTTTTTTTTTTTTTTGCATTCAAATAATTTTAATACTGACAAGAAAAAAAAGTAAAATAAGATTTCCTTTGGAATCAATCAGGTAAGTACACTGGCACATTAATGTCGCCTCAAGTGCACATATATCTTTTAATCCAGACCGGTTTGTAATCAGAGTAATCCATGGATTATGATTAATATTTGTAGTGGCAACGAAGAGCTTAGAATGTTATGATGAATTGGGAAAGGATTTAAAACATACCGACAATACCCATCGAAGCCATTTAATGTAAATCTTTGAATTTTCTAGATTTTTCCCGTTGAGAGAATAACTTCTAAAATATTGTCATATCTAGTACACAATATAAACACAAAACAGGCAATCTTGCAGATAATTAATCATATTGTCTATTATGGCTCCCGGTGATAAATGGCATACTACCTGTCATAATAACTAGAAAAATATTTATGTAGTATAGTGCTTACTCAATAGAGTGATAATCATTTCAAAAACACATTTATTATATTTTTTAAGCCCGTGGATTTTCTTGAATAGTGCTGTGCGCATGCGTCAGTAAGGTGGATTTTTTTTCAAATCAAATGTAATAAGTATTACCTTTTCAGTTTATGTTTAATTTTACATTACAGACCGGCGAACTTTTTAAAAGTTGCGCCCTACTGTACAACCGAGGATAAAAATAAAATTGATTTCCAAACTTTCATAGCAAAACGTCCCAAACTAAAAGTTTTATTAAGTTTATTTTAATTGTATTTATTTGTTTATTTATTGTTGTATTCGGGCCAATGGCCTATGTATAATAAATGTCTTAGGCACTGTTCCAAGTTCAACCGGCTCAGCTACAGTGATTTGGGTCAATCGGCTCAGCTACAGTGATTGAGTTCACTTATACCCTGGTCTCCCCAATTTCAGTTTTTTGTTTGTTATGTATATATATAAATAATGAAATGAACAATTCCTAGGAAGGAAGGAAAGAATAATTATACATTACCGTAATACAATGTTATAGTCGGTTAATTAGTCTTTGGTAATGTGGAAGAAAATTACTCAGATGTGTTTTTGTGTTTCTTGTACAAGAGCATTTTGCGCACTCAATGTCACGTAGCTAGATGATGGATGACCAATAAACCTCTATTCATCTTTAAGTACACTTTTCCATACTCAGTATACTTATACTGAGTGGCTATAGACTTTGATTAGTACAAAAGATTGGCCGGTTCTCATATACTATTTTCCATTACTTTGAAAATAATGAGACCGGCATTTTTGTACGACCGTCGTATACATTATCCGCATAATAAGTATAATTGACGCCGCGCGTGAATAATGTTATTATTCACACTGTAAAAGAACTGGTGTCTATCGTTTACGGCGGCTGATTTTGTTTGCGGCGGTGAACGATGATTCCATGGAAAGGTAATTACGGCCGCGGTAACTTTCCGTTTTAGATATCTTTATTCGAAATAAAAAGTATAGGATTATGTTCTTAAAATTTCATTATTTTTACGCTTTCTTGATTTATGAATATTTCATTTAAATATATGATCACATGATTTTTGTTTTGTTTCATGAATTCTTAAAGATGTATTGTCCCCCTGAAAAAATAATTCTTAAAACATTTTTAATTGAATATGCCATTTAATGTCACATATACTTATCCATTTTGACCAAAAATTGGATCGAAAAAAAAATGCCTAGATAAAACTTAGTTATGTGTGAATAATATAAATACGTCATAACGGTTTAAATACGTAATACGTATGGGTACCCATAATAAAAGTACGAATTAATGTTGTCACTATGTGGTTAGATCTCGGAACGGCATATTATGCTGTAAATATTATGGCATCATGTTGTATTAATGTCACGTTAAGTTCCGGTTATTGTATGATAAACATTATTTAATAAAGATTTAAAATCATACATGAGTAATGATATGGATGTGCCGATAGCTTTTTACGTACCTTGTAATAAAATGAACCCTTGTAAAAATGCAAGCCTTATTCAGTAATCTCACATGTTATGGAGTCACGTGTGTGAACGAGTAAAATGAATAAATCATAAAATATAAAGCCTACGTGTGTTTTATCAATTAATAACGAAGCTAGACATTAATTTTTAAACAATGAAAATTAGTATAGTTGCCATGATTGTCAATAAATGTGATTTGATTTTCAATATAAATGTTGGAGGTAAAACGGGTTTTTTTTAAACAAACTTTAAAAAAAATATTTCAGTATTTTAGTAGATTTGTTTATTATTAGAATAGATCTTTTTTATTATTTATTCGAAAATGTTATTCAGAAAGTTCAGACAAGCTAAGTGAAAGGTGCTATTGTGCAGCAAAATAGTTTAGCCTGTAGTATAGAAACTACACTTTTTCAGGACAAACGTTGAAACATTTATATTTCAGCTCTACCATGGAATTTTGTATGGAGAATTTATCATTGTTATACCAGGAAAGAGTAGTCTTCCCTGGTTATGCATTTGGTATTTGAACTTGTTTTAACAACCGATTATACTACAATCTCATGTCTAGCGACTATAAACTTAGGGGCTGTTTCCTGTCAAGTGACTGTAACAGGACTTTCCATACAAGACTGATTGATGGTTTTAGATTTTTTTTCTCGATGTTGAATATTATATTTCAAATTATTATTAATCGCAGAAGATTAATTTTATTTTGAAAATGCACACAACGTTCGTTAATTAAACGTGTACGATATTTGTACTGGTAGAGTAGGCCTTGTACCTGATTCTCTGTTGGAATGTCGAATCGATTATCTCTGATTAATATGTATTATTCCAGTAAATAAATTTGCATTGACGTTACACGTATTATTGATCGTTCTACGGACAGGACCGTGAAAAATCAATGAAACTAATATCACACCCGCCCAATAGCTGATAGATATTCAGTGATACACTGAATGTATGGATGCGAATGTGCTAGGTCATCGCGTTGGATTCATTTCCTATTTTCTAGACAGCTTTGAGAATGTTGGTGATTGCTGTACAATACTGGCTAATTAATATTATCTTCATAGTATTATTCTCGTTTTCACATTGTTCAGGTAAGGTCATGTTAATTGTTCAGTTTTACCAATCCTTTTGTTCATAAGCCTATGTTTAGAACAGCTCTTTTCTGGAGGTCGTTTTAAAGCAAAACTCTATCCTAAAGACGGTTTTAATAATACGTAAATTACACACACACACATAATAGATATATATCTATTATTATTTTCCTCTGTATTATAATATGATATACTGTATACTATATCCGATCGTTTCAACAATTAGAGAGATTTGTCAATGTCGTCTCCTTATTTTGTATTACTATATTAGTGTACTGTGGACCTACGTACTGTATGTTTAAATATTATTGTTTATTTGTTGTTAAAGCCATGGGTAAACAAATCATTTTCCTCCTAGTTAGGGCCTTAGTACGTAAGACAGGTGGTGGCTCCACGAATTTTAAATAATGTAGGAGGCACTATAGGCCTAAACATTTTAAGATGTAAAATTGTATTGTCCTAATAATTTATCTTCATGAATGCATTTCTCAAAATTTACGGAGAGTTAGGTGTCTCCACCCTTACCTGCTTCCTGGATCAGCCTACAGTAGGCCTACATGCACAGTGTTCATAATACAATTAGGCATAAATTGCAACTGTTATTGATTGATTTATTGCAGAAACAAATTGTCAACAGTACCGAACAGGTACATTAGGAAAATACAAATATCCGATGAAACAATTAGCAGCGGAGGTAACCAGTTTTAATTTCAGAGTACAAGTAATGAAATACGCTTATATTATGTTGTCACCAGTTGCAAGAGACTCGAATAGTCAGTATGAGATTGCTATTGGCAACTCAGAAAAGGTCAACACGGCTGCCATTCGAAGATGTCAAGACTGTAAAGATAGAGAGTCCGTCACCACTCCATACAAGTTACTTGATTTCAACGAATTTAAGCAGTTTTGGATATCATTTAAATATGGAAAGATAGAAATAGGCCGCTATAATGAAACGACGTTTATGTCATGGACGGACCAATATCCACTAGATATTCAATATATAGGAATTGCTACGGGGAGGCTTGAGGGGGATTTTATATTCTGCGATCTGAGTAAGTATATTTGTTATCATTGTTGTACAGATAATAAAATATCGTATATATTAAATCAATTCTGTAGAAACAAACGTTTAGTAAATACTAATAATAATGTAAATCTATTTTTAAATACACAGAATTTGAAACTAGCTCACAAGTGCCAGTAGAAGGAGTATTCGTATTATGCATATTTATCTTGCCAGTAACAGCTTTGTTGATAAGATCTTACTTAAAGAAATTAAAAAGGAAGATAAAGGACTCAATGAGTGCGGGCGACGACTCCGATTCCTTTGACAATTTTTATAATACAACAGGTGGGATAGATAATCCCAGCATACAAACTCCAGATCCTGACCCACCGTCTTACGACAAATGTATGGAAAAAAACGGAGAGAGATTGAGATCAGTGGACGAAGAAGGACAATCGTCATCACGGGATTCTGAGTCGCCGCCAAGCTATGAAACAGCTATGGCAAACTGTTTATATGATATGAATTGTGATACTGAATCCAATAAAAGCGTTATTGGTATGTGGTATAGACACAGTATGAACGACAATGAAGACTTGGAAACCTTCGTATAGCATAAGTGATTGTGGTGTTACATGGCGTGCGATTGTAAATTGCATACATCAGGTGGCCTCAGTAAGTCAAGTCTAATAACATAGAGAAAGACCCGGATTCAATTCCCGGATTAGAAGAGAGCCATAGTCCACTCAGCTGTAAATGAGTACCTAGTTTAAAATATACTAGAGATGAGATACGCGGCATAGGAAGGAGTTGGCCACCCTACCATAACGCGCAGCTTATAATAACTGGTCGTTTACAACATTCAGGATGGACATGACTCGTCTTTAACTGTTTAGCGCCTATATCACGGTTTCCATGTGGTATGGTAATGTAATGCTAAAACACATTCATGCATTATGTTAATTTGATAATCAATAACAAGCAGCACATTTGACAAAGATAGATATAATATTTAACTGAAACGTGTTATGTAAATTTGTATTATAAATGCTTGGCAGACAATTATTTATTTATGAGTAATTGGATCATCGATCTGAATTGCTGCAATATTTATGATACTTAACTTAATAGTTTGACCCTTGATTCCTGGTAATAAGGGTTCGTAATTTCGGGTCAAAATTAGAATAAGACAATAATTTTAAGAGCTACGTATGTATACTTTTAGTAATGTACCTTTTTATATTTAAGCATGACACACCTGGAGGTTTATCTAAATGTTGAGCGGGGTTGGTAACAGCATGCATGGCGCTCCTATTTTAGTGGACAAAAAATGCCTCACCTCTCATATGGCTCGAGCCTATATTGGACAACAAGCGCCCTCTAGTGGACAGAAAATACCCTATAATAATGGACGGATTTCACCAACCATAGGAGAAAAGGTTGATGCTGTTCATTGATTTGTATCATTTATTATGTAAATTATCTATGTATACATGTGACAGGCATCGCAAAATACATAATATACAGTATATGTAAATCGTGGTAAATTGCCATCATTTTGATACCCCATACGTATGGTTACGTGCAGATACAGAAATTTGTATACCGAACAAACATCGAAAGTGGGGGTTTTGACCACATTTTGGTCCCTAACTTGGATCCTATGTGGCGGATGATGTTGAAATATAGCTTAGAACATTCCCGGTACAATTGCGGTCATTTTGATACCCCATATGTAAGATTATGTGCAGTAACAAAATTTTGTATAACGAACAAACAAAAACAAACAGACAAACAAACAGACAGACAAACTCTCTCACTTATAATATAGATATTGTAATTTGCATTTACAACCGAAAGAGACGAGAAAACAAACTCACATCAACCCGGATATGTAAAATTACCATTATTGTATTGTATTATGGCAATATGTATCAATATTATAGAAATTGAATACCAGTGTAATAAAAAGAATGCATCACTTTTGAAAATATGTCATGTGTTTATTATAAATCACACCCACTGTGCGCTGAACCGTGTCAATGTGAGACTATCAGGTCAAGGGTCAGTATGGTTTCCGGTCACTTTAAGACAAAAAAATAATTACACCAAAAAATATTAACAAATTTAGTCATTAGTTCAAATATAAATATATACGTCTTGCATAATTTAAGCCCAATATTACGATTTTATTGCCCATTGGTTACCGAAAGTTTAGACTATCAGGTCAAGGGTCAATACTGTAGTTTCCGGTCACTTTAGGACAAAATATTTCATTAGACCAAATATTAACATTATATGTATATATATAATTTAAGCCCAATCGTATGTCTCTACTACAAGTAGTTATCAAGATATGAGCATACTAGGGTCAAAGGTTACAATTACGGAAATTGTGATTCCGGCTGTTTTCTGACAACATTTTGTATTAGAGTGAATAGAAATATAATGTTCTGAGCATTTTGACACTAATACGAACTTTCTACCCCTACAAAGATATAAACCATAGTTTAGTTTTGGCCGCCATTTTGAAATGCCCCAAATATGGTCGTAGCCAACAATTTGTTTGTGCTACCGTGATTTTTCGAGTCTATATGCCTTAGTGAACATATATTCAAAATTTGAAAACTTTTGTCATCTGTGTAACGATTCTGACCCTAATATTTGGTCCACGGTTCGACGACGTTGGTCCCGTGTGCAACATGGCTCATACAATAAAGAACGCAGTACACTCTTCGAAAAGGGATTGTCTACCGGCGTACTGCCCAATTTACCACCGGAATGACCCCACCGGAAACAAATCTATGGATAGTGGATTATACAAAAATAACGAAAATTCTCCCCTTCCTTATCATCAACATTTGTATATTAATACTATTGTCTGACAATTTTATTCCAATAATATTAGTGGTTTTTTTTTTCGTTTCTTTGGTGCTGATTGTTAATTCATACCTTTTTTTGCAACATTAAACATCAATGGTTATGGTTATGAATGGCTTTACAATTATAAGAATAAGGGATTCATAATAATGTCTTCCATTTATAATGTTTTAACTGTGTTAATTATTAATTGGGTGGTGGGAAAACACAGTGTGTATGCAAACAAACCGATATAGCAAATGTAGTATCTATCTGTTTTATACAGGTGCAAAAATGTAGACATTTTTAGAAATAAAAATGGTGTGTGTATCTAGTGTAGTAAGCAGACGATGTAGTGTAGTAAGCAGACGATGTAGTGTAGTAAGCAGACGATGTAGTGTAGTAAGCAGACGATGTAGTGTAGTAAGCAGACGATGTAGTGTAGTAAGCAGACGATGTAGTGTAGTAAGCAGACGATGTAGTGTAGTAAGCAGACGATGTAGTGTAGTAAGCAGACGATGTAGTGTAGTAAGCAGACGATGTAGTGTAGTAAGCAGACGATGTAGTGTAGTAAGCAGACGATGTAGTGTAGTAAGCAGACGATGTAGTGTAGTAAGCAGACGATGTAGTGCGTTTTGCCAATGGATGAATTCCTTTTATCGTCTCAACCAAGACATTTCTAATAATTGTTTATCTAAAAATAAATGAGTGGGCCTAATACTAGAAATTATATCAGTACCACGGAGTATATTATACAATAGCATTGTGGTTATGCGTGGAAATTGTGTCCGATGATAATAAACGGGCAATGGGCGAATCTAAAACAAAATGCATTATGAATAATACTATAGAGACGGACAGGACATGATAGCTAGCTATACATACATACATACATACATACATACGTTGTCTTTCATTGACGAAATAACACGCTTGTCCATTAGTTCTTTTAAAATATTTGAAGAGTAAATTGCCCTACAGGTAAAATATATTGAAACGAAGATTAACCTTTGGTATAGGTGTCATGCGATTTTCTAAATGATCAGGAATCACACAGGATTGATACATACACGCACTGGTGTGAATCCATCAATATACTTAAGACTGCATTTACACATAAATCTCACTCACTAATCTCAATCTAAACCGTCTGACATTTGATTTAACGCGTATAAGTTAAATATAAAAATCCATTGCGTACATATTTGTTACGATACTTGTTTGATTACTAAATATTGGTTACAAGATACGGAGCGCCATTTTGGACAAAGGTGCGTCAAATATTTTTTTATTTCACTTTCAGACTTGAACAATTGTTTATGATTTATCATAGTATGTAATTTAATTTGTAGACAAAATAAACGAAATTCCGATTTTTAGTATTTGTCACAATAGACAAAACGTCATTTACTTCTCGTTACTTGATAACCGTCCTCAATATTGAGTACGTCATGTCACTATTGCATTTATGTGCTTCACATATATTTTTTTAAATTATTTATTATTTTTCATATACACAGTTAAATAGATAAATAACTCAATTAGCATAGCCGATGGCAATACCTTAGATGCTCTCCTCTACGACTAGGAGGATCCTGAAATTCATCGTGAACAGAGTCGCTTATGTCTGGATCATACTGCATCCAATGGTAATCCGTTCCTAATGCTTGGTTCCTACTAGAGACGCAACACAAGGACGTAACGCAACGTAAGTGGTGGATTATTCGAACAGTCGCTTGTCATTGGTCAACACGCTTGCGTTGCGTTTACGTCCTTGCATTGCATCCTAGTGGGAACCAAGCTTAACGGGTAATTATGGAGTGTTTACTTCATACACGTCAAACCCGAATGAAATATATTTCGCACTTGTAAACTTTTGTCTTACTCCTCATAATGGTGAATTGAAAAGAAGTTTGCACTTAGTGATTGCTTTCTGTAAATCACAATTTACCAATGAAATGCTGATAGATCCATTAGGTTTCTTAGCACAAACACAAAGTGGTCCTTTTAGGAGATTACGTCACAAAATTCACATCCAAACCTTTTAGGCATGAACCGAACTCATAAATACTTCTAAACTGCATATTAACATTGCATTTGCCTCAAGCCGTAGACAAGGTTACATATTATCATAATATACTTTAAACCCGACTTAACTTCTGATCTTTGATGTAATTGAGAGCGATTATAATCTTTATTAATTTAGATAAATGCTGTTCATTATACAGTATTTTCTTTCAGAATTACGTCATTCAACTGTGAAATAACGAAGTTACACATACTCAAAATCTAGTGATACTTTCTTTAATTGTTTAGAATTATTAGTATAATTTTCCCCGGGAAGAAAACGGATGGGAACGATGGAGTCTGTGTATGATCCAGACCATATCATTTACGTATTAAACTATTGAAAGTTCATTCCAGTGTTATTATATGCGTAACAGGCTCATAGTTGAAGTTTCCAAATATTGATTTCTATATTATTCAAAACAAGAAATGCCGTCATTAAATTGATTTTATTATATTATTCATGAATATATGTACATCGAGCTATTGAATCGATGCAGTTAGTTTACTCCACCTACATTTTAATACATATTATCAATTGCTGCAGTAACATCATAACGAACACCGAAGGGTATATACATGGACATGAGTACGTCAACAAAACATGGCTAGGCCTACATTGAGTCTAATGATGAGTCCTGGACACATATGTCAGCTTTGTTTTATTTGCTTAACAACCTTATTTTCTTTGTCACGCAGCTCAGGTTAGTAAGTTAGATAATCTCTTATAATGTAAATACTCTTAGGCCTAGACTAGGCTTTTACTTATAATTGCACAATATCTAGGCCTACTGATTATTACCGTACAAAGACCAGTTAATCTCTTAAAGACTTTAGTCCAAACCGTGCACAAACTTTCAAGCCATACCTGGCTACGTTCTAAGCGGTTGTTATTTCAGAACTATAATTTGAGAATTCGTAGAAATGTTTTGCTAAACATGTATTATATCCGGATGTTTCCTTTTAACTTGTGTTTACTTGTTTTTTTTTTGTCCGAGCGAACCAAGATCCCACACGTGAAAGCGATCTATGAAGTGACGCTTGTATATTGACATCTTATAGCATAACAATTTTCTATTAATACTCTTCCAGTATTGTACGTGTTTCATCAATTGGCTTTCCTCCAGCTGCTTCCACTTAATCCAAACGTATATGTATATTTAAAATGTCCCCATACCGAAGCAGCTTTAACTTTAGTGTCAAGTATAGTACATATTTTGAATTGAATGTTGTAATAGGGGTTTTTTCAATCCTATAGTAACAACTTTTTCGATATGTATACCTATCCCTGAATATGTTGTAATAAGTCTATTATTATGTAATATGAGAGAATACAAGTTTAATAGTACCACGGTAGAAATTGTTTACAAATATCATTGATCTTTATATAGAGTGCAGCAATTACAAAACAGGTATAATGGGCAAGTATAAATACCCCATGGATATGTTAGACGATCAAGATAACATAAACTTTCATTTTAAAGTCAAAGTTATGAAATACGCCTACGTCACATTGTCTCCTGTGGCACATGACACTACGAATCAGTATGAGATTGCCATCGGGAACTCAGAACAAGCTAACACACTCGCAATAAGAAGGTGTCGCCAATGTGATGACGAGAAGTCAATAACAACGCGTTACCGGTTACTTGAGGCCAACGAATACAAAGAGTTCTGGGTGAAATTGAAATCAGGAAGATTAGAATTTGGTCACTTTAATGGAACTATATTGTTGTCCTGGACAGACATGTATGCATTTGATACGCGATATGTTGGAATTGCAACTGGTGCTGGTTTATCTGGAGACTTTGTCTTCTGTAATAATAGTAAGTATGCCTCAAAGCAAGTAAGCTGGCAGGTTTGAGCATGGGGAGTTCAGCATAGGTAAATTTTTTCTGAAAAAAATCTAGGTATTGCGTCTTTTTCAGCTTGCCATAGGCCTAAAGTTTAATGTTTTTTCTCCACCAATCCTATTATGAACGACGTAAGGCTCGAAATACCATTATGTATAAAACACAGGTATGTTTGTTCTTTTACTTCAGCACCATGTTCTTTAAATCCGTAAATGTTTTGAAACCTCCTAGGAAATTATTTTCTATTATTACATCTCCAATGTCGTCTGCAGTTTAGTTTTCAGTAATACGCATGCTCAAACATCACTACTTCCTGTTTTTTTTATCCTACAGAACAAGCTATAACGAACACTAATTCTATGGAAGGAATATTCGGTTTATTTGCTTTTTTCCTTTTGCCGATTCTTATGTTTTTAAGATTTCTTTGGAGGAAAATATCAAGACAATTATTTAAAAACTTGGATGACACAGCATCCATCGACAACTTTATAGCTACTAGAGGAATACACAATCAAACAATGTCTTTGGAACTAGATCCCCCCTCTTATGAAAAATGTATGGAGGGTGGAAGGAACGAGAGGTCGACTGAGGAAGGCACTTCCTCGTCAGATACTGAGCCTCCACCGAGTTATGAATCAGTAATGGCAAAGTACCTAATAATTAGTGATGAACAATATGACTTTAAACAAAACCGCCATACGGGTATCACAAGTTCCAGTGACGTAGAAACGTATATCTAAACGTATTACTTTTGTTTATGTAATAAGGTTTCGGATGTAACAAGACGATAAAGTGCGCGTGTTTAAAAGCAAACACTGCTATTTCCAGGAAAGATTTTACACATCCACTAAATAGTTAATGTGTCATTTAATTGCCCTATTATTTTACATGTATATTTTAACAACATTCTGTAAAAACATTACTTGGTTTATGAAGTTAATTCAACAAGGTAAAAAATGTCATCGTATGAAATTTATTTTATGGTAAATAAAATACAACTTGTTGAAACAGAGCTTGGTCGTAGGTCCTAGGCCCAAATTTGGACACGTACGATATAATAAATTAATAATCGCTGGAAATGACAGTTTTAAGAGATGTAAAATTGAACAACATGCGAGACATTGAACATCCTAATGTTTTCACCCATCTGCTTTTCTAACTAGGCCTACCCTTTAACCTACATTGTATTATCTAAAACATGCACAATTCTAAGAAAATTAAAGCTTTAAACACATTGAGTTTATTCTTGTGGTTTACTGTGATAATGAAATTTATAATAATGTATGTTCTAGGATGTAAGAGGTAAAGTAAAGTGTTTGCACTGCTACAGCTCACAGCTCAACACTACAAAATGATATGACCATTCCATCTTTCATTCATGCAATCTAAAAATGTGCCTTTCAACGTGGTTATGCAATTATACTTTTTCTATTAATCTGAGATCAGTTTGAGAGAAATTCGCAGCATTTCGAATTGTTTAATTAAGCTATTTTCACGAACGTTGGCACACGTTCTAATTTTGTATATTACAATAGGCCTAATTATTGAATAGCACAATACAAATAATTAGGAAACGTACACAAAGTAGAAGCATTATTAATACGTGAAATGACTGGTAACGAACCAAGAAATCCTTTTGACGTGTATAATGCGTAATGAAATATTAGGTTTGTATTTGTATTAACAGTTAATAAAGCTTGAATATTAAAAATCAATCATTGCGCTAAGCATTCTCATTCTAGGCCTATTTTGATGCTAATTTGTAATAATTTCAATGAAGTATCAGAGGTGTACGTACAGACACCTGATTACGTGACGCCTTCGGGTTTCGTTTCACGAAGAAGTTTCTTTAATAGCGGTGTTCATCCGGAAGGAGGCGTTCTGCGTAGCATCGGTACGATAATTTGCGTTTGGAGTAAATAGGTATAAAAAGGGGAAACAGTGAACCTAAACAAATATTATTCTATCTTTATTTATATTGTTGACAGGAGTAGGATGGAAAACTCTGGGTAGACAGGACATCGTTGTTGGCGATACCAAACCCACCCGTAGGGGGCCTCCACCCTGTGTACTTAGATACTGTATATATACATAACCCCATCCCTCCTCAATTATCTAACTTGTCGATCGACATTAATATACCTCTAGTTGTGTAATTTTGCTTGCCTATACATACTAACGATGTTGTACACTATTAATAGACGGGGCTTTTTCGTTCCATGTGTGTATAGTAATACTAGGCCATAGTCACCTGCCAATTTTAAAAGTTTTAAAACGAAACGAAAATTGAGCCTGATATTAAAATGAAATATACATTAACATAGAAGCATTAATGTGCTTGCAAATTATTTGAGTTAATAAGACCATTTGAACCATGGCCTGATGAATTAGGATGATTAAATGTAGGCCACTGATTGATCTAAACGCACTAACACACCAATTCCAGGCCCGTAGCCAGGGGGGTTTTTTGGGGTTCGGGCGAACCCCCCCTTTTGCGCGAACCCCCTTTTACCAGCGAACCCCCCTTGAAAAACAAAGGCCCCACTTCCAAAATCGTGCAATTAATTATCAATTATAGCAGATTTTTTGGTCATTTTACTTCTATTGACTATGTTTAAATCGATCGAATATACAGATTGTCCGATGTCAAAGTCACTGCTGAGCGTGAGATCGAGAGATTGTTGAGAGATGATGGTTATAAATATGACAGAAAAATGGACTGACCAATCGCGTGCTTCGGCCGGGCTTCGGAACGCACAAGATCACGTTCAGTTCAGTTCAATCTTTTTGGGGATTTTTATTTTTTTCCTGGAAATATTTTTCATTAAACCAAAGAATTTCACTGTTTAAACTTGAATAAAAATGATGCTGAGTTAAATCGGTACGTGTACGTAGGCCTACCGTATATTTCGGTGTATAAGACGCACTTTTGACACGCAAATTTGACCTCTAAATGTAACCCTAATTAATTTAATTACCTACTAATACTTAAATTAATTAAAAATAGTGTAGGCCTACTACTCTGCAATGTAGGCCTAGCTAGTTACTCACTCCTGTCTAACCACAGTGTGGTAATAAGGATTACTGTTTATTGAATTTTTAGTTAAGGTAAATTGTCATCCTCGACTGTATTAATTAATATTACAGTACGCATTGGATATTCTACCCAGGCCTAGCAATACTCTCTGAACTCGCGGGTGTGTATTCTAGCAGCATGCAGCATCATCACAGCGCAACACATTTATGGAAGAGTCCATTAATTACGGTGGTGTCACATTTTATTTACACAATAACTATTTCCCTTGATCACGGTGGTTTATTTTTATTACATCTCTATGTCAACAATCACATAATTTTATAATCATGTAGTCAATAGTTCGTATGTCAAGCGATATCTAAAAGAGTGTGTTGTTATTGTGTTAAGTAGCTTCCCCTAATCTTATAGTGTATATGGCCAACAGTGCTGGCCACCAGGCAAGGAGCACATGGTTAGTGCTCTCTCCTCATATTGCTGTAATGCATGCATGGAAATAGGAAAGATTTTCATACAGGCCTACCCAACATGATATTCCTGGTTCATTATCAGCCCAAAAAACTGAACATCATTTGGATTGATTTTATAATGGTCATACACACAATAAGAAGGTATAAATTTAAATAATATGAAATTAAAGTTACTTAAATAGACTTAGGCAGCGCTAGCCCTACCCACACAGTGCATCGTAACTGAAACAATATGGGGATTTCCCTTTTCATTGAACGTTCAGTTGAAGTAGAGACTGATTACGATGTAATAAAGGCAATCAAACAAAATTATATCATTTGATTCTAATATGTCTCAAATATCGTTATTTTATTATTAAAATACCATTGTTTTGATTGTAAAATGTTTATATTTCGGCCTAGAAATAAGTGCGTCTTATGCATCGACTACATAAAAAATACTAATATTTCAGTCTCCGTTATGGGTGCGTCTTATACACAGGTGCGACTTGTACACCGAAATATACGGTACTATTTGTTTTTTATGTTTATAGGATAAGAAATTACTTAAGGGCCTAATATAATATACTTTTTTGCAACAATAAAGCTGTATTTCATGATCAGTACTACTAACTTCCATACTGTAGGCCTACTATATAATTTCTCTGCATAACCCAGATTTTAGTAGGTAAAAAATGTCTCTGTAAGCTTATTAAAACAACCAAAATTGCTCTGAGAGCCAAAGCTTCCAGGGGGCTTCGCCCCCTGGACCCCGACCGGGGGCCCTTGGCGGCCCCCTGGCCCCCCAGCCTACAGTTGCTCACTGCGCTCGCAAAATACTTGGTGTCAAGAAAACCCCCCTCTGATGCATTCTGGCTACGGGCCTGAATTCTAATCACTTAATTTCAATGCCTTATTCTCTTTTCTCATGAACTCACTGATTGATTCAGTGACCTTTCGTCGTATTCGTGATCTGTTGTGTCATTAAATGTTACTAATTATTAACTATTCATTATATTCACAGAATAACGTCTCACTCAGCTGAACCGTCATAGAACGAGTTGATTATGTTAGGATATCATTAGACCTTGTGCAATATTTAGCAACATGGTTCTATTTTCAGTTAAACCATGGTCCTATAAATAATAGGCCCATGTTTGACCCGTTCTCGATTTTGATATTTTTTATTATTATTATTTATTTGATATTTTTTATTACGTAAGCCTTGTAACGAGAGTCCACATATGTTGTTTTATCCATATGTTACGTAACAGCCCTTCAGTTAGCAATGGCAGAATAAAACTGGCTGGTCTTGTGTACAGCTCTAACCCTCACTCATCTTGGTGTAACTATACTAAACTGTCCTTGGCTACGACAATACATTTAGTCATAGACCATTGATATTATCATACCTTAATATGCACTGCTAACTAGTATCAACAACATTTTCATTTGATGTAATTTGGTAGAAAAGATATTGGTTTTGATGCATTGCGATGCATTCTCTTATCGTGTATAAAACAGACCAACGCAGGCATGTGACGCGTTACCTGTGAATAAACGCTGGGTTTACGGTAACATCATGGAGCTATCAATTTTGGTTGGTGAAGATGTTATGAATTGAACACAGTGAACCTTTTCTTGTCACTATAATCAACATTTTATTTTGAAGTGACATTTTATTTATTTTTAAGGGTATTATCACAACATTTAAACTTGGTAAGTCTTGGTATCTCCGGTACACCTGTGTTGGGTCTAGCCTACTTAAGACGATTCTCGAGAACGGGGCTTTTAAAATTAACCAATTTCCACTCGAATCTGTATCTCTGCTCAATGGCATTATCTTACAGTATAATAGGCAATTTAATTCTATACAATGTTACATATAAATAACATGTGGCTCCTGTAATATGTTAAGGTGAGGGTTTAGTTAGGCTTATGGCATACAGGCATATCACATGATACATAATGTGACTTTGCATTCCTACTAGAAAAAAGATACGTCAGTACCGAAAATTCAGTACAGGAATGTCCATCAAAACATACAACACTAAACTATCCTACCTTGCATCCAAATTTGATCTCCAAATTTGCATCCAACTTCTTAAGTATTTCCAATAGGTGTTCCTGGAAAGTGCCTACACGTGTGTAAAATCGATCGTTTTGCCAACATCCTTCAATAGCGTTAAAATCAATCATTAATGACTTTAAAAAGTGAATCGACCGTTTATCTAGGGAAATTTGCTGCGGTCGTAAAAACAGATTCTGTTTAGGTTTACTTTCATATAGTGTTATTTTAGATATTCTGCTGTGCTGGGCAGCTATTATAGCAGTCGTTAGCCCGATAGGCCCAGATCCAACAATAATTAGGTCCAACTTTCTATTCCGTTTCTTTATGTACTCGTAAGTTGATTTGGTGGCAACAAAACAGCAGACGACAACGACGGTGACAATAGCTGTCTCTGGGAAGTGTGAACTCAGGTTGTCTGCTACTGCCATCATTCCTTGTCGTTCAATGCACTCAGTAAGAATGTTTGCTGTCTGTTCAGACGACATGTTACATGAAACCGTATATCTCTACGATATAATATCTGCTAATGCTGCCTGGTTGTTCAGCATCGCAGATAGCTAATGAAGTGAGTAAACCTGTGATCCGTGGTGGTCTGGCATTTACCGAAAATAAAATCTAGCTCGCATAGACTAATATGCATCCTATCGAGTGTATCATTAACACGCACTTGTAAGCTTTAGCAACAGTCGGTATTAAGTGAAATCATGAAGGTTTGAAAGATTGTAAACACCTTACGCTCGTTAATTTCCTCGAATCGTACGTATGTAAATTCTCGTCAACACGGGATTGTTTTAATAATCATTTCTCGGATGAAGAACGCACTTAAAGCATTGTTCCAAGATCAACAGGCTATTAGTATTAAAGGTATCCTGGTTTGTTTTCCACCAAAACAATTTCTATAATAACTGATCACTGAAAGAAAAATAGTATATATTCTGAAAACATATTCTCTCTGGTGATTAAACACAATACACTACATACTCGTGAAGAATGTAATGTTATCTAAATTCATGTATCAAGTTTTTCCAAAATGAGCTAACTTTAGTTTCTGTTGTGACGGCATCATACACAATGTATTATGAGCTGCAATGTGATAACAATAATGTTATATCTCAACATTTCTAACAAATAACCAACTTAGATTTGTTGATGTGCATGGAGACATGCCGCGACGAAACGATCTCATCATGACCGATATTTTACCTATAGGCCTACTTCATTTATTTTTAACTTCATCGCTGCAGGATTGCCCTACATCGCCTGATGTATCGGGTCACAAACACTATTGAATAACCGTGAGAATTTAATCGGTAAACTTAATATAAAATCATATTTGACATAGTGGATTTGTTCACTTGCTTTGATAAACACGATGCGGTAATTCTTTCAAATGCAGCGCACAAAGCCTTTCAAAGGATTACTTACCTCATACAGTTTTAGTAATAAGCAAGAGATATTTGATTTCCTCATAATACAACTAACTTGTTTATGTAGACCTAATAATGTGTAATTTTAACTGTTTAAATTGCGCATTGCTTATATTGAATGCATTTCAACATCCTCCTGAGACAAATTGTAACCAATTGACAACACATAACGGCTAATGAATTTAAGTGCAGTATGCTAATTTGAACTAATAACAACTTAAATGAATTATGACAACATTACGTGATAATCAAGCCATCAATACATTTGTGCTAGGGTAATATTTAAAGTTGAGCTCTCTTCTTATAAAACAAGGCCATACACATGGCTGCAGTCGCGTGCTCAAATTTGAGTTCGTGTTTACCGACCAACCGACCGACATAGTGAGCTGTAGAGTCGCGTTTACACGCGCACGCGACTAAAAACCTTCGCGATGAGATGCAACAATTACTATATAAGTGTACTTCGCTTTTGGAGGCAACGTATATTGTTCGCGCACATCGTCGACGTAAAATCTGTGTCAAGGGGAATACGTCCATCCCCGCATCAATGAATATTACGTAACTCTAATAGTTCTGGGTCCTAGATCGCTAATAAATCGACAGCTTCCTCTAATAATAATAATGAAAACATGATGACTACCCGACATGATACTAATAGAAAGCCCTTTAAGTGGATAAATACAGCAAGTTTATTGAAGTAAATCCTAACTTAATCCATTCAGTTCACCTGCTCTTGTGAGGAAAAGTTCACAATGAGGCTACAAATCCTCTCCGTGTCCTTCAGCCATTTCATTATGATTAATTCAGTAACAACAAACCAACCGGTTGATTAATTTTGCTTTGCTTTGGTATACACTTGTTTAAACAATCGTAATTGAATCACTACGGTTATATAATGTTAATCTCATAAATACAATCAATGATAAATACGTTTTTTAAAGACTGTGCATCACAATTCAAACCAGCAATCAAACATTGCAATTAATTAAAAATATTTATTATTCTATTGTCAGCTCTGAGATTATATGTATATTGTATTCGAAACTATGGGTAGGCCTATTAGTATTTATATCATTTCAAAACTTAGAGTACCTGTAGCCTAACTGTATAGCTATTTCAATTGTTTGTTTTGGGTTTTTTTTTCTGTTTATAAAATCTCAATTGAAAAATTGATACCAGTCTCAAATGGAAGAAATGTAGACTGATGAGTTAGTTGTATCGGCATTGGTATCGCAGATGTTTGCCTGAAATTTGGTAACATATTCAATAGATGGTCAACCTTTATAGGTATCCATCTCACAGTAGTACGCTTTCCCATTTCGAAGCTAACATAATGATGAAACGATCCGCTTGCCGGGTCAAAAATTACTCTTTTTACTTCTTTAAAGAAAAAATAATGCTTACCAAATTTGTATTGAATATGCAATTTTAATGTAACGTAGTTAGACCTATCCACTTTGATCAAAAATTTGATGGACAAAAAATGTAATTACCTGAAACAATGTAATTTAAGCAAAAAAATTGTCAAAATTGATTGCCAGCCAATGGGTTTTTGGCTGAATTTAACCATTTATTTTGTAATTTTTTAAGTGAAAGCATTATTTTGTTTCTATTTTTTTTTTACAGAAGTGATTAACTTGATTAAAACTACAAATAACATATTCAAAATCTGATTAAATTAATCTACATTTTTCATGTTTTTGAGGGACAATACATCTTTATATTAAAGATTAAATTCATTGTTCATTCTTTTACAGTATACGGATATTTTGATTACAAGATAAAAATGAATGAATTTCCAAAGCGTCATTATAAATCGTATAACCTTTAATATACTGTGGGGTTTATTGTCCAACGACGTAAATGTATTATCTAAAAAAACATAATTATGAAGGACAAACAACGTCTAAATTTAGCGAAAAATATTGATTCAATAATTAATGGTATCTTGGTAACAAAGAACCGTCGATTGTTAACTAAGCTGTAAGCATCAATGTAACGATAATTGGCAGCAGAGAGATAAATTGCGGATGATGATGTGTGCAACAAAAAGAAAAACTTAATTAAATAAAAGATAAAATTGCATTACAATGAATATCGGTATGGATCTACATGGTACAGATTATGATATTCCGAAATCAGGTCTATCCTGTCTGTGGCTGTTGTTTGTGTAGGCTGGTATTCAACATGCATCTTTTCTTCTTCCTTCTACAAGAAGATGCACTTGGAAATGTCACCATTCCCTCTACCTCGATGGTCCGTGCGAATGGTTAGTACCACCGTTGGTCCGCGCGTATTGTTATAATTTTACCACATGTTACCAAGATAATTTATGAAATGAAATAGATTTCTATGAATTTATAATATAAACTAAAAAAAACATGGCTAGCAGACATTAAAAAAAAATGTTATTATACAACAATGGTCCTAATATAGGCCTACAGTATTATATAATATCTGCAAAAAAAGTCGGCTAATACGAACACAGCTCTTTTCACACGCAATCCTTTTAAAAAAGATTTACATAATACATTATTCACAATTATTTGCATTGACGTAAAATACAGTATTTGTACTTAAACTATAAGAGCAAGCAGAAAGAACCATGCAATATAATAATAAAATAGACTTATTTACTAGCACGTTTTCGTTGTGATCCCCAATGTTAACATACCTGAAAAACCATGAGAAGTGTGTGTGTGTGTGTCGCTGTTGATAGATAATTTGATTAGCACTAGTTCCATACAAACTCCGAGTGTGCGATACACAATTCATTTCAGCAAATGTGTGAAACGGGTTTTATAAATCGCATGAAAAAAATTGTAGACATTGTGAATAGAGGGCGCTAACATTAAATTGAAAAGAACTGTTACGTCGAGTTTATTTTAGAACTACGCAATAGTACTCGGTACTCGGTGTCCGGTTTTCCGGAAAAGTAAAGTTTGAGAAAGTGGTCCTGACCACGAAACATGTATTGACCTCCGGCCTGTTGACCTAACCTAAGTAGGTCCTCGCAAATCAAAATCTTTCCATTATTGTAATTTGAAACAATAGAACAATTTATAATACAAATAAGAAATAACTCAACACCATATGCCAACAGATTTTCTTGAATCCAGATTAAAACAACAAACTTTAATAGACTTTTCAGAAAACATTTTATTCATCAGTGTAATATTAATACTTGAACACCGGATGTCCCCTCAATGTTTTTAGATCTTGGTTTAATTATTTTCTTTATTATTATTACTAACCTTAGATATATTTTTTAGGCATCGATACAGGACGAGTTTCCTGAATTAATAGTGGTACAGGAGACTTTTTCGTAATGTTATAAGATTAGGTAGCTCACCAAGACTTTAATTTTGTACAGATTTTTCTTAAAGAAAAATGTACATAAATCAAAAGAACAATCAAGGAAAGTACTATTTACCTGATTAACGGTTGTAATTCATTGAAAATCAGTGTAAAATTTCTATCTTATAGGCCTATATTACGAAAAAGTCACGTAGCATGCACCACAAAAAATAATAATAATTCGATTCATTCCTATGCAAAAGTTGGACACATTTTAAAGATATTTCAAAAAAATCATTGTATAACCAATTTTATTATAGGCCTATATATTGTTTTCCCGATTCGTTTTAGCTTTTTTGTTGGAGTGGCACGCCTAATTGGTGAGATAGGCTGTTGACCTCTTTTTTCACTCCTTGGCGCAATCTAGATTTTTTTTGTACTGTTATGTTTGTATATAATGTGTTTCCCGAAATAAATACAGTAAATAAAATAAAACAAATAGAAATTGTAATCTCGGAGCTACCCTTTAAATTGTACAACTTTAGTCACGCTCTAGTGAGTCAGGTTGATGTACGCATGTGTAGTGCAAATAAAAACTCACACGGCGTACGTGTGTTGTTGTTGAAAAATCATGATACATTCATACTGCAAATTTGTAAAAAATCCTGCTTTGTCTTCCTATTTGCTATGTTATTTAAAACATAATAACTCATTGTTTACTGGGGTTTGTGCTAACAACAAACAGAGGCTATGTGTGACTCCAGTTTCGACGAGAAGGTAGGCCGCCTATGCCTTCTAGTAGGCCCCTGGATCAAGCCTGTTTTTTACTTTGTTGTGACCAGTGGTGGGTGATGATGTGAGCGGAAGAAACGTTTTGTTTCGGCTTGACAATTGTTTAGTCAGTGGCCTAGGCCTAGGCTAGACAGGCTTAACTCCTCTTTAAATATAAACCTCCACCATGGGACTAAATTCGTATTAGGCCTACATTGAAATATTTTTGTTTTTGATGTCTACAGCAGATGGTTAATTAGAGAGAATATTAAATAAGGAAAAGTATTGTTGTTTTATACCTAGCCTAGACAGTGTAATTAAATTTGTGTATAGTGTAATTGAATACATATTTTTCCAAACTAGTTTATCTACTGAGCCAAAATCTGACTATTTAGATGTTGATGGTGTCAAGTTGCATTATGTTAAATTTGGACATGGAGAACATCCATTACTTCTCATGCCAGGAGCTCTTGGTAAGATCAATTGCTCCCCTTTAAATAATTTGGTACAATGACATTGGTCACACATTGTCCCTTTACTGGTTACGACACAAAGAAGTCACACTGTCCCTCTCTTGATGGTAAGAAATCATTGCTCACACTGTTCCTTTAAACCAACGCTTGGTATGATTCTATTGAAGCTGTGATACTGTTAAATTACTTTACTAAAATATACCATTGTTTGAGCCACTGTCACAGCATAAAAGAGATGGTCACAAAGCTTACATTACATAGAATTATTTTAAACATCCTACCAGCATACAGTACTTCAATTTCACGTTTTATTTGTTCATGTACTTTAATAATAGGCTCAGCATTGTCAGATTTTGGTCCTCAGCTGAATGGTGGGTTTGATCCTGAAACTTACACAGTGATTGGATGGGATCCTAGTGGTTATGGCAAATCAAGACCACCTAAGAGAACCTTTCCATTGGACTTTTTTCAAAGAGATGCTAATCATGCACACAATTTGATGCAGGTATACTTACATTCATGTTTCTGAACATTCTAATTACTATAATACAATAATTGATTGTCCGTTTCAACACTCTTTGTTTAATACAGTAGAAATCCTTTTAATGGAAACATTCAAGACTGAACAAAAATGTCTCCTTAATTCCCTAGTCTACAAAACCAAGACTCTGGTTTCCCATTAGCTATGAACATTTACTAGCTAAACCCAGGAGCATAACGGGCACTAGAGCATGAAAACTCCAATCCAACTACCCACCGTTGGAAGAATAAACCAGGGGCCTTTGCTCATGAGTTACGCCACTGCCCACTAGAAGGCAACGCAAGGATGCAAGTTATTAAATGACAAATTGCAGCAAGATGGATAATAAAAACTTTTAGTAATCTAATACCTCCCAGAAGGAAACAAATTTTGTTTTATTCTGATAATACAAAATAGATTCTAAGTGATAGCCTGTAATAGGATACACTTGGGACTAAGCTCAGCCACAATTTTATTTCTGTACTCCAATTACAGTAACTATAAGCTTTCTGGGCTAAGGCTTTCACATACTATGTGCCACAGTATTGAGATTTAATCCAGTGTTTGATGTTTAAAGATCAAAGTTTTTCATTTTCATTTAAATTGCAGTCTTTAGGTTATGAAAAATTCAGCCCACTTGGATGGAGTGATGGCGGAATAACGGCACTAGTTTTAGCCTCTCAATATCCAGAGAGCTTGAGAAAACTTGTTATTTGGGGAGCTAATGCATTTGTAGCTCAAGAAGACTTAGACATGTATGAAAGTGAGAATCGTGTGTCTTTTATATTGCATCCATATTCCTAATAGTACATGCTAATAGTACATGATAAGTAAGATGTTTAAAAAAATGTATTATTTTACCATACCATGGATTATAAGAATCATACATTACAAATACAAAGAAGCATATAAAGAAAAGATTGAAAAATATATTTAAAAATGTAGCTATTCACATTACAATAAAAAACTATACTGTTAATTGGTCTTCTGAACCAATTCAGTACGAGGGTAAAGCTAGTCTAGATTCTACATGATTCTATTGGTAATTGTTTGCACACATGGCGTTACATACATTTAACACTTGAGCTGGAATCTATTTTACAAATACAACTTGAAGTGGTGGAGCTTGTAAAGTATTATGCAAATACAATAATAGAGACTAGACCTAAGTCTAGGTCGAACAAATATTGAACCCAGTAATCTGAGATTACAAGGTTGGCAACTGACAATAAGACCTTCATGAAATATAACAATTATACAGGTGTGGTAGTTTTTACATACATAAACCTGACAAAGTTATCACATTATAAAATGTCCTTTAACTGGTAAAACAGTTGCATATAACTCTTCAATCCTCTAGAAACTAAAAATGTCAGTGACTGGAGCAAACGAATGATGCAACCAATGTTGGATATGTATGGCAAAGAATATTTTCAAGAGATGTGGCTAGGATGGATTGAATGCATAACAAGAATATACAATGAAAATAAAGGAGAGCTGTGTACAAGAAATTTGCACAAGATACGATGTCCTACGTTAGTATTGCATGGAGAAAAAGACCCAATGGTGCCAAAAATACATCCAGGTTTTCTACAACAAAATATTATGGGCTCAAGGTAAAGGTAGTTTGATACACTAGATATATCAAGCGGACGCATCAGAGATGATCGTTTGTTCTGTAATAGAAATGGGGTCATCACTCCTGTTAACAGAAAACTACTTGTTTTTTTTTAAGTGCACACAAGCCAGATGTGTACACTTAAAGTTCCTAATATCTAAATTTAGCATGAAATTATTTGTACTGTATTTACTTTTGATCATATAATCGATACCGTATATTTTCCCCCAGTAGTTTTTACGTGTAAACACATTTGTTATGTGCCCATGCTATCCTTGGACTCTAGGTTGAAAGGAACCACTATTGTAAAATTTAAATGAATGCATATGAATCATAAAATTATTAAAACATTTAAAAAACGTTTTCTATAGATTATAGGTGTAAAAATAATAGACAACTTAAGTTATAACTAGTGTATTTATGTCTATTCTGCTCTGCCTACATTTCTTGGTTTAAGATAATTACATTTGGTAATTAATTGATCAATACTGTATTATCTTATTTTTCAGATTAATACATTTTTTAGATGGAAAACATAACATCCATTTGAGATACGCAGAACAGTTTAACCGACATGTGGATATCTTTTTACGAAAAGAAAATGTATGATTCAAGATTTTCTGAATAATATATTTGTTCCTTCAGATGGTGCACTTAGCATTTATTTAACAAATGATGTTAATATTTATTTTTTTCTTTAATAACAAAATGAAATACAAACACATATTATAAACTTGATAAAGAAACTTGAATAAAAAAATTAATTTTTTGAAATACTATTTCATTGAATAAGTACGAAAGAGTTTTTTATAGTTTTTTTATTCATGTTTTACCAAATACCACAGAGTATGCTTTTGATACATTTGCACTAAGCCAAGTCCTTCAGCATCATTTCGTTTTTAAGTTAATACTATTTCAGTGATTCAGTACTTTAGAATCCGTGGCACACACCTTTCGGTGGTGCTTCAATACAAATATAAACAACAACATATAAAAAGTAAACGATGATTAAACTTACATAATTTCAGGTAAACATGACAAATCGTCATGAACAAAATAAATAAATAAATAAATAAATAAATAATAAGAAAAAAAAGCAAAAGTAAACAAATAAAAACCTAATGTAGTAATGATAGATTTAAATACTTAAACAATTGGAATCACGAGCAAATCAATATACAGATACAATAGGTCAGTAGTAATTACACACTCATGATTAATTTACTTACAAAATGTCTGACGGATCATCATAACTTAAGATGAAAAAGAAATAATAAAAATACTTATACATAGTAAGTAGTAACAGTATAAAGATACAATAGGTCAACAGTATAATACAAAAACATGATTTACTACATAAATCGAAATAAACATAAATATATGTTTATATGTATTTGAAAATTATAGATACAGCAAATGGCGAATAAAGAATTTTATTTGCTTAATGATTAGTTATTGGAATAAGTAAATAAAAACAAAGCTATTAATTATTGGGGGTAATATAGGTAATTTCTTGGGTAGACAAAGCACAATACGCTGTTCATAAAAACAAACCTGCAGACCTAAGCCGTAGGTCCATTTTCGGTACATTTGTTGGCGTATTCGACTGGCCTGTTGAGATAATCAAAGGATTCTTCTAGCTCCTCAATCTTTTTGCTGTTTGTATGTTGGAATCACTGCGAGGTGTTTACGAGTTTTAAACTGCCAGTCTATATTAAAAGTAGACATCAGATAAATCTAAAATATGTCTTCTGTAATCGTTCTTAACTTTTTTGTCATAACACATTGGCACGCTAATATTTGTTGAACAGACACGACATACGTCAGTATTTGAACATGATTCATATTCCCACGTGATGTAAAACCGTGGCCAATAACTGCGCTCGTACGCATTCAACCAATCACAAGCTCCAGAAAAAGTACTGTATCGATTATTATTATTATAGACGTATTTCCAGCTTTTATGACGAATCAAAGATTTTTCCAAACGCTCCATTTCATTATCTTTAATCTACCAGATTACAGCTTCATTTGTTTGCCTTATCGCAGTTTATGTCTAAATAGTACTTTTTTGGGTATGGCTTTATTCCGATCCTCAACTTGAAAAAAAAAGAAAAAAATAACATTACTGTATCTCAAATGGTTAGAAAGGTTACCGCAGGCCTATGTTATTATTGGGAGAATACACTACGTATTCGACGACAATAATTGTTTAATAGTTACCAAGAGCGCTGTCTATGTTATTATTGGGCGAATATGTATTTGATAACGTTTATTTCTTTCTATTAACTAAATGGTACGTGAGCGAAGCGAGCATATCATCTAGGTCATGCCCACAGATGGTTCTCAAATACACAGTAATTTCAGCGTAAACAAACTGGCGATTTCAAATGTACTTACCGCCGGACTATTTATATATTGTCGTTTACAGAAATGAATAAATAGACACGATTAATTTATGTAGGCCTAGTCAATAAAATTTGCACCCTGGTAATTACTACGCGTTTTGTATTTGTATTTGTATGTAACATTAAGGTTGAAGGATGGGGAAGAAGATGAATGCAAAGGAACTATTTTTAAATAGATTCTTTATCCACTCAGATAACAAAATATTGTTGTCATGTTTTATAGACCTATAAATAATAATATACCACTAAATACAGTAAAAGAATTTACCTTTACCTTACCTTTCCTTTGTTAAAACTGTCACTTTCATAGTCGATTGAAATAGTAAAGTACATGTAACGATACACCACTACGACGTTTATAGTTTTTTATAATTTATACAAACATTGAGAAGCAACTGTCAGTAATAACGTTTATTTGTATATTATGTGTTTATAATCTAACACACTCACAGGAATAAAATGTATTTGTATATATTGTTATATTATATCTAACAGTACCAACACTCACAGTAACAAATTTGCGACCAAAAGTGGTTAATACGTATTTACAGTATCGCAATACTATATCTTAAGGTTTTAAGTTTATTCTCCAAGGGCCCATCAATTTACCTACTTGTGTTAAACCAACTATTTGAAATTTTCCATTCACTTCAAATCAATACATTTGTATAAACTTATATCTATCAAAATCAGTAAATACCCATATTTAGGGCAAATCGTTGAACCTAAATTCGTTTTAATTGTCAATAACTAATTATCTAACACAATTTAATTAGTGAACAGAGTTACATCAGGTGGTTCAAAATATTTTTATATTTTATAGGCCTATAAATAATATACAGTACCACTAAATACAGTAACACATATCACTGTCATAGTCTATAGTACATAAAACGATACACCACTACAGCGTTTATATTTGTTGTAATTATTACAAACGATGAGAAGCAACTGTCCGTAACAAAGTATTTTTCAAGATGGACATTAGACAGGGTGTATACCACGATCCTGACAGTACCACTAAATACTATATAAATCTTCTAATAGTAACCCACACTCTAATAGTAACCCACCTTCTAATAGTAACCCACCTTCTAATAGTAACCCACACTCTAATAGTAACCCACCTTCTAATAGTAACCCACCTTCTAATAGTAACCCACACTCTAATAGTAACCCACCTTCTAATAGTAACCCACACTCTAATAGTAACCCACACTCTAATAGTAACCCACCTTCTAATAGTAACCCACCTTCTAATAGTAACCAATACTCTAATAGTAACCCACACTCTAATAGTAACCCACCTTCTAATAGTAACCCACCTTCTAATAGTAACCCACACTCTAATAGTAACCCACACTCTAATAGTAACCCACCTTCTAATAGTAACTCGCACTCTAATAGTAACCCACACTCTACTTACCTTCTAATAGTAACCCACCTTATAATGTCAATCTATAATAACCCACTACTCTAATAGTAACCCACGGGGGTTACTATTAGAGTCACAAACACTATTGACAAAATGATTGGTCTTTTATGATGCAGCCGTATTTTGAAAATAAGGAGATAGTGCATGTTTAAATCAGGAGGGGAGTGATTGTTTTTGAGTTTATGAAATAAAGTTAGAGTTCAACAAAATCTGTTTATTTGTACTGTTTTATTATTTTGCTAGGAGTTGCTGACCGGAAAAGTTAGGGGTGGGTTACTATTTTCAGGTGCCTAATAAAAGATTAGTACTCTAATAGTAACCCACCCCCAAAAAACAATCAAAGAATAATAACCCACGGTTACAATTAGAAGATTTACGGTATATTTGTTGTAATTATTAATACTTTATATACTATCGAGTAAAAATTCTAGAAATAAGGCGCGATTTAGCGATATTTCCCTTACGTAAATTTATATATAGATGTTGTTTCCCATATTTGATATTGTAATAGCTATTGTTTTGTGTACCCTATAGACCTTTTGGACGATTTGAGCATAATACATTACTATACGTCTGTGTTTTTTCCACCAAAAACCTTACTTACTCGTCGTTTTCGTATATGTTTATATATTACCAAACTTACACTTACTCCAAACATGGAGATGTACCTCCATGCTCCAAATATATACAATCTAAGCATTGTGTCGCACTTAATTACCTTGAACAGTTTAAGACCTATTACAATTAAGCTTAGGCCTAAGGTGACTTCCTCCACTATATACACCATTTAACAATAACATTTACCTTATGATTTCTTGCCAACTCCACACAAAACACACAGTGTGTTCCGCATTCATAAAACACCTATACATTATTGTTTAAATCGAGTTTGCCTTACGAAATATGGTTTTGAAAGGTACCGTCATTGGTGGGTATTACCTTTTATCACTATAGCTGTACAGTCATTCCATAATATTGATGGTTTAAAAAGCGGAAGACAATTGTAAGGAATGCATCCTGAAATTGCGGAAATCTAAATAATAATCTAGCCGATTCTCGACACTATATTTATTTTGTCCCCTTTATCACTGACAAATGCTATAATAGAGTATCACATTTGACACCTGTACCGGCGAAGCTCCTGGTGGGACCAACCCATTTTTATTGGGGGATTGTCACCTGACTTTTCAACAGCAAAATCATTAAATTGTTGAAATGAAATAGAAAGTAAGACTTCTGTAGACATATCCTATGTAATTTAAGAAAATACAGTATCTAAGAAGAAACAGTTTGCGTGAATATAAGCAGTGGCAAATCAGGACCAGTTCCTAAAAAGGGCGTAACGAACAATTATTGTATTCTTTTGGGCATGTGCTCAGAAATCGATTGAAAATTCAAAGATCTTGGCCCCAGGCTAAGGTTTCTTATACGTTCCCTCCCCCACCCGACTATTAAAATTGGATCTGCGCCGTTAGACACCTGTACCATAATCCTAACCGTTTATTCAGCGGTAGAGTGGGGGTGTTATTCAAAGCGGTGCGTTTATTCGAATACGGTATGTATGTGTATATTATTGAGATAACATGCTTATGTTACTATACAATAAAAAACATTGGGCAAATTTCGATCTCATTATTTTTCGCATGTTTATTATGCTATAGTAATCATTTAGGTCAAAAAATAAAAGGGTCGCAAATTTCGACCTTATTATTTCTCGATAAAATGGGTTACTATAGCATAATTGACATGCGCAGAACCCATTATACGACTCTGTGCATGTTTATTATGCTATAGTAACCATTTATGTCACAAAATAAAAGGGTCGAAAATTAGCCATTTTTCGAAAATTTCCTGTACAGGGATTTTTTCAAAAAATGGGCAAATTTTGACCTTATTATTTTTCGATAAAACTGGTTACTATAGCATAACTGACATGCACAGAACCCATTATACGACTCTGCGCATGTTTTTATGCTATAGTAACCATTTATGTCACAAAATAAAAGCGTCGAAAATTGGCAATTTTTCGAAAATTTTCTGTAATATAGTACAGGGATTTTTTCAAAAAATGGGCAAATTTTGACCTTATTATTTTTTGATAAAACGGGTTACTATAGCAAAATTGAAATGCGCAGAACACATTATACGACTCTGCGCATGTTTATTATGCTATAGTAATCATTTAGGTCAAAAAATAAAAGGGTCGAAAATTTCGACCTTATTATTTTTCGATAAAACTGGTTACTATAGCAAAATTGAAATGCGCAGAACCCATTATACGACTCTGCGCAAGTTTATTAAGCTATAGTAACCATTTAGGTCATAAAATAAAAGGGTCGAAAATTTCGACCTTATTATTTTTCGATAAAACTGGTTACTATAGCATAACTGACATGCAAAGAACCCATTATACGACTCTGCGCATGTTTATTATGCTATAGTAACCATTTATGTCACTAAATAAAAGGGTAAAAAATTGGCCATTTTTCGAAAAATTTCCTGTACTATAGTACAGGGATTTTTTCATAAAATTGGCAAATTTCGACCTTATCATATTTCAATCAAACGGGTTACTATAGCATAATTGACATGCGCAGAACCTATTATACGACTCTGCGCATGTCTATTATGCTATAGTAACCATTTAGGTCAAAAAATAAAAGGGTCGCAAATTTCGACCTTATTATTTCTCGATAAAACTGGTTACTATAGCATAATTGACATGCACAGAACCCATTATACGACTCTGCGCATGTTTATTCATGATATAGTAACCATTTATTAAAAAAATAAAAGGGTCGAAAATTGGCCATTTTTCGAAAATTTCCTGTACTATAGTACAGGGATTTTGTTTAAAACTGGGCAAATTTCGACCTTATTATTTTTCGATAAAACTGGTTACTATAGCATAACTGACATGCACAGAACCCATTATACGACTCTGCGCATGTTTTTATGCTATAGTAACCATTTATGTCACAAAATAAAAGGGTAGAAAATTGGCAATTTTTCGAAAATTTTCTGTAATATAGTACAGGGATTTTTTCAAAAAATGGGCAAATTTTGACCTTATTATTTTTTGATAAAACGGGTTACTATAGCAAAATTGAAATGCGCAGAACACATTATATGACTCTGCGCATGTTTATTATGCTATAGTAATCATTTAGGTCAAAAAATAAAAGGGTCGAAAATTTCGACCTTATTATTTTTCGATAAAACTGGTTACTATAGCATAACTGACATGCACAGAACCCATTATACGACTCTGCGCATGTTTATTATGCTATAGTAACCATTTAGGTCAAAAAATAAAAGGGTCGCGAATTTCGCCATTTTATTTTTCGATAAAATGGGTTACTATAGCATAATTGACATGCGCAGAACCCATTATACGACTATGCGCATGTTTATTATGCTATACTAACCATTTATGTCACAAAATAAAAGGGTCGAAAATTGGCCATTTTTCGAAAATTTCCTGTACTATAGTACAGGGATTTTTTCAAAAAATGGGCAGATTTCAACCTTATTAATTTTCGATAAAAAGGGTTACTATAGCATAATTGACATGCGCAGAACCCATTATACGACTCTGCGCATGTCTATTATGCTATAGTAACCATTTAGGTCAAAAAATAAAAGGGTCGCAAATTTCGACCTTATTATTTTTCGATAAAACTGGTTACTATAGCATAACTGACATGCACAGAACCCATTATACGACTCTGCGCATGTTTATTCATGATATAGTAACCATTTATTAAAAAAATAAAAGGGTCGAAAATTGGCCATTTTTCGAAAATTTCCTGTACTATAGTACAGGGATTTTGTTTAAAACTGGGCAAATTTCGACCTTATTATTTTTCGATAAAACGGATTACTATAGCATAATTGACATGCGCAGAACCCATTATACGACTCTGCGCATGTTTATTATGCTATAGTAACCATTTAGGTCAAAAAATAAAAGGGTCGCAAATTTCGACCTTATTATTTTTCGATAAAACTGGTTACTATAGCATAACTGACATGCACAGAACCCATTATACGACTCTGCGCATGTTTTTATGCTATAGTAACCATTTATGTCACAAAATAAAAGGGTAGAAAATTGGCAATTTTTCGAAAATTTTCTGTAATATAGTACAGCGATTTTTTCAAAAAATGGGCAAATTTTGACCTTATTTTTTTTCGACAAAACTGGTTACTATAGCATAATTGAAATGCGCAGAACACATTATACGAATCTGCGCATGTTTATTATGCTATAGTAATCATTTAGGTCAAAAAATAAAAGGGTCGAAAATTTCGACCTTATTATTTTTCGATAAAACTGGTTACTATAGCATAACTGACATGCACAGAACCCATTATACGACTCTGCGCATGTTTATTATGCTATAGTAACCATTTATGTCACTAAATAAAAGGGTAAAAAATTTGCCATTTTTATTTTTCGATAAAATGGGTTACTATAGCATAATTGACATGCGCAGAACCCATTATACGACTATGCGCATGTTTATTATGCTATACTAACCATTTATGTCACAAAATAAAAGGGTCGAAAATTGGCCATTTTTCGAAAATTTCCTGTAATATAGTACAGGGATTTTTTCAAAAAATGGGCAGATTTCAACCTTATTATTTTTCGATAAAAAGGGTTACTATAGCATAATTGACATGCGCAGAACCCATTATACGACTCTGTGCATGTTTATTATGCTATAGTAACCATTTAGATCAAAAAATAAAAGGGTCGCAAATTTCGACCTTATTATTTTTCGATAAAACTGGTTACTATAGCATAACTGACATGCACAGAACCCATTATACGACTCTGCGCATGTTTTTATGCTATAGTAACCATTTATGTCACAAAATAAAAGGGTCGAAAATTGGCAATTTTTCGAAAATTTTCTGTAATATAGTACAGGGATTTTTTCAAAAAATGGGCAAATTTTGACCTTATTATTTTTCGATAAAACGGGTTACTATAGCATAATTGACATGCGCAGAACCCATTATACGACTCTGTGCATGTTTATTATGCTATAGTAACCATTTAGGTCAAAAAAATAAAAGGGTCGCAAATTTCGACCTTATTATTTCTTGATAAAACTGGTTACTATAGCATAATTGACATGCACAGAACCCATTATACGACTCTGCGCATGTTTATTATGCTATAGTAACCATTTATGTCACAAAATAAAAGGGTCGAAAATTGGCCATTTTTCGAAAATTTCCTATACTATAGTACAGGGATTTTTTTAAAAAATGGGCAAATTTCGACCTTATTATTTTTCGATATAACTGGTTACTATAGCATAATTGAAATGCGCAGAACCCATTACACGACTCTGCGCATGTTTATTATGCTATAGTAATCATTTAGGTCAAAAAATAAAAGGGTCGCAAATTTCGACCTTATTATTTCTCGATAAAATGGGTTACTATAGCATAATTGACATGCGCAGAACCCATTATACGATTCAGTGCATGTTTATTATGCTATAGTAACCATTTATGTCACAAAATAAAAGGGTCGAAAATTGGCAATTTTTCGTAAATTTCCTGTACTATAGTACAGGGATTTTTTCAAAAAATGGGCAAATTTCGACCTTATTATTTTTCGATAAAACTGGTTACTATAGCATAACTGACATGCACAGAACCCATTATACGACTCTGCGCATGTTTTTATGCTATAGTAACCATTTATGTCACAAAATAAAAGGGTCGAAAATTGGCAATTTTTCGAAAATTTTCTGTAATATAGTACAGGGATTTTTTCAAAAAATGGGCAAATTTTGACCTTATTATTTTTCGATAAAACGGGTTACTATAGCATAATTGACATGCGCAGAACCCATTATACGACTCTGCGCATGTTTATTATGCTATAGTAACCATTTAGGTCAAAAAAATAAAAGGGTCGCAAATTTCGACCTTATTATTTCTTGATAAAACTGGTTACTATAGCATAATTGACATGCACAGAACCCATTATACGACTCTGCGCATGTTTATTATGCTATAGTAACCATTTATGTCACAAAATAAAAGGGTCGAAAATTGGCCATTTTTCGAAAATTTCCTATACTATAGTACAGGGATTTTTTCAAAAAATGGGCAAATTTTGACCTTATTATTTTTTGATAAAACGGTTTACTATAGCAAAATTGAAATGCGCAGAACCCATTATACGACTCTGCGCATGTTTATTATGCTATAGTAACCATTTAGGTCATAAAATATAAGGGTAAAAAATTGGCCATTTTTCGAAAATTTCCGGTACTATAGTACAGGGATTTTTACAAAAAATAGGAAAATTTTGACCTTATTATTTTTTGATAAAACGGGTTTCTATAGCATAATTGACATGCGCAGAACCCATTATACGACTCTGCGCATGTTTATTATGCTATAGTAACCATTTAGGTCAAAAAATAAAAGGGTCGCAAATTTCGACCTTATTATTTTACGATAAAACTGGTTACTATAGCATAATTGAAATGCGCAGAACCCATTACACGACTCTGCGCATGTTTATTATGCTATAGTAATCATTTAGGTCAAAAAATAAAAGGGTCGCAAATTTCGACCTTATTATTTTTCGATAAAACTGGTTACTATAGCATAACTGACATGCACAGAACCCATTATACGACTCTGCGCATGTTTATTATGCTATAGTAACCATTTATGTCACTAATTAAAAAGGTCGAAAATTGGCCATTTTTCGAAAATTTCCTGTACTATAGTACAGGGATTTTTTCATAAATGGGCAAATTTCGACCTTAATATTTTTCGATAAAACGGGTTAGTATAGCATAATTGACATGTGCAGAACCCTTTATACGACTCTGCGCATGTTTATTATGCTATAGTAACCATTTATGTCATGAAAAAAAAAGGGTCGAAAATTGGCCATTTTTCGAAAATTTCCTGTACAGGGATTTTTTCAAAAAATGGGCAAATTTCGACCTTATTATTTTTTGATAAAACGGGTTACTATAGCATAATTGACGACATGCGCAGAACCCATTATACGACTCTGCGCATGTTTATTATGCTATAGTAATCATTTAGGTCAAAAATTAAAAGGGTCGCAAATTTCGACCTTATTATTTCTGGATAAAACGGGTTACTATAGCATAATTGACATGCTCAGAACCCATTATATGACTCTGCGCATGTTTATTATGCTATAGTAACCATTTATGTCACAAAAAAAAAGTGTCGAAAATTTGCCATTTTTCGAAAATTTCCTGTACTATAGTACAGGGATTTTTTCCAAAAATTGGCAAATTTCGACCTTAATATTTTTCGATAAAACTGGTTACTATAGCATAATTGACATGCGCAAAACCCATTATACGACTCTGCGCATGCTTATTATGCTATAGTAACCATTTATGTCACAAAATAAAAGGGTCGCAAATTGGCCATTTTTATTTTTCGATAAAACTGGTTACTATAGCATAATTGACATGCGCAGAACCCATTATACGACTCTGCGCATGTTTATTATGCTATAGTAACCATTTATGTCATAAAATAGAAGTGTCGAATATTGGCCATTTTTCGAAAATTTTCTGTAGTATAGTAAAGGGATTTTTTTTTAAAATGGGCAAATTTCGACCTTATTATTTTTCGATAAAACTGGTTACTATAGCATAATTGACTTGCGCAGAACCCATTATACAACTCTGCGCATGTTTATTATGCTATAGTAACCATTTATGTCACAAAATAAAAGGGACGCAAATTGGCAATTTTTATTTTTCAATAAAACTGGTTACTATAGCCTAATTGACGTGCGCAGAACCCATTATACGACTCTGCGCATGTTTTTATGCTATAATAACCATTTATGTCACAAAATAAACGGGTCGAAAATTGGCCATTTTTCGAAAATTTCTATAGTACAGGGATTTTTTCAAAAAATGGGCAAGTTTCGACCTTATTATTTTTCGATAAAACTGGTTACTATAGCATAGTTGACATGCGCAGAACCCATTATACGGCTCTGCGCATGTTTATTATGCTATAGTAACCATTTATGTCACAAAATAAAAGGGTCGAAAATTGGCAATTTTTCGAAAATTTCCTGTACTATAGTACAGGGATTTTTTCAAAAAATGGGCAAATTTTGACCTTATTATTTTTTGATAAAACGGTTTACTATAGCAAAATTGAAATGCGCAGAACCCATTATACGACTCTGCGCATGTTTATTATGCTATAGTAACCATTTAGGTCATAAAATAAAAGGGTAAAAAATTGGCCATTTTTCGAAAATTTCCGGTACTATAGTACAGGGATTTTTTCAAAAAATAGGAAAATTTTGACCTTATTATTTTTTGATAAAACGGGTTTCTATAGCATAATTGACATGCGCAGAACCCATTATACGACTCTGCGCATGTTTATTATGCTATAGAAACCATTTAGGTCAAAAAATAAAAGGGTCGCAAATTTCGACCTTATTATTTTTCGATAAAACTGGTTACTATAGCATAATTGAAATGCGCAGAACCCATTACACGACTCTGCGCATGTTTATTATGCTATAGTAATCATTTAGGTCAAAAAATAAAAGGGTCGCAAATTTCGACCTTATTATTTTTCGATAAAACTGGTTACTATAGCATAACTGACATGCACAGAACCCATTATACGACTCTGCGCATGTTTATTATGCTATAGTAACCATTTATGTCATGAAAAAAAAAGGGTCGAAAATTGGCCATTTTTCGAAAATTTCCTGTACAGGGATTTTTTCAAAAAATGGGCAAATTTCGACCTTATTATTTTTTGATAAAACGGGTTTACTATAGCATAATTGACATGCGCAGAACCCATTATACGACTCTGCGCATGTTTATTATGCTATAGTAATCATTTAGGTCAAAAATTAAAAGGGTCGCAAATTTCGACCTTATTATTTCTGGATAAAACGGGTTACTATAGCATAATTGACATGCTCAGAACCCATTATATGACTCTGCGCATGTTTATTATGCTATAGTAACCATTTATGTCACAAAATAAAAGTGTCGAAAATTTGCCATTTTTCGAAAATTTCCTGTACTATAGTACAGGGATTTTTTCAAAAAATTGGCAAATTTCGACCTTATTATTTTTCGATAAAACTGGTTACTATAGCATAATTGACATGCGCAGAACCCATTATACGACTCTGCGCATGTTTATTATGCTATAGTAACCATTTATGTCACAAAATAAAAGGGTCGCAAATTGGCCATTTTTATTTTTCGATAAAACTGGTTACTATAGCATAATTGACATGCGCAGAACCCATTATACGACTCTGCGCATGTTTATTATGCTATAGTAACCATTTATGTCATAAAATAGAAGTGTCGAATATTGGCCATTTTTCGAAAATTTTCTGTAGTATAGTAAAGGGATTTTTTAAAAAAATGGGCAAATTTCGACCTTATTATTTTTCGATAAAACTGGTTACTATAGCATAATTGACTTGCGCAGAACCCATTATACAACTCTGCGCATGTTTATTATGCTATAGTAACCATTTATGTCACAAAATAAAAGGGACGCAAATTGGCAATTTTTATTTTTCGATAAAACTGGTTACTATAGCCTAATTGTCGTGCGCAGAACCCATTATACGACTCTGCGCATGTTTTTATGCTATAATAACCATTTATGTCACAAAATAAACGGGTCGAAAATTGGCCATTTTTCGAAAATTTCTATAGTACAGGGATTTTTTCAAAAAATGGGCAAGTTTCGACCTTATTATTTTTCGATAAAACTGGTTACTATAGCATAGTTGACATGCGCAGAACCCATTATACGGCTCTGCGCATGTTTATTATGCTATAGTAACCATTTATGTCACAAAATAAAAGGGTCGAAAATTGGCAATTTTTCGAAAATTTCCTGTACTATAGTACAGGGATTTTTTCAAAAAATGGGCAAATTTTGACCTTATTATTTTTTGATAAAACGGTTTACTATAGCAAAATTGAAATGCGCAGAACCCATTATACGACTCTGCGCATGTTTATTATGCTATAGTAACCATTTAGGTCATAAAATAAAAGGGTAAAAAATTGGCCATTTTTCGAAAATTTCCGGTACTATAGTACAGGGATTTTTTCAAAAAATAGGAAAATTTTGACCTTATTATTTTTTGATAAAACGGGTTTCTATAGCATAATTGACATGCGCAGAACCCATTATACGACTCTGCGCATGTTTATTATGCTATAGAAACCATTTAGGTCAAAAAATAAAAGGGTCGCAAATTTCGACCTTATTATTTTTCGATAAAACTGGTTACTATAGCATAATTGAAATGCGCAGAACCCATTACACGACTCTGCGCATGTTTATTATGCTATAGTAATCATTTAGGTCAAAAAATAAAAGGGTCGCAAATTTCGACCTTATTATTTTTCGATAAAACTGGTTACTATAGCATAACTGACATGCACAGAACCCATTATACGACTCTGCGCATGTTTATTATGCTATAGTAACCATTTATGTCATGAAAAAAAAAGGGTCGAAAATTGGCCATTTTTCGAAAATTTCCTGTACAGGGATTTTTTCAAAAAATGGGCAAATTTCGACCTTATTATTTTTTGATAAAACGGGTTTACTATAGCATAATTGACATGCGCAGAACCCATTATACGACTCTGCGCATGTTTATTATGCTATAGTAATCATTTAGGTCAAAAATTAAAAGGGTCGCAAATTTCGACCTTATTATTTCTGGATAAAACGGGTTACTATAGCATAATTGACATGCTCAGAACCCATTATATGACTCTGCGCATGTTTATTATGCTATAGTAACCATTTATGTCACAAAATAAAAGTGTCGAAAATTTGCCATTTTTCGAAAATTTCCTGTACTATAGTACAGGGATTTTTTCAAAAAATTGGCAAATTTCGACCTTATTATTTTTCGATAAAACTGGTTACTATAGCATAATTGACATGCGCAGAACCCATTATACGACTCTGCGCATGTTTATTATGCTATAATAACCATTTATGTCACAAAATAAACGGGTCGAAAATTGGCCATTTTTCGAAAATTTCTATAGTACAGGGATTTTTTCAAAAAATGGGCAAGTTTCGACCTTATTATTTTTCGATAAAACTGGTTACTATAGCATAGTTGACATGCGCAGAACCCATTATACGGCTCTGCGCATGTTTATTATGCTATAGTAATCATTTATGTCACAAAATAAAAGAGTCGAAAATTTGACATTTTTAGAAAATTTCCTGTACTATATTACAGGGATTTTTTCAAAAAATGGGCAAATTTCGACATTATTATTTTTCGATAAAACTGGTTACTATAGCATAATTGACGTGCGCAGAACCCATTATACGACTCTGCGCATGTTTATTATGCTATAGTAACCATTTAGGTCAAAATATAAAAGGGTCGCAAATTGACAATTTTTATTTTTCATAAAAAAAATAAAAATGTCAAATTTTCGACCCTTTTATTTTTTGACAAAAATGGTTACTATAGCATAATAAACATGCGCAGAGTCGTATAATGGGTTCTGTGCATGTCAATTATGCTATACTAATAGTAGTGGAGACCCACTTGATAGTTTGATTTAGTTCGCTTTTGGGAATGCTGTCTCTCTCTTTTGTTTGTTATTTTTTTTTTATAACTATGTGAGACGAAATAAATGAAATGAAATGAAAAATACAGGGATTTTATCAAAAAATGGGCAACTTTCGACCGTATTATTTTGCGATAAAACTGGTCACTATAGCATAATTGACATGCGCAGAACCCACTACTCGACTCTGCGCATGTTTTTTATGCTATAGTAACTATTTATGTCAACAAATAAAAGGGTCGCAAATTCTACTATAAATAGGCCTAAAAAAAATTTTTTTTCTAAATGGAAAAATTCAACCTTTCTATTTTTCGACACAACAGGCTGCTATAGCATTATTAACATGCGTAGTACACAATATTCGACTCATTTCCCTGTATTTTAGTATAATGATTTTTTTTTCAAAAAATTGCCAAGTTTCGACCTTTCCTTTTTTCGATATAACTGTAGCATAATTGACACACGAATATTTTTTACTGTTAAAAGATATGTTGAGGTATCAACTTTTCAAAATGTCCATGTACTATTATAGTAAGGGATTTTGTTCAAAAAATGACAAAATATCGACTTATTGAACTAAATAAAAACAAATAGATCCATACTTTGGTTGATTTTTCGCAAAACTGTTTACATAGCTCTGAATGTGTAGACATTTGTATGCAAATAGATATTTCATTTGTTATTAGACTTGCTCATCATTCTCTGTTCTTTTTTTATCATAAGGTTTGTGTTTTCCTGATTTTTTCAGCTTACTAAACAGTTCAACTAAGTTCGAAAATGGAAGTTCCACTAAGATATAAACAATCCCGGCAATAGAAAACGACGCCAAGACAAATGCAAAAAAATAAAAACACTGAAATAGAAAAAAACAATGCATTACACTCACACACATCACAGGCTAAGTGGTCAAATTGTTCAAAAGTCATAATAATTCGGAGCAATGTTTGGCATATGATTCGCCGGCAGGCAATAGAAAGAATACTGATGTAAACTCTAAGGAACGTGACGTATGCGCCTAGAATTTGAATCAATTGATCATTGCACATGATGTCAGCAAGAACCCAATGTAGTGTAACTATTAAATAACTAAAAACGCAAAGTATGCAACATACCATCATTGTGTACGAATAATGAATCGGCTGGAATGCACTGTAAAAGAACACCATCATGAGTATTGGGTGAACCAGGTAAGTGGTAAATACGAGGCGACTGAGTGGCACCCAAGCCGAAAAACTCAGAAACTTATTAATCCATCCTATCAAAAAAATAATCAAGATAAGCGTTGATTTATCAATAGTCATGATGCTAATCTAAGTAAGTAGGTTAGTCACTAGGAACCTTTGAATATTCGACGCAGCTCTTCAAGATCCCGTCTGTTATGTTGCACGTGGAGGAGCAATTGATAATTTTCAATTTGATCTCTGTTGCGCGTGCGTACAACTGAGGACTAGTGCTGTTCCGCCGTACCACGCCGAGAATGTTAAAGAGTCGCTATCCAATCGAGTTCGAACAATACCATGAAAGCCCCAGTGGTCTAATGGTTAGGACATCTGCATATCAAGCAGGCGGTCCGAGTTCGAGTCTCGGTTGGGGCGACTTTTTCTCATTCTCACAGATTTCCTCATCTTTATCGTTTCAAATTAATTAATTAAATTTCAGTATATCACCGGGCGGTTTCGAATTAATGTTCATTGCCTAATGTGTTGATATATATATATATATATATAGGTATACTACCATCCCATAGGCCTACTAAATACTAAATACTAGCTAATAAAATAGGTAAATAATATAGTCACATGTGTCTAAGAAGTTGTGTTAAGGAGTATAACACCCTTTTGGTCATGTATACCGTATAACAAAAATAAACATCACTTACCGCCATACCCGCAGAAGCAGGCAAATACGACCCAGGCAAGTGCTATTGCCCACGAAATCCGACTTAGACCCTCATAAATTGAATTCGCAGCAACCGTTATAGGATCACCGTGGTGGGACGGGTACAATCCAAAGACAACCAGTATCATAGTAGCAACTGAGAGCCCCCAACCGCAGAGCATCGCAACCTTAGTGTTTAGAAAGTTTCAATTAAGTATGAAAAAGGTCCCTAAAACTTAAATTTAGTATAGAACATAATAGTCATTAGCTTATAACCCTTACATTAAGATGAAAATATTGGTTATAAGTGTTACTTACTGGTGATAGTTTAACAACCTGATCGTTGGCTTTTAAGCGTGTCATACCATAGCCCAAAAGAAGGCCAACCATATATGGCGAAATACGACAGTACGGCTTAGCATACACGACAGACACATATTCTTCACCTTTAGGTCTAAAATAAGAAGATATTAGTGTATCAATATTTTCTTCGGAATTTCTTAATCCTTAGCCGTTAGCTCAAACGTGGAAGAAGTAATTCTCGCCGGTTCAAACCTTAAAAACGCTTGACACAATACTCACAAATACTATTAAAAACGTTACATTTAGGCTTAGAATGATTTTGGTAGCTGTCTTACCTTTGATCAATAATACCTAAAAATCCAGATGGGAACTCATTGACAGCCATCAAGGCAAAGGTGGTTGCAATGCTGACGCAACATATGAGAGTCACTAGGCTTATTCCAAGAAATTTAGACCTTTAAAAGAAAATAAACAAAAATCTTCGTTCAAAGATGTATTGTCCCTTTGACTAATTCCAACAATTTTGTTTTTTTAATATTTCAAAAAAAGTGGGTCATTTTGAAGTATCATAATAGTTATTAACGTTCACCAAAATTAGTCGAGAAAAAAAATCATTTAACTGAAATAGAGACGTTCTTTTGTAAAAAAAATAACTTTGACTTCCAGTCAAAGTTTTCGAACAAAACATATCTAATAATGCAACGCGCTTGTTTGGCTACTCTGTATGCATAATCATAAAACTTCTTCGCGATCTGTGTGAAAACACCTTCTCAACCGTGACAAGTTGTAAACAATCCTAATTATTATATGTATAATGCATACTCGTGGTTTGAAATCTTTGTTTACTTTCGCCTGCGACGATTTTCCAAAATGAAATGTAATCAAAATAATTTACCTGTTAATTACGTAAACTTGTTGTTTTTGGCTCGAATTTTCGACTTAAAGTGAATAACTTTAATATTACTTTGATATGGCCAATTTAAATTTACAATATTTTGACCTTCATTTTTTTGTTTCAAGGGACAATACATCTTTAAATTATAAATTTTAGAGCTATTTTAAAAACATGATACCGTATGATTCAGCATTCGAGCAGAACATCAGAAAGGCTTCATTTTTGTTTTCTTTAATGTTGGATTTCAACATACGACATCTCGTCTTTATGACGTAATGTGTATTGAAACGACAAGCTACTTTTTCCTAAGCACTTACTTATATAGCACAACCAGCAAGAAAGAACTAATGACATAGAATTGCATGTCGTTTGCGAGGTACCAGGACCATTCAATACACTGCAAAAAAAGAAATAATCGCTTCGTTTATTAACATTAACGATCCTATAAACAAATTTGATCTTAATAAGGCAGTTGTAATCATACCTGATCACGGAATGAAATCGGGTAGAAATTGTTGATAAAAAGCATGTTTGTCCACCAGTATGATCTACAGTCATTTGCGCGCAGAATCGAAAACCAGATAGGCCCTTGACTCAGATAAGGCACGATGAATATGAACAACACAATTATGAACATGTAACTTGGTAGTATCCTGAAAGTTATAGATAACATAATGTATAACAATAATGACATGAAGGCAAAAAAGTTGCATCATTTCACATGACTTATTGTAAACTTATTCTTAACTAAAACAAAAACTAATTTCACCCGCTTCAATGTCTGTATATGTACTGTATATAGTTTTCGCAGGTAGGCATAATGAATTCCATATTAAATTATATATTTTGTAAATTCGCAAAATATAGGCCTAAATTAATAATAGTGTAAATATTTATATAATACTAAACAGTGTCTGTAGACTTACCTCAGAAAGCGATACAAATAGAACGAAATCAGTGATATTGATCCGCCGTTTTGTTTCATTTTCTCTAATGTTAAGTAACTTACAAGCAAGCCACTACAAATATAAAATTGGTCATAATATATTTAACTACTTGAGAAGCTAAATTGTGTAAAATATGTATAGAAATAATCATCTTGTTTTAATAATCATGGTTATTGTAATAGTGGAAAATATTTTTAAAAAATAAATGAAATTTTAAAAAAAACATCTTGAAATGCGATGGGTCACATAAGCTAAAAAACGATCCAACATTATTAATCTAGTAATTCACAGCAAAGAATATGATTTAAATAAACAAACACAGAATTAATTATCATATTTAAAAAGTGTTTTCTTTACTTGAGACCTAATTCTTGTATGTATTAATGTGGATTCATAAAGGTATTGATAAAAATAAAGTGAGTTTACCCTAAGAAGAAAAAACTATCCACAGCCACCCCAGTGTTGGCCGCAATTTGCATCCAAAATTCACCAACTGCTTCCACCTGACGTGCCGGATTATCTGGTTATAATTATACAATAAACCGTGTAATGAAAATTTAGTAGGAGACTATCTCGAATAGTGTTCTCATCGTTGTCATCACTATCAATATAACTACCATCACTATAATTGTAACAGTCATTCTATCTCAACACCACCGCCATCATCATACAATCAAAGAAATATCTTTTTCTTCAAAATCAACTTCATTCATTCATTAATTCATTATCGTCGTAAATGTCATTATCGCCGTAAACATCATCATCCCTCGTCATCATTAAAAACAATAAATATACCGTGTGTTATCGCATGACATGATCAATAAACATGATAAAGAATTATTATAAAGATGCAGTAAATACCAACAATGCCGGACGAAAATTGATAACTAGACGTATGACCGAAGATAACCCACAATATGCTGACCACTCGTATACCGTTCAGGCATGTGATAGCCTTTGTTGATTGCGTCGTGTTTAACAATTTCATCAAGTTTCGATTGATTGCGAAACAGAGAAAAATTCTGGTAGGAAAACTTGCTGTAAAAAAAAATAGTGACTTGAGAAATCTCAAACAAACCAATTGCAATAAAAACATTTCATTTCCGAATGAATCGGTTGACGCAAAACTCTCGTCTTGAATAGTTTCTGTCTCACGAATAACACGTGTGTTGCATGCGCATACTTACAATGTTGTTTGTTAACATCGCCATTATCTGTAGGGCTCAGTGGAGTCGACTCTTCTCTCATAGCAAATTCGTCATTTGCACTGATTCGTCGTATTTTAAATTTACAATATTCATCATAAACGCCACTTGTAAAGATTAATATTACCAAAATAGAACAAAATACTCTGCAAGATAAAATAAATATCGGTTTTATATTACCGATATATTAAATATATATTATTATTATATATTTAGGCAAATTGCAAAGAATAACTATAAGCGAATTCATTCAATATCTTTCTTAAAGGTGGCAATCCTGTTCACAAGTCAAACAAAACACAAGATGATCTACATAAACCATGGACAAAATAAAGTCTTATTGCAAGCCATTGGGAGTGGAGTTTTTTTTTTTATTTTATTTTTTTATTATATTTAATGAGGGTGATCAATCCAGCTATTGCTGATCATTAGGGACCCTCAGAGGTTCACAAGACAAACATATACACAAGATGCTCTACATTAACAAAGTCTTATTATAAGTCTTTGTGAGTGGAGTAATTTGGTCCTTAGAAAAAATCCTGACATGTGACGGGACTTGAACCCAGGACCCGTGGAGTGGTAGACAAGCATCATAACCACCAAGCCAGAACTCCACTACTTTGTAATTTGTCATTTGTCATTAGAAAAAAATCCTGACATGATAGTAGTTGAAACCGGGACACGCTGAGCATCATAATCACCAAGCTACAACTGAAATAGTGACGACAACAATAATACACATGGAAGTTGAAAGGAACTGTGACTATAGAGGAAATTTCTGAATGTGAAAAATATTCCACACGACATATGGCATGCACCACATTGTTCTTATTGTAGCGCAGACATTTTTAAAGATGCTACAATATAGGATGTTGAGAAGACATTGGAATCGATGCATGTTAAAAACCATAATTTAGTCGATATATTATTATTACAAACTACCAGTTAATTTTCGGTAATTGATACTTACACAACGCCATAGAAGCCATGATCGTAAGGTTTGACTGGACTTTGTGCACAGTTCAACAACACTCGATTAATTTGTACGCTCTGTAAAGGCAATGTTGCTGAAATAACAAATATCGTATCATTAGGCAGCTTTCGTTGTGCAACGACCTAGCAGAATGGGAGTACGAGGGCCTACAGTATGCATTACATCATTTTTTAAGTCGTTCTCAAGGTCTGTTAAAGTCGTTTACTACCGTATATACCCAAAACATGTACAAATGCGCATTCTGTGATAATAGATCGTCACTAGAATCGATCAAATCGGGTATGAAGACAAAGAATGTCAAACCAAACCCAACGAAAACTGTACCTCAATATGAAAAACAAGGGTGGGCCTACTAGATCCTGTCGATATTTCAGATATTAAAGCTATGACTATTATCTATTTACGTTAAGCTTGGTTCCCACTAGCACTCAACGCAATGACGTAAGCCGCCACGCAAGTGAATTGACCAATCCAAGCAATGGATTATTCGAACTGTTCCTTGAGACTGGTCAATTCGCTTGTGTTGCGCCTTACGTCCTTGCGTTATAGTGGGAACCAAGCTTGAGTAAAATCTACATTACCGTGACTGTTGCAGTATTACCTAATGAATCTGTCAAGCTATTAGATAAAACTTCATCTGAACAGGATTGCGGAACACACAATCCCCAATGAAACACGTTTGATAACCATCCGATCTATTAATATTAATAATAAACACCAAATTATTTAATATAAATTAGTTGTCATCGGTTTACATTTTCGTAAAACCCAAAAAATCGATGAGTTTTCCGTTTAAAAAAAACATTATCCTTTTCACTTCACTATTCACTAATTTTGCTACTCTATAGTTCACTATGTCGGTCTGTCGGTCGGTCTGTCGGTCTGTCGGTCTGTCGGTCCGGTATCACTATGCGATTTATCGCTTTCTGACCTTATCTTGATATCAGTCTAATCTAGCTAAGTCAATTTTTCACAGTATATTCCTTATGGTCAGGAATCGATGTGGTTATGTTTTCACGGTGCGCAATAAAATATTACGCGGTCTACGCACGATTTAACGAAATCACGTTTGTAATCATATCTTCACAACCATGAATCACAATTACATAAAATTTGGTACTCATAAATTTCAGGGCATAAATCATCATATGGTAATATAATTACATGCGTAGCGCATGTAACGCAAATTCTTTCTCTTTTATTGCTACTTTCCTTTTCTAAAATCATCAGTGTTAATTTTAATCTGAAGAGCTAATGCTATTAAATTTTGTTACTTAAAGGTAGCATTTTTGGTATATAGATGATATCGACAGCCTCATAACAAAAGTGTCTAAGTCATAATTTTTTTTTTCTGCCTAACTCACTGCTTATATCAATATACTATATTTGTTGTGTTTCTGCCCAAGTCAGCTGTGTGACTTAGGCAATTAAGGAGAGCTGACTTATGATCTGCCTAACTCACTGCTTATATCAATATACTATATTTTTTGTGTTTCTGCCTAAGTCAGCTGTGTAACTTAGACAACTAAGGAGAGCTGACTTATGATCTGCCTAACTCACTGCTTATATCTTTATCTGCCCTCTGTACATTATCTGAGTGCTTTTATATACATTTGCACATGATCACATAATTTTGTGTGTTTCTGCCTAAGTCAGCTGTGTGACTTAGGCAATTAAGGAGAGGAGACTCATGATTTTTTAAATAAAATAAGAAATACATTTTTATAGTATATTTTTTATCCCATTAGTTACAAATTCTTTCTCTTTTATTGCTAATTTCCTTTTCTAAAATCATCAGTGTTAATTTTAATCTGAAGAGCTGATGCTATTAAATTATGTTACTTAAAGGTAGCATTTTTTTGTATATAGATGATATCAACAGTCTCATAACAAAAGTGTCTAAGTCATAATTTTTGTTTTGTTTTTCTGCCTAACTCACTGCTTATATCAATATACTATATTTGTTGTGTTCTGCCCAAGTCAGCTGTGTGACTTAGGCAATTAAGGAGAGCTGACTTATGATCTGCCTAACTCACTGCTTATATCTTTATCGGCCCTCTCTACATTATCTGAGTGCTTTTATATACATTTGCACATGCTCAGATCGTTTTTTTGTGTTTCTGCCTTAGTCAGCTGTGTGACTTAGGCAATTAAGGAGAGGAGACTCATGATTTTTTAAATAAAATAAAAAATACATTTTTAGAGTATATTTTTTAACCCATTTGTTACAAATTCTTTCTCTTTTATTGCTACTTTCCTTTTCTAAAATCATCAGTGTTAATTTTAATCTGCAGAGCTGATGCTATTAAATTTTGTTACTTAAAGGTAGCATTTTTTGTATATAGATGATATCGACAGCCTCATAACAAAAGTGTCTAAGTCATAATTTTTTTTCTGCCTAACTCACTGCTTATATCAATATACTATATTTGTTGTGTTTCTGCCTAAGTCAGCTGTGTGACTTAGGCAATTAAGGAGAGCTGACTTATGATCTGCCTAACACACTGCTTATATCTTTATACTGCCCTCTGTACATTATCTGAGTGCTTTTATATACATTGGCACATGCTAAGATCGTTTTTGTGTGTTTCTGCCTAAGTCAGCTGTGTGACTGAGGCAATTAAGGAGAGGAGACTCATGATTTTTTAAATAAAATAAGAAATACATTTTTAGAGTATATTTTTTAACCCATTAGTTACAAATTCTTTCTCTTTTATTGCGACTTCCCTTTTCTAAAATCATCAGTGTTAATTTTAATCTGAAGAGCTGAATATGTTATTAAATTTTGTTACTTAAAGGTAGCATTTTTTGTATATAGATGATATCGACAGCCTCATAACCAAAGTGTTTAAGTCATAATTTTGTTTTTCTTCTTAACTCACTTCTTATATCAATATACTATATTTTTTGTGTTTCTGCCTAAGTCAGCTGTGTGACTTAGGCAATAAAGAAGAGCTGACTTATGATGATGCTCAGATCGTTTTTGTGTGTTTCTGCCTAAGTCAGCTGTGTGACTTAGGCAATTAAGGAGAGGAGACTCATGATTTTTTAAATAAAATAAGAAATACATTTTTATACTATATTTTTTAACCCATTTGTTAAAAATTCTTTCTCTTTTATTGATACTTTCCTTTTCTAAAATTATCAGTGTTAATTTTAATCTGAAGAGCTGATGCTATTAAATTTTGTTACTTAAAGGTAGAATTTTTTGTATATAGATGATATCGACAGCCTCATAACAAAAGTGTCTAAGTCATAATTTTTTTTCTGCCTAACTCACTGCTTATATCAATATACTATATTTTTTGTGTTTCTGCCTAAGTCAGCTGTGTGACTTAGGCAATTAAGGAGAGCTGACTTATGATCTGCCTAACACACTGCTTATATCTTTATACTGCCCTCTGTACATTATCTGAGTGCTTTTATATACATTGGCACATGCTAAGATCGTTTTTGTGTGTTTCTGCCTAAGTCAGCTGTGTGACTGAGGCAATTAAGGAGAGGAGACTCATGATTTTTTAAATAAAATAAGAAATACATTTTTAGAGTATATTGTTTAACCCATTAGTTTCAAATTCTTTCTCTTTTATTGCGACTTTCCTTTTCTAAAATCATCAGTGTTAATTTTAATCTGAGGAGCTGAATATGTTATTAAATTTTGTTACCTAAAGGTAGCATTTTTTGTATATAGATGATATCGACAGCCTCATAACAAAAGTGTTTAAGTCATAATTTTGTTTTTCTGCTTAACTCACTTCTTATATCAATATACTATATTTTTTGGTGTTTCTGCCTAAGTCAGCTGTGTGACTTAGGCAATAAAGGAGAGCTGACTTATGATGATGCTCAGATCGTTTTTGTGTGTTTCTGCCTAAGTCAGCTGTGTGACTTAGGCAATTAAGGAGAGGAGACTCATGATTTTTTAAATAAAATAAGAAATACATTTTTATACTATATTTTTTAACCCATTTGTTAAAAATTCTTTCTCTTTTATTGATACTTTCCTTTTCTAAAATTATCAGTGTTAATTTTAATCTGAAGAGCTGATGCTATTAAATTTTGTTACTTAAAGGTAGAATTTTTTGTATATAGATGATATCGACAGCCTCATAACAAAAGTGTCTAAGTAATAATTTTTTGTTTGTTTTTCTGCCTAACTCACTGCTTATATCAATATACTATATTTGTTTGTGTTTCTGCCTAAGTCAGCTGTGTGACTTAGGCAATTAAGGAGAGCTGACTTATGATCTGCCTAACTCACTGCTTATATCTTTATACTGCCCTCTGTACATTATCTGAGTGCTTTTATATACATTTGCACATGATCACATAATTTTTTGTGTTTCTGCCTAAGTCAGCTGTGTGACTTAGGCAATTAAGGAGAGGAGACTCATGATTTTTTTAATAAAATAAGAAATACATTTTTATAGTATATTTTTTATCCCATTAGTTACAAATTCTTTCTCTTTTATTGCTAATTTCCATTTCTAAAATTATCAGTGTTAATTTTAATCTGAAGAGCTGAATATGCTATTAAATTATGTTACTTAAAGGTAGCATTTTTTGTATATAGATGATATCGACAGCCTCATAACAAAAGTGTCTAAGTCATAATTTTTGTTTTTGTTTTTCTGCCTAACTCACTGCTTATATCAATATACTATATTTGTTGTGTTCTGCCCAAGTCAGCTGTGTGACTTAGGCAATTAAGGAGAGCTGACTTATGATCTGCCTAACTCACTGCTTATATCTTTATCTGCCCTCTGTACATTATCTGAGTGCTTTTATATACATTTGCACATGATCACAAAAGTTTTTGTGTTTCTGCCTAAGTCAGCTGTGTGATATAGGCAATTAAGGAGAGGAGACTCATGATTTTTTAAATAAAATAAGAAATACATTTTTATAGTATATTTTTTATCCCATTAGTTACAAATTCTTTCTCTTTTATTGCTACTTTCCTTTTCTAAAATCATCAGTGTTAATTTTAATCTGAAGAGCTGATGCTATTAAATTTTGTTACTTAAAGGTAGAATTTTTTTTATATAGATGATATCGACAGCCTCATAACAAAAGTGTCTAAGTAATAATTTTTTGTTTGTTTTTCTGCCTAACTCACTGCTTATATCAATATACTATATTTGTTTGTGTTTCTGCCTAAGTCAGCTGTGTGACTTAGGCAATTAAGGAGAGCTGACTTATGATCTGCCTAACTCACTGCTTATATCTTTATACTGCCCTCTGTACATTATCTGAGTGCTTTTATATACATTTGCACATGATCACATAATTTTTTTGTGTTTCTGCCTAAGTCAGCTGTGTGACTTAGGCAATTAAGGAGAGGAGACTCATGATTTTTTAAATAAAATAAGAAATACATTTTTATAGTATATTTTTTAACCCATTAGTTACAAATTCTTTCTCTTTTATTGCGACTTCCCTTTTCTAAAATCATCAGTGTTAATTTTAATCTGAAGAGCTGAATATGTTATTAAATTTTGTTACTTAAAGGTAGCATTTTTTGTATATAGATGATATCGACAGCCTCATAACAAAAGTGTTTAAGTCATAATTTTGTTTTTCTGCTTAACTCACTTCTTATATCAATATACTATATTTTTTGTGTTTCTGCCTAAGTCAGCTGTGTGACTTAGGCAATAAAGGAGAGCTGACTTATGATGATGCTCAGATCGTTTTTTTGTGTTTCTGCCTAAGTCAGCTGTGTGACTTAGGCAATTAAGGAGAGGAGACTCATGGTTTTTTAAATAAAATAAGAAATACATTTTTATAGTATATTTTTTAACCCATTTGTTACAAATTCTTTCTCTTTTATTGATACTTTCCTTTTCTAAAATTATCAGTGTTAATTTTAATCTGAAGAGCTGAAGCTATTAAATTTTGTTACTTAAAGGTAGAATTGTTTGTATATAGATGATATCGAAAGCCTCATAACAAAAGTGTCTAAGTAATAATTTTTTGTTTGTTTTTCTGCCTAACTCACTGCTTATATCAATATACTATATTTGTTTGTGTTTCTGCCCAAGTCAGCTGTGTGACTTAGGCAAATAAGGAGAGCTGACTTATGATCTGCCTAACTCACTGCTTATATCAATATACTATATTTTTTGTGTTTCTACCTAAGTCAGCTGTGTGACTTAGGCAATTAAGGAGAGCTGACTTATGATCTGCCTAACTCACTGCTTATATCTTTATCTGCCTTCTGTACATTATCTGAGTGCTTTTATATGCATTTGCACATGCTCAGATCGTTTTTTGTGTGTTTCTGCCGAAGTCCGCTGTGTGACTTAGGCAATTAAGGAGAGCTGACTTATGATCTGCCTAACTCACTGCTTATATCTTTATACTGCCCACTGTACATTATCTGAGTGCTTTTATATACATTTGCACATGCTCAGATCGGGTTTTTGTGTTTCTGCCTAAGTCAGCTGTGTGACTTAGGCAATTAAGGAGAGGAGACTCATGATTTTTTAAATAAAAAAAAAAATACATTTTTAGAGTATATTTTTTAACCCATTTGTTACAAATTCTTTCTCTTTTATTGCTACTTTCCTTTTCTAAAATCATCAGTGTTAATTTTAATCTGAAGAGCTGAATATGCTATTAAATTATGTTACTTAAAGGTAGCATTTTTTGTATATAGATGATATCGACAGCCTCATAACAAAAGTGTCTAAGTCATAATTTTTGTTTTTGTTTTTCTGCCTAACTCACTGCTTATATCAATATACTATATTTTTTGTGTTTCTGCCTAAGTCAGCTGTGTGACTTAGGCAATTAAGGAGAGCTGACTTATGATCTGCTTAACTCACTGCTTATATCTTTATACTGCCCTTTGTACATTATCTGAGTGTTTTTATATACATTTGCACATGCTCGGATCGTTTTTGTGTGTTTCCGCCTAAGTCAGCTGTGTAACTTAGGCAATTAAGGAGAGGAGACTCATGATTTTTTAAATAAAATAAGAAATACATTTTTATACTATATTTTTTAACCCATTTGTTAAAAATTCTTTCTCTTTTATTGATACTTTCCTTTTCTAAAATTATCAGTGTTAACTTTAATCTGAAGAGCTGATGCTATTAAATTTTGTTACTTAAAGGTAGAATTGTTTGTATATAGATGATATCGACAGCCTCATAACAAAAGTGTCTAAGTAATAATTTTTTGTTTGTTTTTCTGCCTAACTCACTGCTTATATCAAAATACTATATTTGTTTGTGTTTCTGCCTAAGTCAGCTGTGTGACTTAGGCAAATAAGGAGAGCTGACTTATGATCTGCCTAACTCACTGCTTATATTTTTATACTGCCCTCTGTACATTATCTGAGTGCTTTTATATACATTTGCACATGATCACATAATTTTTTGTGTTTCTGCCTAAGTCAGCTGTGTGACTTAGGCAATTAAGGAGAGGAGACTCATGATTTTTTAAATAAAATAAGAAATACATTTTTATAGTATATTTTTTAACCCATTAGTTACAAATTCTTTCTCTTTTATTGCTACTTTCCTTTTCTAAAATCATCAGTGTTAATTTTAATCTGAAGAGCTGAATATGCTATTAAATTATGTTACTTAAAGGTAGCATTTTTTGTATATAGATGATATCGACAGCCTCAAAACAAAAGTGTCTAAGTCATAATTTTTGTTTTTGTTTTTCTGCCTAACTCACTGTTTATATCAATATACTATATTTGTTGTGTTCTGCCCAAGTCAGCTGTGTGACTTAGGCAATTAAGGAGAGCTGACTTATGATCTGCCTAACTCACTGCTTATATCTTTATCTGCCCTCTGTACATTATCTGAGTGCTTTTTATATACATTTGCACATGCTCAGATCGTTTTTGTGTGCTTCTGCCTAAGTCCGCTGTTTGACTTAGGCAATTAAGGAGAGCTGACTTATGATCTGCCTAACTCACTGCTTATATCTTAAAACTGCCCTCTGTACATTATCTGAGTGCTTTTATATACATTTGCACATGCTCAGATCGTTTTTTTGTGTTTCTGCCTTAGTCAGCTGTGTGACTTAGGCAATTAAGGAGAGGAGACTCATGATTTTTTAAATAAAATAAAAAATACATTTTTAGAGTATATTTTTTAACCCATTTGTTACAAATTCTTTCTCTTTTATTGCTACTTTCCTTTTCTAAAATCATCAGTGTTAATTTTAATCTGCAGAGCTGATGCTATTAAATTTTGTTACTTAAAGGTAGCATTTTTTGTATATAGATGATATCGACAGCCTCATAACAAAAGTGTCTAAGTCATAATTTTTTTTCTGCCTAACTCACTGCTTATATCAAAATACTATATTTTTTGTGTTTCTGCCTAAGTCAGCTGTGTGACTTAGGCAATTAAGGAGAGCTGACTTATGATCTGCCTAACACACTGCTTATATCTTTATACTGCCCTCTGTACATTATCTGAGTGCTTTTATATACATTGGCACATGCTAAGATCGTTTTTGTGTGTTTCTGCCTAAGTCAGCTGTGTGACTGAGGCAATTAAGGAGAGGAGACTCATGATTTTTTAAATAAAATAAGAAATACATTTTTAGAGTATATTTTTTAACCCATTAGTTACAAATTCTTTCTCTTTTATTGCGACTTCCCTTTTCTAAAATCATCAGTGTTAATTTTAATCTGAAGAGCTGAATATGTTATTAAATTTTGTTACTTAAAGGTAGCATTTTTTGTATATAGATGATATCGACAGCCTCATAACAAAAGTGTTTAAGTCATAATTTTGTTTTTCTGCTTAACTCACTTCTTATATCAATATACTATATTTTTTGTGTTTCTGCCTAAGTCAGCTGTGTGACTTAGGCAATAAAGGAGAGCTGACTTATGATGATGCTCAGATCGTTTTTGTGTGTTTCTGCCTAAGTCAGCTGTGTGACTTAGGCAATTAAAGAGAGGAGACTCATGATTTTTTAAATAAAATAAGAAATACATTTTTATACTATATTTTTTAACCCATTTGTTAAAAATTCTTTCTCTTTTATTGATACTTTCTTTTTCTAAAATCATCAGTGTTAATTTTAATCTGAAGAGCTGATGCTATTAAATTTTGTTACTTAAAGGTAGAATTTTTTGTATATAGATGATATCGACAGCCTCATAACAAAAGTGTCTAAGTAATAATTTTTTGTTTGTTTTTCTGCCTAACTCACTGCTTATATCAATATACTATATTTGTTTGTGTTTCTGCCTAAGTCAGCTGTGTGACTTAGGCAATTAAGGAGAGCTGACTTATGATCTGCCTAACTCACTGCTTATATCTTTATACTGCCCTCTGTACATTATCTGAGTGCTTTTATATACATTTGCACATGATCACATAATTTTTTGTGTTTCTGCCTAAGTCAGCTGTGTGACTAAGGCAATTAAGGAGAGGAGACTCATGATTTTTTAAATAAAATAAGAAATACATTTTTATAGTATATTTTTTATCCCATTAGTTACAAATTCTTTCTCTTTTATTGCTACTTTCCTTTTCTAAAATCATCAGTGTTAATTTTAATCTGAAGAGCTGAATATGCTATTAAATTATGTTACTTAAAGGTAGCATTTTTTGTATATAGATGATATCGACAGCCTCATAACAAAAGTGTCTAAGTCATAATTTTTGTTTTTGTTTTTCTGCCTAACTCACTGCTTATATCAATATACTATATTTGTTGTGTTCTGCCCAAGTCAGCTGTGTGACTTAGGCAATTAAGGAGAGCTGACTTATGATCTGCCTAACTCACTGCTTATATCTTTATCTGCCCTCTGTACATTATCTGAGTGCTTTTATATACATTTGCACATGATCACATAATTTTGTGTGTTTCTGCCTAAGTCAGCTGTGTGACTTAGGCAATTAAGGAGAGGAGACTCATGATTTTTTAAATAAAATAAGAAATACATTTTTATAGTATATTTTTTATCCCATTAGTTACAAATTCTTTCTCTTTTATTGCTACTTTCCTTTTCTAAATCATCAGTGTTAATTTTAATCTGAAGAGCTGATGCTATTAAATTTTGTTACTTAAAGGTAGAATTTTTTTTATATAGATGATATCGACAGCCTCATAACAAAAGTGTCTAAGTAATAATTTTTTGTTTGTTTTTCTGCCTAACTCACTGCTTATATCAATATACTATATTTGTTTGTGTTTCTGCCTAAGTCAGCTGTGTGACTTAGGCAATTAAGGAGAGCTGACTTATGATCTGCCTAACTCACTGCTTATATCTTTATACTGCCCTCTGTACATTTTCTGAGTGCTTTTATATACATTTGCACATGATCACATAATTTTTTGTGTTTCTGCCTAAGTCAGCTGTGTGACTTAGGCAATTAAGAAGAGCTGACTTATGATCTACCTAACTCACTGCTTATACCAATATACTATATTGTTTGTGTTTCTGCCTAAGTCAGCTGTGTGACTTAGGCAATTAAGGAGAGCTAACTTATGATCTGCCTAACTCACTGCTTATATCAATATACTATATTGTTTGTGTTACTACCTAAGTGTGCTGTGTGACTTAGGCAATTAAGGAGAGCTGACTTATGATCTGCCTAACTCACTGCTTATATCTTTATCTGCCCTCTGTACATTATCTGAGTGCTTTTATATGCATTTGCACATGCTCAGATCGTTTTTGTGTGTTTCTGCCTAAGTCAGCTGTGTGAGTTAGGCAATTAAGGAGAGCTGACTTATGATCTGCCTAACTCACTGCTTATATCTTTATACTGCCCTCTGTACATTATCTGAGTGCTTTTATATACATTTGCACATGCTCAGATCGTTTTTTTGTGTTTCTGCCTAAGTCAGCTGTGTGACTTAGGCAATTAAGGAGAGGAGACTCATGGTTTTTTAAATAAAATAAGAAATACATTTTTATAGTATATTTTTTAACCCATTTGTTACAAATTCTTTCTCTTTTATTGATACTTTACTTTTCTAAAATTATCAGTGTTAATTTTAATCTGAAGAGCTGATGCTATTAAATTTTGTTACTTAAAGGTAGAATTGTTTGTATATAGATGATATCGAAAGCCTCATAACAAAAGTGTCTAAGTAATAATTTTTTGTTTGTTTTTCTGCCTAACTCACTGCTTATATCAATATACTATATTTGTTTGTGTTTCTGCCCAAGGCAGCTGTGTGACTTAGGCAATTAAGGAGAGCTGACTTATGATCTGCCTAACTCACTGCTTATATCAATATACTATATTTTTTGTGTTTCTACCTAAGTCAGCTGTGTGACTTAGGCAATTAAGGAGAGCTGACTTATGATCTGCCTAACTCACTGCTTATATCTTTATCTGCCTTCTGTACATTATCTGAGTGCTTTTATATGCATTTGCACATGCTGAGATCGTTTTTGTGTGTTTTTGCCGAAGTCCGCTGTGTGACTTAGGCAATTAAGGAGAGCTGACTTATGATCTGCCTAACTCACTGCTTATATCTTTATACTGCCCTCTGTACATTATCTGAGTGCTTTTATATACATTTGCACATGCTCAGATCGTTTTTTTGTGTTTCTGCCTAAGTCAGCTGTGTGACTTAGGCAATTAAGGAGAGGAGACTCATGATTTTTTAAATAAAATAAAAAATACATTTTTAGAGTATATTTTTTAACCCATTTGTTACAAATTCTTTCTCTTTTATTGCTACTTTCCTTTTCTAAAATCATCAGTGTTAATTTAAATCTGAAGAGCTGATGCTATTAAATTTTGTTACTTAAAGGTAGCATTTTTTGTATATAGATGATATCGACAGCCTCATAACAAAAGTGTCTAAGTCATAATTTTTTTTCCTGCCTAACTCACTGCTTATATCAATATAATATATTTTTTTGTGTTTCTGCCTAAGTCAGCTGTGTGACTTAGGCAATAAAGGAGAGCTGACTTATGATGATGCTCAGATCGTTTTTGTGTGTTTCTGCCTAAGTCAGCTGTGTGACTTAGGCAATTAAGGAGAGGAGACTCATGATTTTTTAAATAAAATAAGAAATACATTTTTGTAGTATATTTTTTAACCCATTTGTTACAAATTCTTTCTCTTTTATTGCTAATTTCCTTTTCTAAAATCATCAGTGTTAATTTTAATCTGAAGAGCTGATGCTATTAAATTATGTTACTTAAAGGTAGCATTTTTTTGTATATAGATGATATCAACAGTCTCATAACAAAAGTGTCTAAGTCATAATTTTTGTTTTGTTTTTCTGCCTAACTCACTGCTTATATCAATATACTATATTTGTTGTGTTCTGCCCAAGTCAGCTGTGTGACTTAGGCAATTAAGGAGAGCTGACTTATGATCTGCCTAACTCACTGCTTATATCTTTATCGGCCCTCTCTACATTATCTGAGTGCTTTTATATACATTTGCACATGCTCAGATCGTTTTTTTTGTGTTTCTGCCTTAGTCAGCTGTGTGACTTAGGCAATTAAGGAGAGGAGACTCATGATTTTTTAAATAAAATAAAAAATACATTTTTAGAGTATATTTTTTAACCCATTTGTTACAAATTCTTTCTCTTTTATTGCTACTTTCCTTTTCTAAAATCATCAGTGTTAATTTTAATCTGCAGAGCTGATGCTATTAAATTTTGTTACTTAAAGGTAGCATTTTTTGTATATAGATGATATCGACAGCCTCATAACAAAAGTGTCTAAGTCATAATTTTTTTTCCTGCCTAACTCACTGCTTATATCAATATAATATATTTTTTTGTGTTTCTGCCTAAGTCAGCTGTGTGACTTAGGCAATAAAGGAGAGCTGACTTATGATGATGCTCAGATCGTTTTTGTGTGTTTCTGCCTAAGTCAGCTGTGTGACTTAGGCAATTAAGGAGAGGAGACTCATGATTTTTTAAATAAAATAAGAAATACATTTTTGTAGTATATTTTTTAACCCATTTGTTACAAATTCTTTCTCTTTTATTGCTAATTTCCTTTTCTAAAATCATCAGTGTTAATTTTAATCTGAAGAGCTGATGCTATTAAATTATGTTACTTAAAGGTAGCATTTTTTTGTATATAGATGATATCAACAGTCTCATAACAAAAGTGTCTAAGTCATAATTTTTGTTTTGTTTTTCTGCCTAACTCACTGCTTATATCAATATACTATATTTGTTGTGTTCTGCCCAAGTCAGCTGTGTGACTTAGGCAATTAAGGAGAGCTGACTTATGATCTGCCTAACTCACTGCTTATATCTTTATCTGCCCTCTCTACATTATCTGAGTGCTTTTATATACATTTGCACATGCTCAGATCGTTTTTTTGTGTTTCTGCCTTAGTCAGCTGTGTGACTTAGGCAATTAAGGAGAGGAGACTCATGATTTTTTAAATAAAATAAAAAATACATTTTTAGAGTATATTTTTTAACCCATTTGTTACAAATTCTTTCTCTTTTATTGCTACTTTCCTTTTCTAAAATCATCAGTGTTAATTTTAATCTGCAGAGCTGATGCTATTAAATTTTGTTACTTAAAGGTAGCATTTTTTGTATATAGATGATATCGACAGCCTCATAACAAAAGTGTCTAAGTCATAATTTTTTTTCTGCCTAACTCACTGCTTATATCAATATACTATATTTTTTGTGTTTCTGCCTAAGTCAGCTGTGTGACTTAGGCAATTAAGGAGAGCTGACTTATGATCTGCCTAACACACTGCTTATATCTTTATACTGCCCTCTGTACATTATCTGAGTGCTTTTATATACATTGGCACATGCTAAGATCGTTTTTGTGTGTTTCTGCCTAAGTCAGCTGTGTGACTGAGGCAATTAAGGAGAGGAGACTCATGATTTTTTAAATAAAATAAGAAATACATTTTTAGAGTATATTTTTTAACCCATTAGTTACAAATTCTTTCTCTTTTATTGCGACTTCCCTTTTCTAAAATCATCAGTGTTAATTTTAATCTGAAGAGCTGAATATGTTATTAAATTTTGTTACTTAAAGGTAGCATTTTTTGTATATAGATGATATCGACAGCCTCATAACCAAAGTGTTTAAGTCATAATTTTGTTTTTCTTCTTAACTCACTTCTTATATCAATATACTATATTTTTTGTGTTTCTGCCTAAGTCAGCTGTGTGACTTAGGCAATAAAGAAGAGCTGACTTATGATGATGCTCAGATCGTTTTTGTGTGTTTCTGCCTAAGTCAGCTGTGTGACTTAGGCAATTAAGGAGAGGAGACTCATGATTTTTTAAATAAAATAAGAAGTACATTTTTATACTATATTTTTTAACCCATTTGTTAAAAATTCTTTCTCTTTTATTGATACTTTCCTTTTCTAAAATTATCAGTGTTAATTTTAATCTGAAGAGCTGATGCTATTAAATTTTGTTACTTAAAGGTAGAATTTTTTGTATATAGATGATATCGACAGCCTCATAACAAAAGTGTCTAAGTCATAATTTTTTTTCTGCCTAACTCACTGCTTATATCAATATACTATATTTTTTGTGTTTCTGCCTAAGTCAGCTGTGTGACTTAGGCAATTAAGGAGAGCTGACTTATGATCTGCCTAACACACTGCTTATATCTTTATACTGCCCTCTGTACATTATCTGAGTGCCTTTATATACATTGGCACATGCTAAGATCGTTTTTGTGTGTTTCTGCCTAAGTCAGCTGTGTGACTGAGGCAATTAAGGAGAGGAGACTCATGATTTTTTAAATAAAATAAGAAATACATTTTTAGAGTATATTGTTTAACCCATTAGTTTCAAATTCTTTCTCTTTTATTGCGACTTCCCTTTTCTAAAATCATCAGTGTTAATTTTAATCTGAGGAGCTGAATATGTTATTAAATTTTGTTACTTAAAGGTAGCATTTTTTGTATATAGATGATATCGACAGCCTCATAACAAAAGTGTTTAAGTCATAATTTTGTTTTTCTGCTTAACTCACTTCTTATATCAATATACTATATTTTTTGGTGTTTCTGCCTAAGTCAGCTGTGTGACTTAGGCAATAAAGGAGAGCTGACTTATGATGATGCTCAGATCGTTTTTGTGTGTTTCTGCCTAAGTCAGCTGTGTGACTTAGGCAATTAAGGAGAGGAGACTCATGATTTTTTAAATAAAATAAGAAATACATTTTTATACTATATTTTTTAACCCATTTGTTAAAAATTCTTTCTCTTTTATTGATACTTTCCTTTTCTAAAATTATCAGTGTTAATTTTAATCTGAAGAGCTGATGCTATTAAATTTTGTTACTTAAAGGTAGAATTTTTTGTATATAGATGATATCGACAGCCTCATAACAAAAGTGTCTAAGTCATAATTTTTTTTCTGCCTAACTCACTGCTTATATCAATATACTATATTTTTTGTGTTTCTGCCTAAGTCAGCTGTGTGACTTAGGCAATTAAGGAGAGCTGACTTATGATCTGCCTAACACACTGCTTATATCTTTATACTGCCCTCTGTACATTATCTGAGTGCTTTTATATACATTGGCACATGCTAAGATCGTTTTTGTGTGTTTCTGCCTAAGTCAGCTGTGTGACTGAGGCAATTAAGGAGAGGAGACTCATGATTTTTTAAATAAAATAAGAAATACATTTTTAGAGTATATTGTTTAACCCATTAGTTTCAAATTCTTTCTCTTTTATTGCGACTTTCCTTTTCTAAAATCATCAGTGTTAATTTTAATCTGAGGAGCTGAATATGTTATTAAATTTTGTTACCTAAAGGTAGCATTTTTTGTATATAGATGATATCGACAGCCTCATAACAAAAGTGTTTAAGTCATAATTTTGTTTTTCTGCTTAACTCACTTCTTATATCAATATACTATATTTTTTGGTGTTTCTGCCTAAGTCAGCTGTGTGACTTAGGCAATAAAGGAGAGCTGACTTATGATGATGCTCAGATCGTTTTTGTGTGTTTCTGCCTAAGTCAGCTGTGTGACTTAGGCAATTAAGGAGAGGAGACTCATGATTTTTTAAATAAAATAAGAAATACATTTTTATACTATATTTTTTAACCCATTTGTTAAAAATTCTTTCTCTTTTATTGATACTTTCCTTTTCTAAAATTATCAGTGTTAATTTTAATCTGAAGAGCTGATGCTATTAAATTTTGTTACTTAAAGGTAGAATTTTTTGTATATAGATGATATCGACAGCCTCATAACAAAAGTGTCTAAGTAATAATTTTTTGTTTGTTTTTCTGCCTAACTCACTGCTTATATCAATATACTATATTTGTTTGTGTTTCTGCCTAAGTCAGCTGTGTGACTTAGGCAATTAAGGAGAGCTGACTTATGATCTGCCTAACTCACTGCTTATATCTTTATACTGCCCTCTGTACATTATCTGAGTGCTTTTATATACATTTGCACATGATCACATAATTTTTTGTGTTTCTGCCTAAGTCAGCTGTGTGACTTAGGCAATTAAGGAGAGGAGACTCATGATTTTTTTAATAAAATAAGAAATACATTTTTATAGTATATTTTTTATCCCATTAGTTACAAATTCTTTCTCTTTTATTGCTAATTTCCATTTCTAAAATTATCAGTGTTAATTTTAATCTGAAGAGCTGAATATGCTATTAAATTATGTTACTTAAAGGTAGCATTTTTTGTATATAGATGATATCGACAGCCTCATAACAAAAGTGTCTAAGTCATAATTTTTGTTTTTGTTTTTCTGCCTAACTCACTGCTTATATCAATATACTATATTTGTTGTGTTCTGCCCAAGTCAGCTGTGTGACTTAGGCAATTAAGGAGAGCTGACTTATGATCTGCCTAACTCACTGCTTATATCTTTATCTGCCCTCTGTACATTATCTGAGTGCTTTTATATACATTTGCACATGATCACAAAAGTTTTTGTGTTTCTGCCTAAGTCAGCTGTGTGATATAGGCAATTAAGGAGAGGAGACTCATGATTTTTTAAATAAAATAAGAAATACATTTTTATAGTATATTTTTTATCCCATTAGTTACAAATTCTTTCTCTTTTATTGCTACTTTCCTTTTCTAAAATCATCAGTGTTAATTTTAATCTGAAGAGCTGATGCTATTAAATTTTGTTACTTAAAGGTAGAATTTTTTTTATATAGATGATATCGACAGCCTCATAACAAAAGTGTCTAAGTAATAATTTTTTGTTTGTTTTTCTGCCTAACTCACTGCTTATATCAATATACTATATTTGTTTGTGTTTCTGCCTAAGTCAGCTGTGTGACTTAGGCAATTAAGGAGAGCTGACTTATGATCTGCCTAACTCACTGCTTATATCTTTATACTGCCCTCTGTACATTATCTGAGTGCTTTTATATACATTTGCACATGATCACATAATTTTTTTGTGTTTCTGCCTAAGTCAGCTGTGTGACTTAGGCAATTAAGGAGAGGAGACTCATGATTTTTTAAATAAAATAAGAAATACATTTTTATAGTATATTTTTTAACCCATTAGTTACAAATTCTTTCTCTTTTATTGCGACTTCCCTTTTCTAAAATCATCAGTGTTAATTTTAATCTGAAGAGCTGAATATGTTATTAAATTTTGTTACTTAAAGGTAGCATTTTTTGTATATAGATGATATCGACAGCCTCATAACAAAAGTGTTTAAGTCATAATTTTGTTTTTCTGCTTAACTCACTTCTTATATCAATATACTATATTTTTTGTGTTTCTGCCTAAGTCAGCTGTGTGACTTAGGCAATAAAGGAGAGCTGACTTATGATGATGCTCAGATCGTTTTTTTGTGTTTCTGCCTAAGTCAGCTGTGTGACTTAGGCAATTAAGGAGAGGAGACTCATGGTTTTTTAAATAAAATAAGAAATACATTTTTATAGTATATTTTTTAACCCATTTGTTACAAATTCTTTCTCTTTTATTGATACTTTCCTTTTCTAAAATTATCAGTGTTAATTTTAATCTGAAGAGCTGAAGCTATTAAATTTTGTTACTTAAAGGTAGAATTGTTTGTATATAGATGATATCGAAAGCCTCATAACAAAAGTGTCTAAGTAATAATTTTTTGTTTGTTTTTCTGCCTAACTCACTGCTTATATCAATATACTATATTTGTTTGTGTTTCTGCCCAAGTCAGCTGTGTGACTTAGGCAAATAAGGAGAGCTGACTTATGATCTGCCTAACTCACTGCTTATATCAATATACTATATTTTTTGTGTTTCTACCTAAGTCAGCTGTGTGACTTAGGCAATTAAGGAGAGCTGACTTATGATCTGCCTAACTCACTGCTTATATCTTTATCTGCCTTCTGTACATTATCTGAGTGCTTTTATATGCATTTGCACATGCTCAGATCGTTTTTGTGTGTTTCTGCCGAAGTCCGCTGTGTGACTTAGGCAATTAAGGAGAGCTGACTTATGATCTGCCTAACTCACTGCTTATATCTTTATACTGCCCACTGTACATTATCTGAGTGCTTTTATATACATTTGCACATGCTCAGATCGGGTTTTTGTGTTTCTGCCTAAGTCAGCTGTGTGACTTAGGCAATTAAGGAGAGGAGACTCATGATTTTTTAAATAAAAAAAAAAATACATTTTTAGAGTATATTTTTTAACCCATTTGTTACAAATTCTTTCTCTTTTATTGCTACTTTCCTTTTCTAAAATCATCAGTGTTAATTTTAATCTGAAGAGCTGAATATGCTATTAAATTATGTTACTTAAAGGTAGCATTTTTTGTATATAGATGATATCGACAGCCTCATAACAAAAGTGTCTAAGTCATAATTTTTGTTTTTGTTTTTCTGCCTAACTCACTGCTTATATCAATATACTATATTTTTTGTGTTTCTGCCTAAGTCAGCTGTGTGACTTAGGCAATTAAGGAGAGCTGACTTATGATCTGCTTAACTCACTGCTTATATCTTTATACTGCCCTTTGTACATTATCTGAGTGTTTTTATATACATTTGCACATGCTCGGATCGTTTTTGTGTGTTTCCGCCTAAGTCAGCTGTGTAACTTAGGCAATTAAGGAGAGGAGACTCATGATTTTTTAAATAAAATAAGAAATACATTTTTATACTATATTTTTTAACCCATTTGTTAAAAATTCTTTCTCTTTTATTGATACTTTCCTTTTCTAAAATTATCAGTGTTAACTTTAATCTGAAGAGCTGATGCTATTAAATTTTGTTACTTAAAGGTAGAATTGTTTGTATATAGATGATATCGACAGCCTCATAACAAAAGTGTCTAAGTAATAATTTTTTGTTTGTTTTTCTGCCTAACTCACTGCTTATATCAAAATACTATATTTGTTTGTGTTTCTGCCTAAGTCAGCTGTGTGACTTAGGCAAATAAGGAGAGCTGACTTATGATCTGCCTAACTCACTGCTTATATTTTTATACTGCCCTCTGTACATTATCTGAGTGCTTTTATATACATTTGCACATGATCACATAATTTTTTGTGTTTCTGCCTAAGTCAGCTGTGTGACTTAGGCAATTAAGGAGAGGAGACTCATGATTTTTTAAATAAAATAAGAAATACATTTTTATAGTATATTTTTTAACCCATTAGTTACAAATTCTTTCTCTTTTATTGCTACTTTCCTTTTCTAAAATCATCAGTGTTAATTTTAATCTGAAGAGCTGAATATGCTATTAAATTATGTTACTTAAAGGTAGCATTTTTTGTATATAGATGATATCGACAGCCTCAAAACAAAAGTGTCTAAGTCATAATTTTTGTTTTTGTTTTTCTGCCTAACTCACTGTTTATATCAATATACTATATTTGTTGTGTTCTGCCCAAGTCAGCTGTGTGACTTAGGCAATTAAGGAGAGCTGACTTATGATCTGCCTAACTCACTGCTTATATCTTTATCTGCCCTCTGTACATTATCTGAGTGCTTTTTATATACATTTGCACATGCTCAGATCGTTTTTGTGTGCTTCTGCCTAAGTCCGCTGTTTGACTTAGGCAATTAAGGAGAGCTGACTTATGATCTGCCTAACTCACTGCTTATATCTTAAAACTGCCCTCTGTACATTATCTGAGTGCTTTTATATACATTTGCACATGCTCAGATCGTTTTTTTGTGTTTCTGCCTTAGTCAGCTGTGTGACTTAGGCAATTAAGGAGAGGAGACTCATGATTTTTTAAATAAAATAAAAAATACATTTTTAGAGTATATTTTTTAACCCATTTGTTACAAATTCTTTCTCTTTTATTGCTACTTTCCTTTTCTAAAATCATCAGTGTTAATTTTAATCTGCAGAGCTGATGCTATTAAATTTTGTTACTTAAAGGTAGCATTTTTTGTATATAGATGATATCGACAGCCTCATAACAAAAGTGTCTAAGTCATAATTTTTTTTCTGCCTAACTCACTGCTTATATCAATATACTATATTTTTTGTGTTTCTGCCTAAGTCAGCTGTGTGACTTAGGCAATTAAGGAGAGCTGACTTATGATCTGCCTAACACACTGCTTATATCTTTATACTGCCCTCTGTACATTATCTGAGTGCTTTTATATACATTGGCACATGCTAAGATCGTTTTTGTGTGTTTCTGCCTAAGTCAGCTGTGTGACTGAGGCAATTAAGGAGAGGAGACTCATGATTTTTTAAATAAAATAAGAAATACATTTTTAGAGTATATTTTTTAACCCATTAGTTACAAATTCTTTCTCTTTTATTGCGACTTCCCTTTTCTAAAATCATCAGTGTTAATTTTAATCTGAAGAGCTGAATATGTTATTAAATTTTGTTACTTAAAGGTAGCATTTTTTGTATATAGATGATATCGACAGCCTCATAACAAAAGTGTTTAAGTCATAATTTTGTTTTTCTGCTTAACTCACTTCTTATATCAATATACTATATTTTTTGTGTTTCTGCCTAAGTCAGCTGTGTGACTTAGGCAATAAAGGAGAGCTGACTTATGATGATGCTCAGATCGTTTTTGTGTGTTTCTGCCTAAGTCAGCTGTGTGACTTAGGCAATTAAAGAGAGGAGACTCATGATTTTTTAAATAAAATAAGAAATACATTTTTATACTATATTTTTTAACCCATTTGTTAAAAATTCTTTCTCTTTTATTGATACTTTCTTTTTCTAAAATCATCAGTGTTAATTTTAATCTGAAGAGCTGATGCTATTAAATTTTGTTACTTAAAGGTAGAATTTTTTGTATATAGATGATATCGACAGCCTCATAACAAAAGTGTCTAAGTAATAATTTTTTGTTTGTTTTTCTGCCTAACTCACTGCTTATATCAATATACTATATTTGTTTGTGTTTCTGCCTAAGTCAGCTGTGTGACTTAGGCAATTAAGGAGAGCTGACTTATGATCTGCCTAACTCACTGCTTATATCTTTATACTGCCCTCTGTACATTATCTGAGTGCTTTTATATACATTTGCACATGATCACATAATTTTTTGTGTTTCTGCCTAAGTCAGCTGTGTGACTTAGGCAATTAAGGAGAGGAGACTCATGATTTTTTAAATAAAATAAGAAATACATTTTTATAGTATATTTTTTATCCCATTAGTTACAAATTCTTTCTCTTTTATTGCTACTTTCCTTTTCTAAAATCATCAGTGTTAATTTTAATCTGAAGAGCTGAATATGCTATTAAATTATGTTACTTAAAGGTAGCATTTTTTGTATATAGATGATATCGACAGCCTCATAACAAAAGTGTCTAAGTCATAATTTTTGTTTTTGTTTTTCTGCCTAACTCACTGCTTATATCAATATACTATATTTGTTGTGTTCTGCCCAAGTCAGCTGTGTGACTTAGGCAATTAAGGAGAGCTGACTTATGATCTGCCTAACTCACTGCTTATATCTTTATCTGCCCTCTGTACATTATCTGAGTGCTTTTATATACATTTGCACATGATCACATAATTTTGTGTGTTTCTGCCTAAGTCAGCTGTGTGACTTAGGCAATTAAGGAGAGGAGACTCATGATTTTTTAAATAAAATAAGAAATACATTTTTATAGTATATTTTTTATCCCATTAGTTACAAATTCTTTCTCTTTTATTGCTACTTTCCTTTTCTAAATCATCAGTGTTAATTTTAATCTGAAGAGCTGATGCTATTAAATTTTGTTACTTAAAGGTAGAATTTTTTTTATATAGATGATATCGACAGCCTCATAACAAAAGTGTCTAAGTAATAATTTTTTGTTTGTTTTTCTGCCTAACTCACTGCTTATATCAATATACTATATTTGTTTGTGTTTCTGCCTAAGTCAGCTGTGTGACTTAGGCAATTAAGGAGAGCTGACTTATGATCTGCCTAACTCACTGCTTATATCTTTATACTGCCCTCTGTACATTTTCTGAGTGCTTTTATATACATTTGCACATGATCACATAATTTTTTGTGTTTCTGCCTAAGTCAGCTGTGTGACTTAGGCAATTAAGAAGAGCTGACTTATGATCTACCTAACTCACTGCTTATACCAATATACTATATTGTTTGTGTTTCTGCCTAAGTCAGCTGTGTGACTTAGGCAATTAAGGAGAGCTAACTTATGATCTGCCTAACTCACTGCTTATATCAATATACTATATTGTTTGTGTTACTACCTAAGTGTGCTGTGTGACTTAGGCAATTAAGGAGAGCTGACTTATGATCTGCCTAACTCACTGCTTATATCTTTATCTGCCCTCTGTACATTATCTGAGTGCTTTTATATGCATTTGCACATGCTCAGATCGTTTTTGTGTGTTTCTGCCTAAGTCAGCTGTGTGAGTTAGGCAATTAAGGAGAGCTGACTTATGATCTGCCTAACTCACTGCTTATATCTTTATACTGCCCTCTGTACATTATCTGAGTGCTTTTATATACATTTGCACATGCTCAGATCGTTTTTTTGTGTTTCTGCCTAAGTCAGCTGTGTGACTTAGGCAATTAAGGAGAGGAGACTCATGGTTTTTTAAATAAAATAAGAAATACATTTTTATAGTATATTTTTTAACCCATTTGTTACAAATTCTTTCTCTTTTATTGATACTTTACTTTTCTAAAATTATCAGTGTTAATTTTAATCTGAAGAGCTGATGCTATTAAATTTTGTTACTTAAAGGTAGAATTGTTTGTATATAGATGATATCGAAAGCCTCATAACAAAAGTGTCTAAGTAATAATTTTTTGTTTGTTTTTCTGCCTAACTCACTGCTTATATCAATATACTATATTTGTTTGTGTTTCTGCCCAAGGCAGCTGTGTGACTTAGGCAATTAAGGAGAGCTGACTTATGATCTGGCTAACTCACTGCTTATATCAATATACTATATTTTTTGTGTTTCTACCTAAGTCAGCTGTGTGACTTAGGCAATTAAGGAGAGCTGACTTATGATCTGCCTAACTCACTGCTTATATCTTTATCTGCCTTCTGTACATTATCTGAGTGCTTTTATATGCATTTGCACATGCTGAGATCGTTTTTGTGTGTTTTTGCCGAAGTCCGCTGTGTGACTTAGGCAATTAAGGAGAGCTGACTTATGATCTGCCTAACTCACTGCTTATATCTTTATACTGCCCTCTGTACATTATCTGAGTGCTTTTATATACATTTGCACATGCTCAGATCGTTTTTTTGTGTTTCTGCCTAAGTCAGCTGTGTGACTTAGGCAATTAAGGAGAGGAGACTCATGATTTTTTAAATAAAATAAAAAATACATTTTTAGAGTATATTTTTTAACCCATTTGTTACAAATTCTTTCTCTTTTATTGCTACTTTCCTTTTCTAAAATCATCAGTGTTAATTTAGATCTGAAGAGCTGATGCTATTAAATTTTGTTACTTAAAGGTAGCATTTTTTGTATATAGATGATATCGACAGCCTCATAACAAAAGTGTCTAAGTCATAATTTTTTTTCCTGCCTAACTCACTGCTTATATCAATATAATATATTTTTTTGTGTTTCTGCCTAAGTCAGCTGTGTGACTTAGGCAATAAAGGAGAGCTGACTTATGATGATGCTCAGATCGTTTTTGTGTGTTTCTGCCTAAGTCAGCTGTGTGACTTAGGCAATTAAGGAGAGGAGACTCATGATTTTTTAAATAAAATAAGAAATACATTTTTGTAGTATATTTTTTAACCCATTTGTTACAAATTCTTTCTCTTTTATTGCTAATTTCCTTTTCTAAAATCATCAGTGTTAATTTTAATCTGAAGAGCTGATGCTATTAAATTATGTTACTTAAAGGTAGCATTTTTTTTGTATATAGATGATATCAACAGTCTCATAACAAAAGTGTCTAAGTCATAATTTTTGTTTTGTTTTTCTGCCTAACTCACTGCTTATATCAATATACTATATTTGTTGTGTTCTGCCCAAGTCAGCTGTGTGACTTAGGCAATTAAGGAGAGCTGACTTATGATCTGCCTAACTCACTGCTTATATCTTTATCGGCCCTCTCTACATTATCTGAGTGCTTTTATATACATTTGCACATGCTCAGATCGTTTTTTTGTGTTTCTGCCTTAGTCAGCTGTGTGACTTAGGCAATTAAGGAGAGGAGACTCATGATTTTTTAAATAAAATAAAAAATACATTTTTAGAGTATATTTTTTAACCCATTTGTTACAAATTCTTTCTCTTTTATTGCTACTTTCCTTTTCTAAAATCATCAGTGTTAATTTTAATCTGCAGAGCTGATGCTATTAAATTTTGTTACTTAAAGGTAGCATTTTTTGTATATAGATGATATCGACAGCCTCATAACAAAAGTGTCTAAGTCATAATTTTTTTTCCTGCCTAACTCACTGCTTATATCAATATAATATATTTTTTTGTGTTTCTGCCTAAGTCAGCTGTGTGACTTAGGCAATAAAGGAGAGCTGACTTATGATGATGCTCAGATCGTTTTTGTGTGTTTCTGCCTAAGTCAGCTGTGTGACTTAGGCAATTAAGGAGAGGAGACTCATGATTTTTTAAATAAAATAAGAAATACATTTTTGTAGTATATTTTTTAACCCATTTGTTACAAATTCTTTCTCTTTTATTGCTAATTTCCTTTTCTAAAATCATCAGTGTTAATTTTAATCTGAAGAGCTGATGCTATTAAATTATGTTACTTAAAGGTAGCATTTTTTTGTATATAGATGATATCAACAGTCTCATAACAAAAGTGTCTAAGTCATAATTTTTGTTTTGTTTTTCTGCCTAACTCACTGCTTATATCAATATACTATATTTGTTGTGTTCTGCCCAAGTCAGCTGTGTGACTTAGGCAATTAAGGAGAGCTGACTTATGATCTGCCTAACTCACTGCTTATATCTTTATCTGCCCTCTCTACATTATCTGAGTGCTTTTATATACATTTGCACATGCTCAGATCGTTTTTTTGTGTTTCTGCCTTAGTCAGCTGTGTGACTTAGGCAATTAAGGAGAGGAGACTCATGATTTTTTAAATAAAATAAAAAATACATTTTTAGAGTATATTTTTTAACCCATTTGTTACAAATTCTTTCTCTTTTATTGCTACTTTCCTTTTCTAAAATCATCAGTGTTAATTTTAATCTGCAGAGCTGATGCTATTAAATTTTGTTACTTAAAGGTAGCATTTTTTGTATATAGATGATATCGACAGCCTCATAACAAAAGTGTCTAAGTCATAATTTTTTTTCTGCCTAACTCACTGCTTATATCAATATACTATATTTTTTGTGTTTCTGCCTAAGTCAGCTGTGTGACTTAGGCAATTAAGGAGAGCTGACTTATGATCTGCCTAACACACTGCTTATATCTTTATACTGCCCTCTGTACATTATCTGAGTGCTTTTATATACATTGGCACATGCTAAGATCGTTTTTGTGTGTTTCTGCCTAAGTCAGCTGTGTGACTGAGGCAATTAAGGAGAGGAGACTCATGATTTTTTAAATAAAATAAGAAATACATTTTTAGAGTATATTTTTTAACCCATTAGTTACAAATTCTTTCTCTTTTATTGCGACTTCCCTTTTCTAAAATCATCAGTGTTAATTTTAATCTGAAGAGCTGAATATGTTATTAAATTTTGTTACTTAAAGGTAGCATTTTTTGTATATAGATGATATCGACAGCCTCATAACCAAAGTGTTTAAGTCATAATTTTGTTTTTCTTCTTAACTCACTTCTTATATCAATATACTATATTTTTTGTGTTTCTGCCTAAGTCAGCTGTGTGACTTAGGCAATAAAGAAGAGCTGACTTATGATGATGCTCAGATCGTTTTTGTGTGTTTCTGCCTAAGTCAGCTGTGTGACTTAGGCAATTAAGGAGAGGAGACTCATGATTTTTTAAATAAAATAAGAAATACATTTTTATACTATATTTTTTAACCCATTTGTTAAAAATTCTTTCTCTTTTATTGATACTTTCCTTTTCTAAAATTATCAGTGTTAATTTTAATCTGAAGAGCTGATGCTATTAAATTTTGTTACTTAAAGGTAGAATTTTTTGTATATAGATGATATCGACAGCCTCATAACAAAAGTGTCTAAGTCATAATTTTTTTTCTGCCTAACTCACTGCTTATATCAATATACTATATTTTTTGTGTTTCTGCCTAAGTCAGCTGTGTGACTTAGGCAATTAAGGAGAGCTGACTTATGATCTGCCTAACACACTGCTTATATCTTTATACTGCCCTCTGTACATTATCTGAGTGCCTTTATATACATTGGCACATGCTAAGATCGTTTTTGTGTGTTTCTGCCTAAGTCAGCTGTGTGACTGAGGCAATTAAGGAGAGGAGACTCATGATTTTTTAAATAAAATAAGAAATACATTTTTAGAGTATATTGTTTAACCCATTAGTTTCAAATTCTTTCTCTTTTATTGCGACTTCCCTTTTCTAAAATCATCAGTGTTAATTTTAATCTGAGGAGCTGAATATGTTATTAAATTTTGTTACTTAAAGGTAGCATTTTTTGTATATAGATGATATCGACAGCCTCATAACAAAAGTGTTTAAGTCATAATTTTGTTTTTCTGCTTAACTCACTTCTTATATCAATATACTATATTTTTTGGTGTTTCTGCCTAAGTCAGCTGTGTGACTTAGGCAATAAAGGAGAGCTGACTTATGATGATGCTCAGATCGTTTTTGTGTGTTTCTGCCTAAGTCAGCTGTGTGACTTAGGCAATTAAGGAGAGGAGACTCATGATTTTTTAAATAAAATAAGAAATACATTTTTATACTATATTTTTTAACCCATTTGTTAAAAATTCTTTCTCTTTTATTGATACTTTCCTTTTCTAAAATTATCAGTGTTAATTTTAATCTGAAGAGCTGATGCTATTAAATTTTGTTACTTAAAGGTAGAATTTTTTGTATATAGATGATATCGACAGCCTCATAACAAAAGTGTCTAAGTAATAATTTTTTGTTTGTTTTTCTGCCTAACTCACTGCTTATATCAATATACTATATTTGTTTGTGTTTCTGCCTAAGTCAGCTGTGTGACTTAGGCAATTAAGGAGAGCTGACTTATGATCTGCCTAACTCACTGCTTATATCTTTATACTGCCCTTTGTACATTATCTGAGTGCTTTTATATACATTTGCACATGATCACATAATTTTTCTTGTTTCTGCCTAAGTCAGCTGTGAGACTTAGGCAATTAAGGAGAGGAGACTCATGATTTTTTTAATAAAATAAGAAATACATTTTTATAGTATATTTTTTATCCCATTAGTTACAAATTCTTTCTCTTTTATTGCTAATTTCCTTTTCTAAAATTATCAGTGTTAATTTTAATCTGAAGAGCTGAATATGCTATTAAATTATGTTACTTAAAGGTAGCATTTTTTGTATATAGATGATATCGACAGCCTCATAACAAAAGTGTCTAAGTCATAATTTTTGTTTTTGTTTTTCTGCCTAACTCACTGCTTATATCAATATACTATATTTGTTGTGTTCTGCCCAAGTCAGCTGTGTGACTTAGGCAATTAAGGAGAGCTGACTTATGATCTGCCTAACTCACTGCTTATATCTTTATCTGCCCTCTGTACATTATCTGAGTGCTTTTATATACATTTGCACATGATCACAAAAGTTTTTGTGTTTCTGCCTAAGTCAGCTGTGTGATATAGGCAATTAAGGAGAGGAGACTCATGATTTTTTAAATAAAATAAGAAATACATTTTTATAGTATATTTTTTATCCCATTAGTTACAAATTCTTTCTCTTTTATTGCTACTTTCCTTTTCTAAAATCATCAGTGTTAATTTTAATCTGAAGAGCTGATGCTATTAAATTTTGTTACTTAAAGGTAGAATTTTTTTTATATAGATGATATCGACAGCCTCATAACAAAAGTGTCTAAGTAATAATTTTTTGTTTGTTTTTCTGCCTAACTCACTGCTTATATCAATATACTATATTTGTTTGTGTTTCTGCCTAAGTCAGCTGTGTGACTTAGGCAATTAAGGAGAGCTGACTTATGATCTGCCTAACTCACTGCTTATATCTTTATACTGCCCTCTGTACATTATCTGAGTGCTTTTATATACATTTGCACATGATCACATAATTTTTTTGTGTTTCTGCCTAAGTCAGCTGTGTGACTTAGGCAATTAAGGAGAGGAGACTCATGATTTTTTAAATAAAATAAGAAATACATTTTTATAGTATATTTTTTAACCCATTAGTTACAAATTCTTTCTCTTTTATTGCGACTTCCCTTTTCTAAAATCATCAGTGTTAATTTTAATCTGAAGAGCTGAATATGTTATTAAATTTTGTTACTTAAAGGTAGCGTTTTTTGTATATAGATGATATCGACAGCCTCATAACAAAAGTGTTTAAGTCATAATTTTGTTTTTCTGCTTAACTCACTTCTTATATCAATATACTATATTTTTTGTGTTTCTGCCTAAGTCAGCTGTGTGACTTAGGCAATAAAGGAGAGCTGACTTATGATGATGCTCAGATCGTTTTTTTGTGTTTCTGCCTAAGTCAGCTGTGTGACTTAGGCAATTAAGGAGAGGAGACTCATGGTTTTTTAAATAAAATAAGAAATACATTTTTATAGTATATTTTTTAACCCATTTGTTACAAATTCTTTCTCTTTTATTGATACTTTCCTTTTCTAAAATTATCAGTGTTAATTTTAATCTGAAGAGCTGAAGCTATTAAATTTTGTTACTTAAAGGTAGAATTGTTTGTATATAGATGATATCGAAAGCCTCATAACAAAAGTGTCTAAGTAATAATTTTTTGTTTGTTTTTCTGCCTAACTCACTGCTTATATCAATATACTATATTTGTTTGTGTTTCTGCCCAAGTCAGCTGTGTGACTTAGGCAAATAAGGAGAGCTGACTTATGATCTGCCTAACTCACTGCTTATATCAATATACTATATTTTTTGTGTTTCTACCTAAGTCAGCTGTGTGACTTAGGCAATTAAGGAGAGCTGACTTATGATCTGCCTAACTCACTGCTTATATCTTTATCTGCCTTCTGTACATTATCTGAGTGCTTTTATATGCATTTGCACATGCTCAGATCGTTTTTGTGTGTTTCTGCCGAAGTCCGCTGTGTGACTTAGGCAATTAAGGAGAGCTGACTTATGATCTGCCTAACTCACTGCTTATATCTTTATACTGCCCACTGTACATTATCTGAGTGCTTTTATATACATTTGCACATGCTCAGATCGTTTTTTTGTGTTTCTGCCTAAGTCAGCTGTGTGACTTAGGCAATTAAGGAGAGGAGACTCATGATTTTTTAAATAAAAAAAAAAATACATTTTTAGAGTATATTTTTTAACCCATTTGTTACAAATTCTTTCTCTTTTATTGCTACTTTCCTTTTCTAAAATCATCAGTGTTAATTTTAATCTGAAGAGCTGATGCTATTAAATTTTGTTACTTAAAGGTAGCATTTTTTGTATATAGATGATATCGACAGCCTCATAACAAATGTGTCTAAGTCATAATTTTTTTTCCTGCCTAACTCACTGCTTATATCAATATAATATATTTTTTTGTGTTTCTGCCTAAGTCAGCTGTGTGACTTAGGCAATTAAGAAGAGCTGACTTATGATCTGCCTAACTCACTGCTTATATCTTTATACTGCCCTCTGTACATTATCTGAGTGCTTTTATATACATTTGCACATGCTCAGATCGTTTTTTGTGTTTCTGCCTATATAGATGATATCAACAGTCTCATAACAAAAGTGTCTAAGTCATAATTTTTGTTTTGTTTTTCTGCCTAACTCACTGCTTATATCAATATACTATATTTGTTGTGTTCTGGCCAAGTCAGCTGTGTGACTTAGGCAATTAAGGAGAGCTGACTTATGATCTGCCTAACTCACTGCTTATATCTTTATCTGCCCTCTCTACATTATCTGAGTGCTTTTTATATACATTTGCACATGCTCAGATCGTTTTTGTGTGCTTCTGCCTTAGTCCGCTGTTTGACTTAGGCAATTAAGGAGAGCTGACTTATGATCTGCCTAACTTACTGCTTATATCTCTATACTGCCCTCTGTACATTATCTGAGTGCTTTTATATACATTTGCACATGCTCAGATCGTTTTTTTTGTGTTTCTGCCTTAGTCAGCTGTGTGACTTAGGCAATTAAGGAGAGGAGACTCATGATTTTTTAAATAAAATAAAAAATACATTTTTAGAGTATATTTTTTAACCCATTTGTTACAAATTCTTTCTCTTTTATTGCTACTTTCCTTTTCTAAAATCATCAGTGTTAATTTTAATCTGCAGAGCTGATGCTGTTAAATTTTGTTACTTAAAGGTAGCATTTTTTGTATATAGATGATATCGACAGCCTCATAACAAAAGTGTCTAAGTCATAATTTTTTTTCTGCCTAACTCACTGCTTATATCAATATACTATATTTTATGTGTTTCTGCCTAAGTCAGCTGTGTGACTTAGGCAATTAAGGAGAGCTGACTTATGATCTGCCTAACACACTGCTTATATCTTTATACTGCCCTCTGTACATTATCTGAGTGCTTTTATATACATTTGCACATGCTAAGATCGTTTTTGTGTGTTTCTTCCTAAGTCAGCTGTGTTACTGAGGCAATTAAGGAGAGGAGACTCATGATTTTTTAAATAAAATAAGAAATACATTTTTAGAGTATATTTTTTAACCCATTAGTTACAAATTCTTTCTCTTTTATAGCTACTTCCCTTTTCTAAAATCATCAGTGTTAATTTTAATCTGAAGAGCTGAATATGCTATTAAATTTTGTTACTTAAAGGTAGCATTTTTTGTATATAGATGATATCGACAGCCTCATAACAAAAGTGTCTAAGTCATAATTTTGTTTTTCTGCTTAACTCACTGCTTATATCAATATACTATATTTTTTTGTGTTTCTGCCTAAGTCAGCTGTGTGACTTAGGCAATAAAGGAGAGCTGACTTATGCTGATGCTCAGATCGTTTTTGTGTGTTTCTGCCTAAGTCAGCTGTGTTACTTAGGCAATTAAGGAGAGGAGACTCATGATTTTTTAAATGAAATAAGAAATACATTTTTATAGTATATTTTTTAACCCATTTGTTGCAAATTCTTTCTCTTTTATTGCTACTTTCCTTTTCTAAAATCATCAGTGTTATTTTTAATCTGAAGAGCTGATGCTAATAAATTTTCTTACTTAAAGGTAGAATTTTTTGTATATAGATGATATCGACAGCCTCATAACAAAAGTGTCTAAGTCATAATTTTGTGTTTCTGCCTGACTCACTGCTTATATCAATATACTATATTTTTTTGTGTTTCTGCCTAAGTCAGCTGTGTGACTTAGGCAATTAAGGAGAGCTGACTTATGATCTGCCTAACTCACTGCTTATATCAATATACTATATTTTTTGTGTTTCTACCTAAGTCAGCTGTGTGACTTAGGCAATTAAGGAGAGCTGACTTATGATCTGCCTAACTCACTGCTTATATCTTTATCTGCCCTCTGTACATTATCTGAGTGCTTTTATATACATTTGCACATGCTCAGATCGTTTTTGTGTGTTTCTGCATAAGTCCGCTGTGTGACTTAGGCAATTAAGGAGAGCTGACTTATGATCTGCCTAACTCACTGCTTATATCTTTATACTGCCCTCTGTACATTATCTGAGTGCTTTTATATACATTTGCACATGCTCAGATCGTTTTTTTGTGTTTCTGCCTAAGTCAGCTGTGTGACTTAGGCAATTAAGGAGAGGAGACTCATTATTTTTTAAATAAACTGAGAAATACATTTTTATAGTATATTTTTTAACCCATTTGTTACAAATTCTTTCTCTTTTATTGCTACTTTCCTTTTCTAAAATCATCAGTGTTAATTTTAATCTGAAGAGCTGATGCTATTAAATTTTGTTACTTAAAGGTAGCATTTTTTTGTATATAGATGATATCGACAGCCTCATAACAAAAGTGTCTAAGTCATAATTTTTGTTTTGTTTTTCTGCCTAACTCACTGCTTATATCAATATACTATATTTGTTTGTGTTTCTGCCTAAGTCAGCTGTGTGACTTAGGCAATTAAGAAGAGCTGACTTATGATCTGCCTAACTCACTGCTTATATCTTTATACTGCCCTCTGTACATTATCTGAGTGCTTTTATGTACATTTGCACATGCTCAGATCGTTTTTTTGTGTTTCTGCCTAAGTCAGCTGTGTAACTTAGGCAATTAAGGAGAGCTGACTTATGATCTGCCTAACTCACTGCTTATATCTTTATACTGCCCTCTGTGCATTATCTGAGTGCTTTTATATACATTTGCACATGCTCAGATCGTTTTTGTGTGTTTCTGCCTAAGTCCGCTGTGTGACTTAGGCAATTAAGGAGAGCTGACTTATGATCTGCCTAACTCACTGCTTATATCTTTATACTGCCCTCTGTACATTATCTGAGTGCTTTTATATACATTTGCACATGCTCAGATCGTTTTTTTGTGTTTCTGCCTAAGTCAGCTGTGTGACTTAGGCAATTAAGGAGAGGAGACTCATGATTTTTTAAATAAAATAAAAAATACATTTTTATAGTATATTTTTTAACCCATTAGTTACAAATTCTTTCTCTTTTATTGCTACTTTCCTTTTCTAAAATCAGCAGTGTTAATTTTAATCTGAAGAGCTGAATATGCTATTAAATTATGTTACTTAAAGGTAGCATTTTTTGTATGTAGATGATATCGACAGCCTCATAACAAAAGTGTCTAAGTCATAATTTTTGTTTTTGTTTTTCTGCCTAACTCACTTCTTATATCAATATACTATATTTTTGTGTGTTTCTGCCTAAGTCAGCTGTGTGACTTAGGCAATTAAGGAGAGCTGACTTATGATCTGCCTAACTCACTGCTTATATCTTTATACTGCCCTTTGTACATTATCTGAGTGTTTTTATATACATTTGCACATGCTCAGATCGTTTTGGTGTGTTTCTGCCTAAATCAGCTGTGTAACTTAGGCAATTAAGGAGAGGAGACTCATGATTTTTTAAATAAAATAAGAAATACATTTTTATAGTATATTTTTTAACCCATTTGTTACAAATTCTTTCTCTTTTATTGATACTTTCCTTTTCTAAAATTATCAGTGTTAATTTTAATCTGAAGAGCTGATGCTATTAAATTTTGTTACTTAAAGGTAGAATTTTTTTTATATAGATGATATCGACAGCCTCATAACAAAAGTGTCTAAGTAATAATTTTTTGTTTGTTTTTCTGCCTAACTCACTGCTTATATCAATATACTATATTTTTTGTGTTTCTACCTAAGTCAGCTGTGTGACTTAGGCAATTAAGGAGAGCTGACTTATGATCTGCCTAACTCACTGCTTATATCTTTATACTGCCCTTTGTACATTATCTGAGTGCTTTTATATACATTTGCACATGCTCAGATCGTTTTTGTGTGTTTCTGCCTAAGTCAGCTGTGTGACTTAGGCAATTAAGGAGAGCTGACTTATGATCTGCCTAACTCACTGCTTATATCTTTATCTGCCCTCTGTACATTATCTGAGTGCTTTTATATACCGTTGCACATGCTCAGATCGTTTTTTGTGTTTGCAATTAAGGAGAGGAGACTCGTGATTTTTTAAATAAAATAAGTAATACATTTTTATAGTATATTTTTAGTCGCGTGGATGCGACTATATAGTTCACTATGTCGGTCGGTCGGTCTGTCTGTCGGTCCGGTATCACTATGCGTTTTATCGCTTTTCTGTACTTTTTGAACTGTTTTGATGTACAGAAAAGTTTTAAAGTACATTACTTTTTGAAAGTATATTTTTTCTGAGAGCACGCGACTTATGGCTGTTCGCCTTGTTAGATTTGGGAGAGAACTTTTTCTTCATTGACTGTTCTCAAACATATCAGACGAGTAACCAATGTCGTAATGTTGATTACTTAATATATTCATGCAGTACCGGTGTCCGATTACTTCATTGTGTAAATAAATACGTTTTTAATGTTAAATTAACCTTTGCTTTACTTTGGGTATTCTAAAAGTGAAATACCATTAAACTTCACAATTGAAGTTTATTATTCTTAGAAATTAAGATAATTTTACAATGAACTTACCGATTCAGAATCATTTACAGACACGTGTAAGTCTGCTAAGCAAAACTTAAATTCAGAAATGGACTGACATTCGTCGAAGTGTCCAAGTGCAACCCAGTTACCAACGAGAAGACCGGCTGGTAGCTTCCCTGTTGCATCGTCAGACATGCTGGTAAACGAACCTTTCAAACAAGAAAAAAAAAGTGGAAAAAAAATACAATAGAGAATGTTGACGCGTTTTTCATGTATGAGAGACAAGGTTGACGCGTTTTCAGAAACATGATTGGGTTAGATTCGTATTTATGAAACTTAAATTAAAACAGACAAGACGTACATACATAAGCTGTGGGTGTATTTGAAATCTGTATACCACATACGATTAATTGGTAGACACATTTTGCATTCCATACTTGCCTAACTGTTTACCAAATAGTAATTGTTGTCCAATGGCATTCCATACTTACCGAAACTTTTACCAAATAATAACTGTAGATCCACTTGGCATTCCGTACTTTCAACAACGTTTACGAATGTGGCAACTGATAGTATTATTAGGTGAAACGAACACATTTTTAACAAATTAATTTCGAACAATAATGCATTACAGTAGACAAAATTATTGAGAAAACAAAACTAAATCACAGTCTAAAAAATAAGCAGAATTATTGCAGAATGGTACAAAAATTCAGTCATTATGCCATGCGATGATTTAGTGGCTTCCAATATAATCTTTCCCTGGATTTATACAAGTTCACAAAGACATCATCAGTACCAGCATTTTCAATAGTTAAGAATAGATATCTGATATCAAGTTTAATCTGAGGGGCATCGCTTTCCAGTACACGAAGAGCAACAGTGTAACCTTACCGATAAGGTTGAACTTAAAACAAAATACAGAATTACATGACATATTATGCATGAGCATTATACCTGACCCTTAAGGTGTTTATAGGTAATTAAGCATAATAGTTGAAAATTAACAGTACTGGGAAAATGTGGCGAGCTATTTTACCAAAATTATTAAATAGTTTAAAAACCGGATATAGACCGCCGCACAGTGGGCCAGAATTGGTTCAAAGTGTGCCAAAAGTCTATACGCATGAATAAATACTGACTACGTTAATTTTTAATGGATCTAAAAGGTTTTCAGAACCGTAGAATTTAATGGAAGTATTTTTAAATTCATTCTCTACCTGTAAGAGTTGAGTCGTTTCTTTCTTGAATTGCAGGTGTAGGCCTATAAGGTCGGCAAAATCGCGAGGAAGTATCTTTCTAAATTTTCAACTAGGCCTACTTCTGTAATTTCTTCTTTTCTTTCCTGAACAATTCGAAGTACAGTTTTGTCCAGCAAGCTTTGAAGGGGTACTCTTGCCAAATCTTCTTTAACCGTTATATTGTTTGGGTAGCATTTATGCTTAGCCTCACTCAAGTTGTTATCAGGTGGGTAAATATCTGTATGTTTGCCTTTTGCAGCCAACCTGTTTGGTATGACTGTTTTGTCATATCAGTTTCAACTAAAAGTGACAAAGCTTCTTCACTTGTAAACTTGATCGGTTCTGGTTTTTTTTTCGGGTAGGCCTATTACCTTTCTTATTTTAGCTGGTCTTGATTGTGTAAGCATTGCAAACTTCAGCACATATTTTAAATGTCAATTTTGCTTATAGACTTGTGATGCAGCATAGGGAAGTTCTTCTGGTTCTCCGACTACCAATAGTAATAGCTGATGAAATGAACTTTGTGACGGCCATACTTGTACCATCTTCTTCGTAAATAATAAAGAAAATGGTTTGATATTTTTAGTAGACTCCATAAGTTCTTTTGGTATGTTCTCGTCATTCCTTCCTTACATTGTAATGTAAACGCAATTCACGTAAACATACATTGCAGGCTAGTTCAGGGTTGGTACTAAACCAGCCGAATGGACAGCTTCAAAGTTGTATTTTGATATGGAGGCCATGTTACCTGTACCTACACTTGCTTGTTCCCACACTGGTAGCATTCCATTTTCCAATACAGACGCGTCGTGGAAAGGTTTTCTCTTCGTCAAGTTCGTGCGATTGCGGTACATCAATGTGTGTCAATGAATGTTATACATTTATTTTAAAACGGCACGCATAGGGACATTTAAATCGCTTCCTATATGCAATGTCGCAAATTGTCGCAGCCAAATTTGGTATTAACGTAAAGCTCAATCATCGCTCGAAATATTAATGTCAAAATTAGCGCGCGAATCGACGCGAATTCAAACTATTTTAGTAGTTTTACTTTAAAAAGACGATTTATTGGTATTTTTTGGCTATATTTGGCGACTTTTAACCACAAAATAAAGCAATAATGGAAATTTTATTTTTACTTCCTAATATGATTAAAAACAAACAAAAATTCCATGCAATATCAAATCCATTGCTTTTTTCTAGAAAAAATAACAGCGAATTTATCAAAACTGTTCTTTTTGCTCATTTTAAAGATGTATTGTCCCTTTGACTAATTCCAAAACATTTTTTTTTTTTAATTTCGAAAAAAAGTGGGTCATTTTGAAGTATCATAATAGTATGTATCACCAAAAATTAGTCAAAAAAATAATAATTTAACCGAAATACAGATGTTTTTTTGTTCAAAAAATAACTTTGACTTCCAGTCAAAGTTTTCAATCAAAACATATCCCATAATGCAATGCGCTTGTTTGGCTACTCTGTATGCATAATCATAAAACTTCCTTGCGATCTGTGTGAAAACACCTTCTCGACCGTGATGAGTTGTAAACAATCCTAATTAGCATCTAGACTTGCCCCAAGTCTGTATTGTTTTTTTTTTTATTTATTTGTTTTTATTTCGACCGCGATTTTTGTCTGAAAATACAGACTTGTGAAACACGTTTAGAAATCGATTTGCAGACCGCAAACATCCGATAAGAATGACGTAGGTTATCATACCGTATTTGGCTATATGGGGCGGGCGGTATTTAAATATGGATTTCGAATCAACCAATGATCATTTTGTTTAAAAATGAAAAAGATCGAGTACGTACAGTGCTGAATGTACGATCGAGACTGTTGAAATATGAAATCGTGTTGCCAAGTTGTTTTGTTTATTAATTGTTTAGTCCTTAGCCTAGGCCTCCTTCGTAGGTCCTACTCAACTCGCAAGTATGACCTGCCAAATAAAACGCCAATAAGGTAGGCCTACATAATACCACCACCGGCACACAACAGGATTCACACACAACAGACAGGGCTATACACCACTACACAGAATTGAACAGGACAGGGTCTGGGTGGGAATTAAATCAAATTATCTCCGCGCGTAATATTAAATCAGGGAGATGTAAATTACATCTCCCTGATTAAATGATCCATATAAAATCCTTTCTAGCCTTCAGAAACTTTCATCAATGTACCCAAGTACACATTGTCTAAACGTTACATAGCGCATGCGTACCATCTTAGTTGTTGAGTCTTTGAAATTCTGAAATATGAACATTAAAACAGTGTACGAGTGAGTAGCCAATCGCATGCAGCTGAACCTATTCAACCGGATAATCTATGCACCAAGAATTCTTGGTGTCAAACCACGTGACTTTTGCGTGTTTCCACAGACGGAGTTTCCAAACTCAAGTAATACACGTATGAAACGCCATATGTGCAAAAATATTTATATTTTTACTAATATTAAGAAAAAACTCCGTCTGGAGCCCAGACTAATTAGCATCATGCATAATGCATACTCATGGTTTGAAATCTTTGTTTAATTTCGCTTGCGACGATTTCTCAGACGAAATGTAATCTAATTAATTTACCTGTTAATTACGTAAACTGTTGTTTTTGGCTCGAATTTTCGACTTAAAGTGAATAACTTTAATATTACTTTGATATGGCCAATTTAAATTTAGAATATTTTTTTTCTTCATTTTTTGTGTTTCAAGGGACAATACATCTTTAAGTAAAATGTCATGGTTTCTTCCAGTTTCATTGGTTACAAGACACTATTAAAATTTACAAAATATAAAATTATTAGTGGATTTATATAATTTAAGATGTCTTCTTCCTAATCCAATATTTAAAAAATTGGATTGCAACATTTACCAATTTGGACTTTTGGCACACTTTGAATTGATTCTGGCCCACTGTGCGCCGCCTATTGACCATCATTAAAACAAACCTTAGATAGAATAGTAGGCCTACAGTAGTATAATCATGAATATTTATGAATCACACAACTGGAACGTACCAGATGACCTTTGATCTCTAGTAACATGACAAAAAAGTATACTGTAATGGCATACACTGTTCAATATATAACAGGTATTATTGATTACGACATTCAGTAAGAGTACAGAGGTAGGAAGTTACCGAAATGCATTGAGACATGCGTAGACCTTACTGTATTGATACCATTCAAATAATCTGTTTAAATTGAAAAAAAAAATCCCTTATCTTTTAATTAACTGTTCTTTTAATTTGCATTTCACACATTAACTGAACACTATGATAATCACTGAAATTAGATACAATTACAGTGTTTCAATATATTTTGTTAGAGCTTCTATTTTTCCTAGTTTGCTATTTCATCTGAAATGTGAAAATGTAATTAACACCTCATTTTACATTTAAAAAAACAATATATTAAAACAAAATTATAATTGTATTACTGTAACAATTGTATCGGCCTACTATTTATGACACTGGCCTATGATAGCTAGATAGAATTGTAATGTGTTAAATAGAAATGTAATCAACATGAACCAGAATTTTAGTATTTTTTTTATTTTATTATCTACATGACATGTAAGTATCGATGTTTGCGCATGCTCAAACACGTATATTTAAACGTTTTAATCGACCATTTCTTCCTCTTAATATTGCTTGGTTCCCAACGTAAGCACAACGTCTTAACCAATCACGACCGATGGATTATTCGAACTGTCGCTTGCCATTGGTCAAAACTTCGACGATTAAAAAAAAAGTCTAAGCAACAGCAAATAATGCCTTTATAACCACAGAGAGATAAGTTATGTTTGATAAACATAAAACCCAATAACTGGGTTAACAAAACATGTAGGGCCGCCAAAACCGTTTGATATGCTAGTTTACCGTCTTACACAAACGTAGTGTTGAATGTTGAACATTAATTTAATCCATATAACCTACGGTATAGGCTGTGAAACAAACATTATTGACTGCTAAAAATATATTTTGTTTTTTTTATCCTAACTACTTATATAAAAACGTTTGACTGTCGTGTTGTAAGTATATACACTGTACACTCTTAACTTCTATGTACATCCTTAAAGTGTTTAAGTTAACTATTATTTATAAGAACACGGTGCGCGTGACCATTAAATACAAAGCCATAATTATTTCCCCAAAATAGATATTATTGTACGTGTATTGCGAAATATCCGTTGTCATTATACAGAATGGGTATAGACTATACCTCCAAGGCCTGTTAGTAAATTCAGCTAGGCCCCTCATTGTTAACAACTTGATAGGCCTAGCTTAACAATGAGCATATCTTTTTATTCGAATATTCATTTGCTTAGTTTTGGCATTCAGCATATTATGGTATGACATCTTATATAGCCTACAAAATGGATTTCTCGAAAACATCAATTTGTTATTTTGTTTTAGCATATTGATGACGTGTGTATGGCAGACAACATTCTAATGATAGTTCTAAATTATGCGTTATTCCACGCTTATCAGAAGTACGTACTTGAACTCTATGTTTAAATCGAATTAATAAATGATATCCTCATATCCATATCCTCCATATGTGCTTATGTGTCCACCATTCAGTGGAAGGCTGTATACTTTATTTAAATCATGACGAAAAAATACTTCAGTCACGATTGGCGTGATGTGACGTGTTGAGTTTAATTTTAAAAAGAGCAACCATTATGTTTAAATCCTGGTACGCTATCTTTGTGCGCCGCCTCATTCAGTTTTTGGCAATCTTTCCTGATTAAACACTACAGTTGGCGCACAATATTGATGTCTGTTCTTCCATGCATAAGTATCAACATTAAAAATAATCTTCAAATCGGCGGATCAAAAACCAAGGTTTCATATCCAGGTGGCTTATAGCAACTATGCAATTGCACTTGATGTGTTGTGGATTTACTCGACTGTGTTTTCTTCACCGACTCTGGTTTATTGTCACGTGGTATAGGGTCACCATTCATAGTCTCGTAAGTGAATGCACTTTGAACTGATTGTATCCCATTGGATACGGGATTTAAGGTCAAAGGTAAATAGTCTCTTCCTTGCTGATGATGTCTATGTCTTGTTCCTCCTGGAATATCTTCGTTCGTGTCCATTAGGTAATTTATATTTTGGAAGTTTTGTTCGCTTATTTTTCGTTCTTTCTCTCTTACTATGGCTTTTTTCTTTGTTTTATGGATGGAATGACGACAGACGAAACATAAAGTCACAATGATTACGACACTGATGACACCTATCATGCACCCAAGCATTGTGTCAACTTTGTCAAAAAAGTTTTTGTTTTCAATTATATCTGTTGGTTTAAAGAAATAGAGAATTGAAATGAAACACAATTTACACAAGTAACACATCGTATGGGAAATAAACAAACATGCATTAGATAAAAAAAAGAAGAGAGATAGCTTACCGCAATCCTGTTCATCTAATGATAATTTGTGGCAGTCTACAATTCCATTACATACAAGGTGTTTATCTATACAAATCTCATCATTACATGAGAAATTTATTGTTTCATTACAAGGACCTGAAAAAGAGGTGTATATGTTACGTCATTATTTCGACGAATCATGGAAAAAAAATAAAAATAATAATATTCGTTCTTATATAGCGCCTACTGCACAACACTTCACATTATTACCCCAGTCATTTTTTATGATCAAACACGTATGGAAACATACTCCCGTAATGCATCACAACTTTGTGTTTGATCTAGCCGGGTGGAGAGAGGTAAAATGAATCAGAGACAATTTAGTTCAGGTGAGCTAATGTCGTCATCGTCTTCAAATATTCCTCGCATGCGCAAATCGTCGCAAAGCTGAAATATTTCTTGATCTTTACAACCTGATATAGAAACATAAATCTTACCATCTCTATAAGTTGAATAAATAATCCTGAACGAACTTCTTCTACCGTTTCCATTCGCTTTAAATCTAACGAACGCTTTACTCGTTATCATTGCTACATAAGGGGCCGACGTACTACAGTATCGCACTCTTTGCAGATTTGGAGATTCTTTGATAGAATCACTGCTCAAACGTTCATACAGAGTGATAGAATTATCTTCACAACTATGAGGTACTCTAAGGTTAAACATGTCAAATTGAAATAATAGCTAAAGAAAGAAAGAAAAATATACGTTTAGGACTAATAATGACAATGAGACTGATGTAGTGCGACGTGTGCGTGTAAAGCTCTGTCTACACTATATCAAACTTCATGTGATGTTTCCATATATGGACACGACGACGCCATTAAACTACCATATTTGGGCATATCACAATTTTTTTTAAACTGGTTTGATAGTGTAGACAGAGCTTAACATAAGACAGACCTATGTTTCTATACCTTGTAACCTAACGCTCTTGGCCAAATTATCCAGACGCACTCCAGTTCATCATCTGCTGAAAAACCCGACATATTATATAAATTATGGAAATCCGACGATGAAATAATTCCATCTTGTTCTTCTAGCATAAAAACGCAATCTGAATAGTTAAATGCAATAAACAAATAGTTAAACGCAATAATACATAGTTAAACGCAATCTAAATGGTTAAGAAAATAATTCAATTTTGTTAGACTTATGCTATGATTTGAAAGCTATTAAAGCTTGGTTCCCATTGGGACAAAACACAAAGGCGTAAGTGTATCACAAGTAACTTCTTGACCAATCACGACGCGATGGATCATCTGATTGTGCGATTGCAATTGGTCAATCGTCTCTATTCTGTTGCGCCTACGCACATCAAAGTGAGAACCAAGTTTAAGAAACTATTATTACACAAAATTATTGTTTAATTTGAATTTGAATTCTTTTAAAATTACCTGGTTCTGGTGGCTCGGGTGGTGGTTCAACTAGACAGAAAACAAAAAGAAATGAATTGGTACTGAATAACAAATAAATGACGTAGCGTCCTATGGTCCATGCCACGACCAACAAAACATAAAGAGGTCCCAGTAGACGCAAATCGAAAACTCCAATGATCAACTGTATAGTTAGTAGTGATTGTTGTATTTTGACATGAATAATATTAACTGACCTTTTATATATTCATAAGAAGCGTGAAATCCTTCTCCATCGATCATATCATCAGCTATAAAATGTGCCCAGGCATATCTACCAGTCGTTCTGAAGGGAGAAGGCTTTCCACTGCCACAGAATTTACCAAGAAGCGGCGAGAATCCAAACATACCATCTCTGATTTCTAACCTATCAAACTTACAATTTTCTGATGATTCCATTGAAAGGGCAGTTGGAAAAGAAAATTCAACAACGTAATTTTCGGGGGCTGAAAATTTGAAAATAATTTAAAGATAATAATAAAGAGCACTAGAAAAGTTGGTCTCATAAAAATAAATTGTCGATAACTTTTTTTACAGTACCTACCTTTAAACAAATATACTTGCTCATCGTTCGTGATATATTCCTCTGGGTAAAAAGGACTATAAAAACTTCCAGACATACCGGTATCATTCGAAAATTCTTCGTAATAAGGCGGTTCTAGATAGTAACCAGGATAGGGAAAATCTGATTCCATCGAAGGATTTTCATCCCCTAAAAGAAAATATAAACATACTTTCATTCTGTAGCTTAAGCTCTGTCTGCACTATCACATTTTTATTTGACGAAAAAGTATGATGTAGTGATATACCAAAATATGGTAGTGATATACCAAAATATGGTAGTGATATACCAAAATATGGTAGTGATATGACATCATCATGTCCATGTATGGGCACATACGAGCTTTAGGCTCAATACTATTTTAAACTGTTCCGACAACAATATAGTAAATGTGTAGCGTTACAATAATAGTATGCTTATTCTTTCCTTTAAACATAAGTGTCAAAATCAAAGACCCTCGGTTTTCTAGTCTAAATCGAGTGAAAATGTGAAATAAAATTAAACTTTACCTCCGACAATTTGGCTTGAACCATGGAAGATGAGTAAAGATATCACTGCTGCAAGAAATAAACAAATTAGTTTTCAAATACACAAGTTGTTTATGTTCGATAGCTAGTAGTTAGAAGATAAATCAACGATTATTACATTTTTTTACACTTCACGCGCGCAAGGGGGTAAGCGCAACGCACATGAGTTGATCAATCGCAATCGACAGTTCTGATAAACCGCTCGTGGTTACTAAGCGAATGTTTGATACTTAGCAAAAAAAGTGCAGAAAGCGACAGCAAGGGGCACACATATCACTAGACCTAGCCTAGTAAGTCTACACCATCATAATTGCGACTCACAGAGATAGACATACAAACTGGCACGTACGTAATCTATTGTTTTAATCACTAATTTCTGCAATTTAATAACGGCCATCAATTTAATGGCAAAAGTCGTATTCTACTCATGGTAAATGCTTTCACCATTATCAACAATACCGACTGCCATTCGTCATAACAAATCTGAAACATTATTTTATGAGCAACAACAATTTTAATGGATTTTATTTCTTATCTTTATATTTATGTCGTAAACGTAATTGAAAGAACATTCATCAGACGTCATAAAAGCCATTGCTAAAATAAGGAATACAATGCCATAATGACAGTAGTTTAAAAAGCTGACGTCACTCAATATTGAGAATTAAATTGAAACTATACTATCAAACTAGTTGCGATGTCTCCAAATATCGTAGTGATATGCCCAAATATGGTAGTGATATGACATCATCATGTCCATATATGGGCAAATAACATTTTTTGTCACATAGCGTTTGATAGTGTTATAGACGACGTATATAGTTATGAAATCATAAGAACCCCTATCATAGGGTAGGAAGGAGGGGTTACCGTGCACCCCCAATATGTATTTTTTTAACGTAAATTTGTACTACTAGAGGGTGAGCTCGCTTCGCTCGCTCCCCCTCTAGGAAGTGTAGACGATGGTTCTCGGAATGACAATGTTCTCCTTATACATTTTCTGTCGGTTACCATTATTAAAAATGCTTGACATTCGTAAAACTGAACTACTTTGTTTCACAGTGTTTTAGATGATTAATAACATTTTAAAGTATAGTTTTTATTGTTTGGTAGGGCCCTTTGGGGAGGCGGAGGTCATTTGAGGGAGGTGCTTATTCGAGGGACATATGTTAAATTTTTTAGTTCTAATAATATGGTAACATTTATAATCAAATGAAATCCTCTCATAGATATGAAAAGTGGTAAAAAAGAATAACAAATGCTTGGTAAATTGCAGATAACAGTGCGGTGAATTCTACTACAAATAGTATAATTGTGTTATTATAAATATGTGGATGGACGTTTATTAGATAGTTGGGTTGTGGGGGGGGGGGGGGTTATTATTCAAAGTGATGTTTTATTGGAGAGGCGTTTATTCAAATGAATACCATCCTAATAATTATTAATACATTATTTAATTTAATCATCTTTTGAAACTAACTGCCGTGACAGAGTGGGCCCAAGAAAGAAGACATTACGGCTTGCAACATGGGCAGACATCTCGGTCCTAACGGGACACAGGAAGATAGCCTACAGTTATTCCTGCAAGCTTACTCAATAAAACTCAGCTATCGAGATTTCACTCGAAAAATGTCTTATCAAATCTCCCTATGTAATTTTATAATACTATTCCCCACAATATATTCTGATTCTTTATGGCGTATATTTAATTTGATCTTGATTAATTTGCAGTATAATTCCTATTATTTAACTACTGTACCTTCACACACGTGTGGTATGTTTTAAAATAAACAAAAAACTGAAATGGCTATGATTAATGGCCAATTTTTTTTTCGTCTTCCAAAGGGACACTGTATTGATTGATGGAAAGTGCCTGTTTCCAGTCACCTTTAGGGTCAAATCTATTATTTTAACTGCTCCCTTGTGTATAAAAGAGAGAAAATATTTGAAACTAAGGTGAACTTATCTTAAACCCGGAAATTACTTTGACCGGGAAGAATTGAAATTGAGAGGAAAATCCAATGTTGAAATCATAAATGTTGTTAAAAAACTCTTTATAATATCTTCCTAAGATATAAATATGGAACAATAGCGTCGGCGTGCACACTAATGTTATCAAATCTACGTTTCGCGGTACATCTCGGATAGATAAGGTAGGTATCCAAGGCGGAGATTTGTACCAAAGTTTTTGCATTGTGCTCGCCTATGTCAGAATTAACCATAATTTATATATAGATAAAAGGGACACATTTGAAACCCAAGTTGTTTGTATTGTTCAAAATAATTCCTCGACCTCGAGTTCGTTAAACGGGAAAGCGTCCCTTAATAAAGGTGTAACACAGTTTACCAAAATAAAACTAATAGTAATACATTAAATACATTTGGAAAAAACGTTAAACACACAATTGTTACGAAGTTGAATCCTTTCATTATTGAAATATATAATCATATCTGCTACATTTTTTACTTAACATGTCAGAAGTTGATATTTTGTAAAGTTTCGGGTTTACAAAAGGATATAGTATCGTTTATATTACAGTATATTATTGATGTCATCTATAATATACACAGTATCTGTTATATTAGCATCAGCTACGTGACGCCACTGTCTACTATAGGCATTAATATGTCTACACAGGTATATTTGTCAAAGGGTATTCATATTTCATTTTACAATAACTGTTCTTTATTATGAACAACGGTCAAAATGGGGTTTGAATACTAGCTATACTATTACTATTACTATTCTCAGTAGGCATCTATATCCATGATATTTACACTACCATAGGCAAATTCTGTAATACAGCATCACATGTGTATCACACGTTACCCCTGTATCATGAGCAAAAGCCTAACTCATGATACAGGTGTCATATGTGACACAATTTTAATACGATACTGGACATATATGTCGAGATATAGATCCTCAGTTTGTTTGTATAACAGTATAAAAAGTATAACATTAACACGTCAAGTGTCTACCAAACATTATTACTGAATATAGTAGAAAATTAATATGTAATGACGGATATACTATATATTGATTAAGTAGAATGATGATTGATTAGAACAATTAAAATAAAGCCAAGAAATAAATCATAGACAGACACACTGTCATAAAACTTATGATTTAGAGTGATTTATATTTTAATATATTATACAGTAGGCCTTTTTAGCTTGACACACATGGTTGCGTCAAATGGAAAAGCAGAAACAAGAACATGCACCCAACTAAGTAATATTTTATCAAAACTCATATATGCATGACTGTGTTAATTGGTAAGGGGTGACCGTTACCGAATTGCCACATCAAACTTGGTAGAAGTGGGTCGTTGCCGGGGTCTTAAAGATAATACTCAAATAATATTATTGAAAGCGCAATTAGTCACGCGCACTTGAATAGGCAATAAGCTAAACTTTCGTCTCCCCACTCTTTGTTCAAATTTATATCATGAATTACGCGATTTAAAGCCTTTTGGGCGCAAAGTGTTCTGTACATTATAGTATTATTGTATATTAACATCAAAACGTCGACAATGCTACGAATGACATTAACAAACAGAACAACATGTGACACACTAAGTATCCTAGGGACACACATCACAATATATTCAAGAAAAATTAACTTAAAACTACTAGGAGTTACTGCGATGTTGTCGATCCCATTTAGCCGGAAATTGCATTTGACGTTGCCAGACTCCGTGCTTTTAAGTTATTGCATCATTACCAGTTAGCCTAGGCTCTAGACCGTAAATTAGTAAAAAGATTAACATTTTGGCACATATGGCGCTTCATGCGTATAACACATAAGCTTGACAAACATCGAAACACTAACATAACACAGGACAATAACTAAAAACTCATTTTCAGAACTCTGTCTCTAACATTTCTTTGCTATTTAATAAACCATAGTCGCGCATGCGCATGCTTTCAATGATCATATTCGAAAGGCCGAATTCAAATTGCTACAGATTAAATATTATTAATAATACTTAATGATAACGTAAGCCTGCAGGAGTAGATACATATTTAAAGTGCATACATTTAATTCCACAAACTGTTGATTTTACAGAGCCCTACAGCAAGAATGTATTAAATTTATTGAAGTTTAAAATATTCTATAATTTCCATAAATATTCCGGTATAATTATAATGGTTTGGTCATCATTTATTTAGTTTTCTGTAATGAAATCCCATCAGAGACGACTGTTTGCCGTCACCTCTACGTCACCATGCTATGTACTTATTATAAGTTACTAAAAATAGATATTTAAACATTTAAAGATGCACCGTCGTCTCATCGAAAAAAAACATTTATGCATTTAAACACAGTAATGCGAATTGCTTATATAAAAAACATACGATCAACCAAATCAATTTTGGTTGCCTTAGACATAAAAAGATTAATTTTAAAAAAATCCATAGGCACCGATGATGTTGCTGATCGTAGGTACTGTATATCCTAACTGACCATACCAGACTCTACTCGTATCTAGATGACTGTCAATAATCAGTTACGATTTACCTAATGACAGCTGAATAATCGGCTGCAATATCTATAACATTCTTTTACTAATCTTAACCAAAGTAAAAATGAAGTTTATATACATTTGGACACGAAATAATAAATCTTTTTATATGAGATATCGTACTGTAGGTTTCTTGGTCATACATCCTCACCGGCTATGTTATCTGTTATTTATGAACGACATTATTAAAGATTAGAATTCTTTTTATTCATCCATTGGTTTTGATATTTCTAGAGAGATTTTAAAAAAAAATTGAAAAAAGGTTAACATACATGTACAACTTATCCGGTATTTTTTTAAAAAGACCACAATTTAAATTAAATTTATGGAGATTCAAACACATTTAGTTTCTTAAAATCATTACATACACCGACAAGCCAGTTATCTTGTTTTTAAAAAGAAATCTTTCAACACATCGAACATGTTTTATTCATGGATGGTACACGGGTAAAAGATTAAATTAATGTTTTTTAAAAAACATGATTCTATGCAGTAGATAGGACAATTTTAAAACTATAGGCAAATATAGGCCTAACAAAACAGAAGCCGGTTGTATTGCTCACATACATTTTTCGGACATTATATATTCAAACACACTAAGCACAATTTATAATTCATATCGACATCAATGAGTAGAGTATACGTGATACTCAGTGAATCTAGTAATAATAAACAAATTTCACCGATAATACATACATTAATATTTTTATGCAGACTATATATAAATCCTTTTTTTTTCATTGCACGCCCTTTTAGTTTTCAAACAAACATTTAAGCTTGGTTCGCACTAAAGCTTGGTTCCCACTAGAACGTAACGCAAGGACGTAAACGCAACGCAAGCGTTTTAACCAATGACAAGCGAAGTTATAGACAGTTAGCAATCACAAGCGAATAAGCCATCGCTTGTGATTGGTCAATTCACTTGCGTTGCGTTACGTCCTTGTGTTGCGTCGCTAGTGGGAACCACGTTTTAGACGCAACGCAAGGATGTAAGCGCAAGGCAACCACGGCGCGATGGATGATCCATAATCAACTCGTGATTGGTCAAATTACTTGCGTTGCCTTCAAGTGAGAGCCATTTCATCAACATTTTTGGGGGAACCTCTTTCTTTGGGACACCCTTTATAAGGGGTAAATTTCCCCTGAAACAATGAGGGGAAATATGTGTTTTAGCACTATATAGACCAGCCCTTATTAATGGGACATCAAATCCCTATTAAGAGGTCATTGTTATCGAAGGTTTCACCTTTGGTTTGATATTCATTTTCGCAATACGCAGAGTGTAGAATAGTAAACTGTTCGACCGGTCTCCGTACGAATAGACCTATGTTTGGCTGCTCAGTTGGAACTTGGGTAGCGGGATAAAACATGTCAGACTTACTCATTAAATGAATCTTATCTTGAAGAAGGGACGGAACAAAAAGACCTACGACTTTTTCAAACTGAAATAAAAATGCGTACACTTGAGGAAAGGAGAAAAAAAAATTATTTAATTGAAATATACAAATATGGTAATAATTGCTACAAACAACCTCCCGTTCCCCACTTTTCCCAACGTGCTGGTCTTAGAGGTCAGATCCAAAAAGTAAAATATAACTCCGACGTTGGAAAGTAATTTTTTTGGCAATCGAGTCTTCGACAGCTGGAATTTACTAAAGCCTGAAGTTGTCTCTGCATCATCAGTGGCATCTTTTAAAAGAGGACTGAGGACCCTTCCCCAGAAATAAAAGGTCAAGTATCAAGTAAGTAAGTAGTCCTGGAAATAATCCTCTACCGAATTGGCCCTTTGGATCCAGCTGGAAAATCAGTCGCGGAATCCCCTTGATTGTTTCGTATTATTATAATGTCATTTCACTCATATAGGTTTAACGTTACCAATAATTCCCCCTTCACGGGGTGGTTGATAGACCATGGATATACGCAGCGGAACCCATGCGTTACGTTCAAGCATAATAGCTAATTTGTAACAAATTACGAGATACAATCCAATGCCTACATAATCATTATCCTGTTGTATAGTGACTTAATTCAGTTAGAGATAGTCGACATTGTGAGTCGCAAGTGTTATCTATATGTTATTGTTAGTGACTTATAGTATAGGAAGATATTCGATGTTTTGAGCCACAATGCTATTTATCATTGTTATACGTTTAGCATACGGTTGTCGCCTCCCCAAGCATGCCTACATAATAATACCCTAAACATGATTGTGACGTATGTTGCTTACCTTACTCCCTGGCTCAAATATAACAATAACTAAAAATCTAGAAATATACGTCGGTTTGGATATTTCTTACAGCACTGTACGTGTACAAGCAAACACTCCGCATATAAGTTAAAACTACAGGCTTAAATACAGTGGATATGTGAGATGGAAAATAGTATAGTTGCTTGTAAAATCTGATGGCAGAATACCGACTTTACAGACGGATTTCAGGGAAAAACAAACTGAACTCCGGATATCTAAGATATAAATATGACGACACACCTAAATTACAGTAATAAAACTACTTATATACATATTATTGTACTACCATTCTTTCTTTGTTAATTGTAATGTATTGTTCTTCCAAAAAACAACATTTACAGAATCGGACTTTAAGCTTTTGACAAAGTTATTCACTTCCCGTAGAAAAAACCCAAAATAATGATTTAACTTATAGCCTACAAAAAGAAAAAATAAACGGTTAAATTTAACCACAAACCATTGTCTGACAGACAATTTGACTATTTTTTAAAATTATTCTTTAGATTACAGTTTTTTCAGTCCAATTTTTGGTCAAACTGAATAACTATTTGACATTTAACAAACATTTTAATTTCTTAATGGCGACAACTAATCTTTAATAAGTTAGGATAAGAGGTTATTAATTGTGAAACCTAACCATTTTTATATTCTTAGCCTCGTTTAGCCTAATTTATTTATTTCACCAAAGTGTATACATTCTTATGTCATTCTTATTATATCCATCCTTATGTCATTGTTAAGCTCTGTCTACATTATCAAACTAGTGTGACAAAAGTGTGATGTGCCGAAATATGGTAGTTATGCTTAAAGATGTATTGTCCCTTGAAAAAAATAATTCTTAAAAATGTTTATTGGATATGTCATTTTAATGTCACGTCACCTAATACTAATAGTTATCCACGCAAAAAATTAGATGGAAACGAAAATGAATTTACCTGAAAAACTGTAATCTAAAGCAAAAAAAATAGTCAAATTGCCAGCCAATGGATTTAATTTATTGAATTTATTAATTTTTTATTATTATTTATTATTTATTTTGTCATTTTATAAGTGAAAACGTGATTTTTTCTTTATTTTTTCTACGGAACTGATTAACTTTAAAACTACAAAATAATCTATTCAAAGTCTGATTTTATGAATCTTTATTATTCATGTTTGGGGTACAATACAAATATGGTAGTGATATGACATCGTCATGTCCATAAATGGGCACATCACATCAAGTTTGATAGTATTTGTTAGAGAGAGCTTTATATACATCCGTATGTAGCTAAATAGATGAAGGTTATGCGCTCACCTAAAGTTCCGCAAAGTAGTCAGCCGTCGACAGTCACAGACACGCGCCGTTCGCTCACTTTGCAGTGTATTAGAATGGACTCCCTACTTAAAAATGAAAACACCTCCATTAACCATTGACATGCAATGCTTATTTTGTTTTTTTACGTTGATTGCTTGGTGTGAGGCTATTTTAGTAGGGTCAAGCGAATTGTTGATTAGGCTAAATTACGCAAACGATGCGACGTGAAGACGCGAGTAGATATCAAATGTTAACAAGTTTCCAGATATATCTATAATAATAGGCCTATGATGAATGATGGTATTTATATACAGTTAAACTATAGGACATTATGATAGCTATTTATTTATTTATTTCATCGTATCAACCAGCGAGTAATTGTAAATTACAGGATAATAAGCTATTTTATAATTGATCGTGCTTTATAAACTAAGTTTTAATGAGTCAAGGGAGTGGAGTTGAAAGAGTCGCGAGTTACAACCTTTGCACTGGGCCAGGATTGAACACTGAGTCAAGGGATCGGAAGGTAAGCATTTTAACCACCAAGCTACAGCTCCACTACTATATTTGTGGTTACAATGAACCTAATCAACAATCAATCTAATCTAATGTTGAGGCACAACAGTAAAGAAGCAATTTAAAAATGTTCAAAAACATGAACAGACCTCCCTTCCAATCCTTCGTCAGGGCTAATCTTTTCAAGATTGTTTTGATAGCATTGGCTTTCGATACTTCACTCTGATGCCACGATAAAATTCATAATCATTACAATAATCAAATTATGTTTTCCTAACCACGTACAAGAATACCTTTAACTTTGACCCCACTTAGAAATGAAAACATAAATCTATATATCTGTAATTTGAAATAACATAATAAAACGCATGTAATTTAATTTTAGCCTCTGGCTTTAAGACACACAGTTGACATAACGTTTCAGTAAGGTCAGATATTTATGACTATTGAGATAAAACCTTTAATAGTCAAATAAATATAAATTCTAGCCACAGGCAAATTAGACTTGATTATATTGTGACTTTGATTTATTTGTTAAAAGCTAGTTAAAACAAATGGTAGTTCCGTTGTATTCACAAATGATTATTGGTTAGGTAAAATGTATCCTAAAAATATTAAATTAATTTAGGTAGCAACTGTGCTTATATTACATTAACACAGATCAATTTAGAACTAGTGTTAACTTCATGTAAACTTTGACATTTAATCACGTGAATGAAGAGTGAGTGAGTGAGTGTAGAATACAGAAGTGAGAAAAAAATATTAGATCACTTTTTTCTCTTTAAATATATATTGCCAATTTTAAGTTGATTCTAAAACTGTCTCCTCCATAAATGTTATCACCAATAGCCTTGTCTACACTATGAAACTGTATATGACAAAGGAAATGTTATGTGCCCATATATGGACATGTTGATGTCATATTACTACCATATTTGGGCACATCAAAAATTTTTTGTCAAACTAATTTGATAGTGTAGAACAGAGCTTTATATTGTTTTCAACTCTTAGGACACATTTACTACAGTCGGAGATGATAGTGAAACGATTTGAACAATTTAAGTAGGCCTATAGTGAAAATAGTGTAAGTATAGTGACACATTCGAAATAATGGAAGACACAGTATTTGTGCCACCACGTTCACTTGTTTTGTACAAAAGTACGACGCGTGTTAGTAGTGTGGGTATAAATTCGATTCATCATATTCCCGATACTCGTGAAACGTAATACTAAAGCAATTATGAGATTCTACTAAAATGATTTTATATTATTGCACTGTATATAAATCGAAAATCAGAATATCATGATCTTCATAACCCATCTTATTCGCATTTCTATAATTAGAACCAAAAATAATAAAATTCCAGTCTCGTTGTTATGCATAATACAATTACAGTATACAGTACTACTACAGGCCTAGGTAATAATAAACTTTTTTTCTCTCTCTTTTGTGGCGCAAACACCACTTTTATTCAGATTCATATTATCTCATGTTATTACATAAAATCATATTATTTAACACATTTTTGTTAATTCCAAATGTCGTTACAATGCATCAGTAACATTTTTAGATTTTTGAAATTCCGTATTACCTCTTTTTTCATTAATTTTCTTATATTTTTCTATACACTTGACAATAATCATCATTATCATCTTTTTCGTTTTAAAATATTTTACACAGAAAGAACAATCCCTTTGTGAGTTTTTCATTTTAATTTGTTTGTTTTCATTTTAGAACCCGGATAATAAAATGTTATATTTATATACAAGATTAAACGAATAAAAATCACAATAGATCATTACCTGTATCTCGTATCACAGTAATTCCTTTTCTGATAAATCGTATACAATTTTAATTAGTTTTAAAATAATATATTACTGTTGAATCGAAACTGAAAATGAAATGTTTGTCATTGAGGGACACTTTTTAGGCCTCAAAGGCGTCACATTAATAGGGGTTTCATTATAATATGAATAGAAGCATAGGATGGGAGTAAACCTTGCAAATATATATTGCCAAAAAATATTTGTTTTTTGTTAAGAAAATTGTTGTTTCGGTTGTTTCTTCTACAGGAAGGGATTAATTTTGTTAAAACAACAAAATGGCCGTGAAACAGTAATTACATTGGCAAAACACCGGCAAGGGTTCTAGGCTCACTCGCTCGCTCCATAGTTCTGGTGGTAGAAAGAGATAAGTAAAACGATAATTATTTTGGGACATAAGGCGTTTCATAAATAAATTTTTAAAAAGTCAATGAATACAGACTTAGGGCAAGTCAACGTGGTCCAGTGCTCAGTACATCTTTCGAGACAAGTAGGCCCCTTACCTCGGTGTACAGTACACACACAACCACTGTCACACACAACCACAGATAAAAACTGGGCCCTCTGGACTGAAGAGCCTACCCAGTATAAAGAAATAAATAATAAAGAAATAATATTAAATAGCATTTATTAACATTTTTCATGTTTTTTGGGGAAAATACATCTTTAAATGAACGTTATATTAATGTTTTACGGCAACTCTGATTCAGTGGCAATTCATTATTATTAATATAATTAATGTAAAAGAAAAGAAGGTAACAATTTCAAATATAACGGAATGAAGTACAGTTAATATATGTACATGCATGTTCGTGATTTATTCACAGCATTTATTATTATTATTTGATGATTAACTGTTACAATAAGTGGTATAATATACCAGCTAAATCTATAAAACATTTCTGAATCACGCAATATGCAAATAATAATCATAACATAAATGTATGCATTATATTGCGTACTATTGCACGCTAGGTGACCAATAATCGTCCAATCAAATGACAAATTTATTTAGGTGTTTTATATACATTATATTGTTTCAACCTTTATCTTTGTTTCAATATGACAATTTTACACATTGTTACAGTAATGGTTAATAAATCCGATGTATTCTTTCATTAGACAATCTAATTTAAGATATATATATATATATGAATTACATTTACATTGTTTTACATACATTTGTTGAGTGATGTGTTATTCATTGTCGCTATGAACAATGATTATTCAGCTAATAAATCGTCATTTATACAGAATGACGATTTACCAGCCTTAAAGGCCAACTCCGGGTTTAAAATGTCGATTTATTATAAGCGATGAAATCCCATTGTTATAACGTCACTCATTTACCATAGTATAAAAAACGTTTCTGAAGTATATTATTTTTTTTTATTGTGTCACAGTTTTCACTAACTAAAATTATACTAAAACCTATACGATATTTGCCAGATACACTGCATCTTATTCACTATTGTTTATGGATACCAATCAGTGTCTATGGCGACTGAGCAAGTTTATGATGTTTGTGATATAGGCCCACAGTGTTATAAATCACATTCTCGCACAACGACAAAGACGAATTTCGAGGGGAAAAAATTACACCATTGTGAAGGCTTTTCTTCTTAAACTTTACAATGTTGTTTTTTGAATTGGAATAAAACGAATATAAATATCAAAACTCCCATACATAAAGGATTGATTGATTTCCATTGTGTGGAAAGTAGCAGAAATTCTTTGAGTGAATGACGCCGACACTAAAAATGCAATAAACACAGCAATATCATTTTTTACGCATTTTTATCAGCGCCGTTCTCAAAGTGCTTCCTAATATTACCCCCAACGTAATCTATATCTCTCCTGAGACTACGGTAATAATATATCAGCAATATCAGTTAATTTCAGGAATGGTATATAAATACAGTAAACACATATCTATGTTTCTCACTAGGGATTTCAATAGTTACCTAAACACAATACACTATCTGACGGATATTGTATCTAATCACATCGAATTATCGTTAAAAATCCACTGGGATTTATCTACTTATGAGAGAGAAACACGTCAGAGGATACGTGTACACAAACCCGCCATTCTAAAATGCACTGACATCCCAGGTATAGTACTGTACTGTATAACCTCCTGTCCCACAGAGGTTAACAGAAAACTGTGCATTCTCTGATACACGGGACACAACTGTAACCCAGCCACCTCCCAAGACCCAGACAACAGAAGTTTAAGCGCATAGAATATCTATTGCACTTGATGTTTTATTTAGGCGACAGAATACTAAGAGAGGATTTGTTGGTGCTAGTTGATATTACAGTTTCACTGAAGTGTTATATCTTATCTCCTCAAGAGCAAAGTATTAGAGCATAATGTTATCGCAAAATAAGAGCAAAAATGTACTGTTTATAAAACAAATATTCAAGGTAACTGAATGTCCTGTTTAACAAATGACCGACCGTCCGACAGACTGCTTGGTGTAAGTGTGTACGATTAGTAGGCCTAACATTTCTTTATATACGGTATCTTAACATAATAATAATTAACATTATTGCTATAGGACTTGGTACATATCTTCTGATTTCTGGGCAGACCAATGTTGACAATACTAATGTTGACAATAACTAGGCCTACAGTATGGGCCTACGTAGTGCTCGGTGACGAATTTCAGCATCACTGGGGATTTCTCCTTATGATAAATGAGATACCCCGGGCAGCGAAATTACTAATGCAATGTAATGCGTTTAATAAAATTGTTTCTAAATTTTGCTAGTGTTTAAATATTAAAATTGTTATAGCTGCAAACTTCAACATAATATATGAAGCATGTAAGTTTATAATCTCCTACCTACCTCTTAGGTTATGAAAATCCATTAATATTTTCATAATTCAACGTAAATCATCCAAGATCACGTTTTTAAATTCCAACCGTTAAATATCAATATCGAAATCCACACAATCCAAAGGCAATCAAAGTATTGAATGTATAGGCGTCATTCCAAGCGATGTTCATCATATTCCTTGATAAAACGTGCACGACGAGGGAGCCTATTCACGCATTTCTTGAACGTCTGTTGACGAAGTGTGAGAAGTTCGTCGTCGGACAACGGCTGCCCATACACACTTATTAATGATATACACTCAGTAGGCTGAAATTGATCATATTCCTGTTGTATAATTCATTGAGGGTGGTCTTGATCAATTATGATTACTAAACCCCAGAGTTAAACGGCAATTAATAGTAAGTGCATGTTTGGGATTCATTCAGCAAACGTTCCGTTAGTTCTTCAATAACTGTATAGTTTTCCACCAGAGTATTGTTTTTGATATAAATTGTCAGAACTTATCTGATTGGTTGTCTTTGAAATTCTACCAATGGGGATCTACATTCATATTATGTTTCTAATGTACGTGCTATAAATAGAAAATTGTCTCGCGTATTATATTTGTAAAGACTCATTCACCGTGCTTATTAATATTTCCTTTTTTGAATAACTTAATATATGAAACGTTATAAACAAATCAATATGATCTTGATGATTTATTATTATTATTTATAATACCACAAGAAACACGACAATTGAAGAGCGCGTTAAATTAATGATAAATATCCTTATCAATTATTTTCAGATATTTATCAATTAAACTAATGACACAAATACATTTCCATGAAATTTAATTAATCTACAAATGGATTACCTAATCGGTGATGGATTGAAGAGCGCGTCTAGATGCCGATAATTTTAGCACGTATTGTGTATTCATTTTACATCTTTACCTCACGTTCCGAATTGTATTAAGTATTACACTATCGTGCTTTATGCGATAACCAATTTAGGTAGAGAAAACATCTCTGCTACATTGGCTGTCTAACTGCCGTTGGTATTTGTACGAAACAAGATATACATACGCTTTAGGCCTGTCCATAAATTGAGTATATCAATAAGACTGACTTAAGTAAAGATATCAGACGATAAGAAATCTACAAGAATCGATGATTAGCTTAAGGCTAGCTGACTGTTGACATTGCTAAACATGATTGGAATTCCTTTAAAAAATGGATTGTATGACTAACTTTAAAATCTGATGAAAATGTTTAGATAATTTACAGTACCCGCTCACCCCCCGCCCCCCTCCCCACCCATCTCCGGTTCGATCGAGTGTTTATGCATTGAAGTCAATCTAATCTCAGTCCTATATTCGTCGTATACAGGGCCTGTGTATATTATAGAGCCTATGTTCCATGTGTATTAGATTGTTAACGTGTTGACGCATTCAACATAAATAATTGATGTAACATATGCTCCATTATAAAAGTAATTGGAAATGATAATAACAAATATGTTAAATGTACGGGATCTTCCTTTTTATAACATTGTGTTTTTTTATTGTCGAATATATCAGTTTATTCAATTTCAAAGAAACGCTCAGCATGTAATGATGATTATATTACAGCCATGTATGAGGAGACGAAGGCGACATAAAAGAGAATTACAGATAGTGAAAATGAAGATAATGATGACAACAATAATGATAGAGTGAAGCGGATTAGGAAAACGAAAATTTATCAATAAAATGCTACGATCTCAAACATTATACATTATTCGCTGGCATCTCATTTCATCTTCAAATCACGTAATACAATTGGTTTAAAAACAGTGTTGAAGCGACGTATAATTTGGTTTTTTTTTTTCAATTACGTTAATAAACATAATATAATCTAAACCTAATTAGGCGTGATTGTGCTGTGTTGTAGAAACACATGGATTTTGTCACGTATACGTTGTTTAATCATTCAATAAGTTGATATCGAAACCATGTCAGCCACATTTCAGATTTATTCGATTACTGTACTTGTTTATATTGTTGTCTACTATTGATATGTGTCTTGCATTTTGAAAACAATATTGAGGACAGTGAAGGTGTTTGGAGGACGAGGAGGAAGAGGGTGAAGAAGTAAAATGATCTATGATATGATGATGATGACTGATGATGATGATGATGATGACGACGATAATGGTGATGATAAAAGTGACGATGATAATGATAATGATGATAGTGATGATGATAATGATGATAAAGGTGACGATGATAATGATGATGCCGATAATGATCAAAATAATGATGAAAATGATAATGATAATGATGATGATGATGATGAAGATGATAATAGTGCTGATGATGATGACAGTGATGATAATGGTGACGATGAAGATGCTGATAATGATGATGATGATGATGATAATGATAAAGATGATGATAATGATGATAATGGTGAAGATGATAATGACGATGAAGACGCTGATAATGATGATGATAATGATAAAGATGATGATACGGTAATAATAATGATGATACAGTAATGGTGATGATGATGGATAATAAAATAATGCACTGCGTAAAATGATATTAATAATTGGCCAGAATGACCGTAATCAGTAATAACTGTCTTCAAGTTTCCGTTGAATGTTACTTTTGATTGATTTGCCTGATTTGTTCTATATAAGACATAAGCACAGAAGTGGTTGAACTCAACGGATGATGATTTCCTCAAGAATGCTAACGCAAATATAACGAATATGCTAATGTGAAACTATTTGAGAAAAAGGATTCTTCAGAGAATAAATCCATAAAATAAAAATTGTATCATAAAACGGAATTATACACGTTCTAAGAACCAATTCGGGGAAACATACGCAGATAACAAACATTTTCGTTAATCTATCCTATGCCTATCGATAATGACCAAAGAGCAAATAAATAGATACAGACCACGAAGTAGCACTGAGTAGGGGCCTACCAATAAAACACAATTCGTGGCAAATACAATACATAGATAACATAATGTTATCATTGACTTTATCAGAAAGTATATTGACATTTATATTTGGAATAGTTTATTTGTTTACTTGTTCGATAAAACGTCTGGGACTTCTAACAGAGTAAAATTAAAGCTTATTATGGCTCACAGGCCACAAGTCACAGCTTACAAATTACACACCTTATTGATATTTAAGCTTGACTTTACCCTACAAGTAAAACAACAGGCGAGGTGGTAGTATATGTGGCGTGCGGTGACCATTTATCAAACAGCTTTGAAACACTCACCAAGGAGTCATTAACAGTTGCAAATTATGTAAGATAAATTAACTATGGTACATTGACAACTGTATTAATATAGACATCACACATGCATGTATATGTGTTCATCTATTTATGTCACCATGTGGTGAATAGTGTCATCATATCCCATGGCTAGCCTGACCTGGGTGTGAACTATTGGAACATACAGTAGCTAGAAAAGCCTATTTACTGGAATATAATTGTTCAACTCTGGGGACGTATTGCTTGTGAAAAATAAACCACTCGCAAAATGTTTATAGAATGTTATTTCTATTTATTCAAAGCATTAAGTGACAGCGATTTTTCAATTTATAAATAACTATTTTTAATGTTTTCAAGATACATGCTTCATTACATCTATTAAAATAAATAGACCTAATATTGCGTGCACTCAAAATGAAGTCAACCAAAGATTCTATTTCAACGTAAAATTGTTTTTCAAATGTATTTAATCGTTGCTTCTCGTCTTTCTTTCAAGATTATTATAACCAGTCTTTATATTCATAGTATGGTGACAGATTAAGTTATTATTTATTTGTGTAATGTGCAACAAAAAAAATCAATTAATGATAACGAATTGGATATCTCGTCCAGACCAAAAAAAAAAAAAAAGAACCAATCATTATAATAATTATTATTATACATTATTATACATTATCATACACAAACGAACCTTCTTATTGTTATGGTCCTGAATTTTGTTTAGCAAATAGATAAACATACGATGTCTGTTAATTTTCGGGAAAATCGATATATTTGTGACGTCACAAAGCATATTAAAATCTCGAGCATCTTTATTTTAAGTATTGGTCAAAATATAAAATAGCACGCCCTCTATCGCTCCTAATTTTATTCAGTTCTAGGTGCTTATTAATTTTTATTACAAGTTTGTTTTATTGATCATTATACTTTTTTCATTTCTTAAATTTGATCACAACATAATATTACTAACAACTTTGGAATCAATATTTTTCGGTATAACCAGTCCAGATAATTGCAGAGAATGCATTTATTATAATTGGTTATGCCTGCAATTCTATATTTGATTGATCCTTATATTTCGTATTTCGTTACTTTATGGAATTAATAGTGTTCAGTTTCGACTTTCATATTGTTTTTTCTTGTGCAAAGATCTCGAGTTTAGTTTAAGGTAACTCGATATTTAACATCAACTGTATCAAGGAAAAACTAAGAAGCAAATTCTCTTTGGTGAGGTTTGTATTTCGTTTGCTGAAAGTACCTATAATATTAAGCTAGATGTAGGTCTAATGTCAATCTCTATGTAATATTTGACTGAATAATTTTCATATTATACTTTCAATATATTATTAAATTCCCCAGTAAGGGGTAATTATTAAGAACAGGCATTATTAAGATACTATACATTAAATGGTTAACAGTGAACATTTAAATGAATATTGCCCATATTAAACGTTCCTTGTTTGTTTATTGTCATCAACCATGATATCGCGATAAAGGTTATGTTTTCACTGTTCAACAAGTTATTTCTGACTGTTTGTTATTTGCTGACATTAAAACAAAATTACTAGTGTGAATGGTAGCTAAAGTTGTGAGAAGTGCCTAGCAACAATCCTGTTCAACAATAATTTAGGGGTTTGAAATTATTTTTTAAAAGGGTTATTTATAGTAAAAAAGTAGTAGTAAATTAATGCTAATAGATGAGAAGAAACCTAACACCATGGTACGCTACTGTGGACAAAATTATGCGGTCAAACAATGGAAAGGATCCTTCAAGTTTACACTAGTCTAGAAGAAGGAGTTATTTCATCTGCTGAATTTGAACTAGTTATGGTGAACTTACTAATGTTTCAATATTTAACAATATTGTTTGTAGTGACAAAATAATTCAACATTATGATTTGGAATTGAAAACAGCGCCCTCAAGCTAATAATAATAAGTACTGTATAACAAAGATATAATAATTTGACAGGCATAGAAGAAACAATAAATACTAACAATTAATTAATTAAACGGTGAAGATTAGGAAAACTGCGAGATTGAGGAACCGATCGAGATTCGAACCAGGAACCTTCTGCTTGATATTCACGTCCATTAGACCACTGGCGCTTTCACGGTATGGTTCAAATTCAACTGGTCTATGAGTCTTTATAATTATTAATCTATTATGTAACAGAATCCTCGATCTAATATCCATGCAAACGACTTTACTCTAACTTTCTCCAACATTTATAAGGTTACACTTAGTAAATTTGTTAATCTCAATTAAATTGCCTTTCAATATTTTTGTTGAATAGATTAACATTGTAAGCGCCTAAATGTCCAGCTAATGACGAGTCCAAAAGTATACGCCGCAAAAACTCAAATTGTAGGTACGAATAACAGAAAGTATCACACAGCTAAGATGGTAAGAATATGACGTCATAACTATCGCCATTTAATTTCTTATAAGCACTTTAGTTCGAACTGTTGATTGGCAGATTGGAATGTTATCTACAATCAGAGTGGCCCGCGTAACATATCCTAGCATCAGTATCACCTTGCTGTCAAAACATCTTGTGACACATATCAAAATCCGTAAAAACAAATGTTGAACATACGGCGATGGGTCAGTTAATTATTACAGGGAGCCCAGGACATAATAATAATAATAATAATATGTTACGTTCAAATTACAGGATACTTGGTTATGGGTTAAAAAATTAATGCAATGGCACGTTCAAACTGGGCTTAGGAGTCTGCGAAATCCGTGTCGATTTTGACACCTTGTGTGATAATTATAATGATTCGTCAATAACAAACGTAATAGTAAGATGACCATATTGGCTAAAATTAAATGTTGAGTATCGTTTAATATCATACAGCCTGGGAAAAGTTTAGTAAAAGATAATTACAAATTATCTAAACATGTACGTATAAATAAAGAATATCAAAGATATATTGAAGAACTGTGCGAAACGGGTCTATGTAGACATGGGTACTTCGGGTAAACAAACAATTTGCTTTTACAAACATTATTATATTAATATATTGAGAACGTAATCTACGCTAAAAATTACCTAGCCTAAGATAAATTATAATGTCTAATAAACACCTATCCGTCGAAAATCAAAATATATTCACCAAATAAAAGCAATAAAGCAACAAGACAAGAAAACAGATATTGTGCTTAATTTTGAGATACTTAGCAGGTTGTGTTTTTAGTAGGCCTAATTATGTACTTGACGACAGATTGAGTAAAATAAATAAAACAACTCGTGAACTAATCTGCAACAGCGCCTTTGGGTCCCAAAGAACACATCCTATATTGTGATAATTTTCATAACATACTGAGAAAGTTATTCATGTTATATGACACTGTATTACAACATTATTTGTTAATTATGTAGACAGTAAGGAGTTAGTACCTATTATACATTTTTGCTTCTTCCACGGTGTAGTAATGGAAGCTAACCTTTCATTCCAGAACATGCTCTGAACTAAACCTTCCTTTCTAGGAGGGAAAATATCTTTTAAAAAGGAAGAAATAATCTTTTAAAAAGCAAGTTGCAAGAATGGTCACTACAATGTATAGACCAATACCAGCATTTATTACCCTCATTTATCATCAACGCTTGCCAAAATATGGGACATTTGACATTTAACATTTTGCTTAGATATATTCCCCGCCTAACGATTCATGCATATTGCTTACATCCACACTAACCACATTCGTTATATATTTTTGCAAATACGGTGTTATGTAATAATATCTGTAAAAGTGATCATAAAATACGATGATATTGGTTGAATATTTATGAAACATATGTAAGGTTGTAAATTAACGATTGCTTTTACAACGAATTCAAATACATTATTCTTATTACTTAAAATAAATATGTATGCAGCGCCTACGTACATATGGCCGACATGAACTATGATTTTAAAGAGAGTCATAGTTTTTTTGGCGAGTTATATTTCTGAATGTAAACATCTATATTTAAGGATCGTTCTCTCTGTCTTTCCTGAAATTTACAAAATAATATTTTAAACATACAGTAACAGTTTAATGCTGTATTTAAAATCTTTATTGAACAATATTATTTCTTCGATCTTTCCAAACATTCGTACAATCTACACACAACCATATGTCGTTTCTCTGATTTAATATGCCTACGTCCAATCAATAAAAGTTTTGCTTGTGATCGGTCAATATTTGCTTGCGTTGCGGCTTACATTTTTGCGTTGCGTCCTAGTGGGCACCGAACTGTGCGTATTGTTTTAAAGGGTAGGTTCGGATATGAACATTTACTACTTTTATTTTAACAGTTTGCAACAGCATTTGATAATAACCGTATTTATTTTCCAACAGAGGTTGAAGCATTACGAGCACCGTAACTTAAACCCACTTTTGCAAACCCGGAGCTACCCTTTAAAGAATCCATTACGCCATAGATGACGACGGTACTTGAATGTAAATTGATATGTAAAACATATTCGGTGGTGAAGCATGCAACGAGCACCGTCAATTAAACCCACTTTTGCAGACCCGGAGCCACCCTTTAAAGAATCCATTGCACATTACATCATAGACGACGAGGGTACTTGAACGTAAATTGATATGTAAAACATATTCAAAGGTTTCTGAACACGCTGTTCAAAAATCACCACCTGTTCACGTGATATTCAGTTGTAATTACAAAGTCAATAATAAATGTAAGTATACACTAATTGATATTAGGTTAGTTGGTTATTATTGTAGCATTAGTTTACAGAAATATTACAATTTCCAAAGGATCGTATCAATAATACTAATCACCATAGATTCATTTAAATTCCAAAATGGGACGAAGCGACAAGTCTAATGGAATTACTGATTGAGGATTCATAATTTAATTATTTCGGACTGCGCTGGATAATATGTACAATTTGAATCACATTAAATTAAATGTCGCTTGTCAGCTTTAAAACTTCAATAATTGATGATGTCGATAATGATGATTATAATAATAAAGAGATTACGATGTATTATGATTATGAAATAAAAATTATAGTTATGACGGATAAAAGACGATGACCATGTCTAGATCACGATTTAAATGATGACGATATCGATGGTAACCATATCTAGATGATGCTGACTATGTAGATCATGATGTAGATGATGTAGATGATGAAGATAACAATGATAACCATATCTAGATGATGCTGACTATGTAGATCATGATGTAGATGGTTTAGATGATGCTGATAACAATGGTAACCATATCTAGATAATGCTGATTATGGTAGATCATGATGTAGATGATGTAGGTAGATGATGACTATAACAATGGTAACCATATCTAGATGATGCTGACTATGTAGATCATGATGTTGATTATGTAGATGATGACGATAACGATGGTAACCATATCTAGATGGTGCTGACTATGCGGATCATGATGTAGATGATGACGATAACGATTGTAACCACATCTAGATGATGCTGACTATGTAGATCATGATGTAGATGATGACGATAACGATGGTAACCATATCTAGATGATGCTGAGTATGTAGATCATGATGTAGATGAAGTAGATGACGACGATAACGATGGTAACCACATCTAGATGATGCTGACTATGTAGTTCATGATGTAGATGATGACGATAACGATGGTAACCATATCTAGATGATGCTGACTATGTAGATCATGATGTGGATGATGGGAGTAGGAGTCATGCTATCGCAAAGCGTGGGGATGTCTAAAAAACAATAATATTACCAAGAATTGACAGATAATCAACATTCATTGCTATTATTACCCAAAGGTCGGGCAATTCGCCAATGTCGTAACCAAAAATGTGACAGGCTGGTTTCACTAATTTTACTAGATATGTGTATACACGGTATCATCTTATCAATTTCACAGAAACGCTGAAACATGATTACAAGAATTACACAGAAACTCTTTAACAGGATTACAAGAATTAGAAACTTTTGTTGAAATATGAGAATAGCCAAGACGGACATAACTTTATGTTGCGGGTTTATGATAAAATGAGTTTTCATTTGATTTTTCCTCCTATACTGAATCCTGTTCAAATACTATATAGTATACAATTACATGCGAAACACTTTTAGTGTCATTCCGAGGCCCAACATTGTTCGGTTTAACTTGTTTAAAATGTCATTATGGTTGAAATAAATGGCTGGTCGTCGCGTGTTTCATGCATTATGGTAATTTGTAAATATAAATTGCAAATGGCCTGTTTTAAAAGAAAAGGTATTTTATTACAATACATTGGTATTTGCATAATTGACAACGGCAAACCAGATGTATTATTACAACAATGGCACGCACATTGTGCCGTTCTAATTGTCTTCATCTGACAGGAAAAGGGTGCCGTAAAATCTACCGTAATTGTAACCCTGGGTTATCATTCTTTGATTGTTTTTAGGGTGGGATACTATTTGAGTAGTGGGCGGTTACTATTAGAGTAGTGGGTTACTGTTACTAATCTTTAATTAGTTACCTGAAAATAGGTAAGGTGGGTTACTATTAGAAGGTGGGTTACTATTAGAAGGTGGGTTACTATTAGAAGGGTGGGGTGGGGGGGGGGTTACTATTTACGGTATTTCTATTATTATTTTTGAAACACTTAACCATAAAATTACATTACTATAAACCAATTCTTAATCACTATAGATGGTTTTTTATAATAATTGTATTGGTTAATCTTTTGAGATTAAGATGAGTAATGTAATGATACCAAGCAGAACATTTTTACAGATACTGTAAATTATTTGCGTACGCACGCACGCGTCTGTGCTGTCACAGATACATGCACTATTTCTACATGTGGACTTACTTTATCCTCAACATCAGATTACCTATTGAATATATTTTAAATATAATGCCATTAAACAAACAAAAAATGTTTCTCTTAATAGTTGCAATAAAAGATCTTATATCACTGCTGTCCTTCACATATCATACGTTTTCATGAATTATGGCACGCACATAGCCTTTAAAGATGTGTCATAATTTTTGTCCCTAATGACGTCTCATACATTGAGATTTCATTATTGTGCTCTAAACCTAATTGTTGGTAATTGTTTATGTATCTAGATTTCAACATGCCTGTATTTCATAGTTGATTTACGCATTGAAAATAATGTAAGAACATTGTTGGGTGAGAAAAAAACTGAGGCAATGTTTCAACTACGTTGCTGATGATAACGTGACATAACGTGCGATATGATGTCATTGCGAAACATAAAATTGTATTTCGATGTCTAAGCCAAAATAGAATCCTTAAAAAAAATGGTACGGTAAAGTGATCAGATTCCCATCGTAACCCAAACCATGAAACGTATAATACTCAACTATACAGACATGGTCGGATACTATAGGCCTACACTAATTATTTAGTATTTATAATTTAACCTATGTATATAAATAACAAGTAACATTATATCCATAGTCAAATTTATGAATTTTTAAAATATTTTTAAAATCTTCGGTGGAAATTAAAGCAGAAATTTTGATATGCAACGCGCCGACGAATACAACATAACAATCGCTTCTCAAATGTAAAATTCAAGAAATAATATAATTTTACGATTACAGTAAAAAAAAATAGAATGAAGTATCAATAGAATATATAATTACACTCACCTGAGAATACAAGTTTATGCACAAAAGATGTGGCCGGCAAACGCAGGACAAAGTAGGGCGCATTCCCTTCCATTCAAATACTCGTTATGTTCATTAGCACTCATCCAAAAGTAAAAAAACACATGGACGTTTTATGCTCCAGGTAGATAGCGTATGATCTCTCAAGAAGTCAGTTACCGTTTGATCATTTGACGTGCTAATAGAAGAGAAAAAATATAGGCCTATTGATTAGGCCAGAGTAGAATCCCGATAAGCTCCTATCCTATTAATCAATGACCAATTATCATCAATATAAATGTTGAACTATTCGTCAAAAAGCGAATGTTATGTTTCCGGCTGGCGGACGCGCAGAAGCAGACGATACAGTTAGCGTACGCACACAAAAGTGCAACACCGTCGATCGTGTAACCATTAACACACGATACCATCAACTAAACTCTAGATTCCTAACGTCCAAAATAATATTAATATTTCAGACATACTAGTCAAGAGATCACTGTACATTTAATAAAGTTATTCTTGTAATTTGATTCGAGTCATGTGATTTTCGTGTTCCACTAACAGTGGTTAGAAGAATTAGCAGCGACCGTAATTTGGGTGGGGCTTGCGTTGTTTGCGCACGGTTCTATTCATTCTATTGAATACCAGCACTACCATCAATAACACTAATAATACGAAATGCAAATTTCCATCGGAGATACATTAGCAATTTACGTTGTAATTTCAAAATTTTAGAGCCAAGTTGACCATTTAAGTATTATGACCTAGTTGTGTAGTACGTTTCGATGTGTACGAGTGAGAAAGAATGAAATATGATGAATGTGAGTAGGGGCGGAACAAGACGTGAATGGCAAAAGGAGGATCAAAAAGGACAATTACGATCAAATATTGTTCTAAAACCGAGACCATAATGACGCGTTATCGTTACAAACATTATCTGAAAATGTCATTAAGCATACAAATATAAAAATAATTTTTTTATTAAATGCTCAACAAATAATTTTCAAATTGTATTCCCATTATTTCTGAACGTATGGAATTACTAAGCTTTGCGTTATGTAGTAGTGTGGCCTTCTACGCCGCCTAAGCCACTCCAGTACAGTATTGTTCAACCAGATAGGTCTGGGTGCGGGTAGTTGTTTTGTGGGGAATCGAACCCGGTATTTCTGGAAATTGTATCCTAACCACTCGGCTACAGTAATTCACGATAGGCCTAGGAGATCAAACTATACAGTAGGTCTATAAGTTCAATTAAAATTGTTGTGATTGCCAATTGTGGGAAATACAAATAGTCTTTTTTTGTCTTTCGTCGGAACAACCCATCTTCAATTATTATTTCCACCCTTTTTCTTTTTTTTCCATTACTTCTTACAAATAAATTGACAATACAAATAGTCAACTAATAGAACAATACTATTTTGCCCAGATTATGTAACTTCCCCCGCTTGGTCAGTTATTTGGACGACTCGGCAGTATGTTTATCTTGTGAGAGAAGTTTCAGCTTATTTACTTCCAGCTGCCTCGATTCATCAACAGAGTTTGTTCGATCAAGCTGTGTTCGTAGACGAACATCATAGAGTAAAGAAATCTATTTCTTTGCTATGACTTGGTGTTAGGAGACGACACCCCGCAGAGGTGTCCCCTCGTTAGACAAGAGTGTTTAAATAAAAGATAAACGACATACATACTGGGTTAAAACAAACATGCACAGTTGTGCTACTCTTTCGGACGTTGTCCTGACCACATGACATGAAATATCAGTGTCCAAATTGACAACCTGTGTCACAAATTGCCATATATATATAAATATAAATAAACGTATACACGTCATGCGTCACAAAATGATTGGAACCGAGAGCTCGTTAGACAAGCATCTTAACCACCAAACTATACTATTACTATACTATTCACTTAAAATAGAATAGGCCTACCACCGTATTATATGTCAAGCAGACAAATTGTCTCTTTAATAGGGGTGTCCCTTAATAGAGGTTGGTCGTAGTGTTATGACATTCTTCTCGTTTTACTGCACGGGAAAATGTCCCCTTAATAGGGGTGTACAAAGAAGGGGTTTACTATAACATTTATAATATTTTTTTAGACTCTATTGAAGTAGAAATCATTTCCGAGAATAGGGTAACGTAGTAACTGGAAAACATGAAAAAAAGATAGCAATCGATGGCCGGTGCCAGTTTGCTATACATTACAGTTACGCTTCCGATTTCCATAAATCATTAAGCTAATAAAACATATATCTATGCAAGGGTTTCACAGAATGTAGTCCAGCTAGGCCTAATATAATGTTCACATTACATTCAGGTGAATCTAGTATTTCTGAAATAAATTCCATTCGGTTAATACCGTAAGTGTATTCAAGGAGTTAAGTCAACTATAACAACTCCTTGGTGGATCACAGTGTTCGACTATGAAAACACAATCAATAAACTAACGCATTCCTTCATTATGTGCACCGTTAAGTCGATAGCGGCACCGCGTAGAGGTTCAGTGCCGCTTGACAGATCATTTTACGGTTTTTTTTTTTTACAAAGTTCGTAAGCATCGAGGTAAACATGAAAATGTAATAATGTTAATTGATGAGATAGGGAAATATAAGAAATCTAAAAACATTGAAAAACAATGCAAATGTTCTAATTTACATCGTGGTCAGTAAAGTTCGATGACGTCAAATCGCACTTAGCATAATTATTATCCAACATGGCCAATCTGTCATTCATAAAAAGACAGAATTAGAAGGTCCACCAACAGTTAATTAGGGTCACAAGTAAAATATTTTCGCATATTATTTTAGCAGGCGTACGGGATGGAAAAATATTGATACGACCTGCTACCTATATTTATCGACGGCTGGGTGTCGACTGTTTAAGCGGTATTTCTACTGCAACGATGGATCGAATATCAAAAACACGGGCTAAATTAAAAAGAACATAAAATAAAGATATTCAATTTACGCTTACAGTTACATTAGGCTACTAAGTAAGCTATCATAATATCCATTATCATCACAAAATGTACACGCGCGTACTAAAAGCAATGCTGTCGGTTGTTGAACGCACGTCTTTGGTGATGTCGCAAACGATTTGTGACGGTCAATGACGCATCAGCCAGATTGCTGTATAAATTCCAACACAATTAGCACGCGCCGCTGAAAGAACCGATTCATATCACATTCAAATCATGTATAGATAACCATGGACATGAGATAACAGAGGGTATTTACTCGTTGGAGAAGTTTAATGGTATTTTAACTACACCTTTGACGTAGAAACTCATTGCTTTTTACTGAATTTATAATCTCACCTTTCCCTAAAAAAATGTAAGCCACGTTGTATATTCGAAATACGCGTTTTAGCAAAGACATGCAAGCACAAAAGTACAATAATAAAGTAATTAATGCAGTACAAAATCTGTACTAGTGTACGGGTGACTCGAAATAACTCGTTCCAAAACCAACTATATACAACAGCTTTATATTTCAGAAACGTTACTAATAAACACAATTACTAGAACTTGAGTGTATTCAATTTCTTTGTGAATTTTTAATGATATTACATACGTTCACTACATCAAATAAATCTTACTATAGCTGCTATGATTATCTTGAATAGATCCATTATACAATTGCATTGCTTATTATTCTTTTTTATAAAGCGGAACAAAAAATATTACACAGTTTATTCATAAATCAATACAAATTTAAACATGATTTTGACACAATATACACCACCGCATGGATGTATCAAGTACAAAAACGCGTTTTCAATATTGAGATTATATAGCTTTGAACTAATATCACAATTTATGCGACCCGGTGGTTGACGCAATGACGATAAATGTAACGCAATATATATTAAAAACTGCATATGACCATACTGTATATACCATGAACAAAAACATTGATCGAATATTTTATAGTGGTAATAACGAATTACTTTGTAACGCAAACGAAAAAAACAGAACACAAGAGCGAAGTTGCGTTAACTGCATAGATAAATTATCGGTCGTTTAAATCCAGGGAGAAATAAAGACACATCGATACGCGAGTATTGGACACGAATGATTGTGGTTTAGTTTACACTAATCGGTCATTCGCATACATACTATAAATGGTTATCCGCTTTTGTATATAACAACTGTATATCTACGTGCTGGACATTTTTAAACATTATCCATGTGACTTTCTGCACGAGAGCAACCTTTCATTTAAAACCAGTGTAGCCCGAAAAAAATCAACTTAATTGACTTCATCAATGATAAAATTATCCGTCTTTTTCAAATCTAAACTTGGTCCGATATATAAGAGAACAATTTCAAATTTTATTTCGTAAATTGCTAAGAAAAACCAACCAAATGTTCTCTCAGTTAGTACGGTATAATTACCGAATACATAGTAATTGTGGCTTAAAAACAAAACACTTCGTAACTTATACACTGTCACGAATTCGAATATTAATAATTAGACATTATTGTGTGTATAATTTATGTTTTTTAAATATAGTTTCGTCTTTATTAAGCAGAGTAGAGCAAGTTAAATCTTCTCGGATTTTAGAATATATTTGCGAACCTCGGTAGTGGCATAGAATCAATGATTCACCATCGAATTTAAATCTTATTTAACTAGAAAGTCTTGTATTGAATCAATTTCTTCACGTCATATACATAGGAATATAATATCTATTTATCAGCATATTTTTATATATACATATATATCTGTATTGAATGCTCAAGTATACATATGGAACGCCATATGTGCCAATATTAAGCAAATTGCCGCGTTCATTATTTTGCAATTATATTTTATCTACAGTAGCAATTTTGACAGTAAACGGTAACGGCCACAATATTTAATTTATTCTTTTGACATAGAAATTAGTGTTTTTCATTTATATAATATATGCAAACAATATATTTACTTAAAAATAATTTCAATTTTAACATTATTAAAACATTTTACAATCACAATCAATTATATTTTATTGCCTTTTTTTGTTGGAACCTCGAGTATCTCTCAAAATGTAATTCTTTTATCTTTTGTTGTCAGGGTTAGTTATTCTCTAGGTTGTTGGTTCCTTAAAAAGTGTTGTAATAGGGAAGATGGATGAGAAGATATGCCTATATCATTTGTTTTTCATAGCATTACTGGTGCTGGGTTGCCCTTTTTCATTCTGAAGGTGTCTGGCTGCTCCTGTGCTTTGGCAGGACCCAGTACTTTCAACTTCACAGCTGTAACGAAAACAGCAATTAAAACTATGGTGAATGTGTAATATTATGTTAGAAATAATATAGGCCTAAGTGATGTTTGGTGGTTGTAATTATCATGATGATGATGATGATGATGACGGCGATGATGGTGACGATGATGATTATAACGATGATGGTAATGATGATGACGATAACGGTAATGATGATGATGATGATGATGATGATTATGGTAATGATCATGACCATGATGGTGATGATGATGAGAATGATGATGACGAACTGAATTAGTCCTAATAGTGTGGTGATGAGAATGACAATATAGGTTTATGACATGGGAAAAATACTATTATGATATCATTATCATTATCATAAATTAATTGCTTTATTCAAACTATAATAAAACTACAAAACAAAAAACAGTTATTTCCACACAGCATGCTTACAGGCACAATTATAACAACCACACATTTTCTAAACTGTCGAATCATGAAATAAATTCATAAAACTAAATTATATTAGTTGAAAACGATAATTACATGCTGTATAACATTATTGAAATATCACTTACGAAAATCACACACTTATACATCATTTTAAATGGTAAAACAATAATACGCAATTGCAATGTATTTAAATCACTCTATGGGGACTACATTGATTTTGACTGTTATAATACATTGTAAAATGCGTTATTGCACAATAGCACTAATCATGACCCGGTTTTATTACCCGGACATCTCTCGTGTAAAGCTGACTGTATGTCTCTTTGTTCTGCTGCGAAGATTGCATTATTTTCGCCTATAATCTTTATAATTTCAACCTGATTTTAGAGGCGAAGTGTAAAAGAAAAATGGTTCAGAGTTTTATTATAAAAACAGAACAGGGAAGAATTTGGGCCTTGGACAAACTTTAATAAATTGTTCTTTAACATGCATTTTATGTCAAAATTATTCTGCTGAAGTTACTGCAGTAACTAAATTTATTTACCACAATAAAAGATTTTAGTACAATTTCAATGTAGAAGTTCATGAAGCAGCAACTTCAATAAACAGTGTATATGATGATGACGAAATAAAATTGCTAAATAATTGAATAGTTTAATTCTAAAGAAAACGTAGTTACTGCAGTAACTACAGTAGAATAATTTTGACATGGCTACATATGCTCTTTTTTGGTATGGTACAACATTTAATATTCTAATGTGACATACATACATATTACAGGGTACAGTAAAATATTATGACAACTGGTTGATTAAAGCATGCAACACATGGAAACATTAGAATATACAAATCATGGTAATCATGACAAATAAGGGTCAAGTGGAGAGAAAGCACCGCCCCACCCCTCTCCCCCTAGAAAAAACCCACTGTCATAAGAGGACGGGCTTTTACCCGAGTGCGTGATTTGCTTTTAAGCGCAACACGACAGTTTATTGTGCTCAACGTATGTATGATATGTAGTGTATTGATTCAACGATTCAACATTCCACGAATATTTATATGTATAAATTTGTGGAATATTGGCATGTTTATGAGCTAGTACGAAACAATTTCAATAATTGACTTGGTTTCTGAATAAACAGATGATTGATATAGGCTGATGCATTTATACAGAAATAATAATGCATTATCCATACATAAATAATAATTAAATAATTGTCTATAACCTATTTTGATATTGAAGATGTATTGTTCTCCAAAAAACATGAAAAATGAAGATCAATTAAATCATACTTTGAATATGTTATTTTGTAATAATAAGTTAATCACTTCTGTAAGGAAAACAATTAAAAAAAAATTATGTTTTGACTTAAATAAATGACAAAAAAAATGATTAAATTCAACACCAAAAATACATTTGCTGACAGTCAATTTGACTACTTTTTTACAGTTTTTTCACGTACTGTAAATACATTTTTTTCCGATCAAAGTGGATAACTATTAAGTGACATTAAAATTCCATATTCAACAAACATTTTTTTTAATAATTATTTTGTCCAGAGGGACAATACATCTTTAATTAACACCCAACTCATATTTTAGTTGGTGAATATAGCTTTAAACACACAGATCTGCATTGACTTGTTTTAATTGGTTAATATAGCTTCGAAATGTAAACAATCTGATCTTAAAATCTATTAATTGGTTAATAGCATGTTAGCTTTTAGCCGTACATTCATGCCACATATTATCATGCATGGCAAGTTGAAGCTGACACAAAAAAACTTACAGACTCCTGGATATTAAAAAATTGAAGCAGAAAAGAAGAATTAATAGAACAGGTTTAAGAATTTTTATGTGGTAACTAAAAACGAATAGAAAGACATAATTTACATATTTTGGTTTATACAAATTGGATAGCCTGACACATTGTGTTACTGTAGGCTAGTATCTGCTAATGGAAATAAATACAAACTGAATTAATTTCAATATTCATTTGCATACAGGTGACAGATGATCAATTTTGACACATGATCAGCCCAGGGCCTTTATTGAATTCTAAGAAATTGACATGGTTGTTAACAGTAAAGATGGAATATTTCAATTATCGAAATATACAAAGAAAAAGGTGAAAGGTTAAGGGAAAGGTGAAGGGAAAGTTTAAGGAACAAAAATGGATGAAGAGAAGTATATTGAAAGAATGAGAATGAGGAAGTGACTGTCGGAAAAGGGTGTGGGGAGTGGTGGTGGAAGAAGTAACAAATATTAATCAGTAGGAAAATGATGAAAGATGGGGCACAGAAAAACAAGGAATAAATGAGAGAGGAGAGAATTAAAGAAGAAATAGAGAAAAACTGTGGTGAAGAAAAATAAAAAAGAGAGTGTAAAAATAAATGGGATATTATGAGGAAAATTACACAGTGTAGAGGAAGAGTGGGGAGGGACTAAAGAGGACAAATATTCAGTAGGAATAAACATGGAAACATATGTGAAAACAATAATTAATAGACAGGAGGAAAGATAATAATAGATCCATTTACTGAAGTAATTTTATTATAGTTGCTGCAGTAACAGCTGTATAAATGTATTGACTTCTATGCATAATGTTGTTCTAGCATACAATACACAGAGAAGGTCAAACAGTTTTTCTCATTGCGTGGTAATAAAATGTATGTAATAATTTCAGACATAATTCATGCTCAGTAAATCTGAATCTTTTCAACTAGTTACACATGTCATTCTTATTTAAGTCAAGACATAATAAAAAATGTATTTCATACAGTATCTGGTAAATAAATATTGTATATACTTTTTAATGCATCTCAAATATTATTAGTATATACTGTATATAATATTGATTTATTTTTTTCTCTTGCATAAACAGTAAACAAACAAAGAGTAAACAACATGAAGTTACTGCAGTAAAGTGCAGTATTTTTCACATGATCCCTTAAAGTGACTACAATAAATACATTAGAGATTGAGCTAACATAATTTAATGATAATTTTGTCCATGGTTTTCTGGGTTAGAAACATTCTCATACACATAAACATGCCATTAGGACGAGCCATTTGAATGCTATAAAGTTAAAAATGAAAATGTAATACCATGACGATGGGAGTCTTTGGCTTGTTAGAGAGATCGACTCGTAACCAAAGCCCCTAGGAATTTCTGTGCTGTAATTCAAGGAACAGATATTATACAAAAAAATTAGATTATATTTCAGATACAAATAACATTTTATTCCCCAAAAATGTCCAATATAATTCATATGAAATATATTGTAAATTTTTTATATATCAGCATGATGAAATCTTACCATGATCAAATATGTACACATCGTTATTCATTAGTATGTGATGAAGGTCTATCACAATCAAATACACATCATTATGGGCATATCACAACTAAATATGTACACATTACTATATATGGAAGTGATGAAAATGCACAATAATCAAATAAGTACATTATTCCCATAATATGAATATTTCATTTTGGAATAAAATATACAGTATCTGTCTGATACTTATTAATTTCTGCTTTGCGTAAGTACAAGTTTCATTGCGGATCAGTTGCCATAGAAACAGGTCAATGACCCTAAAGTTAACACCACATTTACGAATGTCTGAGCAATCAACACCAACGATGATGAGATTGTTGTGACTTACAATTCATGTTGTGAAAGGTAAATGAAGCAGAAATGAAAAAGAATTATGTACGTTTTAAACGCAATTGAACAAAGTTCAAATTGAATGTTTACTATAATTTTACGTTTATGACAGAAAAACTCGGCAAGTTTGAAGGCTTGCTCCTCGAGGATCATGCCACCACTGTCTGAGATGTTAACCCATGTGGATTTTGCTGGATCTAACCGCTATTTTATGTTTATGACAGAAAAATGTTAAAGATAAACACAGTAGAACATTCTTTAAGACACTAACAACCGATGGGCTAGATACTTTTACACTATGGCCAACCAATATTTAGGGCACACCTTTAATACTAAGGGGATACTTTTTCTATATGCTATATGTTTTAACGTTACTAACAACTCATATTTAGAGGCCCACTATTAAGACATTTTTTCCTAAAGGTGTCCTCTATAGTAGGGATTCTACTGTATGCCTATATTTCATTAAAGGCAAAATTATTTATTATCAACCTTTGGAAGTTTGCAGAGAGCCTAGAAGTCAAACCATGTCCTTCACCAAATATATTTTAGCAAATTTTGTTACTTTTAATCCACTTTTCAAATTGAATGTCTTTTGTGAATAAATATCAATTTTATTCATTTATTAAAACTAATAGTTTGGGAAACAACAAAAAAAGAAATTGATACATTTAACTTTTTAGTATAACTGTTAGAAACATTCAACAAATGAATGAATTTAAATTTATGTAGTGTTCATGTTCGAGTGATTTCTTATGCTCATAGGCGGGTTATATTGAATACATCTGGTAAAGCAATTGCCTTATAAAAACTCAATGGCATATTACATTATAAAATACATCAACAAAAAACGAGCTCAATAATATTATGATAATTTTGTATCATTGTAAACCTTAGCTTTTAGTTTCAACCAGTTGTTATTTGGTACGATGGTGATGATATTAAAATGTTGCACACAGCTGCTAAAGGATACTTTATTTAGTATTTCTGCTAATATTTCATTGATTTTTTCAATCAATAATAATTTAACTTCATACGAATATAATTTTTTGAACATAAAATTTGTCAGAGATGGAATTGAAATATCAGGTGTTATAAAGTGTCATGCTTCAAACCATTCCTATATTGCATGTATTTTTTTTATGTAAAATAAATTACAGATATTATAAAAATCTTACCATATTCTATTAACTCATATTTCGATCATTACTGGTAACATTAATTATTATTATTAGTTTCACAAAATGAATATAACAGTTTACAGTCAACTCTCCCAATACCATACGTTTCTTAAGTTTTAAACTTAAACTTAATTTCTATTTACCCATTAAAACACATTCCTAATACCAGACCTTCCACGGAAAACCAGACATTTCTGGTCAGCCCAAAGGTGTTGAGAGAGTGGACTGTACATGGGTTACTAGCCTATCATAAGCTATCATATATTAAGTACCTATGGGTAGACAAACCTAGAAATATCACATCCCTACTAAAATAAAATCACAAAGGCTTTCATGGCTAACTAAAAGAAAAAAACATGCTATAAAATATGGTGATGGTATGACGTCTTAAAACATGACCGAGAAAACAACGCCCTCATATTTAGTATAAATCAACAAGGATCAATAATATATAAACAAATTTTTAATTGAAAGAAAAAAACTGTAAACCGTTTAGTGATCAAATAAATAAATGAATAGATCGGCTAATGGTAAAGATGAGAAATCTGTGAGAATGAACAAATCTTTAATATCAAATAGCAAACAAATAGGGAATTGGAGAATGATATGATGCTGTTTATACTGCTGCTGTAATTATAGATAAAAGCAATCTTAAACGAAGAACATTGGTTTCAATCATTGCTTGCATAGAGGAAGCCACAGCCACAACAATTTTTTTAGAGAATTATAGGCATGAAAGCATTCAAAATTTACATTAATTTTTTTTGTAATCTTTAAGAATATAGAAATCAAATTGAAGCCTTTACACATCTTTTGTCGTGTGTGGACATGACCATAGCAACCAGTAAGTTGACAGATGTACTCAACCAATTTTTGACAGAAGCGCTGTAACATAGCAACAAGTATATTGTCAAAGTCATGAGCATTCTATATAAAGCAATTTGTTACCTAAATGTGCCATGGCAACCAATTTGTTGATATTTGCGCTATTTCATAGCAACTAGTCAGTTTATGGAAGCAACCCGACTACATATTTTGTCAAAGAATACATGCTATCGAAACTTGTCAAGAAATAAAACCATCAAGTGTTCCATGAATTCTAGAAATTAGAATATTTATGTAATAAAAATATTTAGTTGATACATACCATAACCTATTCCTTGGAGATAATAACGGAAAGACTCGGCAAGCTTGGAGGGTTGCTCCTCAAGGATCATGCCACCACAGTCTGAGATGTTAACCCATGTGGATTTTGCTGGATCTAATCGCCCGTTCATCTCAACCTTTGAACAAAATTATACTTTATTTAGGTGTTATAATATTTTTTGTAAATAAGAACATACCCAATTTGTCCTGAAAAATGGCTGAACAATTTAATCATATCATAAAAAATTAATTTTCAATATCAAAATAAAGAAAATGGTTTCTTTACATTTTTGTTTATGGAATTAAAATAAATATTATTATGATATTTAAATAATTTCCAAAATGTTATTTTCATCAAATAAGATTGCTTCGAATTTCAAATGCCAAAAACAAAAAATTGAGTTATGTTTTTATTTTATGGCTTCAAACAACCACTCTACTCCTACATTCTCATAAAGAGACCTAGGTTGATGAGCAAAACATCTTAACTTGAATCCAATAAGTGGATTTAGCCAACGATGTCGTAGAAACATAAATTCAACTATGTTTATTTTACTCACAATAAGAATAAAAGAAATACTATTATTGATATACATCTTAAAAGAAATGTTGTCGTAAAATGTTTATATCATCTTGAAGCAGAAATGAAAGGTAAATTTAAATCTGTGCAGAACAATTTGTGTAGTTTTATTTTATTCATAATAAATAATAAAAACATTACTACTGATGTTATACAAAACAAAAAATCAACTCTTCTGTCACTTGATTTCGGGTTTTCTACCATTATGACACATGAATGAAACATAGCATCTTACAAAGTAGTCAAGGTCCTCAAAACAACCATATGATTTTAAATTGATTATTTTTATATTCCATTATATAATTAAATTTAATAACTGGGTAATTATTTTAATTTATTTGAAGGCCAACAAATTAACAGATAAGAACATTCGGCACAATCTTCTGTCGATGACAACGTACAGAATGAGGGCGTTATGCAATATACTTTGTTGTAAATGTAACATATGTTACTAAATATATTCCCACCTGTTAATTCCACATGGAACAGGGGGAGGTAGAACAAAAGATGGGATATTAAGGCAGATATACTAATGTTGTAGCAATTTAGTTAATATTTGCAAGCCTAGAGGGTTTAATTATTTTAAGGCTTCAACATCATTTATGTAAACAAATTCAATTCTTTCACAGTACCTCGAAAGTCATTTCAAAAGGTCAATGAAATCCCAATTCTCTCTTCTTCCGCAGTATGGAATAGGTTTTTTTTTAACAATCATTTTAAGCTAGAGGGAGACTAACAACTTTATGGCCTGAAATTTTAAAAGAGGGAGCTAGAGAGAAAAAGATAGAAAATAATTCCTGGATTGTATACGAGTGATGAATGCCACCACTACACTACATTATCTAAAGACATTTTAATAATTTGTTTATTTATTTATTTCTTCTGTACAAGTCTGTTTTCCAGTACTGGACCATGGTAAAGCATACCGGAAGATAATCCACTACTCTTTTTGAATAGTGCACAAACAGCGCAGTGCTTAACTCATCAGGAGACATGTATGTGATTTTCCGCAGTACATAGAATTATTATTAATAACAAGTCCAAGGAATAGTACTCACAGTGTCGTTAATGTGTGGAGAGTTTTTACCACATATAAGCATGGTGTTGCACTTGAGCGTTCTTGCATTTTTCTTCTTACCCTTGTCTAACTCTCGTACAATATTAAGATCTGTCCTCCTGTAAGTAACAAAATAAGAAAGAAGGATGGGGAGGGATGTTGTCTCTCATTCTCTTCTAAGATATCATACATATAAGTATAATTGTCATTTTTTAAAGTAATTCTCCTTTTGATAGTATAATACTTACTTGATATAGGTGTTGATAAACTGTGCTAAGTTTGCAGAATTCACACTTTTTGCTAGATTTTCTCTATACACAGCTACTAAGTCATGATTTGATTCAAGGGTTTTCTGTTAAAACATAGAAAACACTTTTTAGGCATACCGCCAAGGTGTGACAAAAATGAAGTTTACACCTAAAGGCCAATTTACACAGACGATCGGTAACAGTATAAAAATTTAGAATCGATGTTGTTATTCCTTATGACCATTTACACAAAACGAAGTACAGGTGGGCAGTTCTCAGGATAGATACAGAAGCTACTTGGTTTTCCACCCTAATTACCGCTCGCCTGTGTAAATGTTCCTTCAATTATTCTTTCCTTATTTACAATAATATTCTTACAGTATTCAACTCAATACCCACTCTGGACTAATTTCTTACTGCATACATAGTTATTTCATCATGTTTGTAGTATACAAACGTATGATGGTTATCTATAGGCTATTAACTTAACATATAACTGAAACAATAGATCAAACATTAATCGACCAATAATAATAAAATTGAATTTTTCTAGCATTTAGGAAACTGATTTATGAAACCTAAAAGCTACCAAAACAGAACAAAACCCACATAACTGCGTTCCGTTTACCAGCAATTTAAGGTGCAACTATCACTATTACCTTGCCAAAATAGTGCCAAAGCAGGTACTCTTGTGTGAAATTCGTCATTCCTTTACCTTTAAGGTAAAATGATGAGAACTGAAAAGAAGAGAAAATAATAGTACATTATATATAACAATCAATCAACCAATCTACAATATAAGAATCATTTTCATAAAACAGTATCAGCTAGAGGGTGAAATGGTCTGAAAGCATATACTAAGCCATGATGATTGTAATAAATATGATAAAAAGAAAACAATTCCTTTGTGTTGCAACAAAGTGTTTTCTTAATGGGGGTGTTCTCTGAATTGGCGAAAGTATATTTTCCCCGTCGTTATTTTCAAAGGAAAGTGTCCCTTTAATAGGAGTGTCCCAAAGGAAGGATTCTAATCGTTAATCACAAATTACCTTTTGATGTCCCCACTCCGACCATGTTGCAGTTGACGCGACACAATTTATAAGTGTGAGTCCTCGTACGTATGTAGGATGCTCCAACTAGATACAGAAAGTAATCATAATAAACAAGTAATATTCATTAAAAAAAGCATAACAATTCAAAGTTCAACTGAAGATCTAAAATCAAAAGCAATTAATTTTAGTAAAATAATAGTACTGTAATATCAGGTCAAAGTTCAAATAAATTAAAGCAGGGCAATTATAACAATATGTTAATAAACCTCTATCAAGGGGACACATTCTGGATCCAGTAAAGTGTGCCCTTAACCTATATAAAACTTTTTTAAACTTACCTCAAATCGAGCTAAAATATTGGCACCAGCACCAACTCCAAAACCAACAAACTCTTTAATTCTAAAAAAAAAGTTTATACTAGTAAAAATTTAAAAAATGAAGTGATGATTATAAAACTAAAACTCAATAAATAATATTAGGTCGAGGGTAATTCTTACATTAACCTTTCCAGTATGTTACTATGTTGGTTAATTACGCAATTTCAACAATAAAACAGGAGATTCAATTCAATCTCATATTCTCCATAATTGCTTTTTACAAATGATGCGTAGCATTGCCACCAAAACGCCTCAAACTAATCAGGTGTTCTTGAACTCTGTAACAGTTCTAAATTGATCTGGTTCAAACTAAATTGTATTCCATTATTAAAGAGACACAGATTGACAAAATTATGTATGAAATGCGAAGAGAGAGAGAGCACTATCTAATATTCAGATTTTCAAGATATGTGTTACTTCTATGCAGCCAAATTCTTGTGCAGTATCATGTCTAGCAGCAATAAAAATCGTGCAGTTTAAATCGTTTCTGCTGATGGCAACAGGCCCACACCATAGCATCTATCTCCTAAATATTAATTAACCTTCTAAGTGTTTCTTTCTATACTACACTATCCCATATGAGATGAAAATTGTTGTCAAAAGACAGACAAACAGATTTTCAACGTTCGATCATGTACTGTATAGGATCTGTTTTTACATTATTTGTCCTCAATTGGGAAAATTTGGATTAGGCTTTCTATGAACCCAGTGCAGCGCCTACCAGACGCAGCGCAGCGCAGACCAATCTACCAAAAGGTGTGCTGGGTTTTTAAGTGCACAGGAGATACAGTGGCCGTATTCACCAATCACACTTATGTGAAATATTTCCCTTCAATATTAAGCGTTTCTCTTAACTCAATAAAAAATAAAGTATTTTCCTTAAATTGTATTCAGTTAAATAGGAGATTTTCCCCAACTTTAAGGGTGTTTCTCTTAGCCTAGTGTGAACTCCTTATCAGAGAAGATATTTGCATAAATGCAAGTTTCAATTGATCATTATAAAAATAACCTATTTTTCACATCTTGTAAAACAAGTTTAGCATTTAAATAGAATAATCATACAAAATAGAATAATCATACAAAATAGAATTGATTGAACATTTTGAAATAATAACTAGAAATTTCAATTAACTTCAAATATTTAAAATATATTGCATTTTCACTGTAAACACCAATAGTGATTTCTGATGAAATAGAATTTTCAATATTTTCAAATACACCTTTTTAATAATATGTTTTCAATAAGAATTCAAATACTGTTTTTAGTTTTCTAACATTTAATATAAATCATACATTTCTTCGATCAGTGAATATTAGTGAATAATAAATTTCAATGTGTTTTGAACAGCACTTGTTAAATGTCAAAAATTCAATACAAATTCTTATATACAAATTATATGAATTATGTACATACAATTTCAAGGGTATAGTGATCATATACGAGGTTAGATATTTTTACAATTTACTAATAAATTTATTATGAGTGAAACAGTTCCAATTGAATAAATACACTTTTATTTGTGAATGTCAGGAAGCAGTCATAGATTAAAAATATATAGTATAATAAATTACCCAAAATGCTGCAGTACAGGAAGTATCATCTCCGCTAATCCATCCATATCTGGGTACACATAACTGAAATAATTAAAAACAATTAAATGTTTATAAATAATATATTAACTAAGGTAATTAAAATATTATATTTATCTTATTTTTTATTTTTTTAATTTATTTTTTAGGTGGGGACAGGGGAAGGAGGGAATTCTTTCTTTTTATAATAAACTTTCTATATAATTGACACATAATATGCAATGCAAATATGTATTTTTAAACAATTTTCCTACTCTATTCATTCAAAGCTACTGAACAACTATTGAATTTAAATAAATAAAAATTGTTCATTCAGTTGCACCATAATCTATGTTTACACAGTTTGTATGACAAACCAAGAAATAGTGTTATTTACTACAAGTTTAGATAATATACTAAAGTGTCATCATTTTAGGTGTTAAATGATTTTTCAAGTTGTGCCAAATCGGCTACGAGAGCTTTATACCTTATAAAATGGAATTCTGATACTAGAAATGCAAGAATATTTTACCCTTGTGGTAGTGCTGGGGAGTCTCTATGTTGCCCAGGTGCATTCAGGTGGTAAACACAAAAATTCTTTAGAATTGGTTGCATGTCGGGAAAGTTAAAAAATCCCTGGAAGCAGGTGACATCTGAAATATTTAACAAGACATGATTTTAAACATTATAGGTGGGATATTTAGAAAAAAAAAGCAGTGATTTTAATAACAATAATATGCCAGGTTTTTGCTTAAAGCTCTGCCTACACTATCAAACTTTATGCAACAAAAAAATGTAATGTGCCCACATATGGACACGATGCTGTCATCACTACCATATTTTGGTGTATCAACTACCATATTGGGACACATCAAATTTTTTATTATAGACAGAGCTTTAGAAAGAAAAGTTAATACCAATATCATTTGTAGAATTTGAAATTTAACATATTAATAGTAGTCTTGTTATTTTAATCACCATGCAAAACATAACCAAATTGTTTGTTTTTCTATGAAAGTAAATTATAACAAAATTAAACTAAGGAAGTAAGTATATGGCAGGAAGTAAGGTATTAAAATGATATATACAATACTTTTCTATAGAATTGAAATACATAAATACATCCGTGCAATTTTCCAAATATTTGAAACCAATTGAGGAAGATAGGAATAGATTAAAGTTCAGGATTAAATTTAGTTAGAATGAGACAGCATTCCTTACGGAAAACAAGTACTTTGTTCCTTTTAACTACAGTACAAGCAATGCAAAAATAAAACAATATATGCTCATGTATAATCACCCCAATTTAGACTAAATTTGGACACAAGACACTGGTAAATTGTGGGGGAATAACAATAACATAATACAATGCATACAATAACTTTCTTCTCCCCTAAGGGTCACTTCGTGTGAGTGCTGCCACTAAACGGCGCCTGTTAACCAACTAACTGTACAGTACTGTATAATGTCATTTTCTAACTTTCACCAAATTAGGTACCAAGGCCAACGGTATTTCTTTGACCATGGAGGCAGAACAGATTACATACAGTAGTAGTGCATTAAGTTGGATTAAGGGCCTTGCATTGTTTACTTACGATTTAAGCCTATGTCATGGTATGTTAATAATGCTGGTTTTGAGCTATTCCCTTGGATGGCAACGTGCATGGTACCATTCCCACAGTGTATGTCTTCCTCCTGTAACCAAAAGCAATTTCATTAATTTATTTTCACAAATTCTAAGATGTGTTCGTTGGAACTTATTACCATAAACAAAGCTTGATATTTAGATTAATGATGAGAGGGAAGGTTTGAGATGGGAAAGGGAGATGTTTTAGATAAAGAAGGGGACGGTTTAATGTGGTGGGTGGGGGAGACATAAAGAAAGAGATTAATATTCATTTCACTGAATTATGTTTTCATTTTATCATTACAAACAATATAATTTAATATAACTGATTTGTAATTACTACTATTAAAGTCTCATTATCCCCATTACCTAGAGAGTATGTTCAGCATGAGAGCAGATCATTATCATTACAACATTAACATCATTGATTGTTTAAATCACAATTGGACAGCTGTCAAATACAGTTACATTAATGTTTACATGTTATACTGTAGCAGATTCCTACTGTAGGCTAGTGTAAATATTGATGTACACACTTGTACATGCTTAAAATACCAGTTTGTTTACATGTTACATTCAAGATAAATAGGATTTTTATATTGGCTTTTTTCTGTATTTGAACAATATTAGGAAATGTTATATTTTGACCTTTTCCTTTCAAAATCAAATTTTATAATAGAGATAAAGGTCAAAAAACAGAATACTGAAGAGTTAATATTTGCATTGTCATCTATAGAGCAATTACAATGACTTTGTTGAAACAATTCAAATACTAGTAGATCAAAACAAAGTCAATGATCGTAACCTTGGAATACATCAAACCACAACAGGATGTTTTATAATATTTAATAAAAGTAATATTGTTTACATTACATGTACATGTAAGACCATTTCAAACTGCAGAATCAAACTTTATGTGACAAAAAAAAGTGATGTGCCCATATATGGACATGATGTCATCATATCACTACCATATTTAACCACATCACTTCCATATATGGGCTCATCACATTTTTTTTTTAAACTTCCGTAGTTTGATAGTGTAGACAGAGATTTACTGTACCTTTGGTGTGAAAACAGATCATAGTTTAATTTTGCATAAATATTAATTATAGGTGTGAACACAGGTTATTTGGTTTTAACACAGATTTGTGCACGGACCTTGGTATATAGTGTGAACACAGATTGTGTGTGTGAGACTGTCAAGATATTTGAGTGCATTTCCAATATTACATTATTGACCAATATAATTCCCATTTCTAGTTCATATACTCTAAAACATTTTCTAGACATCAAAGTACTAAACTTGTCAAACAAGATGTTCTTTTCAATTTGAAATTGATCCTAGATGTAATGTTAAAGGTATTTAATGTAAAGGATCACCTTTCCTACAAGCACGATTAAGTTTCCTGCTTTTATGTTTCATACATTTTTTGACAGACATTTTAAAATTAACTGTCCTTTCAAATTACAGTTTTAATTTCTAGCATACTGTAGTTACTTATAGCCAACTTTACGACAAGCACAAATCAAACATGTATCAGAATTAACAAGTGTCCAATAAACCGTGTTTTTTTTATAAAGCTTGAATTGAAGGTAATGCACTTGTATGACCCACTACTGTATGTACGACCCCCGACCCCCGGGAGAGGTGTGTCATTTACTAAATTACTGCTTCAAAAAACCTAGATGGTACAGTACATCAATGAACAATGGCGGGTCAATGTCCATCACTTTACCAACCACCATATCATAAACAACATGGTTATAGTGCGTCATGGTCACTTAAAGGTAAGTCACATTTTTGACGCACAAGTCCATCATGGTATTCATAAGGTATGCCGCACGTCGGGTAATTGACTCACCTCTCCTAGGGTTGTATAGTGGGTCATACACTTGCATTATGAAAAAATCATGTAATGGTATGAAAATTATTTGTTTTAAATCTACAGAAATGTCTTTAATCAGAGCATAGCAAACAGTTCAATAATGAAGGATTGAGGAATGCTCCATAAAAGTGAGAAAACATTGGTATTGCAAAATGGGAAAATCACTTTTTCATTATATTTGTAAATTTCAAAATGGAGGTGTCTCAGACAAGCTGCTTGCCCTCCTCTCCCTGCAGGATCTGTCATGATACCCTATCTAAAACCTTTTACAGTACATATCTTCAATTACATTCAAACTTAAATTCCAAACATTTATCCTTGACAGATGAATACTGGAAATTTACACCTTATATTAAACAAAAAGGTTAATAGCTTTAAATCCTGTCATTTCATAGATTCAAAACTTGACACCATCAATTAAAACAAGTCATTCTAAGTGACATTACTTTTGGCTTGCAATCTCATACAAATCTGCTTTATACACTTAACTAAATCCTGTACAATTGAAAGCATCGGCATTATTTATACTTTGCTTGATTATTGGTATGACTACAAGTAGTAGTACAGTAGTACTAAAGGTACCAGTTATTTTAAACACTTGGTTTATGGAATTCTGAAACAATTTTATCAACAACACAAATAATTAATATCACACTTCACAGGTTTTTAATTGACAAATTAACCTATTTTCATCCAAATTAAATCTTATACTAACTAGAGGATATTGAGTCGACATTTAAACGTAACAATACACATTATTAACTTGTCGGAAGTTCAATAAGGAGGTACCGTAAATCTTGCAGCGTACACATAGAGTATGCACCATAAAAGCCAAGGAGAGCCTTCAACGTACCCATACAATAAGCCCATATTGGGGTAAAAAATCCACCCTATAACTTTGGAGAAATTTTCACAAGTTAGTCCTCACAGTGAGTAAGCTCACAATCCAAACTTATATTCAAGGACAGTAGGCTAATAAAAAAGTTCACAACCCATCGCAAAAACATTTAATATTTGTGTTTCTTACCTGATACTGTGTTCCATTAGTATCTGTGAGTAGTGGTGAATCAGAATCGAAGCCACTGAAAGATCGAGGTTTTGTGTCGGTCACCGTCACTGCTTCGAGTGAGAAGTCATCATCATCCTCCTCAAATCCAAGTTTAGAATACGACATATTGACACAAGATGTAATGGTATGCTACTGGATTAAGATCCTGCTGGTTTGAATCAATAAAATGGCAACAACAAAAAACAATTAACATTATTTAAACTAAACATTACTAATTATTAACGGTGGTAGTAATTGTAACGTAACAAAAATTAACTTAACAAAAATTAACTTAAGTTAAATTAACTCTTTAATGGAAATAAATGTTTATTTATACGACAGTACTGTAATAAGTAGTAAGTAAATTATTAGGCCTAAGGCTAATTAATTGTACGCCGTGGTTAGGATTCCGGCACCGGAACTCAACTGCCCACCGTTAGGGAATCCGACACGCTATTGCGCATGCCCAGAGCTCTTGGAAGTGAATTATTTATAGCTTGCACTAATAGTGGCACACCACGGAGAGTCGGAGTGTTATAGGGATTTACTGTAGCCTAGATAGTCGTTCCGCGAGCGAGAGAGCGATGGATGAAACTTAATAATTAAAATACGACTACGCCACGCGTTAAAATAATTAAAATGATATTAATAAGTATCAGTATCTATCTAAGAATCGTAATGTTTTTTTAGCGTTGCGACCCTGACTTCCCGAACAGTTTTTTCACATCCACGCACGCGGTGGCTGCCGTCAACAAATCAACTTGTGATTGCATGTTGTTATGTACAGTATAATGCGTTATGAAATATCATAAAACTAGTCATGTAATTATATAATTCATAATGATATGAAGTTTATATATGAATGAAGCAACCACTTTTTAATTACAAAATAAATACTATAGGCCCACTGGTCACGTCTAACCATGGAGGTACCTTCATGGTCTAACTGGTAGCCCTCTAGCCTAGATTAGTGGATACCATAATTAGTAGGCATCTAGGCTAGTTCGCCGTGTGGCGCAGCTATGAAATGATCCATCGCGCTGTTGATAAGTATAGAGTCGCGCGCCGATTACCTCGCTCTGGGCATGCGCAATAGCGTGTCGGATTCCATAACGCTGGGCAGTTGAGTTCCGGTGCCGGAATCCTAACCACGGCGTAATAATTGTAATGTAAGTAGTAGGCCTACTACTAGGCTAGGCCTATGTATTGTTTAAATAAGAACTTTATTTCTGAAATCTATATATTTATATCTTATTCTGCGTAACATATGTACTGTAGTGTACTAAATGAGTCATTTGCCTATAATAATTACAAATTACTTAAATGTTTCTAAGCTAGGCCTAGCTACCCACTATATAACTTCATTCGCCCCCGACTCGAGGGTGAAAAGGTGGCGTTATCATCTTACTTGGACTAGGCCTACTGGTAGGGTAGCAATGTCAGGCCTATCTATTCTACATTAAACTCGCAGTTGCCCTCATTAAAAAACGATCACTGTCATCATCAAAACAATTAAAGAAAAAGGTGCTTACAATGTTTATATTCAGTTAAGATTTGACGAAGGTCTCTGGCAATGAAAAAATGTTTTTTCTACTGAATAAATACCTCGCGACTAATTTTTTTTCTTCTGAATAATAAAAAAATAGCACACGAGACGAATCCACTATCAACAGCTAGCTCTCATAATTTAAATATTGGGAAGCAAATATTAGAAATAAACGCTGAATTGATAAAATAGTTTTAGTTTTAACAATAGCATAAAGCAATGTAAAATTTATATAACTAATCATGAAACAAGCATTTATTATTCATTATCAAAAATGTAGACAATAATAATAGAGCACACACTTAGTTTGGTTCCCCTTTTCAGAAATGGAATGATCGAAACAAACATGGCTGCGCCCATACTGTTGATCTTTCGTCACTGAAAAGTAAAGAACATGGAAAAAGGGATGTGGTTAAGGCTATTTTCCTTTCTTTTTATATTTTTAACGTATTCAGAATCATTATTTAGTAATGATGAGATAATATCCTATCGGTGAGTTCTGTTGCATGGTAAATAAATGCATTATTTCCTATCTAGGCCCAGCTTGTCTATCTATGTGGCCTCCGCCTAGTGAAGTGGTTTTAATTTACGTACAGTCAGCCAAATAAGTCGATTCATACCATAAAGTGTAACAACGTAGTTCACTGGTATTATATTATCTGAAAAGTTGTACACATTCATATAAGTAATACTTAAATATTTCTGACGTTTCTATTTTAATATTTATTTATTTTTTTATAGGGAAAGGGTAAGGAAAATGTTTCAGTTCAGTTATGAAGGATATCTGAATCACGCCTATCCGTACGATGAATTGCAACCTTTGACATGTGATGGTGTAGACACTTGGGGCAGGTGTGTAGAGTAGTTTGTCATTTTTTTTATATAAAGTGTATTGCATTCTTGAAGTCCTCATTTCAACACCACCCGTAGTCAGTAGTAGGCCTACTGCAGTGTAGTATTTGACACCAGCTAGGAGGAGCAAAATGATTGAGAAAATATTCTGTAGTGTTAAAGCAAAGGTCTTTTTCCCGGTGAATTTTAACCATGTAATGAAATTTGTCTTTTACTTATTATCTTTCTGTCTGACTATAGCTATTCTCTAACGCTTATCGATGCCTTAGACACACTGGCTGTGATGGGAAACTACACAGAGTTCAACCGTGTTTCCGGCCTGTTACTGGACACATTGGATTTTGACGAAGACATCAATGTTTCTGTCTTTGAGACCAATATACGAGGTAACTATACTACGTGCAATGTATATGATAATTTGTAATTTCTTAAGATCAGTGCCAATTTAAGATTGGAACTAAAAATTTATTTTTCCCCACAGTTGTTGGTGGTCTTATTTCGGCACATTTAATGTCTCGCGACACCAGGTTTCAAGTGTCTGACAACTGGCCGTGCGAAGGACCACTTCTTGATCTTGCAGAGCAAGCTGCTAAAAAGATTCTTGCAGGTTTTTTTTCAATTAATCTAATTAATTATTACTTATAAATATACCAAGTGTAAGAAAAAATCTCTTTCCCAACCTGGAACCTCATGGTTTCTGGACTGGTGCCATACTGTTAGACCACAGAGTTATATATAACATTTTAATATTAATATTTCATTAATTTCTTCCAGCATTTGATACAAAGACAGGTATGCCCTATGGAACTGTCAACTTGATGTATGGAGTTCCAAAAGATGAGACTCCTGTCACTTGTACAGCTGGGGTTGGTACGTTCATCGTAGAATTTGGAACGCTAAGCCGTCTGACGGGCAATTCAATATTTGAGAATGCAGCAATAAAGGCCTTAGAAGCATTATGGGATAGGCGATCTGAAATTGGTCTGGTAAGAATGAAACTAAAGGATTATATTTCATGAGGTAATCATAATATTATGAAATGTCTTATCTCGGTTGAATTATTTGTCTCGATATTTATCTAATAGGTAGGCAATCATATATCGGTTCAATCGGGTAAATGGACCGCCATCGATGGAGGCATTGGTGCTGGTATCGACTCATACTTTGAATATCTGGTCAAAGGTGGCTTATTGCTAGGCAACAGTCGACTACTGGACATGTTTCATGGTATGCATCAATATATAATATGAATTTAACACATTGTTTATGTTTGAATTTGTTATTTATATTGGGTAACCTCAGTCAAAGACTGGTCTCCCAGAGGGCCCAGTTATGATCAGTGTTTGTGTGTGTGTCTGTTGATCTATATGTGTTTGTGTATTTATATGTTTACATTTATATATATAAGTATATAATGTTCTTACATGGCTTCCCAACATACAAGTTTCAATTGGATTTTTTTTTTTCCAATTGATCGATACTTTCTTGGGTTTTTTTGCCTCTTTCATTTTGTATATAACTGAATCATCTTTTTATACATTATGATTTACTGTATTATATCTCTAAAAAAAAAAAATATTTATTTATAAAACATCAGAAATTATAATGTTTTTTTTACTCAAATATGAATGAAAGAAATAAATGTTTATTTGAATTGAATTGAATTGTACTAGTACACCGGGTAACCCCATACTTGTCTCAAAAAATCTACTAGGTTTATTAAAGTGCACATAAGCTAGATGTGTACACTGGACCTACAGTTTATAGTCCTTATCCGAGAAGACTTGTTCTACCACCAGAACCATGGAGTGAGTGAGCCTTGAACCCTTGCCGATGTTAAATTATTGTAATTTTTGTCATTTTTCAGAATACGAAAAAGTGATTGAAACTTTTATAAAGAAAGATGATTGGTATATGTGGGTGAACATGAACAAAGGAACAATGACAGCCCCTGTATTCCAGTCATTGGAGGCCTTTTGGCCAGGGTTACAGGTAAGGGTGGTAACAAAGATTCTAGCACCCAAACGGGTAATATTCAATATGGATTGTTTCTCATTTATTTATTATTATCCTGGGACCCCAAAAGCAACAGAGTCACCAGAAGAACTTAACTATATGAAATTTAAAATCAATACAGTTCAAAATACATTTAAAAACAAGAAAAAGAGGAAAAAGAAAAAGAAAGCACACCAGAGTCGATTTAAGATTCAGTAAAATGTTGTTTTAACTGTCTGAGGAAAACATGAAGAGAAGAAAGGACAGACGAGTCTTTGAGAGAGAGGGGAAGGAAGAGAAGACCAAAGAACAGGGAAACGATGGATAGGCGAAGATTTGAGATCTAACATGATATAGTATGGGTCAAATTTATGTATGTATAAATGGATCATCGTAAGGGCTATAATGACCGTGACATTGCTTGTATAATAAATAATTGAATAATATCGAACATAATAATAACACAACATAAAAAGAATTTTCAAAAAGACACTTCACTTATTTTTGCCTATCTCCACCCATGTGAACAAATGGATACCTGGTAAGGTCAAGACAAAACTTTGTGCTGATTATTAGCTGCATTATGGGAGTATGTTTCCATATGCATTTTGATTAAAAAAATGACCGGGGTAATAATATTATATATAGTGCTTGGAGATTTCACAACTTTACGCAATTTATAAATCTAAGATATTATATTATTGAATATTATTTTTAATTCATTTATTTCAGAGCATGGTTGGCAAAATTGATGATGCAATGAAGTCATTACATAATTATTACCAAGTCTGGCAGCAGTTGGGTTTTCTTCCAGAATTTTACAATATTATTCACGGTAAAGTTGTGGATAAACGATATGGATACCCACTCAGACCAGGTAAGGTTTTATAAATGAAAATGAATATATAGATCTATAAAGATGTAAGTTACTACATATGCAATCGCTTAAATTTGCGAGGGGGTTGAATAATGTAGCATTGACAATTTATACCAAAGAATATAAATAGGTTAAGAATCAACAGTACGCGCTGTTATATATAGAAGGATAGGAAACGCGGACGTGCTTTCATGGACGCGTAAGAATCCAGCAGCCGAACGACGGCGGGCTCTAGATATGGTTCCCGTCTAATCCTACGTTTGGATGGATCGTGATGATCTGATGTTCTCGCGTCTGTGCTTTACTAATTTTGAAATTATTAATATTTTAGATAATCATTTTGATAAATAAACATTTTGATAAATAATCATCGTTTTTGCATTTTTATAGATATTTACAATAAAAGTTTTACCTTACCCACGCCTGAAGGTGGCGCACTTCTTCTAGCGAAAAAGAAGTGCGCCACCTTCAGGCATAGGCAAATAGTAACCCGGATGTGGTTTACACCGCCAACGGAACTGTTGTATCTTCTCCTTTTATTATCTTTGTTTATACATATGTTTACAAAACATTCTATGTGTTTTTATCAAATTAGTGCAATTAGGAGACTAGACAGTGATTAATTTCACTTTTTAGGAATCCTGTCTCTACCTCATAGTACATACATTTATTCAATATTCAACAGTTTACATAGTTTATGGGTTAAGATACACAGAAACCAAAGTGGCTTGTCTTTGCAGTCCTAAGCATAAACATAAACGGACGCATTACATTAACAAAAAATGACATTTTGAGACAGAAAAAGAAAAAAAACAAAGTGAGATTAAGCAAAATATTTACAACCCCAATTTTGCAGTAGCAATAGTAGCTAGCAATATGTTTCAAATATCATCTTTTTAATATTGTACTTTAGCATAGCTTGTGTGTTGTTTTTTTCTTATTCTTGAAACTAATAATAAATGAAAGGTCATCTCCTGTAAGCAGCCACCTACGGGAGGTTCAACTGTATATGCAAGCATCTTTACATTTTGATTTATCCTGTTTGGATTCATTTCACAGAACTTGCAGAGAGCATCATGTACCTATACCGTGCAACCAAGGACCCATTTCTGCTGCGAATGGGTCGAGATATGTTAGAATCAATAGAGAAAGTAGCTAAAACTAGTTGCGGATATACTTCAGTAAGTACCATTACAAATGTTCCTTTTGTTAATTTTTTATTTAAACCAAAGCAAGTCATGAAAAATGTCTTTTTTTTTGCAGATAAAAGATGTCCGAACTCATAAACTTGATAATCGTATGGAATCCTTCTTCCTCTCGGAAACAACAAAATATCTATACCTTTTATTTGACGAAGATAACAAAATTCATCGAACGGGCGGGAGTGGAGACGTCGTACAAACTAACCATGGAACGTGCGTAGTGAATGCGGGCGGGTACATCTTCAACACAGAAGCGCATCCCATAGACATCGGCGCCCTTGATTGCTGTAAAAAACAACCAGCACAAGATGAAATAGAACTTGCATTTAAAGTATTTAAAAACAATAAAAAAAGATTACATTTTTTAGAACAATATGCAAATAGCGATAAACATGATAGTTTATCTACTGTTTATAATTGCTCTGCAAGACCATTCCATTCAAGATTGTCTATTTTAGGTGAAATGTTTGAGGAAGAGAAGATTAAAATAGCTAAACTACCTCAAAATACTTGTGAAGATTCGACAGTAACAGTAACCCAACCATGATTCATATGTTTAGCTACATTTTTTTTCTATTTATAAAATCAGACTCCAGAGGAATAAACATCTTGTTGTTGAAATAAGTAAGTAAATATTTTCAAGATGTGAAAATATAGAATTTCAGAGTAAATTTCAATTTCTACAGTACTGAATCATTTCTAATCAAACTGTGAATAAAATAAAAAAAGTACAGTAGGTTACATTTTATTGCAAAATTGAATTAGACATTTGGTAGACTTCCAAATATACAAAAGAGATACTGACTTAAATTACAAATCTGCCACAAACGTGGATTCTCATAACATAAAAGAACTATGTTAATGCTAAAGTAATAGAATTGGTATTTGGTAAAATGTTTATGAATCGAATACAGCTTTTGAAAGTGAAATATTAATAACAATTGTTTATTAGGTCATCCTTGCAACCAACATTCAAAAACTAGTCATTAACAGTTTTATAGCGCTTAATCATATCGGGTACTGTAGTTGTTAACATACTGAGGTGACAAAGGCCTAGCTCTAGATCTCGCACCTTCAACATGAACCAGGTCGATGACTCGCTCTTGTACTTGTTCTCTTGTACGGTGATTTGGAAGACGTTTTATTGTGCAACGGCAGTGGAACACCGAATTGCGTGCATATTTTCTCTAAAGCCTTTTCATACTCCTTGTTCAGTTTGGCAGATTCTTGCAATGCAAACTTCAAGTCTTCTATTTCTTCGAAGAAACCCTTCAAGTTAAAATTAAAGTCCTTAAGCTCTGTCTACACTATCAAACTAGTTTGACAAAAAAATTGGATGTGCCCAAATATGGTAGTAATATGCCCAATTACGGTAGTGATATAACACCATGTCACATCACATTTTTTTGTCACAAAGTTTGATGTGTAGACAGAGCTTTAAAGCATATTTCATTATCAAAATCAATGCAATTCAATACTATATAGATATCAATTGAATATTAAAGCAGTTTAGAACAGATAATATTCAGAAATTAATCCCAGGGTCAATATGATAATCAATATTTTATTTTAGTGACAGCTTTTCTAAACATTGGAACTATTCTGTTCTGCTACTTATTATCAAACATTACTCTTAAATAAATGATGTTCACCTCATCGAGCCCTTTCAGTTCAGATGACAACTTCTTTTTCTGTTTTAGAATTTGATCTCTATCCTTTTTTATCTTCTGTAACTCAGTTCTGAGGTCTAAAAAATAAGGTGAAATTAAATTTATATATCTTCTATGCAAAATAGAAAGGTTGAGAATAAAGTCCATCTACACTATCAAATTTATGTGACAAAAAAATGTGATGTGCTCCTATATGGACATGATGTTGTCATATCACTACCATATTTGGGCATATCACCACCATATTTGGGCACTTTTTTTGTCAAACTAGTTTGAACGAATGTTACCAAGTGAATCATCCAGTTTCCTTCTTCGTCTTTTTTTCGGTGTTGGTGTGTTCCTGTCTCTAATTCTATTTTGTTGTTGAGCCTTCAACAATTCTTGTTCTAGTTCATTGATTTTTATCTAAAAAGAAAACTACCATTAATAATTTTCTTAACTATTTAAAAAAAAATGGCATTTTTTTTTTTATTCAATCGAAACCAATTGCAATAATTTTTTTTTTTATACAAACAAAGCCAGGACTGTTTAAAGCACCTTGATTGGTCCTAACATTGATCAAGGGATTCTCTCGTCCAGTGCCCACCTTCACCAGAGGAAAGGCAGATACTAGATGCAGGGGCTGCCATAAGAGTCAGCAATTACAACAAAGTTTCTAAAGAAATACTTTTACAATTACCATAAGTGAAGATATTGTTTCCATATGCTGTGTATTTGTTCTTACTTCTTTTTCATAGCGTCGCATTAATATATCGTGTAAAGATAATAGCCTGATTTAAGGAAACAAAAACATTACAAATTAACAAATGGCCAGAAGAGTTGGAGTAGAATTGCTGGAGAAAAATCAAAATTATTTTCAAGGTCCTTATTTATTTACCTATTAGTACTTTCATCCTCTTTTTCCTCTTTCTTGATCTTTTTTGTTGTGGTCAATCGCAGAGGTACACGACCTGTTTTTTCAGTTTGTGTTGAACAACTATAAAATGAAACAAATGACATTATTGAATCAACACTATATTTATTTATTTAATACATAAATGTTACCTAAAAAGTGATGTGTTTGACACCAGGGTTTGACACTCAACAACAGTGTAGTTAGCCAAAACAAAGGTGTATAACTGTAGGTGCTAGCCTTTTGTTCAAAGATGGATTCATGGAGTTAAATTTCACATTGCGTGACAAGTGATAATAACTAGTCAAAACAACATCATTTTCATCCAGCGTGTGAATGCTACAATTCCTGGAAAACCTTATGCATGATTTAAAAAATCAATATACTGATGTGCTGTACTGTGTTTTGTGAATTTCAAAAGCAATCAAAACAAACTCTAAAAAGGGTGTGATTTTCCAATTATTGATTATTGTCTATCCTAATTCATGTATGCACATCAAACATTGTTGTTTATTCAGGCACCATATAAAAACGGACTTGATCCGCGCAAAAGCACAGAACAATTTTGTAGTAGACCAGTCAACATTATCCTCTCTGGTTCAAGAAATAAACACTGGTGGAAATGGATCGCCTGTTGCTGTGGGTGGTTGGAGTGGTGGTGTTTAGTGGCATGGTGATGGTCAACAGCACAAATCCAGGTTTACAAATGAAAGTAACTAAAAAGGGACTTGAATATGGTAAGCTGTGATGTATTTATTCCAAATTAGAAACCCCAACCATAGACTAAATGCCTTTCAACAGGAAATTATTGTATTTTATGAATGAAATGAAATATAACTACTGTATTTACATCTTAATACTTTCAGTTAGCAAAATTGGGAGTAGAATTGGTGAAAAAAAATTTAAATTATTTTACACTGCCTAGTTCTTCTAGTTCTGGATTCACAGTAAAAAAGTATGTAAAATTTCACTTTATTTATTTGTTAATTAACTGCCAATGCCATAAGTCTTTACTTATACTTATTCTTGACTTGACTAATTCATGGTTCTCAGAACATATTGTTCCCTGAAAATATATTCCGTATATACTCTGGTATAATCCCACCCAACTAGAACACAAAATTGGGCCAACTTTAGGGGTGGAGGAAAACCTGGAGGAAACCTATAAGTTTCATATGTTATTACATATTATTATAGTTTGAGAGTAAGCAGTTTGGCTCTACCACATTTTACCATCAGTCCTAGTGTACCAGATAATGGAATGAAGGTTAGGATTTCTAATGCCAGGTTTGAAATTGATGGTTCATGGAGTTATTATAGGTCTGGTTTGTAAGTATGATATAGCACTAAAGATATATTTTCCAATATGAATATGCCATATTAATGTCCCATAATATAGGTACAGTATTCACTTTGACAAAAAATTGTATTGCAAACAAAAATTATTAATATTTACTCGAAAAAACTGTAATTTAAAGCAAAAAGTGGTCAAATTGGCTGCCAGCTAATAGGTTTTTTAGGTTGAATTCAGTCTTTTTATAATTGAAACAATTTGATGGAAGTGATTAACTTTATTAAAATTACAAAAAGTCTGATTTATCAATCTTCATGTTTCAATGTAACACTAACTTCATTTATTCATTCCTACTAAATAACATTTAATGTCAATTATTCTATTTATGTGCAAATGTCCATATACTGTAATATTTCTGTTTTTCTGTTGATATATCAGATTTGGCTTCAGTGATTCCGGGTCTCTTGATATCAGTGTTTCATCAATTGAACTATCTCTTGTTATTGGAGTTGGTAAGAATGTTATATACAATACACATATAATGCATGTTTATAAGTTAAATGGTGAAAATATTTCATGAATAAAGTACTTTTTTATTTATGTAGGTGAGAAGAATGGTCAATTTGTAATATCAACTTCCAGCAGACAATGCGTGTCTAACTATGGACCAATACATGTAGGCATTTATGGTGCTGGGTAAGTATATATAGTATGTACATATGCGAGATATCATTTTTTAATGTATTTTACTTTGTAATTATTTATCGGAAGGACTTTTGTTTTCAATTTGTTTGTTTTTTTAAAATGAAACACAAACAGTTCACTATTTTATTTGGAGCTAAAACATTCATTTTTTCTCAATTTTTAGTACGATGGTTGGCATGTATGTCGATGATATTAAAAGTCAAATTAGAAATAAAATGCGTTCACAGTTGAATGAGGTAAAAGTTTTTGTTTTTTCAAAAGTTTTTCTAAAAGCCATTGTATAGTTTAACTTGGGTATATTCAATCAAATTTAATTAAATTAATAGCTCAAATAAAGTTACTGAAAATTAAGCCTTATTATATTTATAATGATTTTGTCAGATAATGAAAGAAACATATTTTCTATTTATTGGTTTAAGATGTGTCATAAAATTGTTACAGGGGTGAATGGAATGTTACAAAGTGCAATGGATACCAAATGTAAAGTAAAATTGTATTTCTTTAGTATGTAGTCATTTTGATTACCCTACAATGACAACGTGGCTGTCCCACAAATTGTTTGAACCATAATGCAATTTTTTGGTCGGTCCTACACTGCATCATTTTGCATTACTTACAAAATATGGTGATGCTCACTACATACTTTAAAGATTACATTTTTCTAGTTGGGATAAGCATCAGTGAAGTCAACCCTATGTATATCTACAGTACATACACACAAACTGAATGGTCGTATTTAGTATTTTCTATTTATTTTCAGTGGTATTCAATATTGATGAATATGCTTATGCGGACTTATCCCTTGTGTCAGCTCCCAAGTTTTCTGAACAAGCATTTCAAAGTTTACACAAGGTACAAAATTCAATTTCTAAACAGATGCTTCTCTGAAGAAAGACTTTCACAGACCACAGATAAACCATGACAATTTTGTGAATGAAATAAACAGCGATCTAGAAAAACCGTAAAATCTTAAATTAAAAACAATTTATTTCAGGGAGAAATTCTGTCTCGAAAGGACCAGCAGAATGTTTCTGTACCCAACCCCGAGATTCCAGCTCATACGGAAACATCTCGAATGATATATCTGTGGCTGACCGAGTATAGAGTTGCTTCCGCAGCAAATGTCTATTTCAAAGCAGGAGTTATGGAATATCTCATTACTAATGACATGGTAATAATAATACCACATTTATATAGCACCCTTTTCAAAAGTAATCATGTTTTAAAGGCGCTTTAAAAGCATTATTACCCCGGTCATCAAACACGTATGGAAACATACTCCCATAATGCAGCTAGTATTTCAGCGCAAAGTTTAAGTTAACTGAATACCCATTTTATGTGGAGAGAGGTAAGTAAAGTGCCTTGCCTAAGGATACAATCAATGCGGCGAGAGTTGGATTCGAACCACGTCCTCACGATTGGGAATCCAGCGTTCAACACACCACACGCTCTTACAACATAATTTTTTATTTTGCAAATGTATTACACAGGTTCCAAGTAAATTTTCATTGAATACTTCAAAGTATCCGTTCAACAAGACAATTCCACAGGTTAGTGTTTGCCTAGGTACTTTGTAAAACTGCTTATGACCTTGGTTTTTTGTACAGTATTTGTTTTGTTTGTTATACCTGTATACAGAAATAAAATGTATACAGAAATAAAATGTATCATCAAATAGTTTACACAGAGTACATTGTTTGTTCACAGATTGAAAAAGAATATCCCAATTTGGATATGGTCGCTAATTTTGAAGTGACCAGTCCACCTGTCCTCAATATGACCACCGAAGGTCTGAAATGTAGCTTGGTTGGACTACTCAACTTTTACGTCACTCAAGAAAACAAGGAAGCAGCATTCGTCTTCTCACTGTCTGTGGTATGTAGATTACTGTATTTTCTATATATATAAAATTGGTCTATTCTGGAGAAAATAGTGTAAAGTTATTGTAATCAAAATCTAGCATCCAATACCACTTTCAGATCAAACTTAGTGAACCAGACCTACAGTATACTGTAGCTTAGAAATGAATCATTTTAAATTGCTCCTATAGAGTACGAGTCTATCAATCATCCTGTCAGTGTAAATACAAGTACAATCACTATAGTGTGAACAAGACCTATAGCTTGTAAACTAATGATTTTAAATTGCTTCTGTAGAGTATGAGTCTATCAGCTTCTGTCAGTGTGAATACAAGTACAATCACTATAGTGTGAACAAGACCTATAGCTTGTAAACTAATGATTTTAAATTGCTTCTGTAGAGTATGAGTTTATCAGCTTCTGTCAGTGTGAATACAAAGAAAAATGCAATAACTGGAAGCTTTACTCTTGATTCGTAAGTAACGTGTGTGAATATGTGACTATCAATAAATTACTAATAACAGATTATGAAGTTCACTTTATGTAGAGTTTCATACAAATAATAGAAATTGTTTTCTCTTCTTTGCAATATTACACTTTTTGTAACAATGTGAACTTGTGTCTGATATTTATATTTCTTATTTTGTAAATTAGGTCTAGTTTCAAGTTTGCCGAATCTGCCGAAAAATTAGGCGAAATAAGTGCAAATGTAAGTCAGATTATTGAAAAAAAATTGTTGTGAATTCAAATTTGTTTGGATATCAAAAGTGAATATTCTAAACTGAATATTATTTTATTCTATCCTATTTAGGTTAAGAAATTAGACAAAGTGATGGATACGCTTTTTGGCACGATAATTCCAAAAGTAAATGGTGAGTATTGCTACAGTATTTCATTTAATCACAAATTTTTACATTATTTGCCCTCAAACGACCATGTCAAAATGATTCTACTGTAGTACTGCATGTAGTAAACTACATTTTTTTAAACCCTTTAACCTGTTTATGCAATTATTTAGCGGCTTTTTTTGTGATGGAAACATTGTATATTCGATTGCATTAAGTATTTTTCATTGAAAGTATTTGGGGTGTTTTTTTTCTAGAAAAAGCTGCAGAGGGGCTTCCAATACCAATTTTTCCAGGAATTGAGCTGGTGAAACCAGAAATCAGTTTTGGAAAGGTGAGAATAAAATGTTTTTTTTAAATCGTGCAAAATTATGGTAGAGGTAATGATAGTAATCAGTGATAATGGACACAATGACAGCTGCAATGGTGATAATAACAAATGTGTCTTTTATTTTTCAGGGTTATATACTAATAGCTACAGACATCAACCACACGATCTCTCTTGAATACAGCAACGTCATGAAAATGTATAAAGATATTAAAAATTATAATCGTAAAGATGAGCTTTAAAACTGTACAACTCGTCACAGATACGTTAACTAAAACCATAAAAGAAATGGATTTTTTTTTTCATTTTAAGAACCAAAAGTGACGGTCATTTAAAAATATTATTTAGATAGAATTAGGACATTTTACTATTAAGAAAATTACAATTTAACTGAATTAATTTTATCTAAAATTGTAATCATTTATGGTTTGTAATATAAAGAACTTTTATTTTCAACACTATTATTAATATTATACTGTATGCTAGGTTTGTTTTGGGAATTGGTTTATTTAGTAAAACAGTAAATGTTTTATAGTTATTTAGGCAGTACCCCTCTCCCCCTCCCCCAGCAGCAAAACCGCATTGACCACAATGAATTCAATTGTGGATTTCCTGTTGACTATTATTTTTCTGATTTGAAAATAAATTACTTATGTTACTTACAGGAAAGAGGTATGGAACACCCAGTGAGATTTAGTATGGATTTTATTCTATGTCAATAAAGTTCTTGGCTTTTAGACAAAGTTGTACTGTATTGTGTCTGTGTAACTGTGACCTCTGACCTATTATTATTCAATTGATAAGTATAGTTTTTGTATACAGTACTATAGTACAGTCAACTCTCCCAATACCGGACTCTCTGAAAACCAGAAACTCTCCCAATACCAGACTTTTTTTGAGGACCAAAAGGTCCCAAATTTATATTTACCATTAAAAACACATTCCGAATACCAGACTTTCCGGAAAACCAGACTTATTTGGCCGGCCCAAAGGTGTCCGGTATTGGGAGAGTTGACTGTAACACATAAAGACTAAATACAATAATTTTTCTGGTTGTGTACAAAAGTTTCCCATCAATAAAGCCAAATGAAAATATGAAAGTAATGAAATACACAAAGACTTCAAAATGATGAAGATGCCACACAGACATTTTTGATCTATTTATAATTATTAAACACAGACTTACTCTCTTGTGGTGATATAACTTTGAAGGAGCTTCTCAACTTTGCTTTGTTCTTCAATTTCCTTCAACTCTCTTTCAAGATTTTTGTTGTTTTTTCGTAGTTTTTTTAACTTTTTTCGCATTTGTTCATTTTCAAATGAGAACTAGGAAATAAAAGGCAATAAAATGTTACTATAATAATACAGTAATAATAGGCCTAGGGCTAGGCCTATATAATAATAGGATTTTTTTTTTTTTTTGTAAAAAAAGGTCTAGCCTAGAGTAGGCCTACCTACTAGGCCTAGCCTATATGGTCTACTAGAGAGAGTATTAGGCCTAGTAGTAGGCCCTACGTACCTAGCTATAGGCCTAGGCCTACCTCTAGTAGGCCTATAAATAGGCTAGGCCTAGTAGTAGAACTAGGCCCTATAGGCTAGCCTAGTAGAGATGGCCTACTAGGCCTACCCCTAGCTAGGTTACTTCCTAAATTTTTAAATTTAATTTACAGTCTTTTAAACAATATTACATTATAGAGGTAAGTGAAAGAATCATTTTAAAACAAAAATTATGAAATTTGGCCGATTATCACCAAAGATATTGCAATTTAAGTGTCGACCTTTTGTAACCCGATATCCCTATTATATAATGCATTATTATTGTTTCCCTTGTGTGTAATCAGTGTGTATTTAGCCTATGTAAAAAAATACACAACAGAAAATTCAAGTATCATTTGTATGAATATTTTTTTAATAAACTTCTTACGAAACATTAGTACGGCAACACCAACAATTAAGTAAGTACTTAAATTTTTCAAGAGGTCAAAGGTCATCACATATGAGGTCAAAGGTCAATTTGTAATAAACACTAATAAATATATATTTACCATCCTAAAAACCCAAATTTTTTTAAGAAAACATACTTTAAAAGGTTAATAGATATAATAATGATATATTTGTATGTTTATTATCATAAGATATCATTGAATATCTACATAAATCCAAGATTTTATGTTGGTCAGCAGTTAAGTTCATACGCTTAGTACAGTAAATTTAGAATATGGAATCAAATATTAACATTTTTCAATGCCGCAAGACCTTTCATGGTTTAAGTAAATGTTTAGATAATTTGTACTGTATGTGCTAATTTGGAAATCAAATACTCAAAGTGGAGTTTAATATGAAACTAATTTGATTTAATTTCTTTTCCAGGCTATAAGAAATACAGTTCATTAAACATTTGAATAGAGTTGTTCTTCTTTAGTCAATTGGTTTCAATGGACTTCTTTACTGTACATCATCCAGAAACTGCAGAAATATTTATTCTAGAATGTAAAGAAAAAAAAGAAAACCAAGTTAATATTAGTGTTCAAATGAACAATATAGTAAAAAACTACTTTTCTTGAGTAATGAGGAATACAAATAAAAACAATATTCAAGGTTGACCACGTCTATATTAATTAATTAGTCTTGCTGAGCATAAGTCTAGTTCACATTATATACTGTATACGCCTAGGAAAATAAATAAAAACATTTAAATAAAGTTAAAATAAAAATAAATTATTTAGTTACAGTACTAATTAATAATATAAAAAAGTTCTAGAGGGCCTAGGAATAAGAGGGAAAAAAATCAACATTATTTAATGGTTTGCTAGGCCTAAAAATAAAAATTTCACTTTTGGTGTTGTTTTTATGGATATAACATAAAATAAAGGTAAATTTAATACAAAGAAAGTAAAATCAGACAAGTTAACTATCTTTAATAGTCTAGGCCAACAAGGTGACGCCATCTGTTTACTTTGCCTGCCTTGGAAAATCTCTCAATCAGCCTAGGCGAAATGTAGTGCGCCCTCTATAATGGCCTAGCCTAATCAATTTTTAAATAGGGTCACTTTTCGCACTCTCTCATATTTTTGCGCTAAGGAATATAATAATCTAACAAACTTACCTTTATATTTCAAAATCCAAGGAAAACAGAGATGCGATCAAAAAACTTAATCTTTAATGTTTTCCGTAAGTAAAATCCGATCAAAAACTTGTTACCATCGTAAAATACGCTAAAAATTATATTTCGCGGTCAAAGGTTATTTTATATTTTTTGGCAAATATTCAAGACGTCATATCCGAAAGTAGTTCCAGCATAACTACAATAAGTCCGCCGAAAAACAAAAAAAAACATAGGTATTCCCCCGTCGCGGAGGGACACATGTTTTGTATTTAAATTGTTGGTTCCCTTATACACAGCGCCCTCTAGCGATATTAAATAAAGCTACCCTAGCTAGTAGGCTAGGCCTAACTAATTTGATGATTTTTTCAGAATAATAATCAATTCACATTATTTATTAATTATTGAGCTTTTTACTCACATGCAAACATCTATGGATTTCTGGAATATCCATCACTTTTGATCAATTTAGCCTAAGCCTAGGCCTAGGGCCTAGCCTAGAACAAGATCTGACATTAAACTTGTTTTCCTCCTTTTCCAAAAATCCCGCGCTCTCTTTACGCCCTCTTACGTCGTCTTCTATCGGGGTTTCGTTTTTTCAGCTCGTGTCATGTCACGTTGCCACGCCCACTCTATACACTAATTAATTATTCTGATTATAATATTATGAAGGGTAGGGGAAGTCCCTAAATTCTACGTCGCAATAGGCCTAAAGTAAAAACATCAACATCGGTTTTTATTCAGTCAAGCTCAAGAAGGAAATGTGCCTGTCAGTTTTTGAAAGATCTGTTTCTACAGGTTCATTAATCTTTTATTTCAGAATCTCTGGTCAAAGAAAGTAAAATTACCTATATTTAAGCAATTAAAAAAAAGAATACGTCTGTAGGCTACTAATATATGATGAGAATCTTCGACTATTTCAGCAAAAATTACAGTAAAAGAGCGTCAAAAACGAATTTATAGAAACATTTTATTTTGGAATCCTATAATATTTAATTTGGGTAAAGTAAACTATACAGTTAGTTCCATTTTACAATGTCTACTGCTTTAGGGTTTGGAATTTGGATATAATACTAATAGTTCAAATAGAGATCGTAACTTCGTACCGACAGTTTCATTGTACTATTATCAATAGAAAGCCCTATGGGCTATATAAGAATGAACTATTATTATTATTGTCATCAATCTTTTTTATTAAATTGCAATGAAGCACAACGTAAGTTTGTAAGGTAACAACAAAAGAAGCTGCTAGATATTATAATAATATTAATGTACTGTTCGTAGGCCTACCATGGATTAGAGTGTACCGTTTTAGAGGGAAGTTTTAGAATGTAGGCTTGTTCCATAAGTACGCGAAGATCAAGGTTGCTGTGAAAATACGGCATAGAGAGTCTGATGAATAATTTCAATTTTCCATTAAAAGAAGGTACAGGTAAGTTAAACATTGAAAAAGATGTTTATACATGGTAATTATGAGAGACGGTAATTGCTTTAAATATTAAACTGAGGTTAAGCAAGGCAATCTAGTGAATGGTGGAGGCTCACAGTGGACAGCTTCGGAATCATGATTCTATTCTAAACAGAAGTTAGTTAATCCAAAAGTTAGTCAATCATCTATTACCACCAACTGTGTATGGCATTTGTGCAGGTCTGTGTACATGTACCAGTTGATTTTATCTAAGAACTGCAGTAGGCTATACTCTTGTATTTCCTGTGATAGGCCCCTACATTAAATAAGCATTAGTGGTACGATGGTAATGGTTTGCCTTTAAAAAAATACATAATCAGTCATTAAGGATGTATTGTACATAATACATCATACCATATAAACTTTGTGTGGCACGGTTGAAGCACAGAGGAATGAACCAATTACTCCATAGAAAATTATAGATAGTTGAAATAAAATTAAAATAAAATAGCTTACAAAGTCAACCTCAATACAACTTGAATGTTTCAAAATAAAGTATAATATCATTGTATTGGTCTGGTCGCATAACATTTTAAAGTCATATCATAAAAGGGAGGTGCGCGTGTGAGTCACAATTGACTTGAGAGTGTACTAAATAATATGTTGCAGCTAAAATCATCATTGGCACTCTCAGACATTATGTTAAAATTGTAATTGATGCATTATGTTCGAAATAATTACTATTGTATACTATATAGCATGTGAAGTATAAAAGATAATAAAGCGAAATTAAAAATTTATAACGACACTACACTTTCTTTGACAGTAATAATAAAATAATGGATGATGATAGATTTAGAGATTTTCTTCAAGAATTCAGTAATGCCTATCCTGGGGATGAAGTACGGGAATTGAGATTTCTTCTGCATGATAACCTATCGATTAGTGTATTATCTAATAAACACTACTTGGGAATGGATTTATTTACAGAACTTCGGCAAAAAGGCCTTATCGCATACAATGATGTTAACATTATGTCAGAAATTGCAGACTTGACAGAAAATACTGCTGCAAAAGACAGTGTAATGAGATACAAACAAGACGTTGATGAATATTATGATGGTTTCGGTCCGTATTGGGCAAATTTGAAGGAAAAGCGTAAACAACTTTATAAAGCTATGTGTAGTATAACTGAAAATAAGAGAGGTGATTTTGACAAATTGATTGCGTTCTACGAACTGCGTTCATACGGATTTAAAAATAAATGGGATTTAGTATTTTATCTGGAGAGAGAACTCAAATTAGATACACAGATGAAGTTGGATATATTTGCCAATCAGTTGAATGAAGGTGCAAAAACGATATTACTAGGTAGGTATTCAAACAATTGCAACATTATTCGCACATTTAACGTTCAGGTCTCTGGGGGAAATTAAATGTCAGAATGGATTCTTACTTTCAGAAGAAGGGTAAAGGTAAATGTAATCAAGTGGTTTGTTCGCCCTTCTGTCCATATGTGTGTATTTTCCTGATTTCTTTTCAATTCCCAATGGATGTTACTACCCTAAAAATGCATTAAGTTTATTCTTAAAGTGGTCTTTAATATTGGAGCGAAAATGTGAAGGAAAACCGTGGTCTTTGGTCTATAATTATATAGAGTCTTTAATTGATGGTAAAGGTAATGGTAAAAAATAAGAGATCATTCCCAGTGGTACAGCGTAGTTTGGTCATAAGCGGTCGTCGCGAATCAAAAGCCTCCTAATGTTTCTTTACTTGCTATATAGATACAGGTGGACAACAAGTTGATATAGTTGAAAACTTATCAAGAACAGCAATAAAAAAAACAGGTATGTAAACTTGTTAGAAAAATCTAATTGATTTTTTAAACCCTAATCAAACAATTTTTTATATTAATCGATTGCATTGTGGTTTTAAAGGCACGAGGAATGGAGCTCTAATAGTTAATCGAATGCCTAAAAATTGAAATACATTTCTCTGTTTTATTCATCATAATTAAAATATGTAATTACATTTGATTGTTATTATCATTTATTATTATTCTTAATTCGTTTATCGAAGATAAACGATTCTTTTCTGTATCGAATATTCGAGTTTCTTGCTTAAAATCGATTTGAGTTGAATTTGATATTCTCTACTGACAACAAAATAAATGTGTCTATGTTCGTTACAATTAAGCGCATGGTACTACCAAAGATTGTATAGCGCCGCTTAGCGGCGCTATACAATCTTTGGTAGTACAGTCCTCACCAATTTTAGGTGAGAAACAAACCAATGCCTTCTAAGCCAAAAGTATAATTGATTATTGGCCATCATGACTGTGACAGAGCCATGATTTGAGTCAGTACTTGGTAAGTAATTGCCTATCCACGGACGTGTCACTATCAGAAACGTATATTTTTGGCTTTGTATTTCTTTTCATATGTATATTTGTGTGTCTTTTTTGTGTTTTATTATCATTTCCTAATATTTTTAATCAACAACATCTGTATACATTAATTCGGTACAGTACGGTACACGGTTTGTGATGATATTTATTATCATTTGTTTCTTTATACAGTAGCACTGGATGTTGCTATTGTCATCGCTTTAATCGCTGTTGTCATCGCTTTAATCGCTGTTGTCATCGCTTTCATTGCTGCCAGGCCTATTGGGGGTAATGATTTATCTTTTTTATGGTTAGGTTAGGTTATGTTATGGTTGATGATACTAGATGATACACGCGAAACACGTGATGCTATATTCCGGAATTCTTATGAGAAGGCCTACTGCATAATTCTAGATACAAGAAGAATCAGATGCACAACCATGATCGAAATCTCTGCATCATGTTTTGGTTAGTCATATAATGGCATAGCCTATCATCACATGTGACAGAATTGACAAATTATACAAATTGTAAAGTACTGAAACCTATTGTCTGGAAGTCAATGGGTTTTTGATTAAATTAAAATGTTTATTTTGTCTTTTTTATAAGTATAATCTTTTTTTTTTGTGGCTATTATACATCATAAGTATTTTATTTATTTTGTATTTTATTTATCTTTAACATATTGTCTAAACATATGGTCTGGAAGTCAATAAAAAGTGTAAATTTAAATGTTTATTTTGTCTTGTATATAAGTAGACTCATTTTTGTATATATTTGTTTACCTATTATACAGCATAAGTATTTTATTTATTTTGAATTTTATTTATATTTCAAACCTAGGCCTATTGGTTTGGAATTCAATAGGTTTTTGGTTAAATTTAATTGTTAATTTTGTCTTTTTTATAAACAAAATTTTTGTTTTGCCTATTATACAGCATACTGTAAGTATAGTTAATTTAATTTCTATTTTATTTATCTTTTAAATGTTAATTGAATTATAGATCCACCAAATGCGCCTACAGTCACACTGTTGGAACAAAATCTCAATTCCATCACACTACGAATAGAAGACCCTGAATACACCGGTGGTCTTGACCTAGTTGCCTACAACATCAGCTTTAGATATAAAAGTGAGCGTCAGTATGTTGGTGATTTCGAAATGTTTGATTACAGTAAGTCTACATAAATTAAGTAAAATAAATAATAAGCTATTGGTTGATATTGATACAGAATGTGTGCTTTATTTCTTTAAAAAAAATATTATTTCATCAGAGAATAAAAATGAAAAAGATTTTCAAATGTACACAATCAAAGAACTGTCATCAGCGAAACTATACAACATCAGAGTGGCTGGCAAGAATAAATATATGTTAGGAGACCAAAGTGAAGAATTAGACGCTAGAACACTAACAGAAGGTAAGTACAGTTATCGTTATTTCATGAAGGATACATAATTGGCAATCGTGAAAAATGAGGAGTTAAAAAACATGGGTTGGTAATGTATTGAATAAAAAACAAAAAACACATCAAGAACTAAATTTAATAACTTATTTGTGCAGTATAACCCTTGATGTAATACTTATATTGTATAATAGGCAAATATAATAACTAAACAAATAAAATGACAAATAAATAATCAATAATTTGATATTGTATTAATAATGTTAATACATATTGTAATTTGAAAATTAATAACAATAATAATGTAATTAGAGAATTGTGTTCTTTCCAATTATAAGGGTTTAGTAATTAATTTAAATTCAATACGGATTTCAGATTTATTTTAAAAGATAAAATAAATTGTTAAAATAGTTGGGGTTGGTGAGGGGATGGTTTGGAAGAGGTTAGTACACCGTGTACAATATGAGTGACTTCCTTTTGAATTAAACAAACAATAATAATTCATTTTATAATATAGATTGCAAACACGGATGGATTAGAATAAAAGAATATGAGAAGAGGCCAAACTGTGTACATTCTTTTATAACAAATGAATAATTTTGAGTTTCTGTACTCGACAACATTCTACAAGCGTATAATATTATATTTTTCATTTTTGGATAATCCAAATTTTTTAGATTCAATATGTCTACAGTAATACCTATGTGACATTTCTGATTAATAATAAATCTTAAAGAATCTAAAAAGATTATTTTAAAACATATAATTTGCATAATAAATACAAATGTAATGTCTAATGCGAATATTTTGTAGCATTTGGATTGAGATCATTCTTCATAGATATATTAACAAGTATTAGACCAAGAATGGAATCCTGTGGAACACAACAATGGGAAATGAATTTGCATCACATTTTTGTTTCGTATTGACCACAGAACATTTATGCCGATTTTACATTACAATAAACTTTAATTGCAATGTTATGGTTACATACATACTTACGTATATGTGGCAAAACCAATCTTCACCCAATCACATAATAATTACGAAATTCTTAGATAGATAGTTTATATACAGTAGTGAGATATTGGCTTGGACAAATCAAAGAAAATGAAGATTGTATTAAATTTTTGAAATAAGCATGTTTATAAGTGTTGATATAAGAAGTTGTAATTACAGTATTTCAGCTGTAAAATGATAGTAGGCCAAATGATAACTAGAAGAGAATAATAAATAACAATTATTTACCTTTTCAGATGAAATTATCCGAAACTTTCTAACAGCCGAACAGAAAAGGAAATTTCATAATCCAAACATAAAACCGCCGACGTGGAACTCTCACTTTGAAAATGAATACAATATTTCATTAATGTTTACTGATCCAAAATTGATTCCAAAGATATTAAAGAAGGATAAATACCCACATCTAAAAATCTGTAATCACACATCATTTGAGAAACTATTGGGTATTATCAAGTCTATGGACTCATGTAAAGTATGCATGACAGGAGAAGGAGGAGTTGGTAAAACTACATTACTTCAGTATATATCTTACAACTGGGCAACTGATTCACATTCTACATTTACTGGTAAAATATTATTTCTTATCAACATCAGAGACATCAAAGCGGGTCAGACAATTACAGATATGATTGTTGATGAAGTTCCACTAAATATTTTTAGTAAAAATACTAGTTTTCCAGAAAATAAAACCATTATAAAAATGTTTATAGAGAAATACGACAGGGAATTAATTGTGCTGTTAGATGGATTAGATGAGTTAGAAGATGGTGTCGTAGGACCAGACAAGTTATTAGAAGGTACCGAACTGAGAGAAAGCATAGCTATCATTACATCACGACCGGGGTTTACAGTAAAATTACTTAAAAAACATTGCGATTTATATGTAAAAGTACAAGGGTTTACTGAAAAAAACATAAAACAATTTATTAACAAATATTTCAAACTTATTAGAAATCATACACTTGGTGAATCATTGATTGAAGAGTTGAAACTTAATTCGGAATTTGAAGAAGATTGGGGTGGTGATTACAAAACAATATTTGAACTCTTGCCATTTCCATATTTTTTACTTAAAATGTGTACCATATGGGAACACGAACAAAAAGTTCCTAACAATCTTCAGGACCTTTTTAAAGAAATTTTCCGTTGCATTTTAAATCAATACATTAACAGAAGGGGTACTACAAAAGCGATAGAAACACTTGACCACATTCCACCTGAATTTAAACATTCCATTCTAATATTAGGAAATATTAGTTATACAATTCTACAGAAAAATGTACTTCATTTTACTAAATTGAAATTAAGAGAGCTAGTAAAAAATGAAACATTAGTTGACTTATCACTTAAATTGGGATTTGTTTACATAGATAACCCTATTGTTCAGGATAGGTTTTTGGATACTTACCGATATCCACATAAGTTATTGGCCGAAGCACTAGCGGGATTTTACTTGTCCCACAAATATCAATTTGAGACTTTAGATTTTAAAGAAAGTGAAGAATTAAGGACAAACAATTATTTACATATGACAACAGCTTTTACAATAAGTTTTCTAGGTCTGGATGCAGACAAAATCATGAAACACTGGTTGGTGAACAATGCTTCAAATTATTACTCTTTTTCCAAATTTTTTCAATATGTAAACCAAGATCATAACGAAAGGTTATTGGAATCACTAGATAAACACATGTCCGCAGAAATGAAAGTACAAGTTGAACGTTTTAGAAATTCCTTGAAAATAATTTATACTCACAACAATTCACACTGCATACAGCTTTTGCAATTGCTGTATAAGGAACTTACAGAATATCCAAAAAACGTAACACGCAAAGTAAATGTATTAATAAATGAATCAACTAAGAAATCATCTGAAACTGTTTGCAGGCTCGTGGCACACCTTTTAATAATAATGCAACTACACGCGCCAGAAGACACGGTATGTTATGAAAAAATGTGCGATTTATATTTGCTTATGTTAGTTGAAAAATGGGGTGATACAGCTATTAAAATTATCTCAAAAGAATGGCGGAGGTATCATTTAAAGGAAAAAATACATTTACCTAAATTACCTACGTACGGTTGGTTAAACATAACAAACTTCTATTTCAACAAAAAAGAATATCGTCAATGTCGTATTGATCAAATTCACCGGGGAGAGGAAGACGATTATGTTGTATCAAAAAAAAAGATTCTCGAAATAAGAGATCAACCACCCAAATGTAAAAACAGTAAAATGTTTTTGAAATTAAACTATTTTAATAGAGAATTATTAGGTAACATTATCAACTTCTATCCTTTAGAAGGTTTTTATTTATTGATGTATTGCACATTTTCTGATACGCTATTAAATACGTTGAAGATATATGATGCAAATTATCTTCAGTCCAAATATATTGTTATTCAATTAAATAACCTTTCAGATATTGATGCACATGTAGGCCTACGGAAACTGATACCCTGCGCCCTGTAAGTGTTGTTCTTGTTTAGATTAGATATATCAGCCAAACACTACAAAGCTTTTTAAATTTGCTAGATGGAATAGTGCTAGGCTTAGTAGACCTATCAATTAATTTACTAGCTACTAACATTTTTATTATAATATAAATTATTTCCAAATTTAAGGTTAATACTATGTATATAAATGTTACTATGAAATGAAATGAAAATATTAAATTAAAATAGCAATTTATAACAAAAATAATATGATAAATGGGATGGATAAATTGATATATAAACTAAAAGTAAGATCAACTTAATCGCTTAATTATAATAATATCTAATATCTTAGTGTTAGACATGTATGTTCATATTAAAGATAGGCCTATACTTATACTGAAAATAAATTAAACTTAATCTATTGAGAAAAAGTTTTAAAATTTGTTAGAATTAAAAACAATATGCATTGTTACTAGTAAGTACAAATCCTCAGAGAAAACACAATACAAATAATAGGCCTATACAAATTATTATCTAGTACGTACACGTTAGTCACAACAATATAATACGTACAGTAAGTACATATAGTATCATTATCATACTATGTCTTAAATAAAGTTGTAGGGTAGCAAATATATTGTAAAAAAATGTATAATGTGTATGTATTTTAAGCTATTTGAAAATTGGGCCACAATCAATTTTCCTGTAAAATGAGATAATTTCATGAAAAAAGGCTATTATACTAATGTAAATATTGGTCAAATAGCATTCATTTCTATGTTTTATTGTATAGTTATTTAATACAAGTCATCTGAAGATGGTTCACACACACAATCGCCTATCCTTTACTAATTACCTAGCCGGGCAAAGTTTGACAGCCTTGTTCTTACATTGGGCATTCACATTCATTTTGCCAATTACAATCTCATAAGACAATATTACAAGTAAAAGATTAGAGATTTATTTATTTCCTGAGCCCACCTTTAAGTCAGCTAAAACGGCCATGTGAAAACATCAATCTTGTGTTGTATCGACTTCGAAATACAGTTACACATCTAAAATTTATATTAGATACCGGTACGTGTTGAGGTTAGTAATTATGCACATTTTCATAGAAAAGACCGACTGATCGGCGTATGTTCAGGTGTTTGTTGTTTATTAAAGTAGGCCTAAGAATGAAGTTTAACTAGTTGTCGTTATTTTTTACTTGTTGTGCTTAAATTAGGAGATGGAATAAAGCTAAGACTTTCCAACAACATTATGCTCAGTCCTTATGATTGGCTGCTACAAATTCATACTATAGTTGCGGTTACACATTATTCTCTGATCGTGTCGCAACCACAGATACAACCTTTGATCTAACGGAGCTCAGCATTCTGTTGTTAGATTAATATTTTAATCTAACATACTTAATATTTTCTCACAAAAAATAGGGATGTTGCATTGCAGAAATCAAAAAATTTTGCATGCGGGTATTCATCCGGTACCGGCAACCAACAACGGGAATCTATGCACCAATTTGTGTTTCCGAACATGAAACCTAACTCTGAATATCCGATTTCGAAAAATCACTAAACCACAGCCTTACAATGTGCACTATATCATATTGGTCCTCAGGACCATCAAAGTATATATTGATCGAAACGTCGAGAAACTCTTTGAGAACTGAATATGTGGATTACCGCAACAATCCAGTTTAAAACATCATAGGCCTAACCGTAATTATTTGTATTCACTAAGGATTTGGTAAGGTAATATTAACAACCGTCAAGTATTCCATCACATTAATCATACGAATTTTTTCTATTACACATATCGTTTCAATTATACAGTTCATGGATCTATATGGAAAACTCTGTGATCTCAGAAATGGGATACATTTCCAAGATATTTATTTCTACATAGTGTTCAACAGAGAAACGGATAAAAACGAATCTCTATAAGCCACCATTTTTTAAAATGCTACACTAGCATGCCTCTAAGTTAGGTTTTACAATGTCTCTTTTTACGGTTTGGATATAATATGGCTGACTTGAGTTATTTAACAGTCTCTTTGTACTATTATGAATAGACGGTCCTATTGCCAAACATCTTTTTATTAAATTGCATTGGAGCATAACGTATGTAATACGAAATCAGGACGTTGTTAGATATGATATACAAATATTACAGTATGTGTACTGTGAGAAATAGTAGGACACACCAACATTTCTGCTTAGAGTGTTGCTGTAAAGAAACAAACTGAATTTTGATTAGGCTAAACGGTACCAGGTAAATTTTCCAATTTATACAAGGCACATGTCAATTTTTTAATTGAATAAGAATTTAATTGAAGTTGGTATGATACTATTAAACTTGTTTACTGAGTTTAAGTTAGGCTGTTTATGTATGGTATAATCTTTAAGCGAATGTAAAATATTATGCGCGATTTGAAATACCGTAGCGCAACAATTTTTCCGTTGCGCGAATCTGCACAACATTGTGTAATTTGAAATTGTGCAAGGAAATCTTTGCTCAATTTTAATAATTTGTTAATCTTTTACTTTATCTTCTAAAATCGAGCATAACACAAATACTTTTGATCTCGATTGGTTCTCAGTGTGATGTGATTATGATTTAAACGGATTCAAACTACTTTTAGACCATAGCAAATGAAATATATTATTTCATTAGATTTCCTATAGCACACGATTATGCCTACAGGCATTAAATACTTTCAACTATAGGGTCCCATTATTCCATTATTATAAATCGCAGTTAAGTTGATTTGTTACAGAATTGTGACTCTGATAGACCTACATGATCTTTTCTAACAGTGAGTATTTTGGACGACGGAAAGAGGCAAGAACAAAATGAAAGATAAAAGGTAGGAATAATAACATAATATTAATGCAAACAACAAATGATTTGTTGTTTAAGAACAGTATATCCCAAGGCCGTAGCGAGAGGTTAAAAACAGCCGAAGCAAAGATGCTTTATTTAAATACTGCATAATTATTAATATAAATAATAATATTATTATGACGATCTGTGCTGGGGAATTGGGGTGTGTGGTAAAAATTGACAATTTCAGACGAGGCGAGCGCCTCCAAAAGTATCAATTTTCTCCAACGTTATAGCACAGGTTGGATTGTAGAATTACATTGACTTAATTTTTAAATTTAATTTAACTATTACAACTGCCATGAATTCTGCTCTGGGTCGGAGTTCCTCCAATTCATGGTATGATAACGACTGCACACGCAAAAACTATAAATAATGGGGGAGATTATTGTTATAATTTAAAAAATTTACCTAGAGAAGCCAAGTTGTAGGCTTGCAGCGAATGGAATTATTCTTTCCGATTAAACATTTTACTTTTTGTTTTATAACACATCTATTTTTATAGATTAAATTAACATTTTTTTTATAATCATTCTCTTCGGTATTCTCTTTTTTTTTGTGTATTAAAAAAGAATACTTTCATTTTTCGAGTCAAAGGTTAAAGGATGTTAAGGACTCGGTTTATTTATTTATTATTTTACGGAGACAACATAACCTCAGCTCAATAGAGAATATGCATATTCCTGCGGCATTACAAGATGCATTATGTTTGCAATAAAATAATAATCGTAAAATATAGTACCTTGCTTATTAGGCCTACATGAAAGATTAATATGCAAAACGCAATTTTAGAGTATTTATTTATTTTCTTTTACAGTAACACAACGGCTGATGCCGATGATAGACTTAGAGACTTTTGTCAAGAATTCAGCAACGCTTATCCAGGGGGTTAAACGACAGGAGATTTCTTCTACATGATCACCTACCGATTGGTGTATTGTGAAATGAACGCCACACAGGAATGAATTTATTTAATGAACTTAAAGTTCGAGGCAAAATCGCTTACAATGATGTCGAAATAATGTCAGAAATTGCAGGCGTGTCAGAAAATGCCAAAGCAATAACCAGTGTAAAGAAATATCAAGACGTACCGTATGTAAACAATATGACGACACCGGTCCGTGTGAGGAGGCAAGCTTGTCTTCAATTCAAATCGTAAAAAACCTTTATCATGAGCTATGTTTGAAATCACGAAGGGTGACTTGCACAACTTGATTGCGTTCAATGGATTGGTTTCACATGAATTTAAAAATAAATGGGATTTAGTATTTTATCTGGAGAAAGAACTTAAATTAAACACACAGATGAAATTGGAAACATTTGCCATTCAGTTGAATGCAAGTGCAAAAAGGATATTGATGGGTACGTTCAAACCAATGATAATAATATTTCCATTTAATAACATTCAAGAAGTGTGATTTAACACTGCATCATTTTCCATATGTTGCATAGAATGAACGAAAACAGATACTACTGTACGTTCGATATTTAAGGGTTTTGTTTTTTATTTTGCAGATCCAGAAGCTGATCACCTAGTCAAATCATCTAGTGTATTGCCAAGTTAGTTGTATTAGATTTGTTTATATAATATTATAAGATTTGATGGTACACCGAGAGGACAAACCTCCGCCTACTTTAAATTAAAATTACCCTACATAAAATTTCCCCGGAAAATATATATATATATATATATTTTTATTAGTTCTAAGTGTAAAGGCTAACTGCACACTACAAAGTTGTGGATGAGAGTTTGGTGAATGGTTATGTACCGTATCCAGCCTCTTACAGTTGAGATCGCTGGTTGAAGTCCCGCTAAAGTTTTTTTTTTATATTATTTTTTATTTATTTATTTTTTTGGGTGGACCTTGATCTTTGACCCTTAACCTTCAAAATTTAACCACAATTATATGATGAGCTAAGTTTGGTGAGAATCTGATAAAAACTAGGCAGTAAAATAGTTTTTTGTTAGTTATGACCTTTTCCCCTCAAATTCGAACTCGTCCGAGCTTTTCGCTAATTAGCAATCAGAAGTTAAAGTTGATCCTAAATAAAAGTATGCATCAACAGTTGTTTGATAATATAAAGCTAAGTTACGTACTACCGTGTTCCATCCATTAGTTTATATTTGTTTTTTAAAACCAAAATATAGTATCATCATATGATACATAAAAAACAGAAATGTGAATGTATTTACAAAATATGTTATTTGTTTATTTACAAATGTACGCCTTTTGTTGAGGTAGCGGAACAACAAAGGTCCGATTCCATTGGTAATAACAACAACAATTATATAGCAACAAGTAGGTTAATCAATATTTTAGACCAGTAGAATATTTATCTATCTAATAATATACTTCTCTTTTCACATACAATATATGATTTATTATCAATAACATTTTGCATTTGATCCTCTTACAAAAATACCATCGTTGACTTAATTAAATACAGGTATAAATCTGTATTTTTTAATCATGGAAGTATTGTGATTATTACGTGGCAGTGTCATGAGGCCCAACTGGTATTTGAAAATTATTTATTTTTTAGAAACCCCAGTTCAAATTGAAGAAATCGTATATGTAAACCTAAAGCAATTCTAACTAGTAAGTATGAATGGTTAGTGCATTGTATTAACATCGCTCAATATTAATATATAACTTGCTCATCATAATTACTAGTAGTTTTAATATTTTAAGTAAAGATTGCAATATTGTAAAATACGCTGACGATACTGTAATTAGTGGTTTTCTTTGCGATAGTAAGCATAATGTAAATGAATTTGCTAATGAAGTTGGAAGATTTGTTAATTGGTGTGAGGATATGAACTTAATACTTAATATTACTAAAACCAAAGAGATGATAATTGAGTTTCGTAAAACCGCAGTTGAACATAATGTAATAACTATTAAAGAAACCGAGGTTGAAAGAGTAACCCAATACAAATACTTAGGTACTATAATTGACAACAAATTAAAATGGGAGTCAAACTCTCTCATGATTTCCAAGAAGGCATCTCAAAGGCTCTACTTTCTCAGAAAACTCAAGCAAATTAGAGTTGATAACACTATTTTAATTCTATTTTATCAAAGTATTATTCAAAGTATTTTATCTTTTAGCATTGGATGTTTTTATGGTAACTTTACTGAAAATGATAAGAAAAATATTGAGAGACCACGTAAAATTGCACAACGTATTATTAAAGCTGATCTAACGCCTTGTTCATTTATCTATGAAAGAGTATTTAAAAAAAAGTAAACAATATTATGAAAGACCCCACTCATCCGTTACATTACTGTTATAACTTAAATAGATCAGGCATTAGGCTACGACCTCCAAAAGCAAATCTTTGTAGAACTAGAAAATCCTTCGTTGTAAATAGCATTCATATTTTTAATTCTAATGTAAGAAGTTAATGCAATTTTTAATAGTTTCACATTTTTAGTCGCGTGGAAGCGACTCTATAGTTCACTATGTCGGTCGGTCGGTCTGTCTGTCTGTCTGTCTGTCTGTCTGTCTGTCTGTCTGTCTGTCTGTCTGTCTGTCTGTCTGTCTGTCTGTCTGTCTGTCTGTCTGTCTGTCTGTCTGTCTGTCTGTCTGTCTGTCTGTCTGTCTGTCTGTCTGTCTGTCTGTCTGTCTGTCTGTCTGTCGGTCTGTCTGTCTGTCTGTCTGTCTGTCGGTCTGTCTGTCGGTCTGTCTGTCGGTCTGTCTGTCGGTCGGTCGGTCTGTCGGTCTGTCTGTCTGTCTGTCTGTCTGTCTGTCGGTCCGGTATCACTATGCGTTTTATCGCTTTATGACCTTATCTTGATATCAGTTTAATCTAGCTAAGTCAATTTTTCACAGAATATTCCTTATGGCCAGGAATCGATGTGGTTATGTTTTCACGGTGCGCAATAAAAAATTACGCGGTCTACGCACGATTTAACGAAATCACGTTTGTAATCATATCTTAACAACCATGAATCACAATTAAATAAAATTTGGTACTCATAAATTTCAGGGCATAAATCATCATGTGGCAATACAATTACGTGCGTAGCGCATGTAACGCATGCGTAAGCGCGCTTAAAATTTTCAAAATTTATTTTCGATGAAATAAGAGTACGTTTCAGGCAATTTTAAGCGTTTACAAAATTGCCATGAGTGCGCAGATTTTTGCGCGCGCACTGCGCGTTAAATGTTATTGCGCACTCTTCTTGCCCGATTTCTGTTTTCTTGACTTACTTTTCAACTCGAAATTACGTTATACGAGCACGTCAAAAGTGACAGGCTACGCACGTGTAAATTAAAAAAATATAAATGTTTTTAAACATTTCAACATTTTTAAACATGTTCAGTAATTTCGGTCAGTATAGTTCACTATGTCGGTCGGTCCGTCTGTCTGTCGGTCTGTCTGTCTGTCTGTCGGTCTGTTTGTCTGTCGGTCCGGTATCACTATGCATTGTAGCACGCGACTTAATGGCTGTTGGCCTTGTTAACAGTATTTTTAACTTTTTATCTTGTATTTTTAATCTGTTATAATACTGCACGTTTTTAAATTGTTGCAATATTGTTGTTTTAATCTACCAAGCAAAGTGAATTTCCATTTTTATGGACAAATAAAATTTCTTGAATCTTGAATCTTGAATCTTGAATCTACTTTTATTTCTTTGTAGATTTACTACTGGTTGTTGTTTTCGTTATTGTTTTCTTACTCTCAGAAACATACTACGGGTTTGCCATTAAATTTTCACACCATGAATTAATTACAGAGGGTAAGATACTTACGAACATTCTTTTGGTTGTACAGTAATTAAATTAGATATGAACTGCTCAGCAATAATACTATAGGATTAACTAACTCTGTTTCCAATAGAACTTACAGGATCCTGTGGGTGTTTTTTTTAATAAAGGAAAATAGTTATATATTAATTAATTTTATTCTTCAATTTGTTTTATTTGAAAGATTTGGCCAGTCTTCTACAGCAATCAAGATGTTATGAATTCAAAACAGAATCAATGATAAATTATAAAACGTATTTTTGCAACTTTTCAAAATTGTGGGGTTGTTTGCCAATTATTTTCAGATGAAATTATCAGAAACTTTCTGATAGCAGAGCAGAAATTTTAATTTAGAGACCCAAACAAAAGACCGCCAACATTGCAACAACATTTAAACTACGATATTTCACAACTGTTTACTGATCCAATATTACTTACAACTTTAAAAAGAAGGCAGAAACACACATCATTAGAAGAACTATTGGGTATTGTCAATGGACTCATGTAAGGTATGCATGAACAAGAGGAGGAGCGTAATATCCGATCTGCAGACAGTACTGTTTCGATCTTATTAGATCTCGTCATTGCAGCTTAGGTTTCAAAATGAAATGTACCGCAGAACTGGCAAAATATATAGGCTAAGCCAGTTATGTGGGACATGGTACATATAACCAAATGAGATACGATACTGTATACTTTGAATTTCTGTTTTTTCATATTTTGAAATTGTGTCAGTTATGTGCCTTTTTTGTAAATAGTTTTGAATCATAGTAAATGATAACATTTGTAAACAAGTTCAAGTAAGCTAAATTGGCCTTGTGAGAAACACCAATCTGTGTTGTATCCGCTTCGAAATAAAGTTGCTATTACTTTCTTCTAAAATTTATATTAGATACGAGATGTTGTAATTAGTAGTTATGCGTGATTGATTTCTAAATATTTAAAGTATATACATAATATCGAAGCGCTTTGAGCGTCATGTATAATACATTTTCCGTAGAATAAGCCGAGAGCCGGTGTTTGATGGTTTGTTAACAGGTTGCAGTTGTTATTAAAGTATGAATACACTATTTATTGTTTTTTACTTGTTGTGCTTAGGTTTGGAGATAAAACTAAGGCAGTCTAACAATATGATGCTTTGATCTTATGATTGGCTGCTACAAATTCATACTAGTTGCGGTTACAGTATCAAGTAGGCCTACGTATTATTCTTAGGGGGCGTGCAACTGATCGTTTCGCAACCACAGATAAAACCTTGATCTAACGCAGCTCAGAATCCTGTTGTTAGGATTGCTTTAATAACACGAATACTGTACTATTTTCGCATTAGAATTAGGAATGTTGCATTGCAGAAATCAAATGAAAAAAAATAGTAATAATGTAGGTCTCGATTTTTACAAAATTATTAAATTTGACAGTTTTTACGAATCTTATGTTTATGATTTAAGTATAGGACATTTATTATACTTTAGATTATCTTAATCTGTTGATTGAAAAGAGGCGACATTTAAAAATTAACGGTGAGTCTAAAATATGTATGTTTTGTGATCAATTAAGTTTAGAAGGTGAATACACTTTTATTTTTTACTTTCCATTTTATAAAAACATTAGGAAAAAATGTTGCGACTTAGGCCTACTTATATGAAGCTTATGAAAAATGAAGAACCTGTATGTCCGAAAATAATATATATTTTATTTATATATGTGAAATGGGCCGGAGGCCATTGTTTATTGAAATAAAAGGAAATCAACACAAAACGAGTCGTTTTTGCTTTTACGTTATGCGTGATAATAATGATAGTGTATCTAATAGATGGTGTATGCCTAGGACTAGTTACCGTAGGCCTATCAAATTTGCCAGCCAAAAGTGTTTGCATTTGTCTAAAAAATATTGCACAGGTCTTTACATTGAACTAGTAAAAAATAAGATTTCTTATAATACATAATTGATTTGGGAATTTTGGTTGAATTCGCCAAACAAACAAAAACTCTTTAATGTAGACTGAGATTAAAAGTAATCATGTGCGCCTCTTGATATTCTACACAACAATAAATAATTTTTTAAATTAAAATAACACAAATTAATAATTATTATGCTATTTTACAAGCTTGCAAATTTGTAATCTTGAATTATTTGATGCTGATTATGTCGGGACAGTACGAAAAGTTGGAAGGATATATTGAAAAAAATAAAGTATTTGAATTTTCATTTATTGTACAGAGCGCCATCTATATAAATTCCCAAATTGTGATCAAGAGGTTGAGTTGAGACTTAAGAGTCGATGTTATTGCTAAGCACGACACGGGAGGATAACGGGTAATTTCTTTCCATTTTACCACTGGTTGAGGGTGGATTTAGTTGGTGATTCCAAAAAGGTTTGTAAATTCATTATTTAGCATTTAATATTAAAAGTTGTACTGATTTGGCCTATAGGCTATAACCTTATTTTAATGTGATCAGTAGTTTGATCGATGTGCCCTGCTGTAGGCTATTGATTGTGATGTTACGGTTGACTGATTTTGACAAATCCACTGATATTGTTCTACTAGATCAAATGATTATAAATTGTTATCATTCACAATTTAATAGTATTTTCTAAAACTGATAATGTTTTACTTCATTCACAATCAAATAATTAGAATGTTATAATGGTGGAAGAGTGACAAGTGTTAAATTTACATAATATCTCTATAATAAGTATAAATGACAAGGGTCCTGAATTTTGCATGCGGGTATTCATCCGGTATCGGCAACCAACAACGGAAATCTATGCACCAATTTGTGTTTTCGAACATGAAACCTAACTCTGAATATCCGATTTTGAAAAATCAGTGATGAATGAATAGAAAAAAATTGGTCATGCAAGCCAATGGAAATAAGATTTTAACTTTACAGATAATTATACGCATACACAATACAGTTTTACTGTAAGAACATGGGATTTGGTACAGTACAGGATGAATATCCACTTTGAACGCATCACATCATTTCAATAATTTTAGGTATTGAGGAGGCTCCCTATTTTAAAATCCTACGTCTGCCACTGTGTGAAGCAAATATCTAGGGTGGAGAAACTGGTAGGTCAAGAGAAGAAAACTTCAAAAACCGGACCAAAAAAATATTAGTAACTTTAAATTTGATAAGATTGATTGGTAACTGATTTATAACTGTGTGATTAAATTAACCCTAATTTCTTGTCAAAAGAAGAAAGAATGGTTAAAATCACCCAATGGATAGCATGTTACAGCGCCATTTAACTTATTATTGGTGTTCATTTTTTAGCTGAAAACGCAAATAAAGGTTATTTTGATTGACAACACATCCCATCCCTACTGTATGGTTATAAGTTTCTCATTAACCTTGATCTATTTATCCAAATTTGACTGATTCAGTGTTTTCTATTGACCTATATTTTTGTATCATATAAAATAATTCTTTGACATTGAAAACTGGTACTTTAGTAGGCCTACATTCACTGTTTTATAGTTCAATGAATATTGGAGACCAGGACCTAATTCTAAATCCCATGTCTAGGTCATCAAATACTATGGATTGTTTGTTTTTATAATAGTAGAATAGATTAAGAAATTAAAATCTAAGCAATTAACCGGTCAAGATCATCAAACACACACGGATAAATGACCAAAAACCAAACCTAAAAGGTAGCCAAAAGTCGTCGGCAAATAATATCCACAGTAGTAAACATAAAAAAAACCTCTTTATATTACAGTATAGTTTTTAGAGCATTTCAGGTCATTTTAATCTGTTTACAAACACACAAACTGCGTCAATTTGTTATATACATTTTACGGAAGTCGGTTATAATATTTTTTTCTTGGTATCTCCTTTATCAAAATGCAAATTAACATGATAAGCTGGCTTCTTTGAAATATTTTGTTTCACTATCTTCTCTGGCGGTTGCTACATGAGAGTATAAATCACCAGAAATATATTCGGGAGTATATTTTAACGCGCCTGTTGCTGGATGAAACGAACTGAGGGTGTAGTAACTTTTTCTCTCTCTTTCCCTCATCCCCCCACCCCCTCTCCTATCTCCTTTTTCCTCTATTTTTTTAAATAATAAAAGAATTTTAAGAAAAAACAAAAATTAATTGCAAACCACCTAAAGGTGTTATCTTTTTCATAACATCACGCTTTCTTGCATCCAACCCACTTTTAAAAAATAAATCAATACACCATTGGATGAGATGGTTCTGGTGAAAGGGCTACCAATAGACCTGACTTAATAATAAATATTTTAAATACATTATATTGCCTATCATTATTTTGTTATTTGCCAAGATAAAAATTATATTAACTTACTTATTAAATATGATAAAAAAATTATTTGATTCGTCCAATTTAAAGGTTGGATATTGTACAGAATGCGGTTTTTAATGTATAATATTATTTTGATTGCCAAAATTATTATATACTTTTCCTCCATATGGAATCTGGTGCCTCACTGTAATATTAGTATTGGTTATTATTTCTTGGAATCATGCCATAGAAGGGATCTTCTTTAAATATTGGAATTTTCAATATGATATCAAGGCTTTTATTATTAAATATCCCTGGATTTTGTCTACAGTAGTGTGATGTTCATTTGATAATGATTGACAAAACATAATGCAATAATACTTTTCCTTTAATCAAGCTATTAAATTAGCTTCAAGCATTTCAATGAGTTATTATGTAAACTACAATCAACTTTATTTTATTCAGATGGCAGTCATAATAAATGTAAACAATCTAATGAGTGTGTATGTCCCATAATTAGTATCAGTACTATACAGTGTAATCTCCTACTGGACTCATGGAAACTCTCCTAAAACTAGATTCCTTTTGAGGTCCAAGATCTGAAATCTGGAAAGGACTTTATAAATCTATTCTTGTTTAAATGATAAACCGAAACCAGCTGAAACTGGGTTTTAAATCAGGACGTAACTGGATAGGATTAGCTATATAATACAAAGTTAAAAAGGAAAACTACTAAATATAATTGAGTGTAGTGTACTCATGCTTGATAAAAGAATTGTTAACGTTGATAGCTTGTGATCCCTAGTAACAATGTCCCTATTTTTATCCATAGAGACTTTGGAAATCCCTGATGCTACTATATAAGTAATGATGTCATCCATGCATGACCCAATAGTAAGGAGAGGCTCCGACAACTCGCATATTGATAATGATGAATACACATCTGCTGGTACTTCAACAAGTTCACTTGACCACGGTGAATCAACCCAAAAGGAAGGATACATCAATGGTGTTATTCGTAAGCTGACAAGTACTTCGGAATCAAGTGCAACTAATGGGACAAGCTCGTGTGAGGACACCGACTCGGAACCGTCATCGGACGTAGATAATATGACATCTGGTGTTAGCGTGGCTGCACTGAGAGGTCATTTTGAATCAGTTACTTCATTGCTTAGCAATATCACTAAAGGAAAAACTAGCAAAGACCTTCATAATATCTGTGATGCGAATTCAAATTCAATTAATGTGAAAAGTAACGATAGCAAGACTACAAATGCCAACGAAATTAACGAACAATCTACGACTATGAAACCGGATGAGATTGAGAAAATTATAGTACATATTGAAGAAAAAGAAAAACTGAACTCCAAACCAATAAATGGCATAATTGAGTTGAATACCGAAAATTCAGCGGAAACAATGGAAAATATAGCAGATGATGCAACACAGGGACGGATGAGCGAGGACACGACAGGAGGAGAAACGACAGAGTACACAACGGAGGCAAGCAGTGACGACGAATTGGATGATTACGACCTAGAATGCAAAGTATTTATGAAAGATCTTGTGAGACGTATATTTCATGACAGGTTTGTACAACAATTTATATTTAAATAATTTGTGAGATACATCACATTAATAGGTATTTGTATTTTTCAATTTAATATTGTAAAATTAATTAATCATAGTGTATATAATGTCATGTTTGTGTATATACAAAATTGTCCTGTGAGACATAAATATTGTTTATTTATGATTTTGTACACATCTTTATCTATGAAATCTGTGCTTAATATGATTAAATATTGCCAAGTATTACAGTATTTGGAATGATTATTACTGTAAATTGATGTTATAAAATTGCTATTCTGGGTATACGATTTTTTTTCCTAATACTGAACACATCTATTCTTAGTATACACATTAACAACTATACAATGGAAAACTAAGTACTGACAGTAAACACATATTTTGGAACAATTCAGCCTACATATAAAGGAGAGTCAGTCCATACCTGGTCCATGAAACATCACAGGCTGGTACCTTTTTTAAAAACAGAATATTGTGTTCACAATTTTTTTTAACCAAAAAAAAAAAGATGATAAATCAACAACAAAACAAACATAACTCAGTACACTCTACACAATCTGTTTAACTTTAATATTTTCAGATATGGAACTTCTAAAATTCTATCATGAATTTCTATTGTTTATTAAAAAAATAAACAAACAAGTAAATTTGTAATAATCACATGCCTGCTATTAAATGAAATACAACTTGTTTAACCAGCATATTGCGTGTATGTCACATGTTTATACTGTGTACTGTATTTCGAATAAATATTTATGTTGGTACCTAGGTTAAACTATACTTAATAATGCTTACTTGTACATAGTATACTGTACAGCATTGCAAACGGTCTTGATCAATCAATAAAACATGTTTCCTGTATATGATTGGATACTGTGAAGCACACACAGTAAAACCATACCATAGAGGCTTCCAATTTTTCTACCTCTATTTTTTTTAATAAAATTCATAATTAAAAACTTGTGTATCTCATAGAAGTGTGGAATTCCTTAGAGAGATTAACACTGTCTTTCAAAAGATCTTACTTTATTGTCTCCATCCATGCACAAGGCTAATACAAATATTCTATAGAATTGCAATTTCCTAATAATATTCAGTTCTTTGAACCAATGTACTGTACTACAGAGATACACAATTCAATATCTGATCAGATCTGATTGGATTAAACAGTGGTTTTCACATTTTCTTCAATAAATTGAATAAAATTGCATGATTTATTGATGTCATTATCAGAGTGTTACTGATATTATTTGTCAAAGCTGTGTCTGACAGTTCATTTTGCCTACCAATTTAAAACAACTATCATAGGTGACTCACTTTTTATTATATATAAATTATTCACTAGAAAGTAATCAGTGATTACAGTACAGTATATAATAATTGTGGGTTGTAGTAGTTAATGAGATGCAAACCAGAATAGCTCAGACATGTCATGTGACATTTATGTGTGTTTAATGCTCCATGTTTGTTTCCATGGTATTTTCAATGGCTCCGTAAATGCTCTTTAATTTTGAAAGATAACCAATTCAGAATGTATTATTTTCAAGGGATATCAAATGCATAATAAAAGACAATGCTTTTTAGAAATATTTGAGATATGAATATTAAATTTTGTATGATGTTTACTGCAAGCATTAGAACCCTATTAAGGGACACTTTGTCCCATAGGGGTTGTCGCAAGTTTTACTGTGTAGGCCTGCAGATACAATCTTTCTGAAATGTAAAAATGGAGGTGATAAAGTTATATTCACTCATTAAAATATAGGCCTGATAGATAATGTCATTAAAGAAGAGACTACATGTCTTTGCATTTTATTGAATATCTGCGTAGGTGTACTATCAAGTTAATAGATATATATTGTTGAACAAACACAAATTTGTCATTAAATATAAGTGTCTAGATATCTGAAATTGATAACAGATCATGTAATACATTACCATACCATACCATACCATACCATCCTACATATTGCTTTGCCTTTTTTTTTCATCAAATTTCAAACAATCTTTAGTTACAATCTTTATAACTTGTGTTGCTTTGTAGTCTAATTGATGGACTATTTTGATATGAAGCTAAAATATTTTCAGTAAAACTGATATTAGAATTTGTGGAAGGTATTTTTACGGAGGATACTATCACAGTATGTAACTGTTTTGATACAGTGCAGTATGTAAATTATATTTGTTAAATTTCGAACCTTTTGTGCGGAATCATTCATCCTGCATACATACAATCAAATATCCATGTCCACATGCAAATTTCAAATACTTTACGGCAAATCAGTTTGATCTTAATGACCAAAAATAATAGCTTGTAATGCTTAGAGCTGTTTATTTATTATTATTATTATTATTATTATTATTAAACAAGACGGAATTTGGTAAGGAACTAGGGGCCTTCCTTCCCGGGGAATACTCTGAACACACTGCCTTGACATTCCAAAAAAATGTCTATAAATGTAAGGATAATATATTTGGAGCCTTAGAGTATATATAAATAATAAATGTTTATGAGTGGAATTATTGGAGAGAATATTTTCATAAGTTGAATTGAATAGACCAAAAAGGTACATTTTCCAATGAATGAATTATCTCCATTCCATGAATATAATACATTCATTTGCAAATAATGGACGCCACAATGTAGGACGCCACGCCTACTGTACATAACCAACTAGTGAAATTCAATTCAATTAAACTTTATTTCAGACAAACTGTTGATAATGAAACATACATACAATAAAAAAAGAGAAACAAATACAAAGAATTCTAGGTTGTAATAATGTTTCTAGATTTTTTTAAAATAAAAGGTGGTATCAGGGTCATTTAGACACTTATCAATGAAAGGATCATAATATCAGACTCAACCTACAGTTTGAGTCCACTTAAACTAATTGTATCCTGTTAAACTTTATCTTTACAGTGGGTCAATAACACAGGTAGATAATCAACAGTTTGATCTATATTGTCGGGTAAGTGATTTTTTTTATTATTCAGAAAAATCAAGAAAAAATTATGTGTATCATTGAATTTGAATCCATTTAAAATTGAAAATATCTCTAATATTACATCATATTAAGAATTAAAATTTAAAAAAAAAATAAAATTCAATTTTTGATGAAAAATGTGTACAGTATACAGTATATATCGCTTGATGACACATTTTGTTATCACTTCTTTTTCTTGGAGTAAATCTTGTTCCCAGTTTTTGCTCTTCCAACAACATTGGTGATGGGTTTATTCAATCCTGAATGTTAAACTTTGCCTCTCCCTCATATTTACCCCATTACTTCATGTCCATTGGATCCAATGGAGAGCACAGCCGCAAACCCTCACCCTTTTATAATCTTGAAATGTTTTTTATCCTATAATAATTAAATTTGTACCAGATTTACACATAATTTATTCAGTTCAAAACTGTCTTCACTACAATTTATTTTTCAGACGGCAGAAGGAAGGAAATGGTTTTCAAGATTAGTGGATGGTAAACGCATCTACAACAAATGTGTACCAGAGCAGACGTTCTACAGACTTGTACAATTCTTTGCTGTCTGCTTATTTGAGTAAGTCTTTTGTGTTTTCTTCCTTTTTGGTTGGGGTGGGAGGAAGGGGAAGATATTCATGCAGACGATTTCCTTTTGTATATGGGTCATTTGCTCTCTATAACTTATCAGGATACTTTCATTTGCTCCAACCAGTTTGATTTGTATTGATGTTATTTTTACTTCTGGGTGTGCACTATTTACTCACTGGCTTGACTTAAAAGTTCTTGTTACTTTTGACAGCAATCCTGTGTGCCACCAGTATGACTGGCATTGCTCTCTTCCTTTTACCTCTAATTGCCATTGCATAATACCATTTCAAAAGAGTTTTCTTGTTGTTCCTGTTTCCCCCTTTATCATAATATGTTTTATATACTCCTTCTGACTGGTATGGATCTCTCTTCCTACCCTCTAGCTGCCCTCGTATCTCCTATGTAATGTAATATCTGTAACTGTCTCCATTATTGAATTTTTACTTTTAATTCTGCCAAACATTCTTACAGGAAGCAGTTAAAAAAATTGCGCTACAATCTATCCCAAATTGATGGTTGCGAAATGTTTAAAATGATTTCAACTTGTATAGTTATTTTCAGTTAAAAATAAGTTTAAAGCCTTTACTGTTGTATTATACTGTAAAATGTAAATATTGTTTCACAACTCTATGCTTCAACAGAAAAACTGTAGCTCTATGGCCTGTTTATTTGTATTACGGTCAATGCTGAATATGAGTACTGTACTATGACACCCCTTTGACTTTTATAGACTTTTGTGTGCGTGTGTGTAATAACAAGTAGTCTTACAGTGATTAAAGGCGTATTGTGTAAAAATTGTCTGATTGATCCCAGCAAGTGTGTAAAGGATTACATACTTTAAATTTCATGCAGAACTTGATTGTGTAATCAACACAAAAGAGTAATAGAGGAACTTATGTGTTCAGATTAACGTACGCTTGGCATATACTGTAGGGTTCATTGCGTTCAATCACCTGAGCAACCACCTTCTCCCTGCTTGTAGCTACACAGGGTGTACTAACGGCGTGTGCTTCTGCTAGGAAAAAAAACATATCTCAACTACTATTGAGTTACTGATGCATACATTTCAATCTTTTTTAAATAACACCTATCATGCATATGAAATACAATCTAATACAGTACAATTAAATTGTGAAGATATCAAAGAGAAATATGTATTATGTTACCATGTGAAATTAAAGTTTAGTAAAATCATATTTTAGAATATAAACAATCTGCTATTACCTCTATCAGCCATGTTTTTCTCCGATTTTTGTTTGTTTGTCTGTCAGAAAACTTCATTAAATTTTGAAAGCAATCCAGACCAGTATCCCAATTCAGGCCCACTTTTTATTCTTTAATAATATACAGTAAGGCTCTATGTCAAAACTAAAGGACAGACCTTTACCAAATTTAAACCGCAGATGGATATATGATCATGAAGGACTCCATTACATTAATCTATCCGGACCAGTATCCCAATTCTAGACTACTCTTTGTTATTTTAAATAATACAGTAATATAAGGCCATGAGACATCAAAACTACAAAATGAGTCTTTACCAAATTAAAACCACAAATAATGGTCACAGGAGACTTCATTATATTCAATTCTCTTAAGCCACCTCTGGTAGTATCTTTGCACTAATTTGTTGCCTTGTTCAGACTGAAAAATGTGATAGCTCCATTTGAAAAAAACGCTACTTTTCTTAAAAAGCCACAATTCTGAACAAACACTTAACTGCCAATAGCAGGACGTTAGACGGTTGTTGTAATTAAATATTATAAATTGAATGTCAATAAAGAGCTAGTTTATATCCTTGAAATTAACAATTCATTATGTACAATTAATGAACAACATTATCAAGGAAATTACTTTTATTGCCATGACAAATAATATTGAGTCATAAATGCTGTCATCCACAGACATAGAAACTAAATAGTAGAGTCTTGAAACAAAAACATGGAATGAAAGAAATTACTTTTGTTTTCTACTGATCAATTGGCAAGGAAATAAAAATGTTACAACACATAACCAAGCATTTCACAAAATTATAAACTAAAGTTTCAAAACAAATTAAAAATAATACATCATGCTGTATATTATAGCAGGCTTGGATGTTTATTTACTGTATTTCATTGCTTGTGTTTGGTTTTGTATTTGAAAATGCTTAATGGAATTTGAAATTATACAAACCAGCAATGGTGTTGGTAGTCTATGAGTTCTGATTACCTTGACAAACCGACAATAGCCTTAGACCCCATTTACACTTACGATTTAGGCCGGCCCTGGGTCGGCCCTGGGTCGGCAATTGATAAGTGTAAATACTCCAAAAAGTTAGGCCGGCCCTGGGCCGGACGCAGATCTGGGCCACCTCTCCAGGTAGGTTCAGGAGCGGCTTTTACGTTTGGGCCGGCTTACGCAGTGAACCGTGAACAACGTTTGACCTTTTTATGAGGTTGTTGTTATGACTATCTGACATTCTCAGTACATACCTTCCTCCTTTTCGGGCTACAATTTGTTTTCTTCATCATTTATATAGTTAAATTTATTTTCAGACATCATCTTTCAATAAAGTATTCCTCCGCTTGTTTCGCATATATATAAAATACAGCCATATTATATATAAAACAGTGGTGTTCATTTTGTTTTTAATGGGACAAAAAAACAACAATACAGTATAAATATAAAACGGTCGGTTTGCGCGGAGAGTTGAATTGACGATTGAGAGAGAAAAATGTAAACAAACTGTACTTCGTATAGCATGCAATGGTACTTCCAATAACATTATTTACGACCAGTAATCTGCGTCGCTAGTGTAAACGCTCTGGGGCCGGCCTAAAAGGTAAATATTTGCAACCGCCCCAGGACCGGCCCTGGACCCAAACGTAAGTGTAAATGGGGTCTTAGTCTCCTCAAAGAGCAAGATATCCTCCAAAGTATAGATAATTGCCATTAAACATAAATGGTACAGTACACAAACCATGCCATCTTGGTAAGCTTCACATAGAATAAGGCTACTGTTGGGTTATACAGGTAAAGCTAGGCATAAAATAGATTATAATTATTGAAAATTGTATCATTTTATTTATTTTGTTTATACTAAACACCTCCCTGCTATAAACAATATTTACATACGTGAGAAGTGACATGTAGAAATTGTAGATCCTGTTGCATATTGCTAGATATTGTCAAGGTCATTGACCTGAGATATAACATTAGGAGATAAAATGCTTATAGCTTGTGGTGTGTTGATGGCAGGTGGCTAATAATGGCATTGAACATATGGTGCAATATGAGTGTCAAATTGTTAATAATATTGCAAATATGGTAGTTATCAAGTTCACTGTAGATTTGAAATTGAAGAATTAAACAGTTCCGCTGTGTGCTGGCAGAACAGAACATTTTCTGTATGGATGCTTGTTTTGCTAGAAGTTAATTTGTGAAACACCAAATAAACCTTCCCAGCGCCAACTTGGTAATAATATAGACAATACTCACACAGATAATACAACTGAATAACCGATACTTGAGGTATAACAATAATGTAACTTTATTAACAAAGCAAACAGTAAACATTCGTATGTAAAACAACCACACGAGGGGGCTCATATGGAGCGCCGTACGTGACATAACAGCCAAACTGGCGTGACTACCTTTTTTTTTTTTTTTCCTTTTCTCAAAAAAAAACAAAGTCAACAACAAAAACGGCAAATCGGGACAAACTGTGAATCATATACAAAAAATTGAAAAACGAGCTGTCATCGGGTAGACTGCCCTCCAGCTTGGGGATTATTCTGCCCCACAATACTTATCAGGAATCACTTGTCAAGTACAAAATCGTTAAGATGAGTGGGTAAGCGATGACTGCGAGTAGATCGTCTGGGTTCTATCACTGGTGGTGGAATAACGACTTTATGAAGGTCGGTGAGAGGGCGGACATCATCAGAAGCAGCAGGAGTTAAGAACTCTGAGTCGGTACCAGCAGGCAATGGATCAACCTGGTAAGCGTGATCGGCTGGGGTTGACAGCTCAATAGGTATTTCTGTACGCGGTGGCTCAGGAATTTGATAATCATCATCGCTGTTCGAGTCCTCTTGGTAATAATGTTGCGATCGAGGAGATGGTGACGAGGGAACCTTGTAGCATTCCGTACGCTTGACTTTGTACGCCGTACTACGTAACTGAGAACCGATAAATTTGCGGATATTGCACCAAGTGTTATCAACCGACGTTACGAGATAGCGATGACGGGCCTTTGACTTGTTGCGATCGGCTAAGACGTACACAAGATCACCAACATCAATATCGGAGCTTGCTGGAAAACGGCCCGTTGGAGCCTTTGATCTTTCACTATGTGCATGATTGGCTAAACGACGTTTGTGCTGTGAGATAATTAATTGACTGTCAGACAGAGGAATTTGGTCGTTAGTAAACTGGTCGCGTTGTGTCCACATCTCCCTAGAAGAGAGACCACATGAGCGTAGTCGAGAGTTTAAGCAAGCCATAGTAATTTTGAGCATAGTTGGGGTGACTAATCCACCAGTGGGTTCTTGTGTAAGAAGTTCGTCTTCTACTTCACGTACGGCCTTTTCGGCGATTGGATTCTTATTTGGGTTTTTGGTTCTTCCTAGCTCAATCATTATTCTGTGGTGCGCTAACAACTTATCGCTGACCAACGAAGCAAATCCAGGAGCAGGGTCGGTGCGAATTACAGCGTGTGGGCCGTCAAGAGGCCTGAGCTCAATACAAAGGCGGATTAAACCGTCTCGTAGACTGTCGTGACGTTCGCTGTCGATAATGCACGCGACTGTAAATGATGTTACACACTCTCGCATCACTAGAATAAGTTGTCGTTCACGCTTAATTACATCAGCAGCGAAGGTGGTACCAACTGCATCGGGTGGGTCTCCGGTGGACTGCGGGATAACGGTATGTGGAATAGAGCGAAGGGCAGCGCAGTGGTGACATCTTGCTGAGATACGCTCCACAGAGGCATCCATGTCGAGAGCGAAGAAATATCTACGAACGATCGTTTTAAGCTGATGGCACGAAGGGTGGTCAAAACGCAGATGAAGTGCTGTGAGAAGGCCCCCGAGGACATCACGAGGAACAACAATACATTCGCGTACGGGTGCGAGTGGCTCATCCCTACGAACGACCAAAAGACCATCCTTGGCTATGGTAGAAAATCGTAGAAGGCGCTTGACATCTTTAATGTTTGTGATTTTTTTGTGGGGGCGAGTACCCTGAGAAAGGTGAGCGTGAGTGCGTCGTAGGACCGGACATTCAGACTGGATGGCCAGCCAGGCAGGACGACTAGTGAAAGGTAGCTTTGTGGAGCCAGATATAACGTCTTTAATGTTCACTTGGAAAACAACAGAGTCTTCGGTTTGTTGGACAAAAGAGCAGATTTGGCAAGAAGGAGCGTCACAAGGTTGTGCGTTCCTGCTCCCGAAGTCGGACGGCATATTTGCGGAACCTGCGAGGTGGTGAACAGATGCGTGATAGCGGCTAACAGTGGATAAGAAGGTTGAAACCCGAGGACTCACAGAGAATTCACCTCTGCACAACTTTTCGTAGGCTTGGACACATGGCTTACTGTCTGTCAAAATGTGTGCCTGATGTGCGGATTGTATGATAAATGGACTAAAGTGTTTTGTGGATGCGGCAATTGAAAGAGCTTCGACTTCACATGGTAACCAGGTCATTTGTCGTCCGCGTAGTTTAGCGCTATAAAAACCAGCGAGTAATGGTTTGCTGTCACGGGAGACATACAAGGTGGAAGCTATGCCATATTTCTTGACGGCGCCATCAGTTACAATCCACAATTGGTCACTTGCTCGTGGGATGGCAATCGTGTGTGGTGAGTTGAGGATAGATTGCGCACTTGCGAAACTAGCGAGCAATTCGTCAGACCAGTCTATCTTCTCTTGGGATTGTCGTCCAGCGACAGCAGCTTCAAGAGGTGACAAAATAGGTGCACATCGCGGGAGAACGCGAGATAGCATCTTAAATGCGCCAATGAACGATCGTAATCCGGTCACGGTGACTGGTCTCGGGCAGCTAGATAATGTTGAGATGCGATGAGAGCTAGCTCGGAGTGTCCCTTGGCTCCATATCCACCCAAGAATGTTAGTAGTCTTAGGACAGATAACGGTTTTGGTAGCGGATAAATGTAGTCCTGAGTTGGATAGTGCATGAAGGATTCTTCTCCATACGTTCAAGACCTCTTCAACTGTATTACCGCCGCAGTAAAGATCATCAGCGAGTTTTGTAGCTGAACCTTCTTCTAAAAAATCACCCACTACTCTGCTTAGAAGTTCTTCCAATGCGGTTTCTGACCCCGGCATGCCCATTGCGCAACGGGTATATACCCTGACACCGTGAAATGGAGTGACGATTCCGCAATATTTCATAGACGGTTTTGAAAGTGGAATTTGGTAGAAAGCGTTGGTAAGATCCGTTGTTATAATGTATTTCCACTGTCCGATTTTAAGAAGAGTGGAGTCGACGTCAGGCATGAGTGACGGTTGTGGTTTGCTGTACCTGCCGACATCGGCAAAGGATGTCACTAATCTGGAACCGCCGTTGGGTTTCTTCACGAGGAATGACGGATTGAGATATTCTACAGCAACTCCAACATCTTCTGGACGGGCAAAAACTCCAAGTGTTTCGAGTTCGTCGAACTTGTGTTGTAGTTCGAGGAGCTTGTCTCTTGCATACTGAGGAAGGCGACCTTTGCGTTGTGGGGGTTGGACTGGTCCCATATTTACGGTGGCAACAAACGGGCCTACAGCACCATTATAACCTTTAAAGGAAGGGTTGAAAATGTCATCATACTCCTTGTGGAGGCTAGTAAATTGTTCGAGTATGTTGCGAGGTAGAATGCTATCCGGATCCAGCTTAATGCTATCAGAGAAGCAAGTGTGAACTGTTGTAGTGCTAAGCTTTGGTGGTTTAATCGGGGATGATGAAGTGTCAGGTAGGTTAGGTGTAAACACAGGGCTAGCTTGGCAAAACTGTTCATTGCGTGAAAGCACTTTGGGTTCGTCTGACAGGTTAGGAATGCGAATTCGTCCGGCAACGCACGATATGATACGTGGTTCAGGCCAAACATGAGATGGCAAAGATGTTTTCGAGATTGGTGCATCAACGCGAGGTTCAATAGCAACAGTGTCTATGTCGGTGAGGTCATTTGGGAGTGAAAGTTCAATGTAACTACCTGGCCATATCACAGTGCGTGTTGAGGGAGCACGGAGAACATGAGCGCGTCTGATCGAGTGGCATTCGGACAAAGTGGTAGGCAAGGAGCCATAGATGTATGTTGTGCCATCGGCCATAACTACTTGACGCTTAGCGGGGCGGATAGAAATATCATTCTGTTCCATAAACGGTGTACCAGCGAGTAGCTCAACGTCGAGGTCCTTAACGACGAGGCCATTGAAAGTCAAGTCTTTATTGTCACGTGTAAAGGTGACGTTTGTCTCGCCCATAACCTGTAACTGCGAAGATCCATCGGCTTGGTGTGCTGATTGACTACTGGGCTTAATCTGAACGCCAAGTAAACGTGCAGTTGATTCACGGATCATGTTGCCAGTAGCACCGCTGTCTATAGTAATATGTACGGTATTATAGCCGTGAAAGGCTTCGAGATATGGCGACTGACGTACCTGTATTCGAAGAGCTGAGGATGAACCAGATGGTGGGTCGTTGGGATCCTCGACACGGGTGGAATCCTGTTCATAGCAGTAACTGTCGTCATCGTCGAAGATGTTTGCGGCCCGGGCACGTGCCATGTAGCGGCGGTCGCGTTCCGGAAGGAACTTGCACTCACTGAGAAAGTGGCGGTCTGGTCGTCCACCTTGTTTACAAAATGGGCAGCATTTATTTGGTTTGTTATTGTATGTCTGAGTATTGAATGTCTTAGGTGGGTAGCGGGAACGCGGTGGTTGAGAAGGAAGAGAAGCTGGTCTTTGAAACGGTAAAATCGCTGAACGCATGACTCTTGTGTCATCGGAAGTTTTGATTTCTTCTAATAGGGAAGTCATAGCTTGTGAAATTTCAGGCTTGATGGACGCCAGTGTACGTGAGCGAAGCTCTGTGCCATACCTCTGTTTGACGAGTTGGGGAAGTGAAGGGTGAACTAAGCGTAGCCATGTCAGTGTGAGTAGGTTTTCAAGTGAAGGGGTGAGTTCTTCGTCTTCCGTAATAGGTTGATTGTGGTGAGTTATAACACTGTCTGCTTGAAGAAGATTGTCATCAATGAAAGCTAGCAAACGTTGGTATAGATCCTCTGGGCGTTCATCTGGGCCCAGACTAATGTTAGCAAACTCTAAGAAATGAGCCCCACTAGATTGGAACCCGTAATGTAATCGTATGCATTGCCAGATGCAAGGTAGTGATGTGGATGATTTTACGATAGTGTTTCTTGAGATTACAGGGCAATAGTTAGCAATTTGACCTAACATTAGTTCCAACATGGTTACTTTCTGTTGTGCAGATAAAGCATTAGCTACGTTGTCTTCAAAACCATTGTCATCAGTGAACCCTCGGAGTGGGGAAGCTCTGGTTTTCTTGCCCCACGAGAAACCTTCCACCAGGAAATTGGCGAATTTAGTGTCTAATGTTAACGTGTACATGAGGTTTTGACGCCAATTCTCAAATGTGTTTATTGTTTCGTTTTTACCTAAGCACCATTGCTTGGGGCACGATTGGATGCAGCCATTGTTGTGGTGTTTATACAAAGTGTACTGAATGAAACGTTATTCCTCTATTGACGAACGGAGAATTACAGCGACTGCAGTATGCGCCGGTCAGTTGCTCGCCTGTGGATGTGCGATAACGGCAGTATAAGTACTATAGTTATAGGGCTAGGCCTAGGTCTGCCTCCTGTGTAGACGGTAAGTCGATATTCTTGTGGGCAGTAAAATGTGTTGCGTAGGATTTTCGTCTCCCGACGCTGCCACCACGCCAACTTGGTAATAATATAGACAATACTCACACAGATAATACAACTGAATAACCGATACTTGAGGTATAACAATAATGTAACTTTATTAACAAAGCAAACAGTAAACATTCGTATGTAAAACAACCACACGAGGGGGCTCATATGGAGCGCCGTACGTGACATAACAGCCAAACTGGCGCAGATTACCACAGGCATATTCAATGCAAGTCTCCACTAAAGAAAGAAAAAATGTGTATTACTATTAGCATCATTACAGTAGCATCAAACTGAAATCATATATGTGCCACCCCCAATTGGTCAAAACAAATTTTAATGCAAAAGACAAGACTTCAAATTAAGCTCAGGACTTTATTTAATCAGTTTTAGCCCCTATCACCAGTCTCCACCTTATACCGTGCCTTATTTCAAAATAATGTATCTGCCACTGACAATTGAACAAGTGTAGATGGTGTTTGAAGTATAAACATTGTAAGGCAACAATTCTAATTACAGCATGAACTTGTGCAAACCCTGTCTGCTGGAAGTAGTGGTATTTTTTAACTGTTTTGAAAAAAAAATCTACTTTGAACTGCATATTTATATTTCAGATTACCTTACGGCTAGGCCTACACCTGACTCTTGATTATGAGTTACTTAAACGTACATATAATATATCTTAAATTCACTCCATAAATAGCTCAGTATTTACATGCTTCAAAAGGAGTAGTGTGTCCTCTATAAACATAATGTGATTTGTTTAGAATATTATTGACCTTTTGTTCATTTTTATGATAAGTACCAGGGTATGTATAAATACACAACTAACAAATACTACTTTAGCAAGTAATTGTTTATGCTGAGATAATTTATTATGTAGTTTGTTTTTTTGTGAACTAATTCTTTTCAGGTGTAAAGAATCTGATGATTTCTCTCCAGCCAAGCACCTCATGAATATGTGCTTCACTTTCTATCATGAACAAGAAGGTACTGTAATAATAGGCTGAATTACACAAACCAGTAGTGGTGTTAGTAGTCTATGAGTGCTAGCTTACCTGTATAAACCGACAATAACCCATGCTCTCCAGAGGGAGGGCTTTAGAATAATAATCATTTATTTCATATCCAGGATTTGGCTTTATAAGCTTAATACTAATACCTATTATGATGTGCCAATGAGAATGGTTGTTAAAAAGCACAGTTGCAAACCTCCTTTTTATAATTTCTTACTGAATATGAAGCTATTTTAATAGTTTAAAACAAATCATGAGGCCCCAAAATTTGAAATCTATTTTTCATTTTAGAAGGTGTTGGGTTGGTTCATTTTTGTTACTGCGAGTGTCCAAATTGATAAACTCATGTTTGAGTCCGTTCATAGATTCCACCCACCCATTTCTCACAAAATAATAAAATAAGCAGTTGATTCAGTTTGTGTGTGTGTGTTTAAAAAAAATTTCTTTTATATATTAATTTGAAACATAGGGAATTGCATCCATTCCTTATTACTTTAAATGATAATCAATCAATCGTTCAATTTATATAGCCATTTATTTATTATTTTTCTGTTTCCAGGTATTCCATGCAATGATGATACCACCCACCAAAGCTACCTATATACACATCTGAATAATCAAAAAATATGGTAAGTGTTTTACTATAAACTTTGAGTAATAATGTACTGTATATCAATTCAACGAAATCCACTGGGCTTCTTTTCAAGTTAGTAGTATGGGCTTCTTTTCGAATGAAGACATATCACGCTTGTATTATACGTCATGGTGAGGATGTCGGAACTTTTCCACATGAGGCTGTGGTTGCATACTAGTATATTATGGTAAAGGGGGTTCTCTATAGGAAGTTTTTATTTTTCGTATCTAAGTCCTCCCTCTGAAGAGCACAGGCTATTGTCGGTTTATCCAGGTATGCTAGGCACGAAATAGACAATTAGGTCCTACAAAACTTTCTGTATCAAAAAATGCATACTTATTTGTTAATTTGAATTTTGCAACAACATATCCTGTAATATACAGTATTGCAAATGTTGTGCTTGATACCTACAAGGATAAAGGTTAAGATTTTACAGCATATTCTTGACCACAAGATTTTAGGGGAAGTTCCAAAAGTTAAACACTCAGATGGAATTATAACCAGTAAAAGTCAAATAGAAACCCAGCTGTACACTTTCATTTTGTTTAAAGAAAATTTAATAAAGTTACAGTATTATTTTAATCACATTAACAATTACATAATTGCTCTGTTTTAAAACTGTATTTCAATACTATGGTTTATAACGATATGAAAGGAAAAGTGTCAGAATAACAATTTACCTATTCTGATTAACACAAAGATTAAATTGAGTGTATTACAAGAGGCATCATCATTGGGGACTCTCTTGAGTATTAATTTAAAAGTTTATTAGGTCAGTTTGTTAATTGTGTAATTAATTTTGTTGACAAATAGCTAATTTGGTCATTCAATTTCTTACCTATTGACTTTTATCTATAAAGGGGATCAGAGTTTTCTTTCACTTTAAATACTAATCTAAAATGCAGAAAATAAACAATACTTCTTTTTCAGATTCTGTTTCAAATGAGAAAAGTGGGGTAGGGAAAGTTAGGATATAAGGTATAGCTAGTAATTTCAAAGATTAAAAATGTCTAGCATTTATGTGCTTTTAAAATGTAGGAAAATGGCCCCAAAATGCTTACAAGAAACTATTGTAACAATAGAATTGAACATAGGCCCAAAATATTGCGTGACAGTTGTAGTGAGTTGTATCTAAGTATTTCCTCTGTTTTTGTCAAACTTATTGGTTTTAATTAAAACCTAATTTTCAATTTCACCAAATTGTTCCTAATATATAATGTCCTCTAATTGAATGCATATTGTATTAGGTAATCATAATTTAATTCCAATTCTAAAATGAACAAAATTTCCCATGTAACATCACTCTGAAAGTAGTTAAATAAAATCATTGGGAAACTTACATCAACTATTAATAAATGTTGTAGTAAAATTATTTTGTATAATAATAAATGACAAGGAATTCCTCAGACATTTCACAATGACAACAGAACCCTTGAGGTGATATAATATAATCAATCGTGTTTCCTTTAATTTATATGTTGTTAACCAATTATTCATAGTCTAGAATAATTTAATAATATGTATTGTAATAGTTCATTGTTGTATATGTTTAAGCGAAAAAAAACAAAAAACTTTAATAATAATAAATCATTACAATACGACAAATGTTATTGCAAGCAATCATTACAGTATGAAAAATTATTGTTGCGGACTCTCCAGAAGGTGCAAAATTGGGCAGCTCGCTTGGTGATGTGTGCCAAGAAGTATGATCACGTCACACCATTGTTCAAAGAGTTAAATTGGCTACCCATGGAGTCACGTGTTAAATTTAAGATCCTGCTGCGGGTGTTCCGATGCCTAAATAGTTGCGCTCCAAAATATCTCTCAGAATTGTTGACAGTCAAGAAGGGAAAGCGAGAACTAAGATCTAGTCATCAGGTGCTACTGGACATTCCAAGGAGCAAACATAGTTGGGGAGATCGGACTTTCAGTGTTGCTGGACCTAGGCTCTGGAACCACCTACCCTTGAACATTAAACACACATCATTATTGAGTCACTTTAAGTCACTACTCAAAACTCACCTTTTCTGATTTTTTACAGCGCCATGAGCAATGAATGTTGGAATGGCGCTATATAAATCGAACGATTGATTGATTGATTAGCAGTCACAATTATATCTTGCTCATAGACAGGATTGACAGATATACATTGAATATACGTACAGCATTTATTCAATTACAATTTAATATTAGAGTACTTTATTGTGACCTTTGTTTTATGCTAATTATTATTTATTACTGTGACCTTTGTTTATATATTTATTATTTATGATTATTGTATTCTTCTTATTTTAATTTAAATCCTTTGTTTTGTTGTTTAGGAGGGATCAGCGTTTTTGGACAGCTGCCTTTATGGATTCAGTTCACTCAGAAAAAAAGAAAAGGATGCCTACTGGAAGGTGAGGATAAAACGCTAGACCTGTTTTTTCGCCCCGAGTTATTTCCCTTTTGCAAAAAAGCACCATTTCCTGAGAAATACGCCAGAAAACTAAATCTACATGCCTAGTGTACATTGGATTTAACACTCTATTCTTAGAATGCTTCCCCTTTACCACACATTAAATATTGCTGCCTACCATACTATGCAGCAGGTAGTGTAAAACCAGGAAGTTTTAACATTTTCAATGTAAAGTATTCCACATTTATATGCAGTATGCAAACAAATCCATGGCTTTGGATAAAGAATAACAAACCATATACTGTTTTTATTGTTTCGGTTTCATTTACACAACAAAGCAGGCTTTATACATGAACAAATATTGTTTTAAAAATGGTTTAAATGGAGGAACACTATTAACATATCAATAGTCTGCCAAAACTAAATATCAAGAAGAACATTCCCCCTGGATCTTCGCCCCTGTTTGTTTAATAAACATGAATTGAAAGCATGAATTGAATTATTTGCTGATAAAAAAAAAGCTTTAAGTGAAAAGTTTTACTAACAGCATTTTTTATGTTTTTAAAGAGAAAATTGGGGGAAACAAACTCAAGAAGAACGGGAGAACACAGAGTTACTTCACGAAAACATTACATTTGGTCAACTGGCAGCGTTTGTACATAACATGATGCACCTTGGCCTACCACGTAGCATGTGTGAAGAATTTGTGGATAAGCAAAGTGTTATTGGAAGCCTTAATGACTGTGAGTTCTGTTTGTTAGCAATTAGTAGGCAAATAGCCGAGACATTGCTGCATTGCCCAAAGTTCCCTGGGAAAATTAAATATTTAGAACACATAAGACAATGATATAAAATTAAATTCGGGGGTGCTCAGCTCAGCATCTATGCAAACTGACAATGTACATTGTGTGTTTTTTTAATAACTAAATTTGGAAAATATGTTGGTAATTTATTTTTTTGCCTTTAGTAAACCGCAGAGGCTTATAGTAAAGCATAATTGGTAAATTTTGTTCACTATTGTGATGTTTTTATCATATGCTGTATTCAAATCAATCTGGAGAAAATGCACCATTAGTGTGAAGCAAGAGATCACTTGGACTATTAAATCTTAATTAATCTTAAATAAGTTGCATCATTGAAAGAGGGAGAGGCAGTTTTCTAAATTCTAAATATCCATTACTGTACATTTTATTTTTCAGTTCAAATTAATATGATAATTGGCAACATAAATGAACATTACAAGGTGGAGAAGGTTATAGAAGAAAAACCAGTGACAAGTCTGCAAAAAAGTATCAATAAAATAAAGCGCAAAATACCAGGGGTATCATGATGAAATATGTCCAGTATGCTGCAGTATGTTGTATCAACTGAAATTATTAATTAGCAATGTTTTGCATACTCAAAGACACAGGTGGTTTTGTTATAGCAATCCAATGCTTTAAATACTCTAAACTCATACTCAAATACACAGGTAAAATTAATTATAAAAATCAAAAGTATGTTTTTCAAATGCAAAGACACAGGGTGTTATTATTAATGGCAATCCAATACTTTGCATATTCTAAGGCCCAGGTGTTATTAGTAGCAATCCAACGTTTTGCATACTCAAATACACAGGTGAAATTATTAATATCAACTCAAAGACACAGGTGCTATTCTTCAGTATTTTTTTTGGAGGGGGGGGGGGGGGGTTGGTATTATTCTTTTTGTTTATTGCTCTCAACAAGCATAGATATATTATAGTGAACATCTCTAATGCTATGCTACAAGGCACACCTTAGGAATAAAGGAGCCATCTCAACATGTATAGGTTTATTTAGTATAAATGTATTTCATTAATTACTCATATGTCAGCTAAACTGTGATAAATAGTTGCAGTAATAATCCTCACTCTAAATGATGCATCTTCCTTTAATGGATATTCTAGTTACTTTGGTGCTAATTAATTGGCCCTCAGCCAGTAAATTATATATTGATGGCCTACAGTACATCTTATTGCAACGTACATCACAGCCTGAATCCCATGCTAATCTAATCAAGATAAACAACTCAACTATTAAATACCAAATAATATCATATTTGCATTCCTTTAAGATTAATACAATATCATGAGGGTAAAGTTGCATTATGAAATTTGAAATTATTTTTGTAAAGACATATTTTCATAAAGAGGATAACATTTTTATGATATGATTGAAAAAAGGGGTTGGGAGATATATATTTTCTTCATGTACAATAATAACAATTTTTTAAACATATTATACAATATTTTTGCATGACATGACTACTGAAAATATATTTTATGATATTATATAGTTATATTGCATTGCTATTAAAGTGTTTAAAAGGTATATGTAATAATCACTAGTGCGTTACCTAAAAAATAAGACTTAGAATTGGACATTTAAATTTAACCTAGATATGAATATATATTTATACATTTGTGTCAGGTGACGTACTGACATTGGTGAGTTCAACCTGGGGTATAAACCCTACCCAAACATGAAGTAAATTTTTTTTTTTCTTATTTGATTCTTACATGATATTTCCTATTACTAATGCTAGTCCTTGGATAAAAACAAACCAGGACCATCTATCTATTTTTAAGGGGTGGGTACCAGAGTTACAATAAGACTATTGGATATACAGTAATACAGAACTTTTATTGACCTTTAGAAATCGGCATTTTATAAGTTACAATTTCAGAATAAAAAAACCTCTTGAATTCAATACCATATAATGATTATAATATTGGATTATCTAAATTAATAAAAAAAAGTCAGATAGAAAAATATAATGATAATCTCTAGATATAATAATACAAATGTGTTTTTTTTTTCTTTTTGTTTATGGGTCTTGCGTGACAATTTCTTACAAGATCCTCTATTAATGGTATTTTTGTATTGTCGCAGCTTTACCACGTTGAAACACCGGTTCTCGTCAGATCACCGAAGTTAAGCAACGTTGGGCCTGGTTAGAGCTTGGATGGGAGACCATCTGGGAATAGCGGGTGCTGTATACGGAGCTGGGGTCCCGTTAGGCATAGGCATTTGAAATCAGTACTGCTGACTCTTATGGCAGCCCCTGCATCTAGTATCTGCCTCAGACCTCTGGTCAAGGTGGGCACTGGACGAGAGAAGCCCTTGATCAATGTCAGGACCAATCAAGGTGCTTTAAACAGTCCTGGCTTTGTTTGTATCAAACCTGTTAGTGGCGGTAATTATCGCTGTTGGTTTCGATTGAATAAAATAAAAAAAAAAATTTAAAAAAAATTACCACTCTTTTAATGTATTGCTTTACCATTGATAAAAACTAATAAATGTTAAATGTGTGTGCTAAATGCTAAGGACCAAATCGTTACATTTTTCAGTAGCAGTCAATCTTCTTGTATTGTTCCCAAATAACCCTTTGTCTAACTTCTCCATATCGTAGGTACTGTATGGTTTATATAAATAGAGAGTGTAGGATCTGTTTGGGATGCTACCTATCCGTATTTTTGTTAATATAAAATTGTGATATATTATATTTGTATTATAATCATATATGTTTTTCTGTAGTCATCACAAAGGCTTCAAGGATCATGCGAAAATCTAGAATTCTGATAATAAAGTTTATAAACCAGTATATTTATTAGTTTGCTCATGTACTGTAAATATAAAAATGTTTGTGCAATATGTACATTGTATTTATCTAAACTGCATCTTCATATTATACCCAACTAATTTACTATTTACAGATATGTATAACGCTTCATGTTTTTGTGTTATTTATGTTCAATGCAATTATTGTTTAAAATGTATTATTTCTTTTCAAATGTATTAACATATATTAATGCCTTAGTATACAACTAGGAAATGTTACCTATACTCAACAAAAGAATGTTATGAAATTTCTGTTAAACTTAACATTATTCAAGTCTATCAGACTCTGCTATTATAACCACTTGCCTATTATTAAAATGTTTAAAAATGTATAAATGAAATTTGTTTTCTTTTTTCTTTTTAAATTCTTTCTTTCAAAGGGAGCCAAAAAAAAATAGCTTTCACTAATCGAGGTTCGACTCCTTTCACAAAAATTAATTAATTAATAAATTAGTCAAAATGCAAATTAGTCAATGCACAACCAGCATGTAAGTCATGAATGAAATGAAAAGATTATGTTCATTACAAAATTTGTGTGAGACATGCAAGAGTTTAGTTCCCTTTTCGTTGGGATAGGGCCACGCTTGCTGTTCTGTAACAAAGCGATTGCTTTTACTGTATAAAACGACAGAGGCTAAAATGGTGATTTCAAAAGACACACTGACCAGATGTGTACATTAAACCTCTAGTTTTAATTTTTATTCCAGAAGATTTTTTTTACCTCCAGAACAAGGAGTGCCTTTTCAATATGCCTGATTCATTACTGTGGTTTGCACTTCCCTCGTTTTAACCGCTCGGTGACAATTTATCAAGTGCAGTAAAGCAGTGGGCTGACCATCACTTGGATGTTAATGATGATAAACAATAGTCAAGTTACAATTATGCCAACAGTTAACATAAAATTACGTTAGTCGGTGATACAGCAGTCGCGCCATTAACGTGCCAACATAGAGTGGGACAATATTCTTTTCATGTTTTTAAATTAGTGGTGTATAAATTGAGAAAGAAAAGATGATTTTTTAGTTTTTAGTAAACTGTATGGTTGGTGTGACCAAGTGACATCACCACACCATTAAAATATCTATTAAATGAGATTTAGACCTACATTTGATATTTGAAACACAGGAAGGCATTTTAGAACAAAGTCAAAACGATAGGTTTAAAATAAGCAAGTTCATCCCTCTGTGACGTACCGTACTACATCCAAGTTATAATGATTATAACTTTGATGTTTATGATAGGCTACTCAATTATGTTTTAAAAAAATACTATCAAATAATATGCTGGTACTGGAATAAAATACAGGCAAAGAAAACACCATCATAAAACAGATGTGTACAGTAGGCCTACCATCAAATTGTACAGTGCATATAAAATTCTGTATAAGAAATAAAGTGTAAAAAAAACCATATCTGATACTGTAACAGAGCCAAATGTTTGAAATGCAAGCATTTAAAATTTATTAAACTAAATGATGTACATTTACCCTAGTACAGATCATAAGACAGGTTTTTTTTTAAAAACAAGACCAGTGATTGGTCAATATTATTTACATACCTTGTACATCATTTTCTACAGTCTTTGGTCCTCCATTAACAAAACTATCTTGAAAACTTCATCACAATGATGCCTATATACATATATATATCCAAGTAAATTATAATCCACAGTGAAATACATAGCAATTATCTCAAAATGTTCTATCAATATATCCAAACAAGTTATACAGTAATTATAAATCCAAACTAGAATTCAGAGCAGGACACTTTTAGTACAGTGGCTTGTTTACCTTTGAAAACACAAGTGAACAAAAGGCAGAATTACCCAACTGTACAACACCAAGATGCAAATGAGATGCCAATGTCTTATATAACACCATGCACCTAAATTAAACAAACAAATACCATTTATTGTAATTTCCACTTTTAATGTTGTGTTTACAATAGTTTCATTTTCAGATCACTGCCAGATTGCAATTTTCAATATTTATATAATAAACATTTGATAACAACAAGGCAAATAAAAATAGAATTGATAAAGATAAATTTGAAAATTATGATTTTAATGAAATACACACATCTACAAATCACTGCTTTTTAAAAAACATTTTGAAAAATGTTATGCTGGTGAATAATGTTTTATTATAATGCATTAACCATTAAGGGCGTAGGCGCGGCGCAATTGAGTTGACCAATGATAAGCGACAGGTCATCACTTGTGATTGGTCAAGTCCATTACATCGTTGTGTTGCGTCACTAGTGGGAACCACGCATTAATGACGACCAACTAAACAGAACAAAGCAAATTTACAGTTTGTCTTTAAAACATTTTATTTCATTATGCTTATGAATTGTAAACAATTCTTTAAACTGTTTCAAAACAAACCTGAAAGTATAAACTGTAAATGAATTAAATATGAACACATTTACTACGTTTATTTTTGTCCACGCCATTATCTTTCCATTAATTCATTCAGAAATAAAATATGTAATTTCAATTTCTAATCTTATTTATTGTGTTTTAAATTGTGGAATTATATGACAATCTCTTAGGGCGTAAATTTAATTAATAGAATATTTTACCTGAAATATAAAATACATTTAATATACTGTACCATGTATGATGTGGAAATTCACACTTTCTGGCAGCTGATATTTGAATATGCCCTGCTAGCAGGGAAATAGTCTGTTTTATATTACCCTTGCATAAAATATATATGCAGGGACAGATAAAAAAGGATTTAAATGCAGCATATTGTTTTGCATTCACTGAAGATGCATATTATTTTGCAGTTTTACTACCAACAATGCAGAGCCAGCCAACAAGCACGCTTGATAAGGACAATGCCTGCGCAGAATACAGAATTTAAACTTGACGAGAATCTCAGAATTCCAGAACTGCAATATTTAGAAACTAATAAGTAATATGCACTAAATAATTTATTAGAATAAATACAACAATATTAAGTTAGTATTTTTGTAGGTCTAATTGAAAAAAAGATTAGGGTTGTTTGTAAGAGTTGGGCATTTAACTACCAAGTGCCCAGTATGATTTAGACTTGGCAAACAGCTTGGGCAACTGTTTCAAACAGTATATAGATTATATACTGTTTGAAAAGTAATACATGTATAGCTAGTGCACTATAGATAAATAGGGTTCATAGAACATACACCATTGAAAAATTAGAGGTCTTGAAACAACATCTTCATTGTACAGAAAGTATACAGTAAATTAGACTGTGCACTAAACAAGTAGTGAGTGGCACACTATTTGAAAATTAGTGCCATAAAACAGACATACTGTGTGCAATATTTTAAAAATATTGCTTGTATAGGAATCTGTGTAATTCAATTTTTTTAATGAGTAATTTTTGTAAGAGGGAAATATTGATTTTACAAACCACTCCAATATAATGCGAAATTGCCCTTATTTGGCGTAAACAATGTGATCCTTTCTAACTATTTGTAGTAAATCTTATGAACCACAATTCAATATAGTTAATTATATTATAATATATAAACTATATATATATATATTATAGTATAATATGGTTGATATTGCATTCCTCCTTTAAAACAATTTAATCTGTGTCTTTTTAAATCTATAGTCTGTTGGTTATGCTATAACCTCATTTCCATCCATGCTTTTTCTGTTTTCTATCTTTTAATTTATAACTTGTCTCTTCTTCAAAGTACACCTTATCATAGTCTTCTTCTAAATCAGACTCCTTAGCTCGCTCAAGAATTGATACATGTTTCCTAGGGAGACTCAAGAGGGCAGCATCTAATGGCACCACTGCAAGACTATCGTCACTATCAACCATTATGCCAAAGTCCTGCAGAAGGTTGGTGGCACTCTTACTGTCAAAGCGGATGTTGCCTGCTGTTTTACTTTTTACCCAAGATTCAATTTTGTGTTCCAAATCTGATGATGATAATCCACCTAAAATTGAAAATGTTATTTACTATTAAAATCATTTTTATTATTTATATATGTTGTTAACAAGAATATTTTGTATGTATATTTTTTTATTATTATAATTGATATAACTGTCATAAAAAATCATAAAATATATTGTAAATTCAGCTAAAAAGTATGCTGTATTCTAGAAAGATCCTGTTTATTAAAATTAAATTAATTAAAATGTTAGAATATTGAACAAAATATTTAGTTTTATGTGTATTTTTTTAGAACACACTTTTATATACTATAATTCTCAGAAATGGCAGCTTCTTGTATTAATTTTTAAAATCATGACAGTGATTTTTCGATTCCAAAACACGCCTCTTGAATATGTAGCTATTGTGACCAAAAATCATTCTGCGCATGCTTATGTTCCTAAGTGTGCACAGAACGACTTTCCTACTTGATAGCTGTGTAGTCTGGTGGTGTGTTTTAAAATCACTATGGTAAATAATACTTACCTATTACTGATAATGCATTGCTGGTTGAAAGGGTTTCACTTGTTAGAGTTGAAGAATTTCTTTGAGTTAGAAGAAATGCATAAACTAAAAGCACCTCTTTCAACGCTTCATCTTCTGCCCGATCAACAAGAAGCGTCAACAACCCACGATTATTAGCAATGTTCTTGTAATACAACATGTGCGACAACTTAACCATGTAACGTGTGCGCCGGTTCTTATAGCTGTTAAATGCGTTCAATGCTAGAAGTCCAGTTACAGAGGCTGCTATCAAAGTCCACTGTACTTTTAAATCGGCGAGGTAGCTGACGCTTTTTACAAAGATGCTTAGACTACCGATGCTTATCATGGTGGCAAGAATTCCTTGATCTAATTTGGTCATTTGAATCTTGCCATCTGGCAGAAGCTGTTCCAGGGCTGTCACTGGAACCTCTTTGAACATTTTCAACATCAGTGTTGGAGAGTTCTTTGTTCTGACGGCAACGACCACTCTTTTAAAATATTCAATTGGATTTGGTGGTGTTCGCTTCGAAATTCTGTAGAAAGCACTTGATGCCAATCTGTTGTACCAAGGTTTGTTGATGACTGGTGTGCCTTTGCCCAGAGCCCAGTACTTAAGCACATCATAGTTTTTTGTGTCTACGCTAACCTGAAAGTAATCATGTACAAAATATTAGGTAACCAAAAAGTTCATTTAATTCACCACAAAAGTGCGAAAGTATAATACATATTTGCTCAATATACCAAAAATAAAAATATTGTTGATTTGTTTTATTCTCTTTCCATATGTAATACATATGCAATAAAATTAACCCAATTAACCCCATGTGGGATTCAATATTTTAATACTTATTTTGCCATCCACTGTCAGACCTGTTAAAATGTTACTGCAAGTTTCGTTGCATTATTGAACAAATGGTTACTTAGTAACAGACAAAATACAGTAGGTTGATTAAAAATTCAATGTCATAATGTTTCAAGTAGGACATCTGTTGTCATGACAACAATATGTATAGCTTCAAGTTTTTTTGTTTTGGTCACGATAAAATTATCTTTTGCTATTTTGTATGGAGCACCACTAGAAAAGATTTTAATAATCATCTACTGATCATCAGGTTTCTACTCAATATCATGTTTATTGAATATGTTAAGAAATGAATATGTATGTGTTAAGAAATGAATATGTATGAATGTGTTAAGAAATGAATATGTATGAATGTGTTAAGAAATGAATATGTATGAATGTGTTAAGAAATGAATATGTATGAATGTGTTAAGAAATGAATATGTATGAATGTGTTAAGAAATGAATATGTATGAATGTGTTAAGAAATGAATATGTATGAATGTGTTAAGAAATGAATATGTATGAATGTGTTAAGAAATGAATTTGTTTGAATTGAGTTAAGAAATGAATATGTATGAATGTGTTAAGAAATGAATATGTATGAATGAGTTAAGAAATGAATATGTATGAATGTGTTAAGAAATGAATATGTATGAATGAGTTAAGAAATGAATATGTATGAATGTGTTAAGAAATGAATATGTATGAATGTGTTAAGAAATGAATATGTATGAATGTGTTAAGAAATGAGTATGTATGAATGTGTTAAGAAATGAATTTGTTTGAATTGTGTTAAGAAATGAATATGTATGAATGAGTTAAGAAATGAATATGTAAGAATGTGTTAAGAAATATGTATGAATGTGTTAAGAAATGAATTTGTTTGAATGTGTTAAGAAATGAGTATGTATGAATGTGTTAAGATATGAATATGTATGAATGTGTTAAGAAATGAATTTGTTTGAATTGTGTTAAGAAATGAATAATTATGTATGAATGTGTTAGAAAATGAATATGTATGAATATGTTAAGAAATGATTATGTTATGAAAATTCATTATGAAATTTAGTAATAAAGAAAAAAAGAAGTTTATTGAATACAAGGGTTAGGCTCAACTTACTCACTCATCTTGGATGTTGTTTGGGGGAAAGTATGTTTATTGGTGGGGAAAGTATGTTTATTGGTTGGGCAGCTCAACTTGAAGGCAACAAATAAAAAACTATTGATATTATCATAAACCAGTTATACTCACCATGACGCCTTCACCAGCAGCGTGAATTGCAAGAGCCTCATCAACCTGATGTTTTGGAAGCTCATGGAAGTTTGCCTTTTCCATCACTAAAGAAAGTTTTTGAAGGAGCCAAAACTCGCTGTCCATTCTCTCCTGCCTAGTGACTGGTCGACTTGAGATGGTATCTTTATCTGGGTTTAGAGGATCAAATAATGACTGAAAAAAAAATAAAAAAGTAGTAGAATTTTAGTGCAAATATTTCAATGACATAAAACTATTAAACAATGCTACAAAATTTAAGCTTTTCAAAAAACAAACTATGCAAATACACGATTAATTTTCCTGTATACATATAATATTGTTTATAGGTTTGCATGGCAAATAAAACACTAGTAACGCTAGGTTCGCGTTATCACCAGGTGTTTCCATAAGGAAGTAAAGTATGGTGGAGACTGTCTCAACATTTCGGCTGATAAGCTAGAACCGTCTTCTGGAGATTGGTAAGTGAAGATGAGTACTTCTTTATATTTGCATTGTTAATTGTAAACAGAAATACAAACACAGATTATTCTGCCAAAAGGATAAGTTTCAAACCTTTAACTCTGATAGTGTGCTATGGTATTGGTTGACAATTGCATTGTCAAGAGACACTGCAAATTCTTCAAACCTTTTCCTCTCATCATCATCCAAAAAATTATCCTCTTGAATAAGTTGTCGTACTAGGCTCCTTCTTGACATTGGTATGAACTTCTCACGAAAATCCTGCACTGGTGGTAGCCTAGATGCTGCTTCTTGTTCTGTAGTAGACACTGGCTTGGCATCACTGTCAACACTGGTGGTGGATGGTGCTGATGTTGTGGAGCATAGCCGAACAATGTGATGTCCCTTTTTATAAGATGTTACTGCATTTTGACAAATCTGATTCTGAAATAGAAACCTTTTTTTGATCTATTGCAAAGAGTGCAGTGCAGCAAAGCATGAACAGAAATACAGCTGTAACCCAACAGAGTAAACACAGTGAACATGAGGTTAAGTTACTTTAAAATCCATAGTTCTTGTTGGACAAATTACTTTTAGTTTTAGTTTTAAATTTATTTCTAAATAACCAACCTGCTACTACTAGGCCTAGCCTAGCTAATAAACTCAATTAACCTCCTGGCCTAGCTGTAGAGTCTAACTAGGTAAGGTGGCAGTTACAGTAGTTCTGCCTCCTCTCTACTAGAAGCCTAGGGCCTAGGCTAGGCTAGTAGGCTAGACTAATTAGTAGGCTAGCTTGCAGCAGCCGGCCTCTATACTATATATAGCCTAGCCTAGGCCTAGGCCTAGCTAGCTAGGGCCTAGGCAATCTTACCTGTTTAAAGTTAAAAAATGAAAATCTGGAAACTTGCAGGAAGTTAATAGATTCTGTTAACAATAATTTAGCAGCCATATTTTGTTTAAAAGCCGATGTTTTTTAGCTAATTTCTGTGTGTGATGGGAAATCTGCATTTACTATTTCCGCATACTTGGAGGTTTTTTGCCGGCCGGCACGTCCGGGTCAAATTTAACCCACATGTCCGAAAGTCATGTCGAGGAGTAGAATTGAAATATAGATGGCGCTAGATAGGTTCTTCTGGAAAGACGCCACCAAGATGTAAAAAAAGTTTTTGGGGCTTTTTTTGTTTTCAGATTTGATATTACTTTAGAATAGAACTATATACAGTATCCCAGTACTTTAGAAATTCTCGTATGAAAGTGTACTTAATAATAATATATTGTTATCCTGACAAAAAACTTCTTTTAATACATTTTGTTGTTGAATATTCCATTTTAATCACATACATAGTTTATATTGATTCATCATTCAAGGGAGGCGTTTATTCAGGGGAGGCGAATAAACGTAATCAAATAAATAATCTCTAAAAAAAAAATGAAACAAAATTAATATCAGAAAGTGATAAAATAGTAAAAATGTTATCAAAATGCTTGGTAAATTGTAACCATGTCAATCAATGAATTTTTCTATATAAATAGAAATGTGTTGTAATACAATATTGTGTATATGCATGTGGCAGAAAATAATAAATAGAACAGAATTAGTCAAATTGGTTTTTAGTTCAATTTTTTCATTTATAAAGTGAAAACATTCTTTTTTTAACTTTCATTAAACTAGAAAAGGCCTTTTCAAAATGTGATTTTATTAATCTTCATTTTTTATGTTTTGATGTTGAAAGTAAACCAATGATAGCATAAGATAACCTTTTCACCAGTAACATGCTCATAAAAATAGCCTCTAGCAAATTGTGACAGCTTTTGTCTATATAGGTCTGGATGTTGAAGACTATAAATAAAAGAGCGATGCTGTTTGTTTACATATTCAAAAATTAATTCTTGAAAGTTAATACCGCCAATGGGTCCATTAATAAAATGTAGGTTCGGGTGAACTGATCATATCTAAGTTTGTAAATCCTTCTCACGCCAAGCTGTTATCGCAAAAATGTGAAGAACTATAGTATAAAAAAACATGATTTGACTTGATGGCTACTAGCCCACCTGCCAGTTGACCGAACTGCTGTATACTATATTAGGATTTCCTACCACTGTATTTATTATTATGTTCATTGTTCAATTCAAATACATTTTAGAATACATAAAAACTGTAATGATGACTCTGATCTCATTCTTCTAAACTGGAAATTAAGAAATATAATGTTAAACCTAGTCTACTCTAGCAAACAATGAAGTTGACAAACTTTGGTAAATTGAAGAAAACTAGTTTAAAACTGGCCTACACTAGAAAAGTTTGCCAGTGTAGGTCAGTTGACAAACTTTGGTATAATTAGAGAAAACTAGTTTAAAATTGGTCTAACTAGAAAAGTTTGCCAGTGTAGGTCAGTTGACAAACTTTGATATAATTAGAGAAAACTAGTTTAAAACTGGTCTAACTAGAAAAGTTTGCCAGTGTAGATCAGTTGACAAACTTTGGTTAATTGAAGAAAACTAGTTTAAACTGGTATAACTAGAAAAGTTTGCCAGTGTAGGTCAGTTGACAAACTTTGGTATTCAAGTTTAAAAATGATCTACACTAAAAAAAACATTGGTTTGCAAACTGAGAAAATTTTGCCCAAGAAAGTTTTGGCAGTGTAGACCAGTTGACAACATGGTAAACTGGAAAAAAACAGTTTACAACTGGTTGACACTGGCAAACTTAAACATTTTTGTTGCTGAACTCCAAAGTTTGCTTAAGATTGCAAACTAAAGTTTACCAGTTAAAAACTAGTTTCTTTAGTTTACCGAAAGTTTGTCAACTGGTGTACACTGACTGTCTAGGCTTTTAATGGTAGCTTAGATTGCTAATCTTGTTTGGAAACTGTGAGTTTATCATTGTTTTGAGAAGATTGTAAAGCACTTACAAGTATTTATATTTGACTTGCTGCTTTCACCAAAACTTTAGCAATCTAATTTGTCAAACCAAACTTTTACAAACTAGTTTTTTGCAGTTTGTTAAGTTTGTCAGCTATACTAGAAAACTGTCATTTCCAAATTCAGAGCCTGATTGAAGTTTTGGACAATAAATCTAAATTAAAGAAAAAACAAACACAAAATTCATTCATCCAAAAAGTGAACTTGATCGAAAGTTTATTCAGCAACTTAAAAGCTAGAAACATGAGATTTAACATGAATATATGAGTAGATATTTAGCTATTATTGAATACATTAATTATTATCTAGCAACCTGTGTAGAACATATTTAACTCTATTTTTAAGCGATTTAATTTTGTGGAACTAATGTTAACATAATGTAGTACTGCAATTAATTTGCATACGGTTTAACACCCTTCTTTATATCCCAAATAGCATCTACAATTTTTCACAGAGTATCCCCAATTTCCTGCTTAGTTTTCATTTCATTTTACCCTCATTGTCATAGCCCCCTCTATATTATTCTGCGTAATACTTGTTTAGATATTTTTTTATTTCAAAAAACTTCTATAAAGCTATTCCTGCTTGCCCACTTATTGTTTCCAACTAAATTTTTAATCTGAAAAATGTTTTTTTAAAACTTTCATAACAAAACATACTTTGAATTTTAAAGAAAATTTGTCTTTATTATAATTATCATCAAACAACAAAATTCAGAATGTTTTAACAGTTGAATTGGAATATAACATAACTACATTAGATATTATTTGTACCAAAATGGTTTCAAGTACCACAGTATTTTGCTTTAAATCTGAAAATGTTTTTTAACAATTGTTGCTAAATTATATTATTTTTTCTAATATAACAATTAATAAAATGTACAAATTCTGATTGAAAACAGGTTTATAAATGTACATAAAATTTATTAATCAAAATGTATGCCCTTTTAGCAATACTCTAAATTTCGCAAGGTAAATGTTATGTATCTATTTTACATACCGGTACAGTACAGGAGTACAGATTGCTTGGTGTCTAATTATTTATTATTTAAACAGAATAAAATACTAGATTTTAATTGGTTGGCTGCAGCTTCGATCTCCGTCATTTTGTCTACCATATCTTGTAAAGGTTGCACGGCTGGAAACTGTAATGCAGCGGTTTTTGTTGCAGTCACTCCTGTATTTAAACATTCGCACATTAAATCGCTGCAGTGAATAATTTTATTGCGTAGTTCAATACTTTGAACATTATGATGCAGTGTGTCGCCAATAAACACCATTTTATGTCCTGTTAAAATTACATGCTTGCTGTGAGCAACAAAAATCTTTGGTGGGAGATGTTCTTCAATACATGTGAAAAACAGCGCGGTCGCATTGCTAAGTTCTAACGAATGTGCTTCAACTTCATTGCGATAGTAACTTAAAATCTCCAAATCGTGTTGCGACACTGTGAGTGGTTGTTTCTCAGGTATGATCATCTTATTGTAAGGTGCTGTTTTCGGACTCAAGGGTGGTGGTATATCTGGTAGAGGGCGCACTTTTGACACATCTCTACTATTGGGTGAGTATTCCTTTTCTGCCGTCACCCAATTAGTGTTACTTGGTGTTTCTGGAAGCGGTCTTGCTGCGGAGGTCGCTGACCTTTTGAATATCTGTGCAGAGTATGTGCTAATGACCGACGCAAATCTCGTTAATTGATCATGAATACTTCTGGATGTAAACACAAAATTATCTAATTCATCTGCATTATTTATTGCCTGTAATTTCAAAAGTTTGTTAATGTCCCATCCTTGTTCGTCAAGAGCAATTCCAAGATTATATAATGTGGCGTGTAAGTCTAGTAATGGTTGAAATTCTAAGTTAATTTTCTTCTTGATTTCTGGAAGAGAAGCTGCATTTGACAATGCACCATTACCAAAGTTAACAATGTCTTTCATAGCGACACGCACTTGTTCGGAAGCACTGCGAATTTCCTGTAATCGTATCGATAGTACTTCGCGAGTTCTCCAAGTACTACTCACATAGCTTAAGAAATTTGCAGTGCAACCCTCTAACGTTTGCTGCTTTTGTATAAACAAGTCCATAGCAGCATCACGATCCAAGTTCAAATGACCGTGATTTACGTCGTCAAGGTCGTTTACGGATTTTGATAATCGTGTTGATATGTTGTTCAATGGTACATGGGAATCTAATTCGTTAACAGAGTGTCTTTGACTTGGGTGAGTAAGACTACCGGGTTTGTCCTTGGTTACTTGAGGGGGTACGTCATAAACGGAATCTTGATGACCGTTTAGTTTCATCATTCGAAACTTGTCAACGACTGGTGTGTCGTAATTGTCCTGAATAACTCGACTTGGTGGAGGTGTGTCATACAAACTCTCTGGGTAATGACTAGGAGGAGTATCATACAAATCAGAATTTTCCTGCTCTGGCATAATCCGTGATGGTGGCGTGTCATATATCTCGCTTGGACCTCCATTAGATGATATTGATGTATTATTGATGTTGTGTAATGTAAGACCATGAGAGGGTGGTGTATCATATGTGTCGTCTGGCTCATTTCCTTGTGGTGCCTTGTACACAGTCACCTTTGTCTGCTTTGCCAAACCATCGCAAATATCGTTAGATGTATTCTTATAGCTGTTTAGAACCATAGCATTTCTATGAGGCACAGGAAAATCATAAGTCATTTCAATCAAATTGGGAGCATTCACAGTCATAGGATTCCCCTTTTTTGCAAAACTTTTCGGCACATCGTAGAGCTCGTCGTTATGAGCAGCCTGAGGTCTTGGTACATCATACTCTTCAAATCCACTGTTTTCAGTAGTAGGAGTCAGACATTTCTTAGCAGGTGGAGGAACATCATAATCTGGATTAGCAATTTCAAGTTTTTGTCGGTTTCCTGTTGGTAGCGTGTCATACGCAGATACCAATGATGGTGGTGATGAGTGACCAGCAGGTCTGGGATTTGGTGGCACATCGTAATCAGATTGTACATGAGCTGATGGTTTTGTGTAATTTGGTGTAACAACCTACAAGACAAATAAGAAACAAAGTACAAGTTAATAAATTAATAAAGAAAAAGGAACATAAAATGTTATATTTCCACAATCTACATAAATAAAAGTCCACCTAATAAATAAATAGTAATAGAGTATACCAAAAAATATATATAAAAAGAATAATCATTATAAAATAAGTTTAAATAATTATATGCCTAGAAATACCAAACATGTTATCATTGGGCTTTCTTATAATTTTACATGTTTTTGTTTTTTTTCTAACTGTACTTTTGTACTTTATACATTCTTTATACTATGAACAATAAAAAAAAACAGGTAAAATTCAAAGTAAATAACAACAAACAGAAGCTATTGAAATTCTATGGTAGTTTCTGTTGTAATGAGTGTACAAAACTTATTCAAGGTTGGTGGCACATACAGTGAACAATAGTAGGAAATCAATGATTTCCAAACAAGAAAGTTCAAGACCACATTAGTTATACTGTACATAAACATTTATTTATAGTAGCATTCTTTAAAATAATTTAATTTAATAATTTTAAATTTTATAATTATTTCCATCAAATTTTTTCCACATTAATCTATTCATTTCTGTGTGAGTATGTCATCACAAAAAAAAAGCATACACTCATTAAAGCATCAAAAAGGTACAGTAACTCTGTCCCTTTGTTAAACTCACACATGACAATATAATCAAATCACAAAGTACAGTAAACGATACACTTGCACACGAAAATGTTATCACATTTAAAAAAAGGATCTCTGTGTCCCTTTAATAATTCACTCACAGTCACACACATCATAAAGTAACTCTGTCCCTTTAATAGTACAATCACACACATCATAAAGTAACTCTGTCCCTTTAGTTTAATAAATAATAGTACACTCACATGCCCTTTAATGACACCACTTCAATTATTCTATTGTATATTAACTGAATCATTTCCTGTTAATTATCTAAGGTTGAGGAACACCATACCCCATGGTAGTTCCTCACACTAGAATCCACACGCTTTTCTGCCCCGATGGGGCCTAATGTAACTTTGTGACTATTTATAAATCATAGGCTATAATCATGTATCCTGTGGCATGTCAGTTCCACAGGCTCCACCATTAAATCATAATATAGCAATAATGTTTCATAAGTTATAACTGGTGATACTGATGTTTAAATATACCATACACTACAGAGAGTAAAGTATAAATTAATAATATAAATAATATCCTAATTTTTCCAAATTTCATATCCAGTGTCCCCAGCCCCACATCCCCAAAACTAAATTAATTTAATACAAGGGGGATTCAGTTGTAGGGAGGGGGTACAGTAGTGTAAGTATTGTGTATGTAATGTTAATTAATTAATACATTCATTCAAAATACAGTCCATAAAGTTCAACCATCAAATTTGAATTCAATTACTGTACACAAGATGCATGGGTTTAGGCAGCTCTATTTACATTTACAATTTCTGTGCTCAAAAAAGGTATCGCCAGCCCTTCCTACAATAACTCATCATGAGCAAAAGAGGTAGCTGAATTGCTAAGATATCAATAATAAATTTATAATTTGCTGTTGCGGCAAACGACAAGGAAAAGTAAACTCTTTCTTTTACCAATAATTAGTTGCTAAATCAGTTTTCAAGGTTTGATAATAAAAGAAAACGAATCACGTATTCTACCATACTACAGGTACCACTAATCTCACTTCCGGTACCTATAACCTATTAGTACCTATAAAGGCCTATCAATATCCTAAATTAATGTATATAAACCACATTGAAACCAATACTTCCACTACAGTATAATCACATTGCTAAATCATCACCAAATTTCAAACCACAAAAATAGGCTATTTTTGAATGCATGTACTGTATGTACTGTGTCATGCAGTAACACAAATTTAAAACGTTTCTAATACTAGGATTTGATATTTGTTATTTTTTTGTTACCCATTGCATTGCCTTTTTCCCCAGTAATTTTACGAGAGTTACAATACTGTTGGTAAGAAAACAAAGTTTAATTCCTGTCAATGCAGATGGTCACTGTAATAAAATAGTTTTATCTGTACGATTTAGAATAGGTTTAAATGTATTAGTTATTAATTAGGTTAATTGTTCAACATATTATTTTAATTAAAATCTGACCCATGAGATTACAGAAAAAAATCGGCTAAGATTTCTAGTAAGTAATTGGTATGTACAGTATCCTTTAATTATTATTTTTACAAAGATCTATAATATATTAACACCCTTTTAACCATGTACCTTTATCATGTCATAATTTGACAACTATAAGTATACAGTAATATGCTGTCCCCTATAAAGGGTTTCAAAATGAATTATGGCATTACAATTTATAAAGATAATAAATAATATGACAATAAGTCTATATAATTGTTAACAGTTTTTGTTTATACTGTTTTAGAAATACTGTAAACATAAATCCCTAAATACTTATAGCCCACCAAAGAGACATGCTGGAATGAGAACAATTCCTAAATTCTACCAACGTATGATAGCTCTATGTACTTGGATAGAGTACTCGGCGAGTGAGTGGCCGAGCGGTTAAGACAGTGGAACCGTAATTACGTAGCCATAACATCGGCAAGGGTTCGAGGCTCACTTGCTCCATGGTTCTGGTGATAGAACGAGTCTTCTCGGATAAGGACTATAAACCGTAGGTCCAGTGTACACATAGCTCATGCGCACTTTAAAGCACCTAGTACATCTTTCGAGACGAGTAGGGGGTTACCCCGGTGTACTAGTCCACACAAACACAGCCACTGTCACACACAGCCACTGTGCAAATTGGGACTGGACCGTTTTAGAGGTGTTTACCACCTGTTGGTCCAGATCCTTCACTAACTGAGTTAGTGAGAAGTCGAATAAATAAATAATCTTTGATGAATTTCTAATACACTTTACAAACTACATCTCTTAGTCTTAGTCTTGGGGCTGGTTTCTGCTGCTGGGAACTGCCGAACATCCGTTTTTTTATCAACCGCAATTTGCGCTGATAAAAAAAATGCGTTGTGAGTAGTCGTTGACAAAAAATGTTCAATGGACAAGATGCTGGCTAAAGTATAAGGTCAATCAAAATAATCATTATATTGCATTTTGAACTAGTTTTATTAAAAAAGTATAAAGATTGGATGGATTGAAAAAATGTTGTTATTGCGCCCTGCAGAAACAGCCATTTTTGTTTTTGGGGGTTTTATATTAAAAAACCATTAATACTACAGTAGATACAAACTCTTACAAAATAAAGATTTAACAATCTAATCATAACAATGTTTATTCTGGTCTAGGAGCGGCAGGAAGTTTGAACTGTTTTTTTCATTTTTTCATGGTTTGTCTTTGTTTTGAATTCTAAGAGTCTTCGCACTTTCCTGTGGTATTTATCTAACCATTGTCTGGTAGTAGGGGTGTGTCTTCTTCCCATTATACTATATTACTGTACATCCATACTAATAATAATTAATAACAATTAAAGTTCCTTAATGTTTTTATGTGTATGTTAGTAACAATTTTTTTGTTTGAATATTTATAAGCATATTTTCAATAATTAATAATGAAACAATGTAAATTTCTTAATTTAATTTCAAATATTAAAGCATCTTTAAACTTTATCATGTTTGCTACGTAATAAACATTCTTTACTATTATATTTTATTAATCGTAATTTTTAAAGATATTTTGTGTCCTTTTTCCCATAGACAGACTGCATTTATTTATGAAATTACCGGTACAGTAGTACTAGTAGTAACGTCATGTTGTTATGATTTAAAAGGTGAATAAGCCATAAATTGAGTAGGTGAATGACATTTATGTTTCCAAGAGATTAAAAAAAGTTACTACAACCCATAAATGGAATACATTTACTGTATGTACTATGTTGTAAATTAAAACTTCTTAGATGTTCAAATGATCAAATGTTCAAAAAACATTTATTTGTTCAACAATGGCATTATACAGTATAATATATAGATGGTGTACATAAATGAAAACATTAGTAATAAGCCATCATTTGGGTCTTCTCTAGAAGAAATCAAGTTTCTTGTCTTGAGAAAGACCCCAGAAACAATACACATACATTTAAACTAATACAATTTACTACATAAAATAATAAATAAAAACAAAAACGATGAAATAAAAATAGATACTTTCAGTGTATTACAATCATAATAATATTAAAATTAGTATAAAGAAATAAGATATTTTTAAAAATTTTTACGAAAAGTATAAAGAGATTTAAAATGCTTTAGTTTGTCATCAAGATCATTCCAGATTCACGGTCCTGAAACAGAAATAAAATATTCCGAAATTTTCAGTCTAAAAGGAGGTACATTAAGATGCTGAAATTTATTGTCGATACGTAAATTGTACTTGTGTTATTTTGTATGATGACTTAATAGATTAGACATTGTCACAGGGAGTTTGGTATTAAAGAATTGAAAAATAAAGGAAGCAATTTGTTTTGTAAAAAGAGATAAAGTAGAGTATAAAACATTTATAATATTTACAGTAGTGAAAAGCCTATACAGTATGTACTCCTGTAGGTCTCATGACTATTCATTAACCTTATACAGTAGTAAGGGCCTAGCTACTGTAGATCATATTTGCAAAGACCTATGAATTTAGTTTTAACAACTTAAAATAAAGTCACTGCAATAAACAGTATATTATTATCCACAAAAAAAAACCCAAAATCATTTTGACATGGTCCTCAATATACTCTAGGTCAAATATCAGAAGATTGTCAATGTAGCCTATAGCTGTAGCTGCTATAGATTTCAAAACATACATTAATAATCTGGCATTGGCTTGCCCAACACAAGTTTCTCTTGGTTTTTTCTTTTGATTTTACTTTTTGGGATCTTGCCACTTTCAAACCTCAAAGAAATATATTACCATTTTTTAGGACACTTCTTTCTTTTCCAGTCTGTTTTAATTTCATAAAATATTTGTAAATTAAAAGAAATGTTCTTTAATTTTTATTATTATTTTGTTTTGAAAGAAATAAATGCCAATGTGTAAGAATCGACATCTTCAATCTTGGAAGCAGTACAGTACAAATGAAGCAAAATCATGGTGTTTTCATGAACTGGTAAAATATTGACGTGACGCAATCCTGGACGTGTGAATGATGTGTTTGTTTACCTTGTTTAAACTTTTGATTCCTTTTTGATTTTTTTTTATAATGCAACAATATATTTTATGTTCAATTTATTTATATAATGAGCATTGTCATTAATAAGCCAAATGACTCGAGGTAAAAAAATAAAAAAAATACAAATTACAATAAAACAATTCAAAGAAAACCAAAATATTGATACATTTCTTATATCCTTTTAAACTTTTAAAGCAAACAATACAAATACATTAATTAACACCTTTGACACATAAACCTTCAAACCAAACAATTATTTAACTATTAAACAGATTACCTTGTAAATAATACCTTTAGTTTTTGACTTGTTAAATACAAAAGGAAATCCTCTTTGTACAGATATGGTACAGTAACAATCAATAGAATTGTGTATTTACTATTAAGTACTGTATGAATGTTTATTTAAAGTAAATATTTAGGTGACATACTAATAAAAGTTCTTGAACAAACAAAACACTTAGTAAATCCTTTGAATTGCCAATTGTTTAAGAAAATACTGTATTTATTTTATTGTTTCATTTTCAAATGTAGGTTTAGTTCTTGGACAAATGTCATTGTGAAGGCAAAAGTACATTAATACAGTACTGTCATACTGCACAATGTGGTATTAAACCCTACTATCAATGGTTATGAACTTATTATATAACAATATTTAAACTTAAAATGTTAAAATGTTTTTAAAACAACCAAATTTTTTTTATACTTTCATTTATTGTCAGACTAAAGTAGTGAAGCTTGAAATTGCAATAGTACATAAGTCATCCAGAATTATTAAATTTATTTATCAGAGCAAATGAAGAAAGCTATCTACTGACGTACTATCTGAAGAATGGATTTTCTCACATTTCTATAAATATCTGACTTTAGAATTGGTTTTTTCTACAAGTATCTCTTTCTCAATGCATTTAAATCTCCAACTTTCTTAAGTTCTAGATACAGAATTTTTAAAACTCCTCTAAAGGGTAATATTGAATTGAAAGTAGAGAAGAACCACCATACCAAGAGTGAATAAGAAATTGTGGTAAATCAATACTCGGAATATTACCACCAATCTTACAAAATTAAACAAATCTCCACAAGGTAGATTTCTTCACTTTATCCTTTTATGATCCTATTACTAATTATATAGATTTTCAGTTCATCAAAAAGTGAAAGTAACGAAACATTAGCCCACTGGCTCAAGGTCTAGTCTGTGAATCATGAAATACCAAGTGGTTCAATTTCAATATTTACGAGATGGATAGGTGGACACGCCCATGCATGAGGAGCTCTAAGTTCCATAAATTAAATCATTCCCACCTGTTCATATTTAAGAATTTATCCTCAACACACCTAATAATTTTCCCACAGAGACCTGCGATTTTAAGCATAATAGATTTTAAATTTATAGTAATACCAATGTAATCAGAAAATCAGAAAAATGTTAAGTAAAATATAATCTTGCTTTATTGATTGCAAATACATATTTGATCGTTGTGAGTATTGAACTTATAATTTGTGGAAGAGAAGAGATGATCATTTAATGCCTGGCTAAATTAGTGTACAGTATTATTTCAACTATAAAATAACTTAATACATTGCTATTTATACTACTGTATAGTATAACCTGCAATTGCATAATAAACTAATGAACTGTACAATATGTACTACAGTACTGTAGTTCAAAAAATAATGTGGAATTCAACCTGTGAAATATGGTACAGTGAATTATTTCGTAATCTAGTACAGTACAAATAATTAATATGCAAATTAGATAATATAACTATAGCGAAAGTAATTTTTTGTCAGAGAGGTATTGGTCATTTTTTTTGCCAGTACAGTACATTTAAGAAAATGGGCAAAAATCCAACTTAAATATGCAAATTATTAGTATTACCTTTCTAGGACTGCCAGCAAATCGGCTACCAGAACCATTATCGTAAACTCCTGGAATAATCTGCAGCCTGTTTCCTGGGGCTATGCCTTGACGACCATTTAATGAACAAAGCCACCATCCCTCAAGACCACCAGTGTTTTGTTCGATCACAATGATTCTGTCGCCTTTCTTAAAAGCAAGTTCATCCGGAGCCTCAGATTTATTGTCATACAAGGCTTTAGCCAAAGCATGCTGTAAGATATAAAAAATATTTTGTTATTAATAAATCTCCAATTACTGTATTTATAGTTTTTAAGCAAATAAAAAGAATATTTTAGTAAAATACCTGCACTATAGTATAATATAAAGTAACAAATTCAATGTACATTATGTTATGTTACATTATTTATTTTATTTTAAGAACATTGAAGAGTTTATTGAACATGAAAAATAAAGACACAGTAACATGATTTATGGCCATACCCTCAAATATAAAGGTACACTGTACACAAAGCAAACTATTATCATCAGCTAAAAATTAAATAAATATATTTTACCTTAGAATTATTACACTCATCTACAACCATATTTAAACTATCCTTTGTGTAAATAATGGACATAATTCCTATCACCAACAGCTATACATCCCATACAACAAATACCTGAATGCCAAGTGAGTCAGATAATCTTATACCAAAGTACTTATACTCTCAACTGTCAATATACACCTACGTATTTCTAACTCTATCACCCATTTCCGGTATACAGGATTTCCTCTTTGGATTCACCATCCAGACAAGGATACTCCACACAAGCAATGGAATTTGTAGACTTTATACATATTCATATTTAGACACTTATAAACACAACCTTATTGGGCTAAACATAAATACCTCATTAATTATTCATTAGTTTCTTGGAAAAGATGACCTTTGATAAGGTTATCAAAGCAAGGTAAACTGTGATGTCAAAGGAAGCTTTATGAATATTTATACCTTTAATGAAAACAACTTTAGAAACTTTATACTAACTTTTGCTATGGACCTCCTACAAGGTCCTAGGATAATATGAGGTAGTGATGTCACACATAGGTCAGGAATAACCACATAGGTAACTATGACAACAGCATACAGTAGGAAGTATATTGTTGACCATTCTATATACTAGACTAGGTCCATACAACAATGGACAATTATTAATTATAATTTCTTTATGTGTGGTTAATTAAATAAAACCTTTTTCTTTCTTCTCAAATTCATGTATTAAATACTAATCATATCACTTTATGAATATTTAATTATATACCAACACTTGTACCAACATTTATCTACGGCACATTCCTTTTGCCAGGACTACTGTATATGTTTAGTAGACATTAAACTTTTAATAATATTTCATGGGGCTTGCTATGTTAATAATAATTCATTTTTTCAACATTCCAAATAAACAATAGACCACCACATTCTAGCAAAAAAAAAATTAACATTCCTCATATGAGTGACAAATATTATAAACATGGCCTCATGTTTCCGTCGATGACATCACAGGCCATTTTTTAACATTGTTCAATGTGCCTAGACATCAGTACATACTGTACTGTATAACGTAAACTGATCTCCACAGTCACAACAAAACACCACCCCCTGTGCATACATCATCACACACTGAGCCTATAATTGTATCAGACACAGTCAATCTAATTTTGGACGCAAAATAAACATTTTGTCAACTTTGCTGAAAATGTATTTTTACTAAAATATATTTAATAAAAAGTTTGTGGTTTAGTTGTCCAGGTGCTTGACCTTGAATTAAACAGTCCTATGTCCAATCCACTCTTAAATCCCAGGATGTTTCTGATTAGTCCTTTTGAAAAATTGTTTTCAACATATTGATAATAGGCATACTGGTTGGTACCACAAGGTGAGTCACTTTCTAATATAAAGTTAAATTAATTTTTGACCTACATTTTATGTTTTAAATATTATTTTATTTGCACAAAAATAAACAAAAAACAACAAAGATGATTCCACCGCACTGTTCCCTGCAATGTACAGTAAGGAGCAAGGCCCGTCTGGAAAGTACTGTATTTATTTTATTTTTATTTATTGTACATCCAACAGTGTAAAACACCAATTACACGATGAAAATATACATATACTGTATAAATAAGAACTACAGTATATAACAATTAGATTCATATTTAAACATTAATAAAATACTGTAATTTAAAATTATTTAAAATTATCTAACCAACTTATGTATCAGACAATTAAATTTAGAAAAACTACAATAAAAAATGTCTAATTCACAATAATCAACTAATTACACAAACTATTATATAAGCAGATGACTGACAGTCTACAGTCTACGAAAAATCCCATTTTTACAAACATTAACACGCGAGAATTGTACATTTATTCACAAGTGCCATACTGTATGTACAATGCACTTACAGGTTCAAGAAATGGTTTAGAACTTATTAATTGCAATGATTTCTCTGTTAATGTACAAAGTATGATATAGTATAATTCGGACTGCTGTCAAGTCCATGAGTCAGTGTCCTTGAACTAGTCAATAAAGCCTCACTTGTAGTACTTTTACTGTGGATAAGTACAGTACACCCACTGTTCCACCACAAAACATAAAATCCCATCCAAAAATAAGCATAAAACTCCAAAAATAACACAAAACGACAATATAAAATGAATGACTTATAATTAAGCCCACCTACATTGGAGACAATTTTTGAAAGGAAAGATGGACCAATGAATTCAGTGGGTCAATGTCAGCATATCTTGAAAATATAAAATGCTTTGTTTATTAAATGTTTAATAAAGCACCAAAAACATGCTGCTGCGACAGAAAACCGGTTCTTTGAATCTCGTCAGTAAAAAAAATTTTGCACAATTTGCATAGAATTATTATAAATCAACTATAATATTCTAAAAGCCTGGTGTGTAGCCTGCGAATTTGATAATACTAGGCCAACACTATCCTCTTCCCATATGAAGCCCAGCTAAAGTCAAACTACATCAGCCATTTTTAAAAAGTTTTATAAACAGTGCCAAAATCACTTTTTGGAGTGAGCTTGTAATGAATGAATACGAATCTACACAAGATATACAGAAAACAATACAATTATATGATTGTAATTTACAGGCGAAAACATCTAGAATGGTTAGCATTTTTTATGTGTCCCTTGGTAACAATTTGGAACAGAAGAAATAAACAATTTATTAAAAACAAAAGAATTTAAACACAAAAAGTAATTATTGACAAAGATTCCGTAATGTTATTTTGCTTATTGCAAAATATTCAATTTGTTTTTAAGCCGATAGGAAATCTCAAAGAATTACTATCCGCCTCGTAAATAATCACTGCCCCCTAAAGTAATATCAGTATCTGAGTCATTCAAAATTTAGTAATTTGCACAATTTAGTCTGTTTTAAACGAACATCAACCTTTTTTATTTGATCAAATTTACAATAGCCTAAAGGGATAGTAATTCGCCAGACACATAAATATTGAAAGAACTCAACCTTAATGTGTATTCGCCAATAATGTATAAAATGATGCAATTTAAAGTAACATTAATGTTTGTAATGTTTAAACCTTTCAACCAAGTTCTACAGTAAACTACAACAAGTAGTCTCTTGTATAAGATTCAAGATTCAAGAAATTTTATTTGTCCATAAAAATGGAAATTCACTTTGCTTGGTAGATTAAAACAACAATATTGCAACAATTTAAAAACGTGCAGTATTATAACAGTATAAATCAACTATAAAATTCCAAAAGCCTGGTGTGTAGCCTGCAAATTTGATAATACTAGGCTAGGCCAAATTTAATATAATTTACAATAACAACCGTTATCCACTTACTTTTTAATAAGTAAGTTTTTGTTTACCCAAATTTAGTTAACAGTCCTATCAAAAACAAATAACGGCAATTGTCGTCATTAACAAATATTTAAAACACTTTGTTTTTTAATATGCCATTTTAATTTCACATAATAAATTATAATAAAATATAATGTAATAAAATAGATAATAAAATAGATAATAAAATAGGATAAGAAAAAAATCTAAATCTAAAATATAGGACAAACACGATTTAATTACATTACACACACAAAAAGCTGACCCTGGCTTTGAATAAATTGGGTTGGTTGGGCTTGGGCAACATAACAATTTAGACCCAATTTATTTACGTACTACTGTACATTCACCTCTCTATTCAACCAGTTTTACGTACTAGTACAAAAGCAGTTCTACAATGACGTCAATTTATAGAGATTTCTATAAAGTAAATATTTGATTGACATATGGTATGATGTAAGTCAAACATAACACAGTGTCATGACCAGCACATATGATATTCATTTCAAGACATTATTTTATTGGGTTATTATATGATCTTCAAATTATGACAGGTGTAAGCTGTCTACACTATCAAACTACAGTATTTGTAGTGTAGACAGAGCCTTAGTTTGTAAACAAATGTAATGCCAGTCAAACAGTGTTAAATGTGTTACAGACCATCATTACAAATCATACAAATTTCAATTCAATTTTAATATATCTACATCATTTACAGAGTATATGCAGAAAATATCTGTACCGAAGAGAGAAGGAATAAATAAAACATGCCATTGACATCAACCATTCCATTTATTGTCATTGCTGATGAAAACAAATTGATTAATTAATAAATCTGATCAATAAAGTAATTTCTAAACTGTTTCCAATCTAACAGAGGGAATACAAACTTTGACCAAACTGTTGAAAGTATTTTGAGAATTTGTTGGTTGTTAAAAACATTTTCATTTTGTAAAAAATAAAATGTTAAAGTAGATAAATTGTAGATCAGTTTCATGTTGCATGGTTTAATTAGGGAGAAAGAAGCCACAGCAAATATTTGTGTCATGTGTGTTAGACCTCCCCAAGGCACATTACTGTACGCCTAGTAAACCAAGGAATGATATTGCGATGTATAGAAAAACAATCACCAATCACCAAAGTAAGTTTGAAGATGAAGGCTTTGTAAGTTTCATCAAATGAAATACCGTAATGTGAGATGATGACACACCCATTAAGAATGATACCGGTAGGAAATGTTCTATTCTCTTTAATGTTGCGAAACATCCAATGGTAGGTGTGTCATCAATTTATCTATACAATATACTTGTCTATTCAAGACAGAACAATCAAATTTGTTGTTTTTATTAAATTAAATGTCAACATCTTTTTAGAGATTACAATTTATTAAGATCTGACACTGACAGTGGAAGAATTTTCTGTATTCTTTTTAAACATTTTTATTTTGAAATAATTCATGAACCAGGTAGAATGCAAGTGATGATTTGGTACTATTTTGGACTAAGTACAGTTTGATAACACTTTAAACTGTAGGCCTACAGAAATCCACACAGCATACATTTTGTGTCTGACCTACTTAAGGCAGTGAACATGGAATATATCTAGAGTTTAAAGCCGTAGGGTTTTTTTCATGCACATATATTAAATAATAATCGCCCCACTTTGAATAAATTCTCCCCTCAAATAAACACCCCCACCCATAGATAATTCTTTGGAACAAACACCAACCTCAATTAAATTCCCCGGTGCGTTTATTTCCATTGACTAAACACCCTGCCACATGCATACAGTATATACACAATATTGTATTACAACATATTTCTATTTGTTAGTACAATTCATTGATTGACAAGTGATCTAAAATTTACCAAGCATTTTGATACAATTTTTACCTTATGTCATCACTTCCTAAATAAATAAATAAATAATTGTGTTGTATTTTTCATATTATATCTGAGGGGTATTTACCAGCCACACCCAACAAATAAACTCCCCCCACCCACCTAAAAAACCTCTTGCCCTGGGGCATTAATTTGAATAAATACAATATGATAGTACTGTATACCTCAACAACACTTTGTTGACAACCTGTCAACTGTTTCAAATTACAAACTAGGTTTATTTGGTTGTTTTCAGGAAGCAGACCTGAATTGAAATATTCAAAATTACTGGCTGTCACTACTAGAATTTTATTTTCATCACAAGCGTTTTTTTTTTAAAGCAATAAAATCATTCATCACATTTCGTTCACACTAGCCTAACTAACTATATTTCTTTCATCAAGTATTTGCTTACGTCAGCTTATGTTCTATGATTACTAAATTCCAAGTACTGTACACACGAATCTAAACATTAACTAACTCTGAATGTACTCTCAACAAACTACAAATCAAGCTAAAAGTAAACAGAGAGTTTAGCAGGTTCTGGAAAAACAGTAGAAAAAACAAAGAGCTCTCAAATAAATAATAAACATGTTTAAACTTCAGTAATGAGCTGTATAATAATAATAATAAGCAGCAACTTAAGAGTTATTTAGTTTCAACGTTGGAGGTAAAAGATGTCTGCTCACTTTAATAACTTTTTTAACATACTGTACTGTACACACACACAGCAGTTATTTTGGGAACAAAACAGAAATGTGTTACTCTAAAATAAAACTAGTTGTTACCATTATTCAGTAAAAAATATCAAAATGTTCAATAATGTGTTATTTTAAAGGGATAGAAAAAAAAAAAAAATGGTCCAACAAGAATTTTCCATAATAAATTTTAGTAAATATTACTGTATGAATTACATGTACAGTGAATAAAATGTTTAGATTGTTGGTTAAGTTTTGATTGTTGTTCAGTACTTTGTATATATACGCTGAAAGTGTAAAGATTCGCTATCTAATCAAATTTGAAAAATACCATGATGAGCCCAGTGGTCTAATGGTAGCATCTGCATACAAATCTCGGTTCTAATTTTAACAGATTTCCTTAATATTTTTATAATTTTTTCATATTTTAATTAATTGATATTTAGTATAAAAGTAACACCAGACAGTTTAGAATTTGTTCTGTGCCTGTCAATTTATGGAACACCATTTCTTTTAGGATGATACTGTATAACTTTATAATACTGTACAAAAGAAGGATACTACTGTAGTATTACTGTACTGTACATCGAACTTCCTCATTCTTATGAAACATATTTGTAAATCCATTGTTGTGATATCTAGCATTTTTTATCTATCAAAACATATTTAAAATGAAAACAAATCACTTTGATTTATTACCATCATTTCTAGGACAAGCTTTGTGGGGGTTGGCACTCTGAAATCAACAATAAATTCATAAAATTCAACTTTTTACCCTAAATACCTATAAAACATACTGGGAATTTTTTAGTTAAAAAGATTGCCCATCTGAAAAAATAGTCTAAAGAAAAAAAAAGAAATTGATTATTCACTTTGGCCAAAATTTGGAATAAAACAAAACAAGAATCATTATTTTATGTTCTTACCAATGTGAATACATTTTAAAACTAAAATATGCCTATTCAAAGTTTTTTCTTTTAGTTTTGAGGAACAATACATCAGGATGACTTGAAAACAGTATTAAATAAGGCTGGCTTACTTGAGACATACAGGTACCTGGCCCATGACAGAAAAAATTGGCACAAAATAGAATGGGCTAGATGTCTAACGACAATTGATATTCTTTAAGATGACATTCCTAATATACAGTAACTTTCTATTTGTGTAGAGTACTTCCTCAGAAAACTACCATGAATAAGTTCGTATAGTTTATTTATTCAGTGACATGGCACCTACTAACGATGTAAAATAAAGATTGTATAGATCTAAAAATAAATCTTGCAATTTCAAGAGATATGGTGTTCCTGTATAAAAACATCTTGTTTGTTTTTTAGAATGCATTTGTTTTGTAAAAAAGACAATAGAACTTTGATAAAAGTTATCAAAAAAAATTGATGTTTTGCAAGACATTTCTGTATTCAGGGAGTTGGTTTTAGCAATTGTCAAAAGCTAATTCAATATTTATGGATACATCTTTGTATTTGATCATTGAGGAAATATTAACCTACAGTACAGTAGGCTGATATCAAGTGTACATGGCATTGGGAGAAGTTTCAATCAAAGTCTGATCATACAGTTACAATATCAATGTTCACTCAAACCAGGGAGTTCAACTCCCTGCTCAAACCATGGAGTTTCCTCCATGCTCAAACTGATCTGAAGTAAACGCATGAGTAAACAAAGCACTGCATCAATAAACTTCAATTACTGCAATTATAAAGCAAATTATCCTGTGAATATTGTTTGTTTAGTAGGATAATTTAAGAAGGATAAATACATGATTTAAACCTTGATGCATAATTGTCTCAATTAATTTTTCATAATCCAATCATTTTTATGACAAGATCATCATCCGAGTCAATGTAGCATGAAGATGGACTATTTATTCAATGTTGATGCGACAGAACAGTCAATAACAACATGCTAATTAGGTTCCATTTCTGAAAGTACATTTCTAATAATCCTGTGGTATAACCAGGGAGTTTGTAAAATAAGTTAACATAATATAACATTTTGAGAAGTTTCAGAAAGGAGATCTGAGCGAAAACTGGCAAGACTGTTCTCCAATATGCAAATGCTTTATTGAAAAGGAACCCTTTTTAAAAAATTTGCCCGACACCTTTATATGGTGAATTTAATATTTGAATATATTACTGTTAAACTATTCTAACAAACAAAACACAATGATAGCAAAGTTACATATTGGTTGGCGTATATTTTCCATTTGTTTACACTTTCTTTACAATTCTCTACCTTTGGACATGTAGCAATATTAAAATATATATTTGGTATGGATGCATGCCTGTACTGTCTTTATTTGAAATGAAACCTTTATGATTTTAAGATTTTTCAATCTTTACTCTTACTCTGCACATGTTACACAAATGTATACTAGCGCCCTCTACAATTTACTGTAATAGCTAGATTCTCGAATGTGAGAATATAAAAGGTTTACTGCAGTACTAAAGTTGTATTTATTCCTCTTTTTACAAAAATGCAATTACAGTATATTACCATAAAATGTCATTTTATCTTTGATAAAATAATTGGCAAAAAAATATTGATATTATGGGAATATCATGGTTCTGTTAAAATATTAAAATTAGTATATTGTCATCATAATATATTGATGTTTTTGCCTTTATACTTTTCTGTATGTAAATTAATTAATTGTTATATTTTACACCTTTGTGCTAAGTGTGCCACCGATCTAAATGGTTTAATTGCAAATAAATAAATATATACTGTAATACTGTGAAAGGCTATGAAGTTTATAAAGGAAGATCCTACTGTATGTATTCATTTTATCAAATTTCTATATGAATACATTAATTTTTAGTGATACTTAAAGGAAAGAAATAAGTAAAAACAAAAACTAATTTCACAATATAAATTAAAATAATATAATAAAGGTAAATCTATTTTATTACGGATGACTTGGACAAAGAATGGAGTTCAAGAAAATCATTTAGGATATAAAACATATTATAGAAATCATTAAAATCTTCACTACTTATTGCTAATGGAGCCATCAATAAGTCACCAGGATTTTTTTATAGTATCTGATTTCTTCTAAGCACTCACAAGCCCCATATTAGGTTGGTGCATCAAGCCTGCTTCGTTCCTCAGGGGGAAACAGCAATGGTTCCCTGACGTCTTTTTGTCTGATTCATCCTATAGTCACTCAGCTATTAAAGGTGGAAGGACAGTTTATAGAGGAGAAAAATTACAACTGTCATATTATTTGATTTATACAGGAGGCAGATGGCATTGCTCATTCTATTATGGTACCATGACTAGTTGGAGCAGATTATGGTACTTAAAAAGAACGTGGATACTCATATTCGCATCAGCTTTTAAGCCGACTAATTTTTTTCACAAGGTTGCAAGTAATTAAAACAACTTTTCGAAAACGTAAATCTGAAATAAATACTCTACTGTACTTCCTAATTTTGTTGACATTTTCTGTACTGTCATGTTGGCTCTAATTAAGCTTGTTGTTAATTAATCATGGAACAAGGCTGGTATTAATTAAAATTTGTTTATTCTAAATTTTGTTTTTAATTTCTTCAAAATGGATTGCTTTCAAAAGTTAATGCCAAATGGAATATTGACTGGTTTATATTTTTGTAAGTAGGTAAAGTGGTATTTGATTACTGTTGATGACAGCATAGTGAAGAGTGACCTTAGCCTTTTTATGAACCCTGAAATATGGAACCAGTAGCCTAGGGGTAAAATACAGGCTTAAACAAATTCCACAATTTTTGCATTTAAAATCACAATGAAGAAAATGAGAGTCAATATTGGCTCGGAAACTGTGTGGTATTAAATGAAAAGATTTTTCCAAAAATGAGGACCAATCGAGAGTTGCATGCAAAGACAAAAGGGAGCTTTTAATTGTTGACCTAAGATCTACACATTGATGTATTGCCGGTCGTTGTCTGGACAAAACTGTGTGGAGAAACAGCAACGTTAATACGATTAAATACTATGTACAGACAGCTCTCGTTTTAATATCTTCAAAAGCATGGTTTACACAAAAACAATAGAGATTTGGAACGTATGCCAACAAGTACGTTACTAAACACAAATGACAGAAGATTCGTTGCGCCCTAGTAGGAACCAAAGTTTGAGTTAAAGAGTACAAGATTAGATTGCAATTAAAACACACAGACATTTCATTCTACTGTATATTAAAAAATAAAATCAGAGAACTTTGCTCTTATCAATCTCTACATCCTGAATAATAACTTCTCTTATGGATCATATATTTGTTTTGTAAAATAAAATTCCCAATGAGCACAGTATATCTTTCCATTTTGCATTTCCAAAACAGCTGCACACAGCCAAATATACAAAATAATTTCCATTACAATTTTTACAAGATTGTTGCCTGCATGCTATCAAGGGAAATAAACCTTTTTTCCAATTCTACAGTATCTACAGAAAATACACTTATTAAATCCTGAGTAAAACTTAATTCCATGTCATCATCAATTCTTTATTTCTAGCATTCTAAAGCATGTATTACAGTAAACATACTTTACTTTAAAAAAAAAAAGGTTTTTTAAATTTGATCGGCACAACCTTGGTGTAATATCATATCTAAATTATTCAAAAAGCATCTAATGTTAACTTTTGAGGCATACTAGTATATCAGATACCTGTATTGACATGCTGAATGTAGACAGTGTTGAACAACAGTTGACGTGACGAGTATGAAAATCTGATGAAGTTTGACTATCAATTTTAAGCTACTGTACAGTATGCTTATAGTTTAGAAGGCTTTGGCAAACCCATTTAAGCCTGCAATGTGAAGTCATATGATATGGTTTCATGGGCAATCTAAGGCACTGTATGACCAACTTGTGCTCCATATGCTACATACAGTAATGTAATTTACAGAATTTCATTAATACAGTAGTACACAGGGTTTTTTCAAAACCTTTGATAAAAGTTTGTACAATTTTAATTTTCAGTATTTTTGAGAATTTCAAAATAATTTAAGTTTACAAAATAACAGAAAAAGTAGACTAAAGTTAAACCAAAATAGCTGCATAAAATAAACGCATCCTGCTAAAAAAGACGCTTTATTTGCGAGATACGCATACAATCAGTGACTATGCTAACTTCCTAGCTAGCCAATATCAACATCATATGGAGAGCAGACTAATCGTAAATCGGGCCCTTTGTTTTACACCTATGTTCACACTCCTTATTATGTTACTACAGACTTTATTATGTTTGCTGTTAACAAATGTCGTTGAAGCATGATATTATGAGGCAGCTGAGAGTGTGAACACACCGCATCACTAGATATTCATCGATTATGTTCTGCAAAATGTTTTTATTGATTACATCAAGCTGAAATCACATTCTACTTGTTTGATAATCTACAATTTCACTGAAAATGACTTTTAAAGTTATGCTTAAGAATTATTTTGATTGAATTCAATTTATTTAGGCTGTCATTTTAGCAAAATTTCATCCGAAGATTGTGCATTACAGGCTGCATGGCTGCAGTCGCGTGCTCAAATTTGAGTTAGTTTTAAACGACCAACCAACCGACTGACATAATGAGCTGTAGAGTCGCGTTTACACGCGACTAAAAACTGTAATGTATTGTACAATACAATGTTTAATTTCATATTATTTTTAATTTAGTTATTCCTTTTCTAAATTATTTGTAATTCAAAGCTTTATACGGTAATGTGCGCAATATTATGCAACATTATTATTACTGTACACCACAGGATATTTAATCCATTTATACCTGTGTGCTGCTAGCCAGAAATAAAAAGATAAAAATTATTAATATTAAGATGTTACTACTATACTACAGACAGTTATACATCATCATATTAAATTCATAATATTTAGACTTTAATTACTGTACATACAATAGATCAAGTTTACCGCTAATGCGACACAGATATGTTACGAAAAGATAATTATAGATCATGCTCAATGTATGTTGCTCAATTGACGCATGTTCTGTAATACAGTATAAAACATAATGAAAGTAATGAGTGACTTAAATTGATTGGCTGATAGCCTGAATTAGACCTATGGTTCTACAATTTAACAGCCAGGGGCAAAAGCATTTAATTGAGACTTTTCAGGTAATTACCTTCCAATAATAGGTAAACACTGTAGATGAGATAATTCTTGAAATGGATTTAACATGGTAATGACATTAAATATTTAATAGATTGTTAAAGAGTGTAGGTGTACAGTATCGAGCCAATATCATCTGCACCTAAACACAATGTGTAATTTTAAAGCCAAAGAGTTATACTCTCTCTACAGTGAGCCATCAAAAGTAAAAATCTCTAAAGCTCTGCCTACACCATCAAGCTTTGTGATATGCCCATATATGGAGATGATGATGTCATATCACTACCATATTTAAGCATATCACTACCATATTTAAGCATATCACTACCATTATTTGGACAAATCCCACTTTTTGTCAAACAAGTTTGAGTGGCCCTGTTTCTGCTGCCAACTAAATACCGTATATTATACGGTATTTTTTGAATACCGTATATATACGGTATATTTTTGGCAGCAGAAACTGCGCTCATAAAAAATATACAGTACCGTATTTTGTAAACCGTATTTTCCCCACAAAATTTGTGGATAAAATACGGTATTTACAAATTTATACCGTATTTTTTGTACCCATTTCTGCTGCCAATAAAAAATACCGTATTTTTTTTTTTACATGACAAAAGGTCAACATTCGTGTTTTTATTTTCTGTCGCTGTCAGCTGCTTTACACACGTGTATAGATATATTCGGCGAAAATGTGGAGCGAAGACGTCACAATTTACTAAATAAATGTGTGTGGGGAAGCTAAAAAATGTCTGGCCAACTAAAAGGTAATAAAAGGAACAACCACATTTATAAAGACATTTCTAAAAAATATATTAGCGTATTTTATTCATATATTTAAATACCGTATTTTTATACCGTATTTTGAGCAGTTGCAGCAGAAACAGGCCCAGTGTAAAGCTTAATAACCACAATAATAACTTTTGTTTTTATACTACATTACTGTAAACCTCATTCAACTTTATCTATACGGTATGTACTTTGTTGGTGTTTTTTGCTGATAATTCCCAGGGTTGTCAAAGTTAAAACAGTAGTAGTACTGTTTTTACTTGTGTTGTAACTATAAACAGCACAAAATACGTGAACATAGTTTGTTTTCAAGTTTAAAATATTTATACCGTATGTGTTCATGGTGTTCAAACGAAACGAGAGGTCAGTCCAATAATCATTTGCTGGTTCAGACCTACAGTATGGAGTGGTACACTGCGTATGATATGACAGCATAACGCATAGTGGCGTAACGACTACGGGCGCTCATTGGCTAAACATAGGGGCATCAGTGCATAAGCAACTCCACTGCAACTACCCAGCGTTAAAGGGCTTATAAACAGGGGCTTTGCCTCATGTGATATGCCACTGATAACTGAGATACAGTAGGTTACAAGGCAGTAGTTCAGTAGCCCTCACTTGTTACATTAGATCTGTCTCCTACACACACTTTACTATTACAGCCTACTGTCTACTTGACATCTACCCCCATAATTGGTTTTCATGATGTTCTCGATTATCTGCATTACTGTATTCAATTACTTTAAAATCCCAACAAAAGAAGGAGTATAAAGGAACTACATTTACCGTACATTATTACCAACCGATTGCCCACTAATCGGAAATTATACAGACCAATGAGAGCAGACTCATTTCCTAGTAAGCCTATGGCAACAATCTATGGATTTAAATCTTAAATTATTGTTTCTGTGAGTTGTACCGTATTTGTTGTGTAACAATAACATACTGTACTTTACAAAAAAATTTAAAAAAAATCTTATTTTCTTTCTAATTTACAGAAGATCTAGGCAAAACTAGGTTATCACATAAACTTACAACCTGATACTGCTGAGTGTTAAAATCTGAAAGTTAGTTACCAAAATTCTGCATGGATGACAAGAAGCATAATTATAATATATTTTCTTGGGCCTTGAATGGATGGTCTATAGTACTGTATGTTCTCATAAACAATGCAATATCTGTCATTCTTGGGGAAAATGCAGTTTACAAACAAACTTGGTATGAATACAACTGATATAGATAAGATAAGATAAGATAAATCTTTATTGTTATGAACACAACAAGGCGAACATGAAATTGGTTTTCCTTGATGCTTAAAAACACTATACTATTCGATCATGTCTGAACAAACCTTACAAAACATTTGCTACGGTGATTTAAGCGTGTGTTTAAACACTTTGAGATCTCATTCAACGTGACTATTAACAAGTATGGATTTATCAAGCCTATATTCACTTGTTACATTTCGCCTTAGTTAGAGTATCCAAAGAATGAGGCACTTAACATTGATTGAATGTGATTGAAGGACCGCACATTTGACTGCACTAAAGAGTATGCATACAAGTCAATGTCAATATTAACTGTATATCAAGTTATTACTGAATGTGCATCAACTGTATATTCCCACAACTGTCAGTAATGCCAATCAATACAGAATTTGAGAACAAGTCTTTGATTTGAATTGGTTTAAAAGTGGGTATTCTTTACCCACTTTATTCAAAAGAATTGTTTTGAAGGTGAATAGCTTCAATATAGCTACTCACACCTATGGTGGATACCTGGATACCTTGTTGGTCTGATAAGAATGGATTAAAAGGAGGTGTTCTAAATGTACAGTACAGCAGCTCACAAATGAATAAGCTTTGTTGGCAGAATAAAGCTTAGAATTACTTTTAAACTATTCCCTGCTGATTTTGTGACAATCAAAGGTTATCAGTAGTTTACTGGTGGGTTCTGTTGTTATTTGATTGGAAATGTTGTTCCAAACCTCAGCAACTTTCAACAACATAATGACTGCAGTTGCTAAAGCTTCCCAAACTGGTCTAACCTAACCGTACAGTACACTGATACCCTATCACACTTCTTGCAAAAATCTGTTTAAAGTTATAAACTTTTTACTGTAAGACTTAATTTATAGGTCCATTTGGTATATGATTAAAATTTGTCAAGAAATAGAAAACATTTTTTTTAATGCGTTTGCAATAAATACAAGTTCATTATTTTATACTTATAATTAGCTAAATCATTAAAAAAAACAAGAGGAAAATTAAAACATTTTCAAGCTATAGCAATACTAACAGCACTTCGGCTTACAGTAGTTGGTGTTAAATTGATTAGAATACAGATAAGGAAAAATATGAAAGGTATTGAGATTATGGAGCAGCTTTTCCAGAATATCCAATATTAAATATTGTAAAAATTTCACAGGTAAAAATTTACTGAAAAGCCATGTTGATTCATTTTAACCAATAGCAATTCTTTCACATGGATATCATTAACAAGAGTCATTTACCCGACCATTTACGCATCATCAATGCAGCAAACAAACGTAAGAGACAAGATTAAAAGATCAAAGTATGCTCAAGATCAGATACCATTGATAATTCATGCTGACTAAAGATACATATAAAGATAACACTGATGTATTTTTAAGGCCAGACTAACCATCTAGTAGTTGAATAAAACTCCTGAGGGGATCAATCATAAGTCCATACCATCTGTTAGAAAACAATTTTTTTTTTATCAATTGGTCACCAATGATACAGTATTTAATAGATGTTGAAGGCTTGAAATCGCATTTACATTCTAAAAGCTTATAAACTCAAGTCATATCATTTTGATGATTACTGTAACAACTTTAGGAATGTATTATACAGATATTACATCTGTTTTTGTTGGTGCTAAAAGCATGACAGAACATAGTGTACCGTACAGACCTTTCTTCATTCAAGGTGTACTGCAGACACTGAAACCAACAAACACAATACCATATTACAAATTATTTTTAACAAACCAATATTACAGTACAGTACTATCCAAGAGAGATGTTTATTTTTCCTCTGAAGAAAATAAATAAAAAGTCTGTCAATATAAATTTGGACCAGTAAACAATGTCAAATGAAATAATACGCTTTTACAACAGTGACACTCGACCAAATGGAAGGTGCATCCAAAAGAAATGTACAAAAAAAAAAACATGATATAGAAAATAACAATTACAATAAAAAGTCGACGTAGGTCAAAATGTCAAAACAATTCAACTACAGTAATTACAATACCATTGATAATTAACACTACAGCAGCAGGAAACCCACTGACACCTAAAAATACAAAATTACAAGAAATAAACAATAATAGAATACTGTAGGTAGGAACTGTACAATATAAAATGAATTGGGCAACAACAATGTAGACCTAACACAATAATGAGATGAGATATCAATCATTTAGTTTGATTGATATGAACATTACTCGCCCAGAACATACATCTGTGTGCCCATGCTCTTTTAACATAGTGCTTACAGTAACAATCAAAGACATTTGATATGGAATCGACGTCATACATATAATGATAGTAGTTATCAGTTCCACCTAATACAAGATTTAATTTGGTGTTCAGGTCACCAGAGATAAAATTTTCCCATACATCTAAATGATTGATATCGATTAACATATATTCTAATTTGGTATATTCTTCAATCCTTATGCCATTGAGTTGGTTACATGTGAATAGAAAATGTTGAATGTCTTCTAAACCATTCTTACACATTTTACAGATACCATCATATTCAGGAAGCCACTTACAACTCCTGTGACCTAAAGGAAGGGTGTTAGAACGTAGTTTGAATTTGAGGCTAGATCCTAGAAAGTCTGTACAATCCAATAAATATTTTTCAAGGCACGGATTAGACTTAATAAGAGAGTATGTCTGGAGTGACGATTTTCTTAGCATTTCACTTTTCCAAAATGCAATTTCTGTGTCATGCATCAACTCTTTAAATCTCTTAACCCAATGACTATCAGGGTCATTGCCAAGGTAGGAAGTTTCGAAAATTGAGTTGATGTCCATATTAATAGACGCACACGTCTTAGCAAAACTGGGAATCAGTTTATAGCGTGGTTCTATTATGACCCTTTTGGGTCTGTTTATTCAGCAGCACTTAATTCATTTAGGCACTTATATAAACAACTACACATGGAATCCCCTTCTCACATAAGAGGTGGTATTGGTACAAATACTGTACAGTACGGCAAGAAAATTAATAATTTCTTTTAGATGAAACATCATTACCATTCATTTCAGCAGGGAGTAGCATGCTTCCTGCACGTTTGACAGCTAAATTTAATTAATGAACTACTTTTGTTATACAGTACCTATCTTTGACATTAATATTTACTGTAATGCATCCCCATCAAAACAAATCCTGGATCAGAGTTGGGTTAATATATTATTTGATGTAAAATTTGCTCCTGAAATCATTCTGACAAGAACTACACTAAACAGATAAAGTATATACAGTATTATTTAAATATACAGTAAACTTGCATTGGTCGCATTGGTGAATAAATGATTAACAATACCATTCCAACTTTACCTTAAGGCTAAAATATATAGCTTAAAAAATAACAATTGGTACTTTGATAATTTAAGTAAATATGTAACTGAACATAAAGTCCAAGTTAAATAAAATACTGAATAAATACATCAAAAGAGACTGAATGAAGAATTTGGTTTAAAAAAGCCTATGGTAGTAATTGTTATCATTATTCTTTCTTTTCTTAGGATGTTTATTTATGTACAGTAGAACAATTAGTTCTTGGATTTTCTGGGGACATTTGTCTTGGATTAAAACTTTGTGTACAATAATTATATTAGGTGTTAAATCAAGTTTTTGGTGTTTTGGTATCAAATTAAAACAAATACCAGTAAACACTTTAAACAAGGCATCAATATAAGTGTTTTACTCTAGGCAATTTATTTTATCAAAACATTATGAAAGTACAGTTCAGTAGATAAATGCAGGCATTTGACAGAGACTAATAATCGAAAGAGTATTTAGTTTGGTTTCGATACTAAATTTCTGTACACATACACATGCGAATCGACTGTGAAAATCTACCGTGTAAGAAATTAACAAGGCAAGAAAAACTCTAAATTCAGACAAGAAATGCTTACAAAAGTATTGAATACAGTAGTACTGTACTGTATCAATAAGTAATGACTGCACTGTACACTAGAAATCTTCATGTGTATTATTCTCATTTCTGGAGTTTACTACTGTGTATTGTAACTAAACTTTTCTATAAATATATATAGATACCTGCACTGCAGTATTTATTAATGATCTAATGACGTGTGTACTGTAAAGTATTTGATTTCTTGGGTGTATGCATCATACAATTACTTTCATATGTGAGGTTGATTCAGATTCACCACTATACTTTATTGAATCTTTCAGTTTCTATGCAACACACATTTGCATAGCATGCACTAGTCTGGGTTCCAGACAGAGTTTAAATATTTTGGCACATATGGCATTTCATACGTACTGTATACTACTTGAGCTTAAGGACAAAAATCGAAATGCCGACTGGTGGACTACTAACATGAAAAAAGGACAATAATACAGACTTGGGGAAAATCTAAGCAAGCACCTACAGTATTCTACTGCCAGTACTAAATGTATGTTTCTGGTTCAAGATTATTTGGTTCCCATAAGGATCCAATTAGCACATTTGAGGTTCAAGAGGAGGTCATGCGGAGACATTTAACATTTGCTTTTTTACAAGAAGTGCTTTTGGCGGTACTTTTCATGTGTGAAAATAATACACAATACACATTAGATCATTAATCCAACAATTGCCTGAGTTGTAGTATACTCTAGGTAAAAATAATTTTAAATCCAACATGTATTATTCACTCACAATGTTAGAATATTTACCAGTACAAAGACTGTAACATCATTTACTGAAACGGATTTGTTATTAATTTCTTATTTCTCTGCTAAAATTGTGCTCCCAAATAAAAGTGTAAACTATTAATGGGCATTGCTTAGGCGGTCAAATGTTCACAATTCTACAGTATAGGTTTAAAGGTCAACGACGGTCAACACCGTTATTTTGTGTTGCAGCTTTAAGTTACAGGAGGTGATATACATAACCAATTAAAATGATGTTTTGGGTGTTTGAACGATTATTTTTAGACTGCCATTTAACCAATTGTTTAAAATGCATACTGTTTCAAGAAATAGGGGGTAAATATAATTCAAAGATTAATCGCTTACTTTTTCGCAGCAGAACCCAAAGAATTAAATGAATTGGCAATAAAAATAACAACTGCACCCATGTCTGGTAACTGATTATACAGTAATGCAAATGCTTGAACAGTATTAACAGAAAATAAGACTATACTTTGAAAATGAATTCTGACTACCAACCAGTGCTTGTTGACAAAGTATTTTTATTAATGGTCACCAATATCATATGAGCCATTGTAAACAACACAATACATTGTCACTTTATTCCAAACCTGTTGGAGTCACCTTTCTAAAAACGGTGGAATTTCAGATATGTGAAAAGTCTACAATTTACAATATTGTATTTCCACAGTTAATACCTTAGAATAATAGTTGCTCAACAACTATAATACACTATTTATACTTGGTGTATTGTTACTGTGAAATTAACAGCGTCCTACTGTAGGCAAATTAAAATATTTTTAACACTAACAAGCGTTTGCTTAAGTTTGTCTGAACGACTACGCCGATATTAATTACCCAATCAAACAATAAATGTTTTTCAAATAGATTTTAGGTTTGTTGAAAAATCAAATAATCAATCAAATCTCCATTTACTGTAGTCAGGCTCTAAAGAAATAAAGAGTACAGTATGTTGCCAAGTACAGTATTTAAAAGAAACAAAAATTGTATATGTCAGTATGAATGTACATGGATGTAATTGCGCTGGTGGTGGACCACCATCAAATCCTTCTTCTCTATCCATGTAAAATGCTATGACAGGCGTTGCACTTAGTCAAATTTCAACACATGTGACATTTTGTACATACCCAAAAAAACCTCTGTGGCAGTCTGATGGCAGCACAGCTAATGTATCCAGCTGGTACTGTATCATGGTCACTGTGACACAGTAATATTGTTATGCTAGTCTGATAATAAAGATCATTACACAAAAGAGAAGGACGATTGTGGTGTATTTTTTTCTCTATTGGCACTGGGTATCTGAAATTACTGTTTTATATCTTTACTCACACATCCTATTATACATACGTATTGTACAGTGTCTACAATATACTGTATACTGTAGTACACACTACAGTATGGAATAGAAATGTTTTTTCAAAGATGTCATAGCCATAATATACAGTAAAAGGCTCTAGAAAGATATGTTGTATTATAAATCATTACAGAGCAACTTTAATGTCATGTATAATTGATTAAACAATCTTTATAGAAAACCTATTTTACGTCCATTGGGCAACCATTTTAACAGGGATTGATTTTTAATATACAGTACTTCAGTACAACAACTGTACCTCAGTACCATCATCTGATCCAATCATTGGAGTCCAAAGTTCATTGGTATATAAATTTACTTTAAACATCTTCACAAAAGAATAATCATATGAACAGTCTTATCTGTATGACTACACATCAACCTGTTGACTTTCAACATGTTCTTTCCGTTTCTGCTTTACTCTATAAAGTCAAAAGCCTCAACAGACTTTCAACGTACTGTAGCTTGTAGGCCTACTGTACAGTACACTGTACCACCCATCCTGATGTGACTTACAAATGCTAATCATGACGATCCCCTTGTAAAAATCCTGGCTGCAGGCTTTCATCAATGAGTAGACATCTTACAAGGTATATACAGTAATACCAACCAATACCACCTTTTGTGGTACTGTAATTTGTTTTAAAAAATGTAAAAGAAATGTAGCTACTGTACTGTATACATTTCTTATGTACTGTAACAATAGTATTGATAATGATACCTTATATAATAATTGTACTTTGTTTCGAGGCTGTTGAGCATTTATTAAATTTAAAGGAAATCCTTTATCCTGGTTTACTGCCCATATACAATACAGTAATATATACAAAAACAAACTGTTGTAGTACTGTACTGTAGGCTGTAGGATACAAAACAATACTATTGAGTGACGTACTGTACGGTACCACACTAAAGAGATTAAATTATAAAAGTTATGATCTACAGGTATAGTAATTTATTACACATGAATTTGAAACAGAAGTTTTCACACTGTTTCCCTAAGAACCCACAGAGTTAAGGTCAAATAACAAGCTTATGAGTGCCTTGATTGAGTTGATAATTAGGTTATTAGCAGGCTATGCTGAGTGGTAACATATTTGTGGCAGTTTCTATTCTGCTATTAGCTATAAAGTCATTACTATATTAACTTAAACAATGAAGTAAGTACAGTTATTAATGATGTTTTAGAACATCAAACAGTCTTTATTAGTCTGAAGATAAGAAATGTATTGTATGGTAAGATCATGGAGGAATTGTTAGATAAATAATTACTCTATGGTAAGAGTAATACCATTTACTAAAGTATCAATCAGAGAGAGCAGAGAATCATTCAAGTTCTATAAAAATAAACTTGAAGATTTAGTGTAGATAAAAACCAGAAAAAAGGCTACTGTACAGTACAGTAGAAGGAGAGACCCTTTAGACCTTTTTGAAAAACACAATTAGATACTGTACAGTACATTAACATTAGATCTGCATTCCAAAAGTGAGAGTACTGTAATCTTTAATTTAGGAGAATTGCAAGATTTCTATCAAAATAAAACAATCTTAAAAGTAGGTTTTGTTTCGAATTTAATTAGATTTACAGAATAAGAGTAATTTTCAATTTTGTCATACTGATGAAATAATATTTACTAGGAATAGATTAGAAAGAATGACTCAGTTAAATTAATAGGTTGTTTTGCAGAAATATGTGTTGTTGATCATCTGAAATCATCCTTCATGGTCAAACTAAGATGTAATGCTTAATAAATAATCTCATCTCTTAACTCAACACCTGATGTCTACACCACAAATAAAAAGCAACATATCAGGCCTACTGCTGCATATTTCCATGTACATTTTAGTAATTTTGTAATGCAAAATCCTACCTTCATTTTGACTTTAGATATCCAACATGCGGGACAATATCTGCTTCTAAGGTGAATACAAAATCCTCTCACAAATGTTATTTGCAACTTTAGAGAAAGTTTCGAAAATGGAGTTCTACAAGACGCTATCTAGCAGGATGATTGCGTAAGTTTCCTAATTCTTAACAGTTTCTGTACTTGTTGCGATCACCAGGTTTAGACAGGTAGTAAAGGCTTATAAACACAGGGTGTGCAATAGGAGGAGTGCATGACCTTAAACTAAAGTGTATAAACTTTACCTTATGACTCACCAGCCAGGAAATGATCCAATCAGAACAAACACTTGTTTATGTCATGCAAATGTCATAGGTTCGAACCATTTTCAAAGAGGGGTCAAACAATTGGAACAGACACAATAACTCTGGGTAAATGTATTATTTACACATTAACTATGAATAAAATACTTAGTAAATGCACCTATTGTTTTTTTTTAATGTAGCCCATTTCTAGGGCATAACATAACACTTTAAACTAAAACTTCTAATATGTTTACAAATAAAGTAGCAAAAGCTTTTTACCAGATGTCTTTTAAAAACTTAACTGGGGAGAAAAAATGATTATAACAGTTTAACAGATTTTTGAAAGAATAGTATTTTTTAGCCTTAAAGAATAAATACTGTACTTTAGATTTTGTTGGTTTTTTAGAAACAGGTCCAATAACTTGTTAAAAAACTTTTTTTGTTGTCTCTATGTTTATGAATGAATTGTCTCCTGTAGAGCATATTGTACAGAGAGCCTATTAAAGTGATGATGACATAGTATAATATATCAGGACAGTGAAAAGTTTGCTTATGGCAATCTTTCAACAAATGTGCAAGATTTGCATTTCAGGTGAATTCTAAAAAGAATTTTGTTTTTTTTGGTGAATAGGTATTCAGTATTTCAAGATATTATACTATGTCATCATCACTTTAATAGGCTCTCTGTACAATATGCTCCTTGGTACCTGCTTTTCAACACAAACAACAGAATGCTCACCTTTAATACAACACAGTACTTATATTTAAAAAAAAATAATCGTACTCTACATTATAATATAAACACACTTTGATTTTACTTTCACTTTTACTAACAAACATCGCTACGATAGCACCCCAAATTGCTGTACGTGTTCACTGCACAGAGTTAAAACTTGTTTTTCACTCTTTGATGTGCAATGCAAAAGGCGTCCACACAACGCAAGTGAGTTAACCAATCACAAGAAACAATCTGGATGATCATTGTGTAGCACTTGTGTTGCTGCGTTGTATCCTAGTGGGAACCAAGCTTTAGGCATGCATACAGTAGTTTTCTGATTATCATTCCATTAAAAATGGTTTCCGCAGAGCAATTTTTAGCCGTAACACGATCTTTTCTAAGACCGGTTTTGAAGAATCTTTTCTTTTGGAATTGTTTCAAAGTGAGCATCTTATGAAATTCTACAATCCATAATTATTATTTTTAACCCTCAACCATTTGCATTGCTACTGCATTCCACTGTACAGTAGTTTTTGAAAAATTAGCTTTCAGTGTGAGATATAAACAAAAAATGAATTCACCTTAATTTAACATACAAAATCCAATAAAACTCCAATACGAAAACAGAAGAAAAGCCAAGTATTATCTTCTGTCAAAATTTCTCTAAATACATTTGTCTAATTTTAACGAAATGGATCTTATTTTGCCGTGTACTGCATGCTAAAAGCGAGAAACACTCAAAATGTAATTTGAAAAGATATGTAAAACTATCAAACGATGGATGAAGATGTCATATCATTTAAGTACTTGTATCTATCAATTAATAAAATAATTTCACACAATTGATATGGCAGACCACTCAGTCTGGTAATGTTTTAACTAGGTCATTCTAACCGACCTACTTTTAGCAAAACATCTAATTCAATTCAGACACAACGACATCTAGAAAATTGCCGGATGCATAGTTATTTCGCTTTCATACAGAAAAGCAATCAAGCAATATTTTCCATTGGGGAAATTCTAGATCTATAAAATGTCATTTTGCGAGTGTGGTAAAACCAAATTTGAAACGCAACTAAAAAAAAATAATATGGTACTAACAAACATCTAGTCAATATCAGTTTGAATATACTTGCTTTTTGACATATTGGAGTCCTAGCATTTGACTATTTTAATAAAAGTGGTGTTTATAAACTTTATATTCCACGGAGGAGAGAACATACTAAAAAGTAATAAAACCCCCCTCAAAGACAGTGTTATCATCTATGAGCCACACCCTCAGGGGTGCGACTATGCCCATGCATGCCTCACCATACTTTTCTCCCTCAAAAGGGGACAGGCGTATGTCTCGGGCTAGGTTCAGTTAAGCTTGTCATGAAATATACTTTATAGTTTCAACTTTGGACTGCAGTTGAGTGGGAAGGTTCTATATAATAATCGAAACATAAGACCACTGTCACTGCTTCTTCTACCATTAAACCATTACTATACCAAGGTGTTCATGTGTATGATTTGGCATCCGGTAGACAGAATATTTTTTAGGGATAAAGAAATATTTATGAAGACATTGAACTTTTAGTGATAATAAATACACAATACTTGAGTATTGCATAATTGTTTGTATTTGAATTGTTAAAATGAATATTTAAAATGTTAAATCAAGTATTAGTATACACAGACACTGTAAAAACATGTTTTTAAAGGTCTGCTGAACTTTTGCTCTATGCTGAATATCTGATGTATATTTTTATAACCTCTTCTTGACGAACCTTATAATACTGTAAGGTGCTTTACAGTATTTTGCTTTTAAAATTTTAAAGTATATAGTAGGAGAACACAGTAAATTATTTAGATTCAAAGTGAATCATCCAAAATGTATTAAAACTAATTTAATCTATTCTGTTCAATTGTATTCACACATATTTCACTTGTACAAGTAAGAGTTTGCAAAAAAAATTCTGAAAAAATATTTTAGCAAATTTCTATAGCAAATGTCTATAGCAATGTCTATAATTTGGAGAAGTAATTTGAATAAGTGTGTAAACGTTAAACCGATTCATGAATATATTGTATGTGTGCGACGTTTTGACTTGTTTTTTGAAGATGTGTAATATGTTGATACAGTATTTCATAATTTCAGGACAAGAAATAAGTTTAGAAAAAAAAAACTATGAACAATGTTATCCAGGAAATATAATAAAAATACCATATTATATTATTAATAATATTGTGCTATTATAACTAATTCATGGAAACAATTTTCTCCTTAAAACTATCATGCATAGCCAATAAAGAGTTAATAAATGAATTACTGTTACCATAGGTAAAATTGTCAGTATTGATACAGTAGTAGTACATGCTATATACTGTAGACAGAACATTGTTAGTTTAGAACCATTATTTAGATACACATCAAATAATAATTTATAGAAATTTGGTCTAATTAAATAGATAGATACTGCTATATATACCGGTACAGTATCTCTCTTGAATTCAGTTTCTCTACAGATTTCTCTTTAGTACAACATTACCAGTATACATACACCATCTAAAAACATTGTGTTATAGATAATTAAGTACTTAAATATAAATTAACAGACACAGAACAAAAGCTAAATCACCTGAAAATTAATAAAATATAAATTTAGAAATGATATAGTTACAGCAATGGTCTAATTTCTTTCATTTAACTGTTAATACAGTTATTGTCATAGTAGATTAGCATGTATTGATAACATAGCAACCGATATTGCCTTTTTTCTAGAGACGTTCCACTTTAGGACCTCTTCACAGTCAATGGTTTCCACTCCAGTCTCTCCTTCAGATCTTCAAACGCATCCAATTAAGATATATTATTCTACCAGTGTTCAATAGAGATAATCAAACTGAATTATTATTAAGGAATTACATTGATTATGTGATCTTGTGCCAGTAATCCATAGAGGGATCTAATCAATAGATTAGCCATGACAAATGAAATAAACCAAAGTCTCAACATCTTAAGAGCTATTGAGATCTAATAATATAGTTTTATAAACAATATTCAAAGAACAGTAATAACAACTAATGAATACTACACGTCTGAATTATGTCGTCTGCCTTGGTATATCCTAGCAAAGATCATGCAAAGCAAACGAGAAACTACAGTAGTCTGATTAAATTTTCAAAAAGACACGTACTGTACATTACAAACATATTTTGTTTCTCCGACACTCCAGTGAAAATCCTTTAAAAAACCTGTTTTTTTACACTCTATTGCTTACAAATTTGCGGATACCTCAAATTTAATAATCTTTTTAGCAACAGGCCTAAGTTTAACAAAACTAATGTTGGGTAGTTTTAATCAACTAGGGTTTACATGAGCCTTTTATTTGTACAGGTGTCTATCAAAAGTTAATGGTTACCTACAAAAATTAGTTTAATATCTAGGTTAAGTATCCTACCGTGTACATCTGCGGCAACTTTGAATTGATATTGAATAACGAAAGCGTTTGTAATGTACACACATGTAATATTTAAGAGGGTACTGTGAAGCCTATAATAAAAGTGATGACATATGAAAAGTATAACAGTACGCAAAAATATTGATAAATGGGTTAATCTTCTAAATCCTTAATAGTGGATTGTCAAATGAGAAATTAATTATTATAATGGTCTAGGTATTTAGTGACTCAACAAATTATAAGGAATATTCAATACCAAAACAATGATTCAGATGAGTATTTGTAGTATAGAATACTATTAAATGGTGTTTAAAATGCTCATCCTCAAGAAGAAAATGGTTAATTTTACAGTATTAATAAAACTACATTCAGTTTTTGTTACAATTGAGTTTATTTCTAAATTCTTATTTGATTCTTATCATCACATCCTACAGTACTAACACAGATGCAGTGATGCTACAAACCATAGGTGCTGTAGGTACAACAAATGTAAACTGATTCATTGTTGACCAGTACAAGTAACTAGGCATTGTTTTCAATGATAAACTGAGTTGGGGAGACCATATAGACTTCATCAGCAAAAAATTAAATTCCAGAATGTATTGTATTGTATGAGAATTTTATCTAAATTTAACTCCGGTGATTTGATGTTCTTTCGTTCTATCCGTAATATGTAGTGTTTGGACGTACTGCCTTTCCTGTTGGGCTGGTAATGTTACCGGAGGGAATAAAGGACGCCTTGAAACTTTCATCCGTCAGGCTGGTAAAATGATTGGTCTGGAACTGCCTTCCATTACCGATGTGCACCTAGAACACCCTCCAGAAAGATTTCGAACGCATTGAGTCGGATGCCTCTCATCCTCTTCACAAAGTAATCATTGACCAACTTAATCCAAGTGGTAGATTGAAGCTCCTCAGTGTGAAAATAAATCGATATGTCAAATTCTTTATTCCCTCCGGTATCATCCAGTACAACAGGAAGTCAAGAAGATACTATTATTTTGTATTTTTTTAGATGTTTTTATGTTGATGGTTATACTGTATGCTATATTTGTATTTATTGTGTTTTCTTTGTTTTTTATTATGACGAGCAATGAATTTCCTTTTTGAGGATCAATAAAAGTTATCTTATCTTATCTTATTACAAGTTGAAAGTTAATTAAACAAGAAATATTTCTTACAAAAAAAGAATGAGTTATCAATTTTTTTTAGTTTAACAATAACCATACGAAAACATTGTTTAGTGACTCTTCTCCTAGACATGCTTTAACGTTTAAGCATGCCCAGTTCTCATTTTTTATTTAGCCGTTGTAAACTATAGCTTCCGCGTGATACAGTTTCCTAATGCTTCCGTACACTTGAATATAACTGGCTAAAGGCACGGTGTAAAAAATACATTTAACTTTTTTTTAATGAAAAATACTGTAATACCAGTTACATATTTTGTAACATAAAATCAGGAGTTAGCAAAAGATGTTAAATTAAATAATAATTAATATTTTAATATTTGTGACATAATGATTGTAGTCAATACTAGCATTACCAGGCAAGAAGAGATTTGTTGCATAAGGTTTACAGTTATGGGTATTATAACATTTGGCTACAGTAAGTTTAAATTGTACTGTATTCATCCATTGCCTATTTCTGACACAATTCTAAACTACAGTCTTGAAACTGTAATTTAATACTGTACTGTACTTTATGATATAAAACAAAAACAATTAGTTGTACTACAATTGATATACATGCTAATATACACCTCTGACTAATGGAATAATGATCGTTCAAACAATTAGCACAATTAACAAATTATTTGCATTTCTTCTTGAACAATGAAACATAATTAGTATTTGTAATCATCATCATTTATTGAAACTAATTTCATTACAAGCAATCAATGGTAATACTATATTATGTCCTATTACATAATGTTATACATTTTGTTCTAGTTTGGTAAAGAGAAAATGATGAGTTTTTGTATTATTTCCATGTAACATCTTTCTAGGACACAGGATATCTATTTTTATTTTGCCAGTTTTACTGTAGCTCTATCCTACGGTGTAATGGTCTTTTATTATTATTTTTTTACCAAGTTGAGTCATCATTGTGTCCTATAGAGAAAACCAAGCTTAAACTAGATTTAATTCGTCACTATGACGAATTATAGGTTATATGCATTGATTTAAATAAAGATAATTGATTTTTAAAATATATATTGATTGATTGATTTTCTCAGAATCTTTAATTATTTATAATATATGATAGGACCTTGCTAACGCGAACACCATAGCCGGTATCACAATCCGATCAAAGATCCATATGCGTATAATGTCATAAACCACATTTGTTGTTACATAATAATAAAGACATAAGTTAATTTTTATCTAGATTTCATTATAAATCATGTGTATAATCTATACACTAAGAAATAAATTTGAACAAACAATACGGATAATAAAAAAAAACTAATTTTGTTTCGTTTCCCAAGGTGAGACTCGATCTCGGTACTTGAATGCTATAGACACGAGCAAAGACCACCGAGCCATACACAACTGACTAAAAGTTATGGAAAGATTCCTCCGTGTATTTACTATGCAGTAACCACTTTGGTGCAGATAGATTATTACATACCGCAATGAATTATAATGTTTTACTATGATGACATCTTTAAAAATTAAAAAAAATGATGCACTGTCAAACTATATACTTTTAACTTTAATATATGAACTTCTTAAGGAAGAAAGTTAACGTTAAGTTTGTTATTTTGGCCTAAGAAAATGTTATAATTTGTTTGATTGTCGAAATTAATTTTGTTAAATTTAATATGCCATTAATGATGACTTAATCAACTTTTGTTCTTCTAATTTCATAATAAATCATACATATGATACATACACTTCAAGAAAATTAAATAAAAAATAGGTGTTCCCGAGCATTCTAACGATATATATTAATTTTAAAATTTAGCATATTTTCACCATTTTGTTAACTTACACGTGCGTAGCCCGTCACTTTTGACGTGCTCGTATAACGCTGTTTCGCGTTGAAAAGTGAATAAATAATGATGATATTATTAAAGAAAGGTTATACAACAGTAATCGGACACAAACAGTGCGCATTAACGTTTGACGCGCAGTGCGCGTGCAAAAATCTGCGCACTCATGGCAATTTTTTAAACGCTTAAAATTGCCTGAAACGTACTCTAATTTCATCGAAAATAAATTCTGACAATTTTGAACATTTTAAGCGCGCGTACGCATGCGCTATATGCGCTACGCACGTAATTGTATTGCCATATGATGAAATATGACCTGAAATTTATGAGTACCAAATTTTGTTTAAAAGTTATTCATGTTTGTGAAGATATGATTACAAACGTGATTTCGTTAAATCGCGCGTAGACCGCGTAATTTTTGATTGCGCATCGTGAAAACATAACCACATCGATTCCTGGCCATAAGGAATATACTCTGAAAAATTGACTTAGATAGATGAAACTGATGCCAAGATAATTCACGGACAAATAGTGCTAAGGAAAGAATAAATAAATAAATAAATAAATAAATAAAAAAATAAATAAATAAACTAGATTTAATTCGTCACTATGACGAATTATAGGTTATATGCATTGATTTAAATAAAGATAATTGATTTTTAAAAGATATATTGATTGATTGATTTTCTCAGAATCTTTAATTATTTATAATATATGATAGGACCTTGCTAACGCGAACACCATAGCCGGTATCACAATCCGATCAAAGATCCCTCTGCGTATAATGTCATAAACCGCATTTGTTGTTACATAATAATAAAGACATAAAGTAACTTTTTATCTAGATTTCATTATAAATCATGTGTATAATCTATACATAAATAAATTTGAACAATACGGATAATAAAAAAAAAATCTTATTTCGTTTCCCAAGGTGAGACTCGAACTCGGTACCTTGAATGCCATTGACACGAGCACAGACCATCGAGCCATACACAACTGACTAAAAGTTGGAGAAAAATTCCTCCGTGTATTTACTATGCAGTAACCACTTTGGTGCAGATAGATTATTACATACCGCAATGAATTATAATGTTTTACTATGATGACATCTTTAAAAATTAAAAAAAATGATGCACTGTCAAACTATATACTTTTAACTTTAATATATGAACTTCTTAAGGAAGAAAGTTAACGTTAAGTTTGTTATTTTGGCCTAAGAAAATGTTATAATTTGTTTGATTGTCGAAATTAATTTTGTTAAATTTAATATGCCATTAATGATGACTTAATCAACTTTTGTTCTTCTAATTTCATAATAAATCATACATATGATACATACACTTCAAGAAAATTAAATAAAAAATAGGTGTTCCCGAGCATTCTAACGATATATATTAATTTTAAAATTTAGCATATTTTCACCATTTTGTTAACTTACACGTGCGTAGCCCGTCACTTTTGACGTGCTCGTATAACGCTGTTTCGCGTTGAAAAGTGAATAAAATATGATGATATTATTAAAGAAAGGTTATACAACAGTAATCGGACACAAACAGTGCGCATTAACGTTTGACGCGCAGTGCGCGTGCAAAAATCTGCGCACTCATGGAAATTTTTTAAACGCTTAAAATTGCCTGAAACGTACTCTAATTTCATCGAAAATAAATTCTGACCATTTTCAACCTTTTAAGCGCGCGTACGCATGCGTTATATGCGCTACGCACGTAATTGTATTGCCATATGATGAAATATGACCTGAAATTTATGAGTACCAAATTTTGTTTAAAAGTGATTCATGTTTGTGAAGATATGATTACAAACGTGATTTCGTTAAATCACGCGTAGACCGCGTAATTTTTGATTGCGCATCGTGAAAACATAACCACATCGATTCCTGGCCATAAGGAATATACTCTGAAAAATTGACTTAGATAGATGAAACTGATGCCAAGATAATTCACGGACAAATAGTGCTAAGGAAAGAATAAATAAATAAATAAATAAATAAATAAATAAATAAAGATTTTGACAGAATCAAGAGGTTATATGCATATCATGCATATAACCTAATAAAACTTAGTTTTGTATGGTATTGTTTTGGTTTTTTTTTTGCAATTTTAAAAATTCTGATACAGTAATAGTTTGTTCACATTTTGTTTTAAATTGTTTTGCAATTTTATTCCAATTGTATGATCTCATAAACCTATATAATAAATTATTTAAGCAACATACCAACATAAGTCATTTTAGGTTTAGCTCAATTTTTCCTGTGTTCCTAATTGTGCAGTATGCAGTTTTCTTTTCAAACATATAAAAAAATATGATAAATATATGATAAATTTGTTCTTTGTGATATTTCTCTTCAGACTTAATTTAATTACACTTTTATTTATCTTTGTTGAGTGGTTTTGCCATTTTGTAAATTCATCACATTAGTTTTAACAACAATCTTTGTTTAACAATCCAGATTTATGACCAACTATTAATACAATGTGGGAGAGAAATTCTAGAATTGAAGAATTTTCTTTATTGTGGAGTTAGTAAAGTAGTAAATTCAAATGTTAAGTCAGAAGGCTCATTGATATCAAGTGTCCAACATAATATACCCAAGAACAATTTAATAGCCACATTTGATATAATGATCTTGATATTTCATAGAAAAATACACTGGGGTTTACAGTCAATAAAGAATACTGTCTAGGTGGTAACTATGCAAATGGACATTTGAAGATTATAAGAGTATCTAATTGTAACTTAACAAGACTTGAACATTATTACTGTAGGTTATTGTAAAAAACAAATTGAATAAAGCCAAGCAGAGTTTGCCATTTCAGTGGGGGGGATCTATTATTTTGAAATAAGTAAGTTCCAAACAGTATATTTACCATTATAATTTTGTAAATACTTTGTATGCTTGAATCTTTTTCCAATTAAAAGTTATTCAATAATTACATCATTAATCATTTTCCATAATAAATTGAATCTCTAAATCTTCAATAAATCATTCTTAGTTTTAATTTTTAAGTGCAAAACATTTTTCCATCGAATATTACCAATTTACTTCTTTTTTAAAAATGTGGGATACTAACCGGTGTGCTACGGTAAAGTGGGCTTAATTTCGCACTAGAGTCATTTAGTTTGTGCTGCCACCAAACGATGCTCATCTAACAGTGGCCGAAATGGACCAGTATTACAACAGAGTTACGCCCCCTACTCAAAAGTTATACAAACCATGTCCATACTGGACCTCCAGCTTTAAGTCATTATCAGAAGACTTGTTCTACCACCAGATCTTTGGCCAATGAGATCCTTTGAATCTTACTTTCAATTTTATGGCTGTGGTTTTGTGGTGATGGTGATGAATCTGTACTGTAGAAGTTGGCCAACAGAAGTATGTCAGTAATGATTATGTAAATAAAGTGTTTAAAACTGTATTAGTAATAATAATAATGTAATAGTAATGTAGTAATGGCAAATTAACAAGATGGATACACAATATTTTGAGGTAAAAAACAACTATCTAGTCATTAAAAAGAGAAGGCTGCCACAGGAATTCTAATACTGTAGTAATAAAACAGTTCAGAAACAAATTGATTAACCAGGTATACAAAGAGAAAACAATGATGACATACCAATCATTTTCTGGTTGGACAACTCTAATGCAAGATAGTTGGCAATTAATTTACTTTAATAGTCTTGCTTTTAATGGGACAGATCTACAGTAATGGGAACTATACCAACTGTGTTAAACAGAAGGCTATTTATCAGCATTGTAATTTATAGGACAATCCAATGAAATGACAATATCACCTTAAAGAAAGTGTACAATTAATGAGACAGGTTCATTATTTTGTCAGTCATTAATGTGACATTAATGGGTATATATTGGAGAATATAACTGAATTTAATAACCAATGATATTATGATTGAAATTTTAAGTTAATTAACAAATATAATTTATTATTAATCCCGGCACCCGCTACATTTTCGCCGAAGTTCATACTAATTTTGGGACTACTGTAAATCAGTAAAAAAAAGTATGTCCATAATAGCAAATGTAGTACTGTATAACGAATGATAATGTGAACAATAATATAGTAGTTTTAGTTTTCATTCAAGTTCTTTACCATCTTTCGGATTACAAGATAACCACATTGTTTGAAAAATAACCATGAACGGTTTAAACGATTTAAAAGGATTAAAAAGGAAACATCTTGTATTGATGATACTACTACTACCTTCACATCTGACTTTCACATTTTATTTGATCGATTTGATAATATAGGTGATCTTCTTCACCTTCAAGACATTTTTTAACTCAATAAAAATACTAAAAATAACTATTAACCATTTCAAATCTGTTGGAAATACAGTAAGCTACATACTAATTAAATTCTATTTTGTGGAACAGAATTCAAAGAACTAAAGATGACACTTTTTCGTTAGAATATAGAGAAACTATTTCTATAAAGAACTGAATGTTGGTACATTCTGGGAAATGAAAGCAAGTGTGAAAAGTTGCTTTATTCTAAATATATACAGTATAAAACGTACAGTATCCAACCTTGATGTTTTGGAGAGTTTCAGTTAAAGTCATGTTCACACAGTAGGTCAGGATCATGAGCTTCTCATGACCGAAGAATGATGTGAATAAAAAACATACAGTATTTAAACTTTGGGATTTTAGACAGTAAGTTTAGGATAATGAGCTGTGAAGAATAATGCATGTGTGTGAATTGAAGACAAAACTTGTCTAACTAACAACATATAAAAACCAACCTTGGATTCATACAGTATTACATTGCATTTGTCTTGTTTAAGTTTAAACTATGTAATCCTTTGCTTGGTTTAAGTTCTAATAGAGAACAGAATGACAATATAACAAGTGCATACGGTAACAATCTTTGAACAATATAAGAAATAATAGACTGGGACTTAATTAAACAAACACTTAATTTACTGAAAGGTTCTTTTATCAACTCACTTGCAGGTTATACTTGAGTAGCGGACTACACTGGACAAACAGTGAAACACAGAATTAAAGTAGTCTTTAAATTGTATGAAAGATAGTTGTCATGTAATTTTAAAAGAAACCTTTATTAACGGGTTACAGCATTTTAGGAATTCCTATCAATACATCTACAGTATAAACAAGTTAAGAATCGTAATATATTATGTTCAAAATCCTAGTAGGCCTACAGTATCAAGTAGTGAGTATAACAGGGGTAGACTGAACTTGGATCCACGGGTAATGCACCATTGTCTATATATATGATTGTTTTTTTGTTAATACAAAATGTTAAAATTACCTATTAAATTGGTGTGTTTCTACAGATAGAGTACTTTCGATTTTAATCAATAACACAGAAAAAACGGCATTAAGGCCAACAATATTAACACATTAATGTACGTGTATAATAAGTTGTTATGAGCTAAATTGAAACTGGAAACGTCTACTCAATAAGAATGTTGAGCTTGACAAAATGTCATTAAAAGAAACCATTAACGTTAGAATGCCTTAATGGTTGCAAAATACTGTACGACATGTCATTCAGCTTTAAAACAATTATCTTGTTAAAATAGTTTAAAAAGGGGACACGTGCCTGTACACAGCAGAAATGCACGAAGTACAAAGAGTGCTTCCATTAAGCCAAAAATGACCTGCAATCTAACAAAAAGGAATACTATCTTACCTCGAGGGAACTTGCACACTCACAGATCTTCATCATGGCTTGCTAAAATCCGGAAATTAAGTATTAAAAGTATTCAAAAAATATCATCAATTCTTACTATTCCAAATTACAGTTATAGTTTACAGGTAGTAAAACTATAAAAGATTAATTTATAAATTCTCCAATTCATCAACCAGCAAACTACTGTATTCTATGAATTCAATTAAAAAATCCTGATGAGTGCTGAAAGTAAACTAAAAAGCATTTAACTCAAAAAAAAATTAAATTGCCTGCCAGTGCCAGGCTACGCCTGTATCTGTCGCAAGTTTGTGTGATGTCTTTATCAAAGTATGAAAAATATGTAATTAAGTTACGATAGGAAGGAGGTGGCTAAGGTGACTTGTATCTGGAGACCAGTCATTTACCACAGATTCAAAGGCTGGGGTCTCATCACGTTCAGTTGTCGGTATCAAATACTAAGCATCCCTTGCCCTGATTGGCTGGAATACAGTAGAGGAAATACAGATTTCCTACGCAGCAATGTGCCAATATTGGGCAAACAAATAAATGGGGTCGAGCACGACATAGGATTTATCTTATTATTTCTGGTACACGTTGTGAAATTGTACAATAAAAGAGATTATAAATACATTATTTCTTCTTAAGATAATTAATAGTTTGATATACCCTGGAAATGTCAATGTTGAAACTAAAAGCATATACTCGCGGTACTACACTTGTAGAATGCATTATTAAAAATATTAATTTTTTAAGTAAACTATATTTTATAGACACTGACACAGCTCATCTCACGATAACTACTGTATCGTGCATCTCAATATTTCTCACCAAATGTTTTCACAAATTCTCTTTTCCCAGACGTGCTTTAGGGTGTGGGCATTCCCAGTCCGAGTTTCCAATACACATTTTTTCAGCCGTAGTAAACTATTAGCTACCGCATGGTAACTGCTTCCTAATGCTTCCATTCTCATGCCTAAAGGAGCAGCGCAAAAATTATTTCTTCTAAACTAGGACAAGAAAGCATGAATCAGATTTGGTTAAATGGAAGGGTGCATATTGTTATCAAACATTGAAACAGAATGAGTTCTTGTCTAGGGTTGGGTCACATGAAAAGTTTGTTCTTTACTACGCAATTATTTTTATGATTAAATTTTAACTGCATTTTCCCATGAAGAACATAATAAATAACTAACATACAGTACTGTACAACAGTTCAGAAAAATATTGGGTTAATTAAAACTCTTAAAGATGAATCATGCTTTGAATACTACAGGTGCTGACCTACTAATTATCACCTGCTTTGCATACTATTGCAGGTGCCATCCATAGCTTCAAATAGCATCACTGTAATATTCATCCATTATTAAACTTACTTTATGGATTTCACTGTGAATCATGGACTTTAATATGCGTAAAATCTTTATCTAATTTACTTATAGCATCTGCTAATTGACTTAAATTTACCTAAATTAATTTATTAGATTATTTTACCAAGGAAAGCAACATTGATCCATAATCAGGAGTTATTCCCACTTGAAATAAGAATATGTACAGTATTTTATATTTGTGTTACCGTAAATAAAAAATTCTGTCTAATTGCTAGTCTAAAATTTATCTGAAATTAATACCAACCAGGTCTTCAACATATGTTTAGTATTTTCGTATTGTATGCAACCTGGTTTGTGATAAAACTCCAGAGTTTTGCTAGTCTGATGTTTATGACTTTGCAAGTGAAATTATTTCAATTTCTAATAGACCAACACTGCTTGTGGTAAACTCCAGAGTTTTTCTAGTCTGATGTTTATGACTTTGCAAGTGAAATTATTTCAATTTCTAATAGGCCAACACTGCTTGTGGTAAACTCCAGAGTTTTTCTAGTCTGATGTTTATGACTTTGCAAGTGAAATTATTTCAATTTCTAATAGGCCAACACTGCTAATTGCCATTCCTATTTAATATTCACAGTGAATGTTGGATTCATACCATAAATTATAAACATGGCATGTTGAGTACACGGCTTAGCATGTACAAAGCAATTTCACTGCAGCAATACTGTATATGTTTTTTAACATATGATTCTATATTTTTAGAAAATTATGACAATTCATAATTGAAGTTTGAAACATGAAAATATTATAATTTCACTTGAAACAATGATTACATTTTGTAGCAAATAACTAAAAAAAGACAATTTGTGATTCACTATTCGCAGTATCTTCAGGAATGACAATAACCGTGGTGAGCATTTATGGTGTTTTACCAAATTTTCAGGTCAGAGATGTTACTGTAGAACTGCTGAAGACATTTTTTTTTTAATTTACAGTATTCGTAAGCTGGTAATACCAGGGAGGGAAAACTATTGTACATTAGGCTTACTGTATTTCATGACATTCCCATGTCTGACTCGTAAGGCCAAACGAGCGGTAACGGAAAGCGGAAAACCATGTATAGAATCTGTGTCTATCCTGAGCAGAAATCAGTCAAAAAGCAGTAAATGGTCAAAAAGAAAAACATAGATTCTATATTTTATTATTGTTACCGCTCATCTGTGTAAATTGGCCTTTAAGTACATATCAGTACTATACATTCAGATTTATCACAGTAAGGCATGCCGGGTATTATTTAGTTAAGTGAAGTACTGTTTTTATGTAAAATTGTTGTTGCCATGGGACCGAGGGCAACTTATTGTTTGAGTTCAGTAGTCTTCCTATTCGGCTTCACCCAAGTCTTAAAAGGTGGCACCAAACGATTTTTAAACATGCAAATTATAGTTTTTTTTTTAGTATTATTGTAATGAGGTTTTTGTACACATACAGTTGAAACTGCTATTCTACAGTTAGTAGTAGAGTATCAATAAACAACTTATTTTTGCTATGCCAATTATGCTAATTAGGATTCATGGAGATAGTCTATTGAAATGTAAACATTCCAAATTAGTCTAAAATCATTGATTCTCATGCCAAATGCACCATCAATACTTAAAAATCGGGGAACTTCAAATACCCCCTCATTGTTACTCGGTCAACCATGTCTCAAAACAACTGTTGCTACCTTGAGGACGAGCCCAATTGTGAATGCATGGTTGAAATAGAAAAAAGGATAGCGTAAATAATCAGCTAAACATTTCCAATCTGATAGACAATTTAAAAAGGATGTTATCTATTCGTGAGCGTCTAAAGTTATTTGAAGACTGACCAATGTGTGACTAATTATGAAAATATGATATTAACAATAACTGCAAATTTAACCATTATTTTGGTTCGTTGATGGGAAATGAGATTATCAGATTCAGATGATGATGAAATAATTGCACCATAGGCATACAAATATTTATTCGTATTTTTACTGATAATTTTTAATGAATCAATGGTTTGTAAAAAGTAATGAGTTCTGATATTTTTAAAGATGTATTTACCCCCAAAAACACAAACAATGAAATTAATGAAATCAGACTTTGAATATGTTATCTTATAGTTTTAATCAAGTTACATAATCACAAAAATCACAATACATTTTTTTTTCAATCCATTATTTTGGTCAAAGTGGATATCTATCATGACATTAAAATGACATATTTAAAAAAAAAAAAATATTTTTAAAATGTTTTCAGGGGGACAATACATAAAATAAGTTTGTCCATACCATTTATGCTTTATTGGTTTCCATTTTATTCAGTAATACTTGGCTATTCCAAATTAAAACAGGATTTCATGAGAAAACAATAAAAATGTAATAATAATTAATGTTCTCATGTGTATGACAGTGTTGAGTTACCATCCGGGAGGAAATGTTAATCCACATGGATCATCGCTGTAAAATAAGAAGGATCTTGGTATACTGTGTTGTGTAAAATAAGCAGCATCAGTTGTACTGGCATAATAGTAAATGAAAAAATAAAGCCACAGCTGTCTGAAACTTGATTCATAGCATTCAGTTATATTTTTCTGCTTTTAATACATTATTTTTTGGTTTTTTAACAGTGAGAATAAATTTAATTCCACTGTTAAATATATATCCTGTTTGTTGTCATAAAGTGTGTGTGCGCAGGGAACATTTTCGCCAGTGTAGCATAGCAAAAAGCTATACAAAACAACCTTATTGCTACACATTTTGAAAATTGTGTAGCAAAAAATACTATACAAAACTATGTTTCTCGACTTAAAAATCAGTTTGATTAGCAATATTGCTAAACAAAATTTTTAAATGAAAATTCAAACATTATTTTTTTTAAACCAATTTATTATTAATTATTCCTTTATTCCACTATGGAACAACATTTCTTTTTATCAACAAACATTCTCTTTTCAGCTTAAAAAAAATCATAAAATATACCATTGCAGCAGAAATGGAGGCCTACAGTCAATATTAAAGGAATTTGTCTCCATTGACTCTAGCCCTTGGCTTCAAGGATACACTTTGCAATGACCTATTTAGACCTCAGCAACCTTGTTGTAACACAAAAAAACATTTGTCTTAACAAATTTGCAGCATGTACTACTGTATTATATCAAAGAATTCATCTTTATAAAGGCACAAGGCAAACAAACAATGTCAAATCAATACTATTAAAACAACTTCTATTGACACAAAAATCCTTTCAATAAACCTTTAAAAAACACATTTAACTACCCTGACTTTCATTTATTATATGTATCTTTGCGGTAAATAATTAACAAGATGCCGCCAAACAAAGCTAACAAAAATTGTTTATTAATTTTTAATGAAGCAAAAACTCACCAAGCCTCGATAAGCCATCTTTAGAGAATGAATTGTATTTCCAAAATGCCAAGAAATTGAAAAAAAATTTTTTTGAAAGTAATTTATTCCCGTGCTTCAATGTTAAAGATTCCAGTACATCTTGTAAAGCTAAGAAAAGTGAGATAAATGAAATAATGTAATAGAATAGAAAGTCAATGTATAATAAAATATACTGAAATGATAACGTAACCTTTATTAATTATCTATTATTTTAAATAATGACCAAATATAATACCATGCTTGAGTGTTATTATCGCACACCAAATTTTAACTAAATTCTACACAAGACCCATGGTAAAATCGCAATCATCCGAATGTAATCCCACCCCCTAATTTCACACAAATGTAATAATACCAAGACCCATGGTAAAATGGCAATCATCTGAATGTAATCCCACCCCCTAATTTCACACAAATGTAATAATACCCAGCCCCATAGGACTAGGAGATGGGAATATAATCTTTTAGATTTTTTCAGTAATGTACAAACAACCCGGGAAAATAATTGCAGGACTATTTACACCCCGAACACTGGTTCATCCCAGCCAGGTTGACTTGATGCTGAATACATTCCGCATCACTTACACGGATCAACTTTTTACATCGTTTACTACACTGTTCTACATTTTTCCCGATTTCTGCATTCCGGTTACGACTCGGCGGGTTACACAATTTACGGATTTCATCTCCGCATTTTTTCCGCCGGTGTAAAAGGGGTATCTATAGGCCAACAAAATAAACATTTTGGGCAGAAGGAGGTGGAAAGTCAACTAGTCTATAGTATTTAAATATTATGATTTACTTTTAGTGTACCCTGGCCTTTTTACATACGTCCCTGGGTACGGTGGGTGGGCGTGGACAGACAAGCTACTCACGTCACTACACCGTAGGCCTACTGTATGTGTGTGTGATTGTGGGTGGGTCCTGTTTCTGCTGCAGGTGTAAAAGAATGATGATGTACACCAATTTTAACAATTAACTATAATGCAATATCTATTCAACTGCAATAGTATTCTTTAAATTCTTAAAATGTAATAACTTACCTCTACAAGATTATAATCAACCTCACGGAGAAACAAAACACTTGCAGCTTCCGTAACTAACACAACAGTGTACAGTACTGTACGACGATGCAGGTGGATCGCTTAAATTGCCGGGGTTGTGTTGTCAGAATTTCAAACAAAAAAGAGGGCGGCAGACAACATTTTCATAAGTCATCATCAGCAGCATAGGAGGGGATCGAGGCGCCACATGGTTTTGTAAATTGTTGGAAATTATGGGGTGCCATACGCAACAAAAGTCGTCTACACTTACCACCTAATAATATGACTCATCTACATCATTATATTCCTCCTTTTTATAAATTGAACATTTGCGGATGAATCAGAATACTGTAATTTTGCAATTTTATTTTGATCAAACTGAGTTTCATGAAGTTTTGTTTTTGTCCATTGCTTTGTAATCTTTGATATCCGCCATGCAATCTAAATTGAAACAACAAAGTAATCATAACAAAAACAAAAGTATACATTTAATTAATCAAATTAATAAACATTTTTCAACAATCAATCAAAGAAAATCTTGGAATTTTATCAAAAAGTAATTTAAGTAATGATTATCATTTGAGAATGACACGTTTATATGTTCCCTTTACAAGATTAACTAGAAATCAATTTTTTATTTCAATAGCTGGACCTAAACTATGGAACGATCTCCCTGTTAAAATAAAACTTTCTGTATCTTTAATTACTCTTAAAAAATCTGTAAAACGCTACCTATTAGCCATTTAAACAACATACTTTTGTTACGCTCTATATTTTTTTTTTCTCCTTCATTTTTGACTTATATTTTGTTTATTGTTTTATCATGCTTTTTCTTTTATGTATTTCTGCATCTTGTTTTGTTGGGGCCCTCATGAGACAAGCTTATGCTTCTAGTGCGGGCCCCAGTTGTTGTTCTCATTTTAATAATAACTGAATAAATGTATATGAACTATGAACTATGAAAAGGAGAGGAATTTCAAACCTTTTTTGGAGTTGATTTATAAAATAATAGTACTGTAATTTGAAATGATTTATATAAAATAGAGCTTAGCTCACAATTGTCAAAAAACCTAAGCACAAAATCACCTCAAACGACACAGCATGACATTTCATTTTACACTTTTTTCAATTACACCTTTTAGTGTGTTCCATCTCTTGGTAAAACAATGCTTATCTACAAAAGCGCGAAACCTTGTAATGAGCCTAAATTTGTATCTCGCATTTAGCGTTTTGAAAATAATTATTATAATATAATATAATTTCTTTCATATTTCTTCTATACTATATTATGTAAACGGAAATGTAATCATATAATCAAGATTAGTATTTAACTATTTTTAGCCCTTCCCTTGATATATTATTATTTGTATGTTACAATGTTTATATAATTTATATTTATGGGTAAAATAAAAATGAAAGAAAAAGAGTGAAGAAAAATTATTTTCATTTTAGAATTTCTGATCCAAAACCAGTTTATATTAATGTATAATAGTTTTTACATTTGTTTTGGATAAATCATGAATGAGGTGGTTTGACACATGATATTGAAAAAAAATCCTAAGATGAAACATACCGTATTTGTTATATAAATAATCCGGGGGTTCAACACACGGTTGATGTATAGGCATAGTTTCTCTAATATATTAAATTGTCTTGCAATTGTTACAAACACATTTCGTTATTCAATTTGTTTTAATCTGAAACTTAGGCCCAATAACAATAATTTTGTTTATGGAATGCGAAAAGAATGTGCTTGTATGCAAAAATCTCCAATTTGCATTTTAAAGGTAACCTTTATTCCGTACCTTCGTTTGGATTTTCGAACTCACTTAGTATTGAATTCGGTGGTTGAGATAGCTAACTCAATGGTGCTATCGCTATTTGCCGTATTAATAGCTTTTTTCCCCGAAACATTCCTCTTTAAACCTCTTTTAAAATTATGTTTTTTATCTTTTCTTGTTTTTCTTTGTCTGAATATAAATAAGTAAAATATTGCAACTCCTTGGAGAGAGTTAAACACACAGAACAAGATCAGAAACACAAGACTGGCGTCATTCTTATCAAAACACAGAAATCCGAAAACCCATGTCAAGCCCAGGAGGAAAGACAATGCGATTGCGTTAGAGATTCGATTCTTCTTCTCTTCCAACGTAGAATACTTATTTCCCAGCACTTTGGAACGAGAACAGTACAAACTGTTAAGAACCAGCATGTATATAATGCAGTTACAAGCCATGGCAAATGCAATCGGGATAACAACAGCATAGATGAACACGTTTGAGTCATGCGTGTTAACATAACAACTGAAAGGTAAAAATAGTTTGTATACGGGTTACCTCACATAAAAAAAAGATAAAACCGAAACATTTTTGTTATTCTATCATGTATGGATTCATTTTGTTTCTTGTTTTCATTGTTTGGAATAAATAGATTATGAATTTGGCTCATCTGTTTTATTTTTCAGGATCTGTTACAGTCGTCGTAATTCAATTCATTCTTTTATTTCGAAATCTCTGGTGGTCCATAGATATTAACAATTACGCATAGATTAACAATTAAAGAAGTATGAGTGACTAAATACTAAGACGCATTTCCACATGGAGACTAATGCAAGACCTAAGTGTCTGTATTTCTATAATCATATGTATATATTTCAATATTAATATTGTAAATATGAAATAAAATAAAAATGTATTTGAATTTAATTTCTTATAAATATCAATTATATAAATATTTCTATTTCATTAGTTTTTGCTATTATTATGCATTTGTATTCTCCTTACTACAAATATAATTTCATACTGACTTTTGTATGTTTTTTTTTTATTATATACCAGAACGAAAACAAACCAGTAGAGAATGAATGACTACTAAATATACAGTACTTACTAGTCTTTGTTTTCATAGAATGACATCCTGTCTACTGACATTAGAACTATTGGTGGTATGAGCGGAATGCCTAGAAAAAGTTAGTAAACAAAGAATTTATATTATTTTGTAGGGAGTGGTAACTGCATCTACATCTCGGTTATTTATAACGTTGTTTCTCAATATGTGCCGGTAACGTTATATTTTTATTATTATTTGTAAACAAATTGATGCCCGCATGTGCGTAATATTACGGAAAAACCTTACGTCGAGATTTTAAGGAAACATTTTTTTAAAATTATTAATTGTGCATTTCATGATGATGATGTCAACAGTTATTGTTCAAGATCCTTTATTGGACCATAAATTGGACAATTGCCTTTTTTGACAATTATACAAATTAAAACAGCAAAAGACAACAAATGAAATGATTAAACTAGATTAAAAAAAAGGAGAGTATAAAACTAAAATATTTATAAAATACTAATATGCATTGTACTGTTATACTCAAAATGAATTTCGGTATCAACATTTTGGGTTATTTTTTATCATTGTTCTGTATAAATCATACTTACCCCAAGCGAAGATCATAGAACGCAGTAAAATGTTTGAAGTTTTGGCCCGAACAACTTTAACAAAATACAAGTACATATTGGCTGCTTCCACAGCTGTCCATGCGATAGATGCCAAGAGAAAGTAATGTAACAATACAGCGATCGCTATACACGGTACAGTACCAGGAGTTGCAGTATCAATGCCGCATATGAATGTGATATACAGACAAGTGAGAGAGGCACAAAGGTTTAACATTATCTTCTGTGGTTGAAGCTTACGAAGAGATCTGTTCAAACGAATTTATTTACGTTACAGTATTCTATAAATTTTCTATTCTACTTATTGTATTGCGGTTGAAAGTTTATTTTGGCACTTTTTTTTTATAAAGAAATTGATAGTTATCGTCACCTATAGTCTCCTGTAAAGCAATATGCACGCCTGTTGCATGCTTCAGATAGAAAAATATACTTTCCAAAAATTATAGTAACTTACTTTGTAGATATGATAATGGCTATTGTAATAAGCAGGCACAATATCGACAACCCACAACCTGCATATGTCAATATGTCCAAAAGCACACCAGATTCTTCTGGCAATTCATTGGGAAACTATAAAATAATATAATAATAATTATAAATAAAACAGCAGATTAATGAACGGGTTCACAATGTGAGACAATACACACTTTTTGTACAAAAAAAAGTAAAACTTACAAATAAAACAGCAAAATTGGTAAGATGTGTACACTGACATGTTATACTGCTCTCATCGTCCACATTGACACGCGTACATCCCTCTTTTGACCAATCACCAAAGCCATTGAGTGTTGTGTCCCAGAATACACAGGTAGCATTCTCATAATCCTGTTAAAATGTATTAGTATACTGTATTATTAATTAGAAAGTAAGAAAGTGTGTTGATAAAGTATATGTAATATCTCGGCTTAACTACTGCGAATTAGAGGACACTCCTAAACTTCATTGATTAATCACCTTTACTTTTTAGATATATGGACTGGCAATGTTACTTTGTGGTGTTTGGGTCAAAGGTCACACAGGGTCAGTATGGTCAAAATAAAAAAAAAAAATACTTGTCCAAGTAACACAGCCTCAGTGTTTTTTTTCGGGCTATGTATTGTTATCATTATGATATAGTGCTCATAGAATTAAGATCAAATTTCAGAAAGGGGTAATTTTAGGTTAGGCACTAGACCGAAATTATGTGCAGAACGGCAATTGACTGCAAACATTGTATACAGTACTGAGATCACTTGTGTATAAAATAGTTAAGGAGAGGTAAGTCTAACCTTTGATTGTTATAACACTAAACAAGTTCAACATTTACCTCTTTTATAATATGAAACACAATTGTAATCGGTTCTTCAAACACATGTGGTAGGTTGTCATCATACACAGTAGCAGATAGGATAACCTTCGATAACGTTATATTTCTAGAGCTCTGGAACAAGTTTGAATTGTAATAAGACGTAAAACTGACGTTGGACCTTTGATCTATTTCAAATAAAATAAATAATGATAAATGTTTCAGACACATAGTACGCTGTGTTCATACATGATTTTGTAGGCGACCATAGTTTAACCTAATAATTATTTGACTATTTAGTGCTTTACATTGTTATTGAGTAAGTTAAGGTTGTTGCAAATATATCATTATTATATATTACTTATTTTAGTTGACCAATAAGAAAAAGAGACCGGGTTAGCGGCCCGAAGAGAATGTTGCTGTTTGTACAAAATATACCATTTGAAACAAGATTTCTTGGTAATGTGATAGTAGACTGGTCGAACACCTCACAGCCACTATAAAGGCAAATCTCAGTCGTTTTCTTCTCTTCTTGCACCACGAATACAACATTATTTCTAATATTATCAGAGTCAAAACTTAAAGTCTGCACAGACAACGTTTCTTGATTCTGAGTATAATTCTGACCATCACTGGCAGCTGTACTAATTTGTTGCTCAAAAGACTCGAGGATGACAGAGGTTGTTTCAGGCGTTAATTCCGTGTCTGATGACTCGGACGTGCCTAATACTGCATCTACAATACCGACCACGGCATCAGTAACCTGAAAATGGAAAAAATGTGCTTACCATTTTGCGACTGATTTTGCAGCTGTCATATGACGTAGATAAATAATACACCTAGACTCGTACCTAGGTGTCGATAGTCAGCAACATTTAATTCTGCCTCATGACAGCTGCTTTTAATTGAGTAGTCGTTGCTGTATCCACACACCGAACCGGATCGGTATGCTCTACCCAGGAATTGTTTTCAAATTAATTTCACTCTTTCATGGCTCTGCCCAAGTGTAAACAAAAACGTAGGTCTCGACTTCGGACCGGCACTGAGGTAAATTCAAATAGATAATTGTAGTCCTAACTAAATGACATGTTCAGTGTTATACATAATCTAACTTACAATTTCATTTGGTGATTCAATATCCGCTATGGTTTCCAAAGCTACAGATACCTGTTGTACATCAGCTGGTTGAAGGCCACCAGAATCTTCTACTGTCGCTACTATTTCCTCAAGCTCAACAGCAACCTCTTCAACATTCTCTTCGTTGACGTCCTGAATAGAAACTTAAACATAGACGGGGTCTGTTTGTGGATTGAGAAACCCATCCAAGGGCTCCTTCGGACTTTACAATTTACACATGTAGGCCTAATGGTAAATTTTGAGATAAACCAGCTGTTCCAAAAATCCAACTCCCACAAAAAAGATGGATTTGTTAATTACACCTTAAACCGAAATCTGATTAACCGCAAGATAAAGAGCAATTTGACCTTAATAGTGCAAAAAGATACATGAAATATTAACTTGCTGTGAAAATGTTATTATTTATGACACGTGTAGGCCCTAATTAAGTTTGAAGCCTGAACGCTCTTTCTTGTTATGACAATGACAACTTCTTTATTTTCTTTGTAAATAAAGTAGATAAATAAACGACAAAATTAACATTTATAATTACAAAATTGATTTAAACAAAGAAAAGGGGAAAATTCTTGAAGCAGATGCTTATAAAAGAAAAAAACCCCATTTAAATATCAAATTCATTATTAAATCAGCTCAAAGTAAGAAACAAGAGTCACGTGAGTGCGTTGAAATAACGCAATTTAAACAGATTCATTGTATCGGGGAAGTGTGAAATTACTTTTATTTTATTTTATATTAATTACAATTCTTGTAAACTAGTCTTGTCTCTACTCAGATCTCCAAACTTGGAAAATGAATTATCGGGATGTTTTTATGAAACTATTTTTTTTATTTTTTTATTTTATTTCATCATCACCCTACAGTGACCAAACGTCACCATTAACAGGGTTGAAAGTCGTAAAATATAACATATTATATACAAGCAAAAATCAATAGATAACAAGACAACATTTAAATATTACTGACATTAGACAAAACCTTGTGACGGAAACAAGCAAGGGAATCAAAAAAAATATCAACAGATCCATCAATTTTACATAGTGAGTGGTATAACTTAGGCAAACGATTAACAAAACCATTTTTAGTAATATTTACCCTCCCTCTTGATATAGAAAATAAAGCAGGATTACGCAATTGATATTGTGGAACAGAAATAGGAAAGTACACTTCAAAATTACCATGGAAAATTGAGTTCACAGCCTTAAAAAGAAAAATTAAATCAAATAACTTACGCCTACCCGCTAAATTAATAAGAACATCTTTGCTAATAGAACCAAATTTACGCACATAAAATCGACAAAACTTGTTCTGAACACTTATAGAGGGCGCTATAATATTACATCAACCCATAGAGGGCGCTATTAACAAAATAAAACAATATTATTGGCATCTATAATGCGTGCCGAAGTCAAAAAATGCGCTTGCAACTCATTATTTCACTTTAATTAGGCATATACTGACCGATATTCCCTATGTTTTCTATTTTCTTAATATTTAGAGTAGTAGAAATTATAAATTGATACATATCGGGTGATTTACGGTTTATCCAAAATATCGGGAGAAATTGCAATTTGGGGAGAGAGCAGGAGATGACTAAAATATCGGGATAGTTCAGAGGTCTTCTCACTAAATGTATAGTAAGTACAAATTCAAGCATTATACAGTACCTTTGTGAGATCGTTTATTTTTACAGATAGATCAGTTTCTGTAATAAAATAAATAAGTAGGCTTACTAACAATTTAGCAATAGGCCTACTAATGCAGATTTCTACATGAATGTGTTTGCCATGTCTCTAGTTGATTGGACGATTGTGTGTCACATGATATAAAATAAATGTTATGTAGCACTATCGAGAGAGTACAGTGTCGTTATGTACAATAGTCTCGTCTACTTACCAATAGTAATGTAAAATGTACAACTGTCTGTCTGTCCTGCTTCGCCTGTTGCACTGCAAGTAACTTGTGTAACCGATCCGATTGGATAGGAGTCTCCGGGCTCATTTGTACAATCAACCAATTGTACAGTATTTGTTATCGGTACTACCCAAACTGGAGATGATGTATTCGTAGATATGTCTCCGGGGCACTCGAGTGTTTGTGGAGCTGTCGTGAAAATGGTATTTTAAATACAGTAATGTATATTCAATAGACACAATAGCCTGTTACTAGAATTTGCGACCATTGTGATAGAAAAATAAAGTAAATACAAATATATTAATCCATGGACAAATTAAACAAGACATACATACAAAGTGGTAAGATGAAAGCCTGTTCTAAAGCAAACACTTTTAAACACCATATATCTTGCCGGCCGTGGCCTTAAGGAAGTTGCAAATCAACAGGTGATATCGTGAATAAATATCAACGAGAATTACTTTTTAAATGGCACATTCATTTAGACTAGACAAAAAGTAGTGAGCCCTCTAGCGGTCATTTGTGATTTCTGAGATTCATCGAAGCGCGACAACATCACCCGGAAATGATGTGAATTAAAAATTTTAATAGGGTTAAACTCTTTTAACCAATTGAAAGCCTTAAATTATAGTTTCTTATGAATAATTCATGAGAATAATTAAAGCAAGGGTTGAAGAAGCATGTGACTTGGTTTTTGGAACAGGATAGCAGTTATGATCGTGTCAGGTAATCATTGAATTTGCTCTTCTTTTTGTTAGATTTTATACGGTTTTTATCAATAATAATATTGTACATTTTTACGAGACCATAAAAAAATTCCTCAATTTTTGAGTAAACGAGTGACTAAATAAAAAGTTACTATGTAATGTAAATATTCGTTTGACAAAAAATGGGCATGTTGATATTTTCAGATATTTTTTAAATGGCGATTGAAATAGGTAAACAAATCACATGTATAACGGTGGTTTGTGCGAAGCTGGGCCTAGCCTTGATGGTCCAACGCGTACTGCGTGTTAATCAATGCGTATAAGATACACACGTAGTCGTTTAGGCCAATTTTTTTACATGTTTATTTATTAATATTAGGCCCCATTCTCATTTATTTTAATTAATGTACTGAATGTACAACACTTTACAACTCTATATAAATTAGATTTTGTACTTGTATTAAATTTAAACGTTTTATGGGATTTAAAACATTAAGCTAGGCCTTATAGTAGGCCTAGGACCACATGCTAGGTTTTTCAGCCTAATTTATCATGCAGTAGGCCTATACCTCTAGCCCATCTTTCAAATACATATTTAAATTAACATACTTTTTATATTTCTATATTTTTTATAGGATCTGACTCCAGAAAACATTTGCATCACTTGAAAGCGGCTATTTATGGACAGCATGTTGACATTAAAAAAAATTTGACCAGCTCTTATTAATTAAATGTCTTTTAAATTAAAGGTTTTCATTATAATGAAATGTACGGTGACAGAAATTTAAATGATTCTCATAATTGAGGTTTCTCATAGATTTAATATTGAAGGTAAATAAATAAAGCTGTTTGTTATTCTTGCCTTTAGAAATAAACATGTTGTTAGTACTATATTATTAGGCCTAGGCCATTATACAAATTAAAACTAAAAAAATACAGTAATCATATTTAAGGCCTACACAGCAGTACCTTACTTGATTTGATTTTTTTCAAATATTTAATTGATGAAATAAATGAGTTTGACTTTTCAATTAGTTGCCATTTTATTAGTTTCCGTGTGTTTTTATTTATATTCTTAAAATAATTGTATACAACAACTTTAAAGTATTGCGCAGAAGTGATCAAATTATAGTAGGCCTATTTGTATGTTATTGTCGCTTAAAATTATGCAGTTAAAGCATTTGATTTTAGGGTGACAGAAACGGTTAGGCAAGAAAAGAAATAAATTTGGGAATTTTGTTATGCGGTAAAAACAATTAAAACATAATTTACCCCTAATGCATGTAAATGTAGAAAACATTGCTTATGTTAGCGCGACCGAAACTCGCTACTGGGAATAGAGCCTGCAAAAGCGACGCGTACACACCTACTCGGGCACCGGCGGAGCGCGATCGATAGTAAATATACCCGATTTCAAATGATCATAAAATTCTTTAAAAAAATATCAACATTTTGATTTTTTGAGGCTTAAAAGTAAAGATATTGAAATTTAACATAATATTTACAAATATGTATTTAAAAATTCGGAAACAATTTTAGCGTGATATTAAAACAAAGTTTTTAGAGTTCCGCGATTTCCTACGCAGGATTTGTTTGTTTTCATTGTTAATGGGCGAATGTTACCTAAACTAGAATCGTTATAAATCTTTTAAATTTGTATTATAAGTAATTTCTTTAGTATTCTTAGTAACATCGAATGTCTCTAATTAACTAGCAGTTATTTATACTAACTATTGTTCAATAATAAGCGTGTATGAAGTGAAAATCTATAGTAATAATGTTCTTAGTCAGTTCGTCTCGCTCGCGTGAAGTCTTCGGGTTTCTCAATACAATTCTCAGCGGTAAAGATAGGCTCGCGCTAATGTTTAAATCAAAAGCGCTCTCAAAACACTTTTTGTCCAAAATTCGCAATATGACGTGAGTGTGATGGTATTGCGCAGTCTGATTGCTCTAATGGCATGTATAACCATATGCGTGTCAAAGGTTAATTAACAAACAAATATAAGTTAATGAAAATTGTATATTTAGTATTTCGTCAAAATATTGTTAAAAATAGTTGCTTTATTATTTTGTTCCGGAAAACTCCCAAAGCTCAAAGTTACGTTAATCTAAGATTGTAGGTCTACCCCCACAAACATGAAAAATGAAGATTAATAAAATCAGACTTCTTTGAATATGTCATTTTATAGTTTTAATCAAGTTAATCACTTCCATAGCAAGAAAAATGGAAATAATGATTTTACCTATAAAAAATCAAATAAAATGGTTAAATTCAACCAAAAACCTCTTGGTTGGCAGTCAATTTGACTATGTTTTGCTTTAAATTACCGTTTTTCTGGTATATAATTTATTTTTCAAGCCAATTTTTGGTCAGTGAGAATAAATTTTATGTGAAATTAAAACGGCATATTTAAAAAAAAATGCATGTCGAGTGTTAATTGACAACAAAGATAAGTTGGTGAAGATTGTGAAGATTGTATTTTTAGTATTTCGTCAACATATTTCTAAAAATATTTTATTTTATTAGTTTGTTCCAGAAAACTCCCACATTAAAACGGCATACATTAAAATTAGGGGGACAATATATCTTTAAATAATGTTTATGATCATTGCATTGCCATGTGAAGTAGTGTACAATGCAAGCATGTCTCAAACCGCGGTTTTTAATGCGAGATTTTCAGCTTAACGGCGCATGCGCAGTAAGAAGACGGTTGTTAATTTTAACAATTATGGGAGATTCGCGCGGTGGCGGCAAGATACATTGTAGCTTTCATCTAAAAACCGATACAAGTCTGGTTTCATTTGTCCATGATATACGGTATTAAAAAACAACCTGTAGTCAGCATTTCTTCTGTTGCAGTTATCGTAATATTATAGTATACCACCCACGTAGTATAAGATATGTCAGATTTGGAGGGGGATCTCCATGATTCCACTGTCATCGAAATATCTGTAGTTGGCCATGGAGCAGCAACATCATAAAGCGGCAGTACTGTAAAACGATAACTAATAATTTAAACTTCTTCCTTCCTTATATTTTTTGAAAATAGTTAAAATAGTGGAATGGGTTGGTTCAGGTTAGAATTACAATAGTTCACGTCCATTCCTAAAAAATAATCTCACTGATACGTAGGCCTATAAATGTTTTGCGTCTTAAAAATTTATATTAAAATTCAACAGTTTTTCCTAAAAAATATTTCTCTTGTTAGTGTGATTAGGCCTACTACTAATAAAATGTTACTTACCAGCAAAGAATAGTATGACTTTAAAATATGGTATGCCCATCGTGATTGTCATTTGAATTTTTAATTTTCTGCAATCTAGGAAGGTCTACATACGGTAACTACCATAGTAAGAATAATGTCATGTTTGCGTGACAAAAATCACCAAGACATTAAATTTATAAAAAAGTTATATCAATATTTGATCGTTGTTATGATTAGGTGTATTGTCAAGTTATAATAAAGAATAGTCAAAGAGATAACAATCCGGACAAAGGCACATACTTAACTACCTCTTAACATGGAGAAAATAAATTCATTTCCTCAATGCTCTTAAAGGTACAAATAAAAAAGAAAAGTCGCACATCTTTTTGATTCTTAGTACTGGTACAGTTTACTAAATCCTAGGCAGAATTAGAATAAAAATAACAAGAAATATATTTTCTTTTATTCTCCTTTGAAAGTATTACGGGTCTGCCTATACGTCATTTATACTGTAGGCCTACATTAAGTTGTATTGGTTTGAAAATTTGAATTAAATTTTAAAGAATGTTTTGAGAAAATCAATAGTATATTCCTACATTTTGAGAAATTACCCGACATTCTCATGAAATAGTAACGAAGTAAAATTATAGTGTGGGCATTTGGCCTATAATACAAAGCTGTATCACGTCAACAACAAACAACAAAATATAAGACTTCACACATGTACTAGTCTAATATAATTGTCTATAAAAGCAGTTACATAACATGCTACTTTATCATAGCACTAAAGGCTGTATAGGTAATTGCGTTGTAATCTTGACAGCAACAATGTTTTATTACGTCTATTAAAATGATAATTTCTTATGGTATCAAAACAAACCAATGGTACACGTCACACATTGATTACATAATAATGTAATCATAAAACCAATAGTATAACTATAAACATTGTTTCACAATCAATCAAAAGGAGAAATGTTCGAAGTGCCATCTTTTGAAAACTACTAACGACATCCATTTTTTTTTGTCAAGTCTTATCTTTTATGGAAAAAATAGCTACTAAATGTCAACAACGTGGATTGACCAGACTTAGTTATTAATTTACAAATAAAAAAATTGTTCAATTTCTTTTAATACGAAATTATTGAACGGGTTTCCTTGTATGAAACAAGTCGCCAATTTGCATTCTAAACTTTATGAAATTTAACCCCGTATTCAACTCTGTGGTTGAGATAGCTAACTTAATAACTTTACTTTAAAGCAAAATTTCATTCTTCTTTAATTCTTATTTAAAACTTCAATTTGTGTTTTTCTGTTTCTGAATATAAAAAAGTAAAATATTGCAACTCCTTGAAGAGAGTTGAACACACAGAACAAGATCAGAAACACAAGACTGCTGTCCTTCTTTACAAAAGAGAGAAATCCGAACATCCATGTCAGGCCTAGGAGGAAAGACAGTGCGATCGCGTTTGAGATTCGATTCTTCTTCTTTTTCAATCTATTAGGCTTATACATATTTGCCCGTACTTTAGAACGAGAAAAATACAAACTTTTAAGAACCATTATGTACATAATGCAGTTACAGGCCATGACAAATGCAATCGGGATAACAACAGCATAGATGAAATTGTCTGAGTCATCTGTGTTAACATAACAACTGTGAAGTTAAAAAAAAATATGTATACACAAAACAGATATAGTATTACCATTTAAAGCCTATAATGTTAGATAAAACATTAGGCCTATAGTTTTTTTTTCTAGCATGTAAAATATATCAATCTCATCATATTGTTTTCCTTTTTATATTTTGGACTTTGGCCTATAGAAACCGAAACCAGTAGTCTACCGGTATAGAGAATGAATTATTTATAATAAATGTACTTACTAATCTGTGTTTTTATAGAATTTCAAATCGAATAAGAGTAGAAATATTGGTGGTATGAGCGGAAGACCTAGGAACAATTAGTAAACAAAGAATATAATTAACGTATTAACTTTTTTCCCAATACTAAAAATCTGCGGGGTTAACAACAAACATTGTCAGGGCCTACATTATTATTTCAAATTGTAACTTTGCACTTTATGATGGACAGTTACTATTTTTTAGTCATTACAACATTATTAACAAGTTTGTTACGATGCAACTAGGAAACTCTGTTAGAAAATAGACATCAGTACTTACCCCAAGCTAAGACCATCGAACACTGTAATATTTTTGATTTTGAAGTTTTGGCCCGAACAACTTTAACAAAATACAAGTACATGTTGGCTGCTTCCACAGCTGTCCATGCGATAGATGCCAAGAGAAAGTAATGTAACAATACAGCGATTGCTATACACGGTACAGTACCAGGAGTTGCAGTATCAATACCGCATATGAATGTGATATACAGACAAGTGAGAGAGGCGCAAAGGTTTAAAAGTATCTTCTGAGGTTGAAGCTTACGAAGAGATCTGTTTAAATTAGATTTTTAGACATTACTATTCTGTCCTCATATAAAAATATACATTAAAATATTCTGCAGTTATTACATTTTAAGATTATGGAATGGAACTGAACATTTTTAACTGGATTATTTATAGGCCTAAAGCAAACATGAATATAGTTGCTTCAGTATAAAAAAATAGCGACTGTTCACATTTTTTGTCACCTACTATAAAATACTATAGAAACTACCTGATTCTTTCATAGGCATTTAAATATACAATTCATAACATTCCAGATACAAACTGTGAGTGAGTGAGTGAGTGGCCGAGCGGTTAAGACAGTGGAACCGTAATTACGTAGCCATAACATCGGTTCTGGTGGTAGAACGAGTCTTCTCGGATAAGGACTATAAACCGTAGGTCCAGTGTACACATCTAGCTCGTGTGCACTTTAAAGAACCTAGTACATCTTTCGAGACGAGTAGGGGGTTACCCCGGTGTATTAGTACATCACAGCCACTGATCACCAACTGGGCCCTCTGGGAGACCAGTCTTTGACTGAAGAGGTTACCCAGTATAAATATAAATTTCAATTCAACAAGAACTGTAGTAACTAGTAACTTACTTTGTAAATAAAATAACGGCCATTGTAAGCAGCAGGAAAAATATCGACACCTCACAGCCTACATACGTCACTATGTCCAAAAATGTTTCAAGACCTTTCGGTGTATTTTGAAACTGTAAAGAAATGAAAAAAAAATCCATATTCATGATTGGTGAAATATAAGTCAGTAACTAGATTTTACACGCATTTTGAAAATAAGTAAAACGTACATCAAATAAAACAGCAAAATTGGTAAGATGGGTACATTGACATGTTATACCACTCTCATCGTCCACATTTACACGCGTACATCCCTCTTCTGACCAATCGCCAAAGCCGTTGAGTGTTGTGTTCCAGAATACACAGGTGGCATTCACATAATCCTGTTCAATTAGAATTGGTTTTGAAAAGTTAGAAACAGTGTTGAAAATTTAGGCTACGTGCTAGTATTTGGCTATATGTGAAGCTGTAGATTGGTGGTTAACGTGCTTGCCTTCCAATCCGAGAGTCCAGAGTTCAATCCTGCCCTGGTTCCAGGGATGTAACTCAAATGAGACTGAGTTTATAAGGACGATGAATTATAATCCATAATTTATCCATCCTGGCAAGACTGTTTGATGCGTACGAAATAAAAACAAAATAGTCACTACTAGTAAGAACAAAAATCTCTACACTAAAACTGATGTTAATGTTATCCAGTTTAACCAAGGCAACAGGAGGCTGAGCTCGCCTTGGCAAGGTAAGAAATCGTAACAGTCCCTTGATCTTATGTTTGACGGCGAGAAATATTCACAGTAAACTGTATGCATAGGGTACATATTCTCGACGGCGCGGTGTCTGTTCTAAACATTCGGGGATGTCTATAATTGGCCAATCGCAACAGTCAAAAAGTTTTTAGTGGACAACGAATTATCCTGTCGAAGCGTTAAATTAACCGGAGTTCAGCATCCCGATGACTTGGTTAATTCAGCACCCATGCAGCCACAGATAAACTTTTTGAACTCAGAATCCTGTTCTTGGGTTGCCTTGATTTAACACAGCACCGAGAATATTTTGGATACCCGTAAGTAGGCCTACTGGTTTTTACAACCTTCATGTTTAATACCCATCCATATGGCTACCTATTCTAATGTCTGAGGCCTTTTCCTTTTTCCTGAACAAAACACAACTCAAGCAAAAAACACACCAACCTCTATATTCTGGAACACAATTGTAATCGGTTCTTCAAACACATGTGGTAGGTTGTCATCATACACAGTAGCAGATAGGATAACCTTCGATAACGTTATATTTCTAGAGCTCTGGAACAAGTTTGAATTGTAATAAGATGTAAAACTGATGTTGGATTTTTGATCTGTTTCAAATAAAATAAACAATTAATCAAGCACTCAATAATAAGTGATAAATGAGAATACAATATCATACTTATTATTAGACCTATGTATGAACTCAACTGAAGAAAAATAATGTTGTAGTGTCCACCATAAATGTAGCGCAAGAACAATGATATATTTGTGCACTGAATGATACAGCTGTACAGTAGTATCCGCCGGTGCTTTACCAAGAGTTATTAGTAATTCTAGTTATAGAGATGCACTAGGCTGTTTGCTAGGCATAATAATTATTTACATGGGTAGGCCTACCGTAATACTTGTTTCACAAGTGTCTTTATTTAGTCCTATTTGAACATTAAAAGGTTTGATGACTAAGTATTCGTTATTGTCAATAAATGCTACTTAGGTTACTCAGAACAAGAGAGTATAGTTACAGTATTATCTAAAAACAACTTTTACACTGTTAATACCATTTGCAACCACATTCTTTGGCAATGTGATAGACGTCTGGTCATACATCACCCCACACTGATCATCAAAACAAATCTCAGGTCTTGTCTGTTTGTCGTTCACCATAAATACAACATCAGTTTTAAGAACATCAGACTCAAAACTTAAAGTCTGCACAGACAACGTTTCTTCATTCTGAGTGTAATTCTGACCATCAGTGGCAGCTGTACTAATTTGTTGCTCCAAAGACTCAAGGATGACAGAGGTGGTTTCAGGCGTTAATTCCGTGTCTGATGTGAGTACTGCATCGACGATACCGACTACGGCACCAGTAACCTACAATGGGACATAGATTGTGCCTTCGTATTTATGATATTTTTACACCATACGTACACGTGATATTGAGGCTTGTTCAATTTTCCACCTTATGAAGTTATAGGATACCAACATTTAATTGGGGAATTTCGGATCTAGGATAGGCAAAACCCACCAACATTATGCATATACATAGTCTAGCTTAAGCCCATGGAATAAAACCACGCTGGTATGATTGATATAATTAGCTTATTCTTATAGTTCTATAACTAGCTATTCTGTTTTATGTTCTTTCAATTTTCTTTTTACTCTACTACCCTCTGTATCAGCACTGTATGTTTTATTTTTCATTTTATCTTTCAAATCGAATACAGAGTAATATTTTCTAACTTACCATTTCGTTTGGTGACTCGATGTCAGCTATTCTATCCAAAGCTACAGATACTTCTTGTACATCAGCTGCTTGAAAGTCGTCTGCCTTCTCTACTATTTCCTCAAGCTCAATCGCAATTTCTTCAACATTTTCTTCATTAACGTCCTGAAGAGAAGCGTGTTAGTTAAGATAATCAAGGTCCGGAAAGGGAAAATATAGGTTAACATTGATCAGCAAAACCCTGGTGTGTAAACTCTATTTTTATAACGATTGTATGTCACTTGCGTCTACTGTAGGCCTACACTGAAAAAAATATACAATCATTGATCACATAACTATAATAAAAAGTATACATTATGGCACAGTACCTTTGTGAGATCGCTTATCTTTGTAGAAAGATCATCAGTTGCTATAATAAAAATAAATACGATTTTTAAAGTATTATACATGTCTGCACATTTGAACTCTTTTATTCGAACTTTAATTTTAAAATAATAAGTTCATTATTTAGATAGTTTAATACGACAATCGGCTTGGTCATTTGTGTTGGGCGATAGAGATGTCGATGACGACATGAAATGGTTTGTAAGCCTAGTCTATTGCTCTCTGTGAAATCAAATTATTTGATCCTGTATTAACCAAGGATCTCGAACATCTCTATTCTTACCAAAAATGACAATTCTAAATTTGCAACTTTCTTTCTGTCCTTCTTCGTCTGTTGTACTGCACGTAACATTCGTAATCGATCCGATTGGATAAGAGTCTCCGGGCTGACTTGTACAATTAACCGGTGTTTCATTCGTATTTGCTATTGGTACTACCCAATCCGGAGATGATGTATATGATAATACATCATCGGGGCACACAATCGTTGGTGGAGCTGTCGTAAAAATGGTTTATAGTCAATATCAAGTGCACTAGAATACAGTACTCGAATGTAAAGTGAAGTTAGGCATTTATTCAGGCGTTTACAATTTTGTTTCTTCATGGATATATCAATACAAATATCAATGAAGGTAAACTTTCTCTCATGCAGACATTGTGTACATTACTGTTTTGATTTTAATACTGTGGAAATCATCGTCAGCTTCATACTTTTTATTATTACTATTATTATTATAAAGAAGAAAGAAACCTGTAGTCAGTATTGTTGTTGTTGTTGTTTTTGCCATTGTTGAAGTCATCAGTTCTGTTGTTGGCATTGTTGAAATAATCAGTTCTTTTGTTGTTGGCATTGTTGAAGTCATCAGTTTTGTTGTTGTTGCCATTTTTGAAGTAATCAGTTCTGTTGTTTTTGCCATTGTTGAAGTCATCAGTTCTGTTGTTTTTGCCATTGTTAAAGTAATCGGTTCTGTTGTTGTTGGCATTGTTGATGTAACCAGTTCTGTTGATGTTGCCACTGTTGAAGTCATCAGTTCTGTTAAAGGGCAAGAATAACATCAAAAGAGAATGTTGCCAAAGAGGCATTATAAGAGAAACTATGAGGACAAGCAAATTGCAAGTATACAAAATGACTTCAGAATTTAGGCTAATACATATGGAAGATAAGTATATGGAGTGGAGTTGTGGCCTGGTGGTTATGATGCTTGGCTGCCAATCCAAGGGTCCTGGGTTCAAGTCCTGTCATATGTCAGGATTTTTTCTAATGACAATTTACAACTCCACTCCCAAAGACTTGTAATAAAGACTTTGTTTATGTAGAGCATTGTGTGTATATGTTTGTCTCGTGAACGGATTGCCACCTTTAAGAAGGATAGTGATTGAATTTGCTTATGGTTATCCTTGGCAATTTGCCTAAATATATAAAATAAAAAAAAAAAAAAATAATAACATTATGGTAAAATAAAAAGTCTTTAATAATTGAACCAAAAGTTCACAAAAGTTCATAAAGCAGGGTGAAGTTATCGAATTAATTCTACAATCTGCCACGGAAATTCCTCAGCCTTGATCGATTTCTTGCCTGCCATGTGTAACCTAGAGCCTAGGGTAAAGGTTCATCTGATATATTTTGTTTGTTTATAGGCCTGCTAAAAATATATTTTAGTTTAGTATCCCTTTTGAGCTAAATTTGGGAGAGCGTGTCTTTTAATTGGTTAAGGTTAAAATCACAGATGCATCACTGGATTAGCGTTATTAAACCTACTCTCTCCCGCTGGGTTATTAACGCCACTGGCGCGGAGTAACAGCTCCCTAACGCTAATTAAATAATAAATAAATATCCGCGGACTGGTTCAGACACAAAAATGTGTACGTCGCTTACATAACTCTACCTTAACGCCTTGAGTCTGAACATACCCTAAAACTGTTATGAGGGTGGTTCATAAAGTCGGGCACCTTTAGTTTAGTTTAGACACAGACACAACTATCTTTAATTCTTCTTTAATTTAAAAAGGTTAATTTCATATTACTGATTTACATACATAAGGTGCAATGCAAGTAGTTTTTGTTGTTTCTTTGGGCGTTTGCATGCGACAGGAAACGTTGTTTTATAATACCAAGATCAAATACATTTAGGGGAAATGGCAAAATGATTCCTACTTTATAGGAGTTTTATATGGTTAAGTTATCTATATTGTTTTGACAACTCTCTCTTTGTAACATGACCACAGCTGACCCCCTAACTGAATAATGATGATCTTTAAAATGTCTTAATCATATTATATGTATTGTTATTGGTAATATTGGTTTAATACATTTTCTTGAAATGAAATAGGCCTAGGCCTACAACTTTTTACTAAATATACTAATAATAAGATTGCAATTTCTAGTATTAGCACGATTTTTTAGTGGAGATTGTTATCTGAAAAAAAACAAAACACACATAAATTCAAATAAAAAATAATACATTATGTACTTACCAGTTGATAATGAAAGAAAAAACAGTACTGCTGTTAAATATTGTATACCCATTATCGATTGCATTACAAATTGCTGCAATCTTAAAAAAACGGCGTCTTAGTACCATAACCGCTACCACCAGAATAAAACTACTTATTCAATTATGACGCCAATTAATATATTGAATGATTGTATAAAGTCATAGAGTCATGACATAGTAAACTAACATTTTTCACTAACTGATCTAAATTTAACTTTTATTACAGTGATATTCTTAACCGTATTGTCAAGATAAAGAATGCACAATTGAATCATAGTTAAAAAGATGACAATGTGCATTTACACGGCAGATAAAATCTATATTTCCAAATAACAATTCAAACAATACAACACATTGAAACTATTTTTAATTAGTTTTCTGAATCTGCAGCTCTAACTTACATATTATGTTTGAGGAAATACAACTTTATTTGTTATTCTCTTTCAAAAGCACTATACGTCAGTACCATTGTACCTGAGCAAGCTGTTTACAACAATAATTTATTTTGCATACACGTTCTGTTTTGGAGGATTGGAAGCGGTGGTGGATAATAGAGGCCTACAAAATAAGGAACATATTTCAAGCGAGAGAACGTGTAACATTGCAAATTATATTTGTGTGTTTACATCCATTGACGCAAAGAATTAAAAAATAAACAAACTATGTACACACATTGATTACACAATAATTTAATCATAAACCAATAATATAATATACACTGTTTAACAATCAATCAAATAAATAAAAATGTTCGAAGTGGCTCTTACTATTGCTAAAAACCAATATGTTGTTGTCCAATATTATCTATTATGGAAAAAATAAATAAAACAATAAAAAAATAATACTAAACCTAAATAGATTGACCGGACTTGGTTAATAATTTTTTAAATAAAACAATTGTTCAATTTCTGTTAATACGAAAGTGAATAATACTGTAGGTATTTTACTGGAATAGACGGGTTTCCTTGTAGAAGTTCCAGTTTGCATTCTAAACTTTATGAACTTTAACTTCAAGTTAAGTTAATTCCGTATTTAACTCCGTGGTTGAGATATGATGACTTTACTAAGCAAAATGTAATTCTTATTTAATTCTTCTTTAAAACTTCAATTGTTGATTTTCTGTTTCTGAATATAAAACATTAAAATATTGCAACTCCTTGGAGAGAGTTAAACACACAGAACAAGATCAGAAACACACGGCTGCCGTCACTCTTATCATAATTATGAATGAAAGAAAAAACAGTATTGCTGTTAAATATGGTACACCTATTATCGTGCATTACGAATGCGAAAATCTTAAAATGGCGTCTTAGTAACATAACCGCTACCAGAATAAAACTATCTACTTATTCAATTTATGACGCCAATTAATACATTTAATGATTGTATAAAATCATTGAGTCGTGAAATAGTAAAATAACATTTGTTCACTAACTGGTCTAAATTTATCTTTTATTACCCCGATATTCTTAACCGTATTGTTAAGATTAAAATGGATAATTGAATCATAGTTAAAAAGATGACAATGTGCATTTACAGATAAAATCTATATTTTCATAGTACAGTACAAACAATAAAACACATTTACAGTTTTCTGAATTTGCAGCTCTAACCTCGATAAGTTTAAGAAAATAATAAGAATTTGTTCATCTTTTTTCAAAAGCACTACGCCAGTACCATTGTACTTGAGCAAGCTGTTCACAACAAGGCCTACTTATTATATTATTATAATTGATTTTGCATAGGCCTACACATTCTGTTTTGGGAAAGTGGCAGAGGTGGTGGGTAATATAGGCCTTCAAAGAACAGAATTCAACCAAGAGAACGTATCACATTGAAAATTATACTTTTAGAATGTTTATATCCAAGAATTGAAAAAGAAAGGTGAAGGTTCCATTAATCCGAATCGCCGTTTAAGGAAGCAACATCTCTTAAACTTTCTACTATATCAGACCTATCGTTAATAAATTAGTTGTTTATACTTTAAAAATGATATTCCAGTAAAGTTACTTAAGAATCTACAAGATAGGGAAGCACTGTCAGTACATTGGTTTAGAATGCACCGACAAGGTACACACTGAATGTACGGTGTATCTATATAAATTATGGTTAATTCTGACATAGGCGAGCACAATGCAAAAACTTCGGTACAAATCTCCGCCTTGGATACCTACCTTATCTATCTCAGATGTACCGCGAAACGTAGATTTGATAACATTAGTGTTCCATATTTCTATCTTAGGAAGATATTATAAAGGGTTTTTAACAAAATTTATGATTTCAACAGTAGATTTTCAACTCAATTTCAATTCTTCGCGGTCAAAGTAATTTCCGGGTTTACGATAAGTTCACCTTGCAACAACCTGGTTTCAACTATTTTCTCTCTTGTATACACAAGGGAGCAGTTAAAATAATAGATTTGACCCTAAAGGTGACTGGAAACAGGCACTTTCCATCAATCAATACAGTGTCCCTTTGGAAGAAGGAAGAAAAAAATAGATAGTAGGACTGGAGCTAAAGTTAAGTCATAGGCATTTCAGTTTTTTGTTTATTTTAAAACATACCGCGCGTGTGTGAAGGTACAGTAGTTAAAAAATAGAAATTATACTGCAAATTAATAAAGATCAAATTAAATATACGCCATAAAGAATCGGAATATATTGTGGGGAATATTATTATAAAATTACATAGCGAGATTTGATGATAAGACATTTTGTTTAAAATCGAGTGAAATCCCGATAGCTGAGTTTTATTGAGTAAGCTGGCAGGAATAACTGTAGGCTATCTTCCTGTGTCCCGTTAGGACCGAGATGTCTGCCCATGTTGTAAGCCGTAATGTCTTCTTTCTTGGGCAAAAGATGTTTAAATTAAATAATGTATTAATAATTATTAGGATGGTATTTATTTGAATAAACGCCTCTCCAATAAAACATCACTTTGAATAATAATCCCCACCCCGCCAACCCAACTATCTAATAAACGTCCATCCACATTTATAATAACACAATTATACTATTTGTAGTAGAATTCATCGCACTGTTATCTACAATTTACCAAGCATTTGTTATTCTTTTTTACCACTTTTCATATCTATTAGAGGATTTTATTTGATTATAAATGTTACCATATTATTAAAACTAAACAATTTAACATATATCCCTCGAATAAGCACCTCCCTCAAATGAACTCCGCCTCCCCAAAGGGCCCTACCAAACAATAAAAACTATACTTTAAAATGTTATTAATCATCTAAAACACTGTGAAACAAAGTAGTGTAGTTTTACGAATGTCAAGCATTTTCAATAATGGTAACCGACAGAAAACGTACAAGGAGAACATTATCATTCCGAGAACCATCGTCTACACTTCCTAAAGGAAGGCTTTCATTATTGTTTTGCCTTTCCATATATTTCTAACTACTCATATGGTGTTCGATAAAAGTAGAATTCTAAATCAAAATAATGTATATTATTATTATTTTGATAATGTTTAATTATTTTGATTTGGCGTGGCAACAATTAATTATGTTCAAATGAATCTGGAGTCATTGTTACTCAAAGTTGTATGTTTTTCATTAAGTTTCAGTATGAACCTATTTTTTTTAATTAAAGATAAATTGCAATGATTATTTATTAGGATAATAATGTTCTAAATTCGACGTTAATTTGAAAGATAACAAATGTTTACTTGCTCTGGTTAAGGTGGGCCTTAACCGTCAAACAGGAAATATAATACATAAAAATAATACATTACATGCAGAAAATAAAAGAAGTTCGCCACGACTAGGTACCCCATGAATAGCCCAGTTAGGCCAAGTAGCCTAAGGCTATGTCTCCTGTTGCGACATTCTTTCATGTTTTAATTGTGTTATGTATTTTAAAATTTGTTTCAGGGTTTTTGTTAAGCTTTTGAATTTCTTGCAGATCTTCTTTAGATACTATTAATACTTTTGTGCGAGAGTTTACTCTCTCAGATGACTATTTCCCCAGAGGACTACTTTACATTGGTTTACGGCGGAGTTATTTTTAATTATGCGCAATTCTTTTATTATTTTTCTTTTATTTTCCTGTGGAAATAAATAACTTTATTATTATTTTTCGTATTTTATTGGGGGCCAATACCTCATATTTTCATTATTCTCGTATTCTCCAATGATTTGTATATCTCGTATATTGAAATAATGTTCCAATACCCTAAAGTTTAATCAACAGTTTGGGATGTCAAGAAAAGACAGGATTTATCTGTTGCTATTGAAACTCACGACGGAAGATACTAAATGTTTGGACTTCATTCAGACGTACACTAGGTTCCAATGCCCAAACTCCGGAGAATCTTACAGACACTCCACGATTTCAAGTGCTTGATGCTTGCGTGAAGTTATCATAACGATTTGTGAGTATGCGCAAACGTTAAGATATTGTTTTGGTGTCAAATCAAAATACTGTATTCCTGAGAGCTACAGTACAGACATACAAAAACTTTCGCAAAATATTGAGGGCCCCATCCATATAAATTTGAAAGAGGGGGATCAGCTCAAATGTTTAGCAAATGTGACGTATGTGTTTTAGTTATCGTATTCGCAACGTTGAACGTTGATAGATTCCTGTCAATTGAATCAGATTGAATAAAATAAGGCCTAGGCTTACATTTGATTCACATAAGATTTGTTTTTTAATAATAAATTAATATTATATTTATTTTGATTTTAAGTTAATTATGTCAACAAACAATCCTAGGCCTAGCAAGGCTGACGCGTCTAGGCCTACTAGCCTAAACGCCTAACTAGGCTAGAAAGGCAGTGATACCATCGAAACTTCGACAGGCAACTGGAACTCGTCTAGGCTAATTCTGGGTTTTTTTTCAACGATTACGTCTTGTAGAGATGTTCCCATTAATTAATCAAAATCATACAAACGATCTAAAGCTAATTTAAATGTCAAAATTAGTACTAGGGCCTACATAATTAGGCCTACCTCTCCAAAAATATGAAACCAGTCATAACATTCAATATTCGCAGCGGAAGTTCAAAATAGGTGGCGCTATTGTATTTCAAAAGCAATTGTTTAAAAATATTTCAAAACGCGAAAAAATTGTTTTCGTACGAGAGCGACCGTTCAATGGTGCGTGCTACTGTACGCCATGTGACCCACAATCGTCCTATCAAATAAGAGGAATTTATAATATCAATTACCATAATTACCATTTAGGATTACTTGCAAGAATTTCTCCTGAAAATGCTACCATTAAAGATACTTGTAATGCTTCTGCATCCTCGATTATGTAATCGTAAGATGGAAAACAGATAATCCTGGATATTGGTTTATCCATGCATCTACAGTCATTTAAAAGTAAGTATTAACTTATTTACTTCCGCCAAAGAGGAGATAAGGAACTAAACTTTACTAAACTTTTGATGAAAACTCGGAGTTTGCATCAATATTTAAAATTGTATAATAGGTTACATAATGCACAATATATAAAATAAAATAACGTACAATTATAGAAAGGAGATCCTGGGTAGAGACAGGTATATTTTTAAAAAGATTTAAAAAAAAACAACAAAACAATTGTTTTTATAAATACGTTGCTATAGGCCTATAAACAATTTTTAAAATTTAATTTCCAAACAGAAATTTTTAATTCAATTTATTTACATGTAGACAAATTCTTTTTAAAATAATGATAAATAATGAAATACAATTGTGTTACTTAATCTATTGCAGACTGGACAAGCTATGATTGTTGACTTCCACACCATCCCTCAACCACCTAGAGATATGCCTACATGTGGCGCATGACAAAAGTTTATCCCATAAAGAAGAGTGAAATCCATCACTACTCATAAGAAGAATTGTTTGCAAACAAAATAGTGTTTATATAGTGTATATTGTCGTTTTAGTTTTTGTAGCAACAATTAAACTTCGAGCATAATTTTCAATGGTATTTCATAATATGTTGTCGCAGACTGAAAAAAAAAAACACATGACGAGAAAGCGTCAGTATGCACGTTATAATGAATAATTCATGATTTCAGCAACGCTTTATACCCAAGGCATGTTTTCAACTAGAATTTTTTTTCGCGCGAATCGAAAGCGTCTTACTTATACGCATGCGAATTTAATTTGTCTTTCCATCTTCCAAATCCCTTTCTGCGACGAATTCTAGTTTCTTGAGTTGTTCGCTTCAGCGAAGTTGGTATTTTGAATTGTTTGTGCGATTTTTTCCTCGGCGAAACATTGGAGTTGTGCGAATGCGAAAAGAAGGCACAACTTTAACAGTAGGTGTAGGGCCTAAGTTCTGAATAAATAATTCATAATTAGTAGATTATCACGGGGTTTGTAATAGTAATGCACGTTTACTTGGATCTTGTAAGTAGGCATACACGTCTACTTGTGATAGTGAACCGCTGTATTAACTTTGTTGATCGACTTGATATTAAAACTTAATATTAAAACTCACAATTTTCCCAGCTTAGATCGGTGGAAACATCAAAATAAACACATACAGTACATCAATCGGTTGGGTAGTCTTCGTATTCAATATCAATATTTAGTTTTTGAATATTAACGGCAATATTTGTGTACAATGAATACAATGTTATGATTGGTTCGTCATAAACGATATTATTCAATCCGTCGATAAGATGCCGCTTTTTCCAGTATTTCAAACTAGCTACTCTGCGTACAAAAGAAAACAATTAAAAGATAAATACAGTTATTCAATACGTAAAAATAAAATAAAACGTGTCATCATATCCTTACAACTTGCTAACACATCACACCCAAAACGAATTCTACCGAGTACTACACCCGATGTTATACGCATATAGAACTCGGACACGTCATTAGGCCTAAAGACACCATTAAATAATTACTGAAATTATCATTTGCCGCCATCATAACCAACACAAAGATATAACACTATGACAGTTGGTAAGAGCCAATGGCCTACAGGGAGGGCCTGGCATGTTACGATTCGATCATCACCACCGTCACACAATCACAATATACCGGCTTTATGATCACCGCATCTAATTACTGATTACAATGTTTCTGTGATAGGCCTACAGTATATTATTCTTATCGTCTTAACCAAAATCACCATTAAAATAGTATATTTTAAATTCATCCTACCTTTCCTTATTATGGGGTGCACTTTTATGATCTTGTTTAATGACGTCATACCAGCCAATATATGACCGTGGTCTTGTTTTTGTATAACCTATACTTTTTACACGTTGCCAAATATCGTCATCTTCTCCACCCCATCCCCAATACACATTTGGAAACCCGTTCATTTCAAAAATTTGCCCTCTAGTCATACCCGTCACAGCACCAAAAAAACTATTGTATTGTAATCTGTAAATGAAAATAAAATTCACGTCATATTATCATGTATGCTATTTTGAAACAAACTAGCTACTACATATTGTATTTTACCATAGTACTGGATTTTTTTTTAAACTTTGACCAATCAGCAATAACACAGCTAAAATACACATAGGCATACATGGTTGTCACTAGGCAGCAAAGACACGGCAATCACAAACTGGTTCAAGTGATAAGCTGTATGAGGAACTGGGACAGAAAGTGTTTTTAATTTTCTAAACAAAATGAACTTACTTATATCCCCATCTATCAGCACCTGTGATAAAATGACGAGGCATTCCTATACAACCGTAGTAATTACCGTCATTGTATGGGACGTGGTCAACATCGTGGTATATAAAACAATCCCATTTGGTAAAATTTAGAGATTCGAGAAAACCAACGTTGAGCAACATTGCACGGTTAAATAACAGCATATTATCCTGAAATGATGAAATACGAGTAAATATCATATAATGAGCACGTTCCGTTTTTATTTTATTGTAAGCACCTTTTGCGCTTATTTTTTACCGCCGATATATTTCCGACATGACGTCCGGATGCCAGGAGAATTTCTTCCTTTGGCAAAAGTACTTCTTTGAAGGAAACTACTAATTTGATATCTATTTTTGACAGACTACTATATTATGTTGGCGCTGTCCGTTAATTCGTAGAACCTCCCCTGGATACAATAAATTTCCTCCAGGATTTGAAAGAGGCCACGGGGTGGTAAGTTTCCTTGTCGTTTTGAATGTAAAGTTCAAACTCAAACATCTTAACTCGTCGGAGTTGTCTTGAGTTAGCGTCGGGCGTAGTTTATAGATCGTCGGGATAACTTTAAACATATTTAAGTTTGAGTTGGCCTATACAACCTATCATGACAGCTATTAATGTACACACATTACAACATCCCTGCAAGACCCCCTCCATGACGTGGTGAAATAAAGTTGGAGAAAAATATCATTAAAGTCGATAGTTAATTAAGCGTTACAAAACTCACCTGTTCAATCACGAAAATACCAAACTCTAATTTCTGCCGATGTAACATTGGAATAATATGTTTAAGAAATATTGGTAAATGTGAATACCGATCACGAAATGGAATTATTATTGCAACCTGAAAAAGGAAATAGAAGAGGTTTAGTATTCGGTCCTGGTTTTTACTATTTCTTACTACAGCATATGATAAAAGAATTGAGAAATTGTTAAAACTATAGGTTTCCATTAGGACGCAACGCATGGACGCAGACAATTTGACCAATCCGAAGATAGACTATCCAAACTGTTGATGGTAATTGTGTTATGGCGACCTACGCGCTTTGTGTCGGGCCGTCGGGGAATCAATCCACCAATGTCCAATGCGCACAATGGATTAATATGACAGAAGTCCTGTACTTGGTCCTATAGTAGGTGGTCGTTGAAAATCGAACGCCATAATTATTACTGGGTGTTGCATTTTGCTCTTTTTTGCAGATCCTCTATGTTTACGTCAACATTATCAGGGAACGGTGTTTTGACGACAACCTCGAATCGTAGGCTGTTTCGTCACGCACCAGCCTATCCTCGCTTTAGCGCGCAGTAGTCGGGTCTCTAAACGGGACAGGGTAAATACCTGTACACAAGTATAGCTTACCTTCCATCTAGGGAGGCAGTCTGTGGGTTTCCAGTGTCCTCCAGGAATATATAAATAATCTTTAACATAAAGAATTGATGGCAATAAAATGTCTTCTATTGTCAATGGTGAATAATCTCGCTTATGTCTTCTATTGAATAAGTTCACATTCAGTCTTAAATTCATATCATGAGTAACTTGAAGAACCTCTTCTGTTTGTTCTCTAAATATTTCTTGTTCGGTAAAAGTTAACGTAGTTGCATTTAAATCTGCAGATAAGTTGCCACCTACATTTTGAAAATAAGACATAAATTTGGACTGGCTGTAAAAGATTGCCGAAGTACTTCATAATAAAATAAAACTTAACCCATCTCTCTTAATAATCCCTCTCTCACTATAAAGTAAAAAGAAATTGGTAATGGGGTTCGAACTCAATACATCGGCTTGCAATGTCCAGAGTCTAATCAATTCTTACGTTACACCTTATGGATACGACTAATGAATATTCAGGTTTATTTTGTGACGTTCCATGAGGGCTCCCGTTTCCTATTATACTGTAGCAACAAGCCTAAGCATAAAACATGGCGAGGTAAATGAGTTTTAATACTGTTGTTTTGTTGGTGTTGTACATTACTGTATATACATGTTTTTTAGAATCACTTTCTGTCAAAAATTGATAAATTAAGGCAAAGTTTCATTTTTCTTAATGTTATCATTTTACAATGTTTAGGTACTTACAGTATTTCCAAATAATCTGTCGACCATGTTTTATTCAAGCTTGGTCCCCAGGTAACAGCATGTAAGTTGACCAATCACAAGCTACAGTTCGGATGATCATCGCGTCGTGATGATCATCCGAAGTCTAGTATCGCTTGTGATTGGTAAAATTTATATTTTCCTTTATAGTAGTACTTACGTAGACCTGTTAGTTCAAACTCAGATGGACATACTATGCCAGCTTGGTCACCTTACAAAAAGAAAAGAAGAATAATATTTAAAAACGATTCAGCACCCTTGCTGATGAATTATTAAAATATAACGTTCTTATTATGGTGTTTTCTACATTTTGACTTACTACTATGTCTTGGTTTCTTCATCCAAGACCGTACGTGCCTAAAAACAGATTTATCTCTTGGTACCGTGAGTGGAATACCCATCCCGGTTCTGTCTACCGATTCTGAAATCAAAATATCATGTTTTGTAAGCTACAAACAATAATTACATAGGCCTACATTAGTTAACTCATGCTGATGAAATGGAAAATTAATGCAAATGATAAATTCTGGAACCAATAACAAGTCGCTAGGCCTCCATTTTTAAATGGATATATTTAGATTGTTAATTGCATTTTCCTCAATAAAATACTTTTGAGGCGATAAAATAAATGCTGAAAATCTATCGCGTCAACATTGTATATTACAACATATTACAACGCAAACATACTAGTTGACGCAATACAAACATTATTGACGCATTTATTCATTTCCGAGGGTGATGACAATTTTTTACGCCAAAATCGACTCAAACGTATGATTTTATTGATAAAAATTCAAGTAACACTATATATCCTATTTTGTATAATTTACACTGGGCCGGCTTGGTTATAATTGATAGGGCTTAGTATTTAGGTAATTCTCACTGACTTAGATAGAATAGGAGACAGGCCTAAAAAAGTATAGGGGAGTCACTGATCTTCATTTATCCCTTTCATATGGCATATATGCCATGTTAGTATTATAATTAGTATATATTTTCTTAACAAGCTCACCTGATTTTAACATTACTTCATTCCACAACATGATTGTCGTTATCACACCAAGACAGACAAGAATCCACAATGTCCGAAGTACGTAACGTAGTTTTAAATCCGTCAGAATGTTTCTTAAACTGATCTTAGGCCAATTTATGTTCATAGCACAGGTATACATACTACGCCAAACCAATATTGGTTTATTGAGAAAAATATTCGTCATATTGACGACTAGAGTTATTATAGATAGGCCTAAATCATTTTAGAACGTTTGTGTTCTTGTCATGCGGTATTTACTCTACGACTGAACAAAAGATTAAGCACTGTTGGGTTTTTTTCAAAAGAAACCTATTGAAATAATAGTTTTGCATGTGAAAGAACTGTGAACACAGTCGATTGAGCACCAGAGGCGTAACAGTATCAAACAATTAAAGGATTCTAGTCACGTCACTCCTTTTCGTTATCAGGCCCCATTCAAAAGTCACCAACACAATCTTCCCTTTTAAAACTAGCCCAGGTTTGCGAAGAAACAACTTTGGGCTTTTTCATTTATAGTACACGTTTGGGTGGGCTTATTTTCAAGATGACCTTTTCGAAATATGTGAATTGCTACCAGTAATAGGATTTTCTAGAAATTACCAAATTTTACATATTTTGTTATCAAAATATCACCATTTTAAACTGTAAAATAAATGTAATGATATAAATTATTAATGATATATATATGATAGATACATATCTGGCATTGAATCAGCTTGTTCCTTTGATATTCAAATACTTTCGTCTATCTCAAAAATAATCCCACTATCAGAGATAAAAAAAGGGGGGGAAAGGGGGGGGGGGGGCTTTTTTAGGTGTTATGGTATAGGCTACTTGTCCAACCACGAATCATTTTATTTTGTTGAGTAAAATACATTTTTCAAGTATAATAATAATTAGGTTGTAATAATAAAAACATCAGAAAAAAGAAAAGAAATTAAGGCAGTATTTTGACATGTAATGCTATGCATTTAAATAATACGTCATCAGTTGTATAAAGACAAAATGTTAAAACGACTCGCGCAACAAAACAAAAACGTTTTGTTTTTACATATTATAATTACATGGGCCTATACTGTAACAATTATGAAAAAGACAAACTTATTCTACAGAATATTTATTTCAAAGAAGTCAACTCGGAGAGTTTTATTATTAATTTATTCACACGCCTGTTTTTATTTAAGTTGGTAGGCCTAATAGGAGGAGGATCATCTTCCCCCACCACCCCTCGCCGCCTGCCCGCGTCCTTCCTTCTAGATTATACGTGAGCTTATGGAATAACTTTTGCTTTACGCATTTTGTTAGTTGACGAAAATGCTTGCAAAGGAGGCCTTTTTTAAACATTGTTGTGTCGAATTGTAATAAAAAGAATATCTCTGTAATAGTGAGTGATAATGTATACAAGAAGGTGGCCTAACTGTACATTTTGTAGGCCTACAAATAACGAATGTTTGCATGAGTTGGATAATGATGCTATTTAACGGCGGGGCCTAGTTTAAAAAGCAGTCATTCTTTCAATGTATTTAGTATTCTCACCATTTAACGAATACAGAACATTCATTTTTTGTTTTATAACACATTTGCTGATCTAAAATAAACTTTTATTCAATTAATCCATCTTGAATCATCGTTCAATTCTAGGCCGGGAACCTAGGCCCCAAAAAAATAAGATCTCCAATTTCGGACGCGGAGAAAAACAGTTATAGACGGCGCGCACCATATGTTGATTTAAAGAGCAGGTCAGTCAACGACCTCGCGTGGCAGAACATTTTTACATTGATTTAAGTTCATTAATGATGCATTAACCAATCAAATAGCACGGATTCACTGTTAGTGTTATGTAAAAAAAGAACCAGATATCGTTTGGATTGTACTCTACTGCCCTCATCGTGTCAAACCTTCGCGTATTCTTACAAAAGAAGAGTTTTATTGAACAAATAAGACAATTGTGAGTTTATGAATATTCTTTTGACAAAAAACTATTGTTTTAGATGGGTTAATATATAATAACATAATACAAAAATAAAATAGAAACACAATATTTCCCTTGACGATCATCAAGCCCATTCGTCGACAGATAATACCGGTAGTAGGCCTACTGCAGTTGCAGCGCACTCTGTGTCGTTGACAATTCGGTTGATACGATATTCTTCATTTTATTTTTAGCCTTTGAATATATTATTTACATTATATTACAACTATTATTAATTTCTTTTTATTTAAACTATTAATACACTGTAGTTCATTTTACATAGGTTGATGTGTTGATATTTGCGTTGCAGCTGTTCTGAGTGCTTGAATCGAGGCGTATGGACCTTGAGAGAACAGTCGATGGTACCTATGATTTGTACTATGATGTAACGAGTTGTCGGTGGTTAAGTCGCAGAGCGGTTGACCTAGCACAGGGTGGAGAAGGCCGGGGGCAGAACACGATGTTGTTATATTGCTGAAAAATGGCATAGACGTTCCAGAACTCAACGGCAGATGTGACGACGACGATATTAATGAATGCATACCTAAAGATGATTAAAGAGATTTATTATCATGTTTTTCTTATAGTAATGCATTAGTTGGTCATCAAACATTAATTCAACTACTAATACTTTTCACTACTGTAAGTAAATTGCTAATCATATATTTTAATTTATATAAATAAACGAGATCCTATCAGTAGAAACACCTAATTGCTTTCTCGACTGCATACAACCCAGGTTCATATGGGCAATGGTGGATAGTATGGGTTGGGATTAACGACGTTCAGGTGAGTTAACGTTCTGTTTCATCCCACATAGAAACTTCAGGCCAAGAAAAGGATGAGCTTAAGGAGATACAAGGGCAGGGGTAGGGGTGACGTAAATAAATTGCAAGCTCGCAAGTTCCCACTGGTAGGATACAAAGCAACGACCGTAAGCGGTTCGCACTGAAATTTGACCAATCACGACGGGACGGATCATCCGAATCTTGCTTGATTGGTAGACTTACTTGCGCTGTGCATACGTCATTGCGTTGCGTCAAAGTGGGAACCAAGCTTGACTAACACGTATGTCTACTTTACAGTAGTGCATATAAGCCTACTTATATTAAACGTAGGCCTATACAATATACTTACAGTTGTCAATTCCATCGTACTAATGTCTATTACATTGGGCAATTCGTCTTTTGTACACTACCCTCTCATCATTTATCATTTAAGCTTGACCAATGACAAGCGAAAGTTCAAATAATCCATCGCTTGTGATTGGTCAACTCACTTACGTTGCGTTACGTGCTTGTGTTGCGACTCTAGTGGGAACCAAGCATAAGGCAGTCCCTAAATAGAAAGGTATCTACTTAAGATGTGTATCAAGTTTAATATAGTTACCACGTACCAAGATGACCCGATTGAAGCCTGGGCATCGGCATAACAAGTGGGGGTAGTGTCTGTACCATTTCGTAGCGAAATCGTTGAGGACGCTTAAAATTAGATGATATTAAATTAGGTGAAATTGAGATAGGCCTATCCTTAGATGATCCGCCATGGGTTTCTGAAATACTCCGAATTGGTGACCGTGCATACGTATGCCCATGTATCATCTTATCTATACGTCCTCTGCGGAAAAAAAATGGATGATATAACTTTGTTATGCTATTCAAAACTGTACAGTAGTAGGCCTAAGCGTTATAACTATTTCAAAAATTTGTTAAAGGCCTATAGAAAAATTTTTTTTTTCATTCTTTTATTCATTCATTGTTCATTCATATATTTGCAATATGGTTTGTTAACATAATTTGATTATACCCATTCGTCATGCAATGCATGATTACACCCACAAGTCGTAATTGTGAACCATTTAAATACATTCTATTTTTTTCAATCAGATAATTTACAACATTTATATGTATAACTTTAAACTAAAATTTAATGACAAAAAAGATCGACGTTTCCATGATGGTTCCGAAACGTCGATCTTTTTTGTCATTAAATTTTATTTTAAACATTTATATACTTCTGTTAATTTCTTGTTTTTATATTGTAAAATAATTTGTTTAAATAATTAAATAATTTCTATGTATATTTTATATGCAAATGGCAATAAATGGAAGCAATTTTTTCAATTTTTTTTAAATAGGCCTAAACTAACATAATTGTGGTAATTTAGTCAGGTCACAGGTCAGTTAGTATCCAAACTGCATAGAAAAAACACTCTAAATTGAATTTGTTTCAAATAAGATGCAGTGATAAGCAGTGATAATTATACTTTTATCTTACTCACCTTTCGAATTCCGACAGCCTAGATGAGTCTCGAAAACCTTTAGCAAATGGATTACTATCTATCTTTAACCGTGTTATCTAAAATAAATACAGGATAGCATTTCAACATTACACATTACTCAGTTATAATCCCGGTAATTAATCGAAACCACTAAATTAATTCATTAATGATATTTCAAAATGATCAATGAAGGGCATGTCACTATTTAGTACTATAGTAACCAAGGCTATATTTTTAAAAACAAGCTTTAATTGGGAAAATCCATTTGCTTTAAAATATGCCTTACAACTTCACGACGTTCCCAATATTTTACATTTTGTCACTGCGAGAAATTTCACGCACATTAATTTTGACACGCAGTCTATTCTGCGAACAACGGGCTGGCAGCAGCTAAAATGTGTCAACTGCGTAGTAAGGTGACAAATAGAAGTAAATGAACTCATACTTAGGTACATTCTTAGGCTGGAGGGGATATTTCCCCCTCTTCTAATGTGACATAAATTGCATATATCACTAAGTAGAAACAGACAGATTCGGCATAAATAATAATACAAACTAGAAAGATCTATCTTTAGGGCATGCAAACATCTGACCAATTAAAAGGATATATCTACGACAGGACCTCTGTGCTAGTTAATATCAGTATGTCAGACTACTTGTTTAACATACTGCACAATAGACTCACTTCAGCCGTATAATATATTAATTATAATTGGTATTAAAGCGTGGTTCCCACTAGCGACGCAACGTAACGCAATCTACGCAACGTAAGCAAATGCCCTAATAATTGTGTTTGCCTCCGCCTGCGTGAAATCAAACCTGCGATGTTTCAGCACTATTGCGTCGTCGGTTCCCACTTGTGATTAGGCAATACAGCACTTTGCGTCGATACGTCGATGCGTTGCGTTATAGTGGGAACCACGCTTTAGGTAGTGTATTGTGGATCGCCATTATAATTTAAATACATCACATGCCTATATGGCAAACGCGGACAGGGTATAATCTTGGTAAAGGTATGCACAATATTTCTCTGCTGCCCAACAATGTGTAAAGTGTCACATCCGTCGTGCGGTGTCAAACAAAACTCTTCCTTAGTTTAAACATGGAGAAATTTTTTTTCTCCATGGTTTAAAATACATTATAGTTTATATTTATAATCGATTTCTGAATGTTACGGTATTCATTTATTATTCGTTGTATTTACCAATTGATTTTGGTAGGCGGTGACGGCGGTAAATGAAGTCTCGTCAAATACAAACGTCCGTACTTCTTCTTTCTCCAGAGCTGCAACTGTCGTTATCTTGTCCTTGTATTTCATAATGTGCACCCTAGGTTGATATCTATGCATTGAGTTCAAAATAATCTACAAAAAAAAAGGATTATTTTAGAATACTTTTTTTTTTCTCTAATTGCATCTCTAATTGGAATTCTCTCTCCCTGTTTCATTGAGGATATCGACAATAAGACCACTTTCAAACATAAAGAAACATCTACTTATTAACAACAAAGTTACAACAAGGTCATGCTTAGATCCCGAGGAACATACAATGATATCACTGTTTGTTTATCTCTATTTCATACTTTTCAACGTTGTTTTGTGCCTTTGATATTTTATTCGGACCCCAATGGAAACTAATTCTTTTTTTTATGATTAAAATAATTGGGTTGTCCTGAATTCATCATCAAACGTTTTTCTTTTGTTTTTTTCTCTGATGTTTTTCATTTGTCTGTCTTTATGTATGTTGTATACGACGGATTCGAAAAAAAAAATAAACAAACAAACACGGTATTTAAGGATTATATATATTACACTACGTAACAGCCACATTTTGGGGACAGGATACTCTCACTGTCGTCCCGTCCCAATGTCATGGACCGCTAATGCTATTAACTTAACGAATGAAATCATATATTTCGAATTAAAATAAAAGCAGCCACCAGTCAATAGGCCTATATTCTGTTCATGTCTGCATCGCGTGCCATACTGTGTCTAAAACCCAACATTAAATAATTAATAGATTCGCGATAAGTATAGATATTTAACAACAACCATTGACGTATAAGTTAACAAGACTGTTGTGTAAGTGTATAAAGTTCCACTTTCCGCCTGATAACTGGGCTCTTGCCATTAGGTCAACTCTGAAACTAAACGTATTCATTAATTTGTTTGTGGTTATTCGGCATTTACTGGGACAATTTATGGAAGTGTTAACGTTTTTCTAACCCTTTCTTCTGAAACGAGAGTTCAAACAAACAGTAGAACCATAAACGGTTACTGTGTCAAGTTTTTACGATGAGCCTGGAATGTGTTGGAAGAGGAACGCAAGCCCGCAACCAAGGTGCTTTACCGGCAGGCGCCAAACTGTCTACATGGGGCTTGTCGGTGCTGCTAACATGTTAATCCTGGGCTCAATGCAAAGCCGAATAGACGAAAAACAGACATATTTTTAATGAACATGTTTTGATTAGTAACGAATCACAGAAACATTGATACCAGAAATAAACCATTAATGATCGTTAAATTGTATTTAGCAAACCAACTCGTCGATAAAAACCGCGTTTGTTGAATCTACGTGGTTGGGATTACATAGGCCTGAAGTGCGAAGTGATGACGAAATGAACATATTATTTATTGACTTGAGTAATTTAACAAGGACTTTCGTTGGCCCACCGTCGATGTAGAAGACTGCTTTACAACCAAAATACTTTACTCAATTATCAACTTATATATTAAACTTGCATACAATAGACTGATGATGTTTCATTTGTTTATATGTATGTATATGTATTTTTATGTTTACATTAATGTTTAACAGGTGTTTCTATACTAGGACGCAACTCAAGAGATTTGACCAATCACGGCGTGAAGGATCCTCTTTCACGTCGTGATTAGTCAAATTGCTTTGGTTGCATTTTCGTCATGTGGGAAGCAATCTCTACTTCCACACACTGTTTTGTTAATGAAAAATACAAAAGTCAAAGGAACAAGTAAACTTCACCAAAAACGTCACAAGCGAGTCATTTAAGCAGAGTAAAGCATCGCTTTCTGATTGGTTAAAAGTTTACAAACGCGTTTCGTTAAAGAAAAATATTTTAAAATAGTCTTACCTACTTCGTAATACAAATAAGTCATGCACTTAGTATGCACTTATGGCGCATGCGCAATCGTTGTTGTTAAAGCTATTGTTGATTCAGTTTCCCAGAAACGCTCCATTTGTCTAAAATAAATCAAAAAATCTTACGTGGCCATGTTGGTCCATCTCATTGTTGGTAAGCTTCAACTTCTCAAACGAGACAATTTGCTTTAGTAACTGGTCACCAGTGAACGGAGAGTCTGGATGTATGTAGAGCCGCCGGGGGAGGGGAGGGTCTGCTTTACCTGCCACTAGCCACGATGACCGATGATAGGCGTATCTATAGCGCTTATTGTCTAAAGAAACGACATCGAGAAGAACTGCATATTTACATGATGGCTGTAGTCCGCTAAAAGACACCCGGATTGTCGGAAACATTCGTCTGGGAAAAAATAATTAAATATTTAATTAAAAAAGAAAGTTTATTTATTAAACGATACTTAACATAAAATTAAAAATAACGTCTTCGTTGGCCATGGTCAATTATGTTGTTCGTATATCCCATTTATTCATCTTTGTTGTTCATAAAAGCATGAGGTTATGTTTTTTTTACTCGGGGTACCCGAGTCTAGTACTTACTCATTTTCTCCTTCTCTTCCTCCATCTGGACACTATTGAGTAAAAAGTGCGATTTTTAAAGTACTACTCCTCCCTTATTCGTTATAGTATTGAGCTGGGATTTGGCATGAACATACTACAGGGACATGTCCTCAAAGCTATAGAGCCGGATTTTTAATTTTTTGTTAATTAATTTGTTTAATTAAGAAGCCACAATGTGTGTGACACACCACAGCGTTATGTAGTTATATGGTTATATGCGGATTCTTGGCGTAGTGGTTATCACGTTTGCTTAACACGCAGAAGGTACCTGGTTCGAGCCCGGACGAAACCTTTTTTTTAAACTTTATGGTGAAAAGTACTGTATACGCAATATGATAATTATACAGAGTATATCTTATTTTTATTATTTTTTAAAATACTTATTTTGTGTAATCGGTAATTATCACTTTTACACATGTTTATTTTGCTTTGTACTTATTACCATTTATTTGTAATTTAAATGGATTAAAAAACTTTCTGTAACCCACATTTTTAATGTAAGAGGTTTCGTAGTGTAGTGGTTGTCAAGTCTGCTTAACACGCAGAAGGTCCCGGTTCGAGCCCTGGCGAAACCTATTTTCTTTACTTTCTAACTGTATACGTCTGTATACAGCTTCTTTCGCTGTACCCCGAGTATTGCACATTCGTGCTTGTTTTATCAAGCATGAATTCACTGTTGTTGAACTTGCTATAAAATATGACCTTCCCGTTAAAAGCATGAATTTCTCAGCGAAAGTTCTGGGCTGTTCATCAAATACATAAAAGTTTATAAATTGAGTTGAAAATGTCAGCAATAGAAAAATGAGTCGTTCGCTATCGACAAATTAGGCTGGTCAAATAAGGCTAAGACGAAAACCTACGTCAGTACTGCGATCAGAAGACGTGGACCCGACGTCATACTAAATTATGCCACGTTTTCTAACTAGACCGGGCATTTTTTTTCCTAATAATGTTAAGGCTGAAATCTTGAATAACTGTGACGCCACACTATAGTTTAATAGTTTTTTAAACCCTATACTTTGGACACGCGATAACTTTTTTTTATTGAAGTGAATTATTCAAATAAAAACTCTTAAAAAATACTTTGAAATTATGCTATAGTAATTGGCAAAATGTTTACAAGTCCACTGGCTCTATTTTAGTGTAATCCGGGTACCGGTACTATATAGGCCTACACTAGCAAAACCTAGGCCTATATTCTGTTTTCTTTGTTATCAGTACATAACGTTTTCTCATGATCAGATTATGTAAGAGTTCTACACTCAAAATGTTTTCTTCTATAGCATCAATTTTGTTTTAGCTCAAAGCTTTAGTGTAATTGTATTAAATACTGTAAAATTAAACATAGATAAGGAATCAATTAATCATAGCATTAAATAAGTTCATCTCCAAATAATAATATTATGTTGAAAAGTTTCATTTTCAGTGAATGATCATTGTGGAACTCATCCAACGTTTCGTGTGATCAAAAACTCATTAAAAACGAAACTTTTCAACAAAAAATTAATCATAGTTAATATTTATTGTTGAAATTATCAAATTAATACTATACCTGTCAAGTTAAAGTGTAGATTTTGAAGAATTTCTCTCTGTTGTCTGAGTGCAAATTAATTTATCATCGTGAGAATATTTTTAAAACACGATTCGGCAGATAATCGAATATTCTATAATTCTTCACGCCTTAATTAACAAGTTGTTAAGACTAAGGCATCCATCAAATACACACCGCCGCATACAATATCAATTAAATCACCTAATTTAATATATAAATGAGAAAATCTAAACACTATTTTTTTCTTAGGAACTCTATTTTTAGCGCTCGTTATTTAAGTAACAATATTTTATATTTAAAATGTAAAATAGGATTTATTAGTCTTGTCATTCCTTCGTTTTTAATTAATTAGTATATAATTAATTAGTATTAAAATTAACACGATCTCAACTATAAGTCATAAGTGATTAGTTGTTTAATATGACACTCATAATATACTTCTACAACATTTATGTTAAAAATATGACAATGTCATATCACCACCATATTTTTGTGCATATCACTACCACTGGGCATTTCACTTCCATATTTGGGCATATCACTACCATATTTAGGCACATCCCGCCTTTTTGTCAAACTTAGATAGTGTAGACAGAGTAGGCCTATATATTATATTTATTTGCATTTCAGTAACAGCACAAAGCGCATCCACTATGATGAATAGTAATGCAAATATAAATTTACTCAAACGAACATTATAATGTATAATTAAATTTTTGTCTGATTTTTTGAGTAAGTATTATTATATAAGAGAGATGGAACAGTAAATTGTAATGTTGTATAACCATGGTCTAAACAAATGTATGACGTATAGGAACGTTTTATTTACTCGGCAGTGAAACCTCTCGCGAGTGTACAGACGTTCTATTAATTTGTAAGATCCAAGTCGCCTAGCTCTGTCACAATACCATTAGCTACCAACAAACCCAGTGATCTATTCAAGATTTATAACTAACATTTACATTTTAACTGCTTATTAAAACCTTAAAAAGTGCCACTTTACTTTCGTGTCGAGCCGCAAAAGAAAATATTTTGCCACCTCAAGTCTGCCGAAAACGGTATGTCACGATTTCTACAATGACAAATGCGGTGTGTTTACGGTAATTTATCGTTTATCTGTGCTGGCCGACATCGCTTTTAACCCAGTACCTCTCGATGAATGAAGTGCTATGGCACTAGGGTAGTAGCGTCACAGACCAAATGAGTTATCTATGAAGGGATATCTGTGTCAAAAGAAGTGACGCGTGTTTGCACGTAGCATTTAAGGCACATTTGTAACACCACAGCATAAGCTCAATGTTTAATATGACGAACATTTCTCAACATCATATATACATACAATACATTTAGATCCATCTCCAGTTTAATAAGGAAAATGACAGTATAGAACTGTATGTAATATGATTAATAATAATCATGATAATAATAACTATTCTCTAGCAGTCACCATGCATCATACACCATTTTCAACATTTCACGTGGAGGGGGACAACAATGCTTATAACCGGGAGAAAGATTTAAGAAAAAAACTTAACATAAAAAATGTGTGGTATATATGGATTATACACATTTTTATGTTTACGCAGAATGAATGAATAAATATTAATGTCTCGAACGGCGCACCGTATGATATTTTCAAGGCGGATATTGTGATTTATTTAGAATCATTCAAACACCAGCCAACCCACCACATCTCTTAAAATACCATCATTATTTATATAAACAGTCGTAAAATTAAGACATTTTATTCAATACTATCATTATTATTATTAATATTATTATTATTAGTTTATGTCAATTATTTCAATTGTGAAAAAAAGTATTCTCACCTTCCCGATTTTGTGATGATCATTTCTGTACCGAGATCATGAAATTTATCCCACAATTCCTTCATCTCTAGCCTGCAATCAATCGTCCTAAGCTCACTCCCGGTGTAAGTGCGCCCGACGCCGCTGGATAGACCACCAAACATTGACGACACTGGGCAGGTAGTGAAACGACGGGGTATCGCTAACGACGATGCCGGAGATACCGGTTGGACTTGTAGACGGGGGTAACGGTGGTATATGCCGTCTTCTTTGTACTTGTTATCGTAAATGTGATTAGGTTTGTCAATTAGAATTTCTATAAAAATAGTAATAAATAAAAGTAGTTAGTATTACTATAACATGGATAATGACAGTTTATAGGCCTAGTTTCACAAAGGATATAGCGAAACCCTAAAAACTCTCCTAATTCCCATCATCAGACGCAAACTAAGTAGGGCCTAATATTTACCAATCCTAAAGCTACAGTTTATTTGATCGGTCAATGTTGTGTAACCTATTCTTAGTGCATTTGTACTGTAAAAAGACGTTAAAAAATGATGTACCATACCACTGATGTGCCTACCACACTACATAAGCCTAACCTAACCTAACATTGTACGTGAAGGTACTGGACATAATAATGCCTCAGTGGAAATATATAGAGAATCGGTTATTATGAGTCGGCCGAACCACCAAATAGGATCTCAGTGGTCTCCTCAAACATAATTCTACATTGAATGAAATAATTTTTTTATGGAACCATACCGTTGGCATTGCATTGCGATTATGCACATAGATTATTATTTATATAAAGAATTATTCAATTTTTTGAAATAGATAAAGAGACAAAAATAAAAGACAAGTCGTAAACTTTTTGCCGATTAACTTTTGCACGGCGTTAACACCTGTCCACTACCCAGGTTAAAAATAACATGGCAATAATTTACATAGTATTATGACTTGTGTTATTACTATACTACCATGTAAGGCACAAGGGTCGACAATAGTACGCCCTTTATTTAAGAAATTATTGCGACTTGTGTTTTTTTACTATCAAGTAAGGCACAGGGGTCGACAAAGTAAGCCCTGAAAAGCAATTATTGCGACTTGTGTTGTTATACTACCAAGTAAAGCACAGGGTGCGACAGTAAGCCCTATTTTAAACAATTATTATTGTGATGTTATTATTATACTACAGCAACAAGTAAGGCACAGCTGGGGTCGACAGTAGCAAGCCCTTTTTAAACAATTATTACGACTTGTGTTATTACTGTCGTACATAATAACGGTACTTGGTTCGATCAAATAATGTGAGCGCAGCATGGGTCGAAAACTGTAAGCAATAAGAACAACAAAATCTCCATGGTGACACTATCTACGCCCTATTTATTTCCTTAATATTAGGAACAAAGAGCAGATCCTTCAGACAATCAGACCGAATCAACAATAGGACTTAATTTATAAAACAATAGTATTGTGTAGGCCTACAGTATTCAATTTATTGCGATAGAATTGTTAGTAGGCCTAAAAATAAAAATAAAGTTTGAAGAATGTAAGTAGGCCTACTTCTTATGAACATTAATAAATCATATTTTAAAAATGTTATCCGTAATTATAATTTTCGCCCTTATAAATAATCGAGATATCACCTACATTGTTAATTTCTAATTGAAGAATTTTCAATTAAAAACACTATCGCATGAAATTCTGAATCATTATAATATATAAATTTGACATTCAGGAGGAATTCCAAACCGCCTAGTGGTATAAGACTATAGATCTCTGGAAATTATTTAATTATTAATTAATTTATCAACCGTGAAGATGAAGACATCTTGAGAAACACCAAGAATCGGGAGTTTTATTATTTTTCAAATATTATAAAATGGTTTAAATCCGATTGGGCATCGACTCAGCTACGGCGGTTGAATTGAACAATGTCAATTATAATCTTAGCATCGGTATTGTTATATTGATTTTAGCACGTGTGATATAAACCATCTATCCACAACCTTTGTAAATTCTGTCACACAAAATGCATACATAGTCATCAAAACATTAAGAGTATCTTCGCATCAAGATATATGTAGCAAAGTTGCAAAAAGGCATTCTACTAAATGTCCATAGAGCATGACGCCGAGCATTCATCAAACACACAACAAGATTCAAATTGATGCTGATTTACTTCAATTTTGGCGGCAAATCGTTTAGTTAATGTTTGATGTTTAGGTTTCGAACGTCGTTATCATTTGTCAAACTTAACCAGCTTTCACGAAGTTCGCGAAGCCTAGGCTTAAAGAAACCCGTAAATTGTTCAACGAGCAAAAAGAAACTTACCTACCACTTGAAAATCAATTTTTCTTTGTCAATAAAAACTAAACAATGTCAAAATTAAACATGTTATATTGATTTCAGGTTATGTAGACCAAGAAGAACATTTAAAATATACTCTTTTCTTCTATCTCTGTTAACAACCTTTACATACACATGTTTTTTGTGAAAGATAACCCATGGTCGTATTGTCTGCACCAAGAACATTAACGTTTTAAGATTTCGATAACAACATCTATAGGCCTAATAAGGTATACCGAAATAACAAATAAAACCGAAGATAAATCAACGAATAAAACAAAAATATTTTCATAAAAGATATTTATCTTATATCATTAGGCCTATTGATTTGTAAGAATCAGTAATATCTTTACTGAAACAGATAAATCAACGAATAAAACAAAAATGTTTTCATAAGATATTTATCTAATATCATTACTGATTTGTAAGAATCAATAATATCTTTACTAAAACTGAAACATTTTGCGATTATGAATTAATCTATTTTACAATATACTATAATACCATTTTTTTGTTTTGCATTATGATAATAAATAGACTGATAAATGCCTTCAGCACATACTTTATACTCGTTTTGAATTGTGAATGAAATTTGTACGAGCCCAACAAAATCTGATTTTGTTACAATTTTAAACCCACTTTGTTTTAAGCCCTGTCTACACTATCAAACTTTATGTGACAAAAGAATGTGCCCATATATGGACATGATGACGTCATATTTGGGCATATAACTACTATCATATATTTGGACACATCACACTTTTTTGGTCAAACTAGTTTGATAGTGTAGACAGAGCTTTATTTACTTTATATACCGTAATTGTCATTTTACGATAGAAAAGGTGCTCCTTTGTGATTAATAACGAATTTAGTTATTGCTAATGATCAATTTAAGGTGGATTTTCAAAAAATAAATTATATAATAAAATTGAGGGTAAGTTAGGTCAATTATGACGTTGGTGGCATGTGATTATGTACACGTTATGTTTCTTTTAATCCTTTGGTCAGTATAGTAATTACCAAAAATGTATTAAATTAGGCTACAATTTTAGAAAATTGTTTAGGCTTTTTAAACATTTTAAAAATACTGCTATAATTCAAAAATTCGTTCGCTTTGTTAGTTTTTCAATAAATAAACTCTAAAACAAATTTGCAGCAAGATACAAAAAACCCTTAAACAAACAAAAAACAAAAATAAAATATGCACGCGAAAAAGATCAAACGAAATAAGAGCAATCACGATTAAATTATTTTAAAATACACACTGTACTGTATTATATTTTATTTTAACATTTGTTTTTTTTTCAAGTTTTGTTTCCGATTTTTTGGCTTGTACCACCATTTTATTGATTCAATTATATGCTTCATACAATTTAATCAATTAATTATGATTTTGTAATCACCTTTTTAATCGCAATTTAGCCCTCTTTTTTTGCTATTTTCTTTTGAAAACGTTATACTGTACACTGTACAGTATACTATGTAAATGTGGAGATTTCAATCAACTGTCCCCGAATGTTAGTGGCTATAAAATCGGAATAGACAGTTTAATATGCTCATGAATATGACAGTAGTAAAGTACGGTGTTATTTTAGTTCCACGGGTGTTTACGATAAGTTATTTAAACATTTCCTTTAGGGTATACGTTATTCAAACAAGTGATGGTCATGTTGTTACAAATATAAAGGAAATTGACAATGAATGCAGCTTATAATGTGTTAATTGAAGACTAATGGTTTAACACTTTTTTTTCTGGCTAAGGCTTAGGCCAACTTTTAAACTGAGTTTAGCAGGCCAGGCCTGAGTAGTTAGAAAAAAAAAACCAATAAACTTATTTCACAAAATTATTCTGTAATCACTAAAACTGCAACATAAAAAAACATTTTGTTTAAAATTTTTCCTGAAATAAGTTATTATTTACCAAAACAAAAACAAGTGCGTAACATTTCTCGTTCTAATGTAGAATAGAAGGAAGATTTTTTTATTGGTAACAATACATCACATAATGCTAAACAACCCCAAGCCCCACCCCACCCCACCCCTTTCTCCTAATCCAACTTTACGGAAACCGTACCCAGCAAACGCACAGGTGTGACATACTTATTTGCCGGTTCGGCGGGGGATCAAGTAATGCGCCGATCACCTTCGTACAATACTGTACACAGTAAAAAAATTATTATTAAGAACTTTGCCGACAGTAGGCCACGGATTGCTCATAATTCTATTAAACGTAGACAGCTAATAACAAATAGAAGGGTAAAAAGAAGTTTAAATTGTGTCAACTTATCAAATAAACTACTGGGTACAAACAACCTTACTAGCAATAATCATTCATTTTAAAACCTGTGAAAATATATATGCGTTGATGGGATATTGAGACATTTTGAAAGGTGATGTGTACATCAAATTCCAATATAGACATTTTATGTGATCTGTATATGGCTCGTTAGCGTCAACGTTACAATACTCGCAATTGTTTTTAGAACCAAAAAAAAAATTGACGCTTTAAAGGGGTTATTAAATTATGATTTAAAAAAATAATGAATTTATCTAAGAAAAAAAAACAATTGGCGAAATTGCATTTGTAAAAAATAATAAGTAGCCATAAAAGTACTTTACATGCTCTGATGCCTAGCCGGGATGAGAAACTATAATTTAAATACATAAAATAATTTAAGACACTTCTTTTTGTGGTAGCCATAAGCATGTCCTTTAAATTTTCTTGGAAAAAAATTGAATTTTGTAATGTAATTATGGGTATGTTTTACTTTTATTATTTGTTTATAAAGAAATTAAAGTAAATAAGAGACCAAAAAAAAGTAAATTGGGTGATCGGTCAACGGTGGACATTTGTTATCCTACTGAAATCTCGATGAACACAAACAAAATGTTTGTTTAAATTCGAGGATTGATATCTTAAATGTTTTTGCGAACATACTAAATTAAAATATTTTTCAACTGGTACTGCCTGTTCAGAAAACAACGAAATTTTGAATTATAAAATTAATAACAACAGTTTCAAATAAAAATAAGGTTGTCGCTTCTTTATAATAATTTTAAAGTTCAGAAAAATAAAACATAAATTTATAATAAGACACATTTAAGAATAAAAAACCAAATAAGAACATTTGTGTGCAGTAAAAAATCATCAAAATCGTGATGAAAAATTCTATATTTATTTGTCCTGGCTTGTGTGGTTACTTAAATTCATTGTTATGTACATTTGTGATAACTAAATATTTCCTCTAATTTTACACAATGTTAAAACAAATGTATATTTACATAAGATGATTAATGTTCCTTTTTTCCTGTTTGAAATATATACCTGTACAAAATGAAGCAGATTTTAAGGCTGAAGAAATCCGATTTCTATTTTTTATAATAAAGTCTATGTTTAAAAAGAACAAAACACATTGCCTCTAATGTTTTGGCGAAGTTGAAAAATACCAAATACTGAACTCGGCGGACAGGTAAAACAGTGACTAGGTGATACGCAATACTTTGTGTATTGTTATTCTTAACATTGTATTTATTTATATAATTTCCCCCGTAGTATGTATGTAATATAAACATTAATGTAACTCAATAAATCATGTATACTATTATGGAGCGGACAGGCAGGTAAAACATAATTTATTCTTAATTTGAAATACAAATGTTTTGTTTTACCTTGTTACACTACCGTATACTTTGTTATTTTGAATGTAATAATTCAATTCAATCTGTTGGAAGTTTATTTCATTTTAGTTCCATGGAGCAGTGCAAGGTGGGATGCCAATATCAACATATAAACGTAAAGGTTAGACCAAATAAATACTATATAAGGCATTACACTTTTTGTTTTAAGTCAAAGTAAGTTGTAGTTTTTTTCCTGTTTTCGCTTTTTTGTATTGTTTCTTTGTCAATCCAATCAATTTGTTTTAATTTGTCTCAAACTAGAGACTAGAGAGATTAGATATTAATTGTGTAATATAATACAATACGTACCATACGCTATAGGTCTACATTAGACCTATTATTTATAGTACATCCTAATTTTAATGTATTTAACGATATGTTTTTTATTTTGAAAGGACCACTTTTAGGCCTATTACTTTACGGCAAATGTACATACCATTATATGGCTATCAGGCTATCTACGTTTTAAACATTGATTGAAATTTAGACAAAATAAAACATCAATGAAGGATGTAGAAGGCAAAATATGCCTACTATTTATACTAAAATAGTTAATGCAATATTAAATATAAATTATGTAACTAATTTTGCCTTATATAGCTTCAATGTTTTGTTTATTAACGACCAGCCAGGATTGAGCATTTCATTCAATCGGTACCGTAATATAGGATTAGGGACGTCTATATGCCTAAAATATATTAAGGTGATACGCAATAGATGTATTGCCTATTGTTAAAAATTGTATTTAGTTAATAAGGCACATAATTGCAATTTTATTTAGTGTGAAAATTTAATTATTTATTTCAAAAAAAATATTATCTTACCTAACGGTTGAAGAAGGAAGTTGCGATTTTCTTTTTTGTCTACCTTGCTTGCAGGTTGTTCATTTCCCATCAACGCGTCTATTGTAAAGTTACTCGACTTCAACGAGGAGGAACGCGGCTTCGCCTTTGTGTTCTCCTCCATATCGTCTTCCAGCGCCGTATAAATGAAACAAAAGTCTGCAAAAAGTGAAGAGATGAATCGATCCGTTGAAAAGACACTGGCTAGCACTGTCCCTGTCACCAAGCTCCTATGTCATTAAAATACAGTCGCTTCTTTCTTAAAGTTGTTCTATAATCAATACCTGACACGTGATTCACACCATCAAGTTTCAAAGTCGATCAGCAAACGCATTTACGCACGATAACATTTTTTCCTATCTTCAAACTTTAACGTATCATTTAACCTGGTTGTATTAAAAATTACAAATATTGGATGATAACGGAAGGCGTGGCTACGAAATCTATTAACGAGTGGTATGGGTCGTCACGAAGGACTTAACGATGAATGGCGATAACATGTCAACTTGTAAAGTATACAAGCCTATAATTTGAGGATGTGTGGACTAGCTAATTGCTCTACGAGAGTTGAAGCCGCGGGCCACACATGCTCACAAGCGACCAATAAGAGCGGGTCTAAGTCGGTGATTTATAATATACACCTAGAACCACGTCAACACCTTGCCGGTGTAGCGGCCGTCTCCGTCAAATGACCACGCTAGGCCTGTTAAGTCTAGACGACCTGAAATGGCACAGGAGCCAACGAGCCAAAAAGCAATTTTAACCATCACATTTACTAAGCTGGATGAGAGATAGTACAGGCGTAATAAAGGCTTTTAACATCAGCTCATTATTTTCAAGGAAAGCTTTTTGGAGACACGAAGATAACTGCCCATTTAGCACTCATCCAGAATAATTCTTCGGGAAGATAAGCCGGTATACAAACAGATAAATGAATACGTCAAGTAATATTCAATTCAACACTTATTTTACTATGACAGCTATCCAAAACCCCTAAAGCAAACTTTCACCCAGAAAATTTCACACATTATGCCTAGACAAAAGCAAAAGAATATCCTAAAGATTTATCATTTTAAATCGACAAGACTTAGTAAGCCACTTCAGTAAAATATTTCCATTTTATGCCGTATGGTATACACATTGTATGCAGTGCAGATTATAATGAAAACCCAGAAAAAGAATTATTTATACCAGAATGTGAAGAACAAAAATCCAAAATTAGAATATCAAAAAATTAAGATTTCTCAATTCGTTATCAGTGGTAAATATGACCATAATGGCCTGTAATTTAGAATCGGAACACAGTGACGTATTATGAGGTGGGGGGGGGGGGCGGTAGACATTGCTTTATGTGAATAGCCTACATTTACATTGTTGTTTCAGGCATGTGACAGGTCTATGACAATGCAATGACATCTCAATTATTGTTAGTATGTTTTAATTGGATAATCCACACTCTAATCTGTTAATCTTTTTTAAATTTTGCTGTCCCTGGTGATCAGGAAAAAACTTCGGTAATTATAATTAACGATTAAATACATTAATATTATGAGCTTGACAATACCATTGAAATTACATAAACATTTTTATTTTTATTTGATACGGAATTGCTACATGTTAATAATACGGTAATGATAGTAATACGGTACTATTGATTTATAAAGCGCCCAATGTTGTGAAAGCTCGCAGCACGGACATTATTACCCCAGGCATGTTAATATGGAAACATACGCCCATCATGCAGCTAGTAATCAGCGCAAAGTTTTGTCTTTACCTTAATACCAGGTACCATAGAGATGCAGGTACCCATTTGTACACCTGGGTTCCGTCCCACCAATGTTCTCTAATACTTAACAACAAGGCCGTACATGGCTGCAGTCGCGTGCTCAAGTTAGTGTTTACCGACTGACCAACCGACCGACCAACAGACCAACCGACATAGTGAGCTGTAGATAAAATAAAAATACTATATGGCAACGTACAATGTACACTTGCACTATCCGGGATACCCTTTATCAGACATGCAAGAGTTCATTTGGAATTTTTTTTAAATATAATTCGGGAATAGGAGCAGCATGAATGGGGTATTCTGCCTTGATATCTAGGCCTACTAGGACATTGCTAACAATAAGTTTTAATGAGTGTTGGTCTTACACGAAGTCGGTCTATTTTTAATAAAATTATTTTCTTTGTCGATTTCATTGTACTTATAAAGTATTGACCAAAAGTAGGTCAAATTGTTTTTTTCGAAATATCAAAATCAGTGCAGGTGTCAATGACCTTAATTTCCTGCATTTTGATGACGTTATAAAACAAATTTACAATTTTTACAGGAAAATTCTCTCACTCAACAAGTTTTATTTTGTCCATTAGGAGCTAATGAAGGGCAATTACAATAGTCTTCTAAAACGGAATCTACTTGTTGTATAGTTATCATATTCAATAATAGAAGCTGCTGGTGAATCATACAAAAGATATTCAACTCTTGCAGGTCATTTGGAGATGATCAGCTCGAATTATACCGAGAATTAAATTTTAACAACCGTTCTGCTTATTGTAAAGCTTAAAGATGTCGGGCTAAGGCGTTAAATCAAGCCCAGGGAACCAGGCCACTGGCCTAATAAAATCAATCCACTGCCCTGCAAAATTTAATTTTAAATGTGGAACATATTGTTATATTGAACATTATTATGTATGGATTGTTGGGGGGGGGGGCGGAGAATTGAGAGATGGAGGCGGGGATTCTCATATTTTCGTTATCGTAATTAAAGATACCGAATGTTTAGGTTCCTATATTTAGAACATTTACCGCAATTAAACTATTGACATTTTAGACTTACGTCCAAAAAGCAAAATATCGAAATGTCGAACACACTAAAACAAATTTTTGTATAAAAAATGTCGTTGTTTTTGGCATCGGAAAAGCGAGTCCCCCATAAATTCTCCCAATAGCATAGCCTATGCACAATTGTGTGCAGGGGATTCTCTTTTTCAGAGATTGTTTTTCCTTTTTCCATCTTTTAGACTTTAGGATATAAAAACAGGGAGAACACAACAATTAAAAAAAAAACATGGTATGAGTGTTTAGGCATAAGCAATAAATATTAAAAACATTTTTACAGGCTAATATAGGCCTAATGATTGAAAATGGGTTAGGGAATCCGTGAGGTTAACAACCTATTAATATCTAGGTGCAAGGGTACCTTAGGATTACGATTGGCGTCTCTAGGCCGTGCTATTATCGACTACAGGCCATGTACTTCCTCATAAGGGCGGATACAACGCCTTCACCCGCTATCAATTGATATGTATTGTTACAAAAAAACGGAAGCCATCAAGGCCTAATAGTTGTTGATAGACGTGTGTACACTGTATTAATTTTATATTAATAGCTTATGGTAGGTTATTAATACCAGATATAAATTTACATGTCTTATCATTTGTCTGTATTAACGCAATTTCTATTTAATGCGTTTGTTTTGCGACCTATTAAGATTAACAAGAAACAATAAATACATTAAATTACACGCGATTAACTAACACAATTCAATACCTTTATACAGACCGTTTATACAAAGGTATGCATGTATTGATTTTATTGACTAATAATCGGTGTCCCATGATTCCAAAATCGAAAGGATCAATAAAATACAATCACTCCAATCAATCAATAATCAATTAAATAATCAATTATGACAATAAAAATAAACAATGAATCAATCGAATTAATAAACTAATCGATAAAATCAACACAATAAATCAATTCAATCAATCATTTAGATAATCAATAAACCAATCAACCAATAAAACAAATCGATTGAACTACTTGAATGAACGAATGCCAAGATGAATGTATTACCTCAATCAATAATCGATTACCGATTGTTCACAATTAACAATAATCGATAAGAACTAATTGAATGAACGAATGCAGAAATGTAATGCATTACAGCAATCGATTACCGATTGTTCTATAATCAATAAACGAATCGATTAATCAGCAAGGAGACCTACATTAATAAAATTAGTCGTAAGCCTAATAAACTACGGCAGGAATGAGCGTATAAATAAATCGATTATCAATTGTTCCATAAGCAATTAATGAATCTATCAATAATCGATGAGACCTATAAATCAATTAACCAGAAAATCACCCAATACATCGATTGAGTAAATAAACGAATGCAAAAGACATCAATCGATTATCGATTGTTTAATAAGCAATTATTGAATCGATCAGTTAGCGAGTAGATAAAAAATCAAGTCGTATTAAACTAATTGAATGAACGAATGAAGGAATCAACGTATATAAATTAATAAATTATCTATTGTTCTATAAACAATTATTGAATAGTTGAGAAATCAATTTGAGTTCGATAATTGGATTGACTTCTTCAATCTGGGAAATTTAATATTTTCAGATTGCAGAATAATAAATTCCAATCTAATACAATATTCATCAATAATTAATCAATCGGTTTCCATTGATTATATTATTTCTCTCGTTTTTATGCGTTTTTTCAGATAATTATAACTAAACTTCATTCGTTATAATAAATTCTCTATACGTATACGATACAAAAATATTAAAATCTTTCCGATGCTAGAAGTCTCCGTACCCGAGGCTGTTTGCCGTTGAAATAGCCTTTTGCGTCAGTTTATTATTACAAATGACCATAGAAATGACCAGAGTGTTGATCACGTGGCCTCATTACGTCCCTTAGCATTCAGGGAGTGTGTTTAGGCCAGTTAAAATAGTCAATTTGCCGTCTATTAGCCCGCGACTCAACACGACCTTCTATAGTCCGAGTTGTTATTGCAAGTAAACTAACACTGCGGTCAACATCATAACATCATTACAAGTTATGTTAGGTTCAATGAAGTAGACCTCAAACATGTATACCCGAATTTATTATTTAATTATTATTATTAAGTAAAAATGTATATGTATTTAGTGTTTGTCTCTGAACCATGATTTTTAAAAGTGTTTTTTGTTGTTGTTTTGGTTTTTTTTTTTGGTTTTTTTCCCCAAATACAATGTTTATTTAGGCCTAGTAGGCCTAATAAAAATAATACTAATCAAATTAATAATATAATTCAATAAAACATATCCAAAACTAAATGAAGAAATGGAAATTCGACAATTGGGAAACAAAGAAAATAGAAAACAGTATAGGCCTATGGACGAGTAACAGACCTTGGTAATCGAAATAGTGATAACAGTACATGTCTCGTGAAGATATAATTATTCAGAAACAATACTTCTTACGACAACATAACGTGCACGTGGAAATACGTGTGCGTGTGATTTACAGTAGGTGTAATTTATCTATGACCAGAATGAGAAATCTCAACCATAGGTGTCGTCACACCAAAACTTTTTAATGAGTGTACTAACATATTTAATCAAAATTGAAAAGTATGGGAACAATCTTTCCAGCAATAACATTGATTGAAATTTGGGAGGAATCGATCGAGAACGGATAAGCGAGACGCACCTAATATAACTGTATACCTTCTACTCTCAATAAGACGAACTATCCAATTCAATATTTTAAAATTCAGATGGCTATTAAATTAAACATTTGGGTTAGTCAAACAAAAACATTTAGACCGGCGAGAATGAGGATCTGTAAATTTATAGGTAAATGATTACCTTGCGATGGCAAGGTACATTTGTCTCAATTTGTCGCCTACTTCGATCTTTACAAATATTCTATTTTGGTAAGTTTGGACAGTTGTTCCCTGTTTGTTTATACGAAGTTGTTCTTGTAACTACTTGAGTTGTTATAATTCACCAGTGAACCACTTCAGCAAAAACAAATTGTTACATGAACAGTCAATGTCACTTCTATAAATTTCCAATTGTTATCTTCCATCAGAAAATAAACAGCGCAAGATCACTTACGGAGGAATTCTTCGCATTTATTTCATAATTTAATACGGGTGTGATTGTTAGAAGCCATTAAACTACAGAGTAATTAAAACGAGGCTTGTCTACATAATTTACACGAGTGCTGAGCCGTTAACACGCCGCTGTCCAGAGGGTCTGGCCACTGACGCTAACCAGATACAACGATGTGACAGGTCAAAGGAGAATGTCGTTATTACCAAAAGATCAGGAGAAAAAACAAAGACATCATCATTAATATTTTAGGCCTAATTTGAATCGTAGAATGTATAACAACCTAAAAACGTTTAAAAATAAAGGTTACAAAAAATGCAAAACCAGTAGAATATCGATAGGCCTAAAAGCAAAAATGTAACTGTTAAAATCAAATCAATTTAAAAAAAAATTAAAATTAAAGAAAAATGAAAACGAGCTTTTAATATTGTTTTGTTTCTTTGTCAAGATACAAGATACAAAAAACTTTATTTGTCTTCGTAAAATCTAAAAAACAAAGAAATGTTGGTTGTCACTGCAAATCCGATTAAAAGATACATTATACAAACGACAGAAAATGACAGAAAGTAATAAATGCGGTTTAGCATATGTTGTTAGAACAACCACGGAAATGTACTGGTTCTTCAAAAAGAGAAATAATTGAACAAAATAAATGTTTTCATCCTCAGAAATAAAGAGATATTAGGATGACCACTTTCTTCGATGAGAATATGTTCACTAACCAAATGACGTCATGGTCATTAACAACATACGGTTGTATTGTTCTTATTGATGATATATTAATTATTTAATTTGTGCACATATTATTTTATCGAAAGAAGTTGTCCTATACTTTCTAATCTATTTTCTTTTCTAGAGTTACTTAGAATTAAGATAGAGAACTACACAATGCATTGACAAAAATAAAAAGGAGTCTATCTTAATACAAAAAACAAAGCAGGTTATTTAAATCTGAAGACAACTAAAAGCGTCATTAAAATCATAAACGCTCAGAAAAATCGGTCAAAAACTGCTATTGAATTAGGTCATAGGGCATTACTAACACGAAACCTACATCCGTTGAGTTGAAATAAAAACACAGTTTCTTTTAAACCATAAAGAGGACACATTTTAAGCTAATTAATAACAGTTTTGATGATTAGTGAGGGGGAACTGACTTAGCAAGCCGGGTAAAACTACTGCAGGCCTGTTCTAGAATTCGGTCACACCTTCGAGCCATAAGAATTAAAAATAACGCACAGAGAAGAAACACGGTCAGGTAGACCTACTAATAGTGCAGGTACGCTTTGAGTGTTATAAAAATGACAATAAATAGCTTTACGACATTTTTGGAACATGGGTAGCGATGGAACATTTCGAACTGTGTCAATGATTGTGAGAGGTATTTTACGTAATGGTATTATCTGAGTTTCATAACCCACGAGGAAATACAAAGCTGATTTATGAATGATTACAATTTATAATTATTATACATCATCATGTCTTTAGTGTGAATGGGGCGAACGACCGATTACCTAGCCGATTACTATAGATCGATACTATAGATAGATGGATACAAATAACCGCACGATAATTCATTACTATTATTCGTCTTCAGGACACATGATATAAGCGAGAACAGCGAGTTTACAAGACCACGATGTTTGAGGGGTTGGGGAGGGGCTCACAAATGGTAAATGAAGTCATACGGATCGGCCTGTGCCTCTCTTCACTATCATCTAACTTCATCTAAGCTCGACATTATCATCAGTGGCGAGACCTGGCCCCTGGTTTAGAAACCTTAAGTGGCCCTCCGACGCTGGAGGCCTTGGGAGTTTTTAGCCTTTTTCGACTTATTTTAATGCTGGGCACAGAACTACTAAGGGGCCACGTAAGCACCGGGGCTTCTGGGTTTAGCCAGTGAGCGCATAGCCACTGGTTATTACCTGTATTCATCATTGAATATGAATCGAAAAAATTCAAAATGTCTCGCCAATGAAAATCTTGTTTACTGGTGGTGTATGTAAAACAAGCAAACAAACAACAATAAAGTAAAACAGTACAAATTACTTTCGCGGGGGTTCAAACCGATATCTCTAACATCGCGCACTTTTTGAAATAAAAAATCCGGGTGCCTCCGGGTATTTTATGTCGACTTCTTCCGATATGCAACATTGTACAAGTCATGGATGTATAAAATAGATAATAATAACGAACAATTCATAATTTATACCAACATTATTTTCTTATTTAGTTTAACCCATGTTATGTACATTTATATTTTGTTATTTCTTTCTTTTTCTGTGTTGTTTAAATTTCATCTTTGTTTAGGCATGTCTGTCACAAGCTTTTTGCTTTTTTGAACATGCCTTCTTCAATTTAATTACCTTTTTTTACACCATTTTGTATACTGTTTTAATTTGAAGAAAATAAATGTTACTTTGATTGATGATTGATTGAACTATAACTCCATGGTAGAAGTATTAAACTATATATACAGTTTGAAGGTTTGCGAAATCAAATGATATAAAGTTTGCGGTACACCACGTATATTAGTTCTGAAAAGAACTGTTGAGTTTCTCGACGTTTCGATCAATATGCTTTGATCATCCTCAGGAGTGAGAATGCAGAAAGTCCAGAAACTTCGAATATAAGTGGAAAGGGTGGGACTGGTGTGAAACAATAGTAAATTCACACGTGGGAGGGATTGAAACTAGCTGTAGAAGAGAAGAGCAAATATACGAGTTTCCTCGATTGATCGATCAATAATTCAATCATGAAAGTCAGAAAATGACTAGATTATAATAACTATCCGAATTTTTTTTTTAAATAGTGTATACACTATTTGTGCATATGAGCGATCTCTTAATTCATGAATAATACATGAGGCAAATAAAATAGACGAATACAAATTAACCAAACGTCAATAGTATGATGGCAGCAAACAATGTTCACAATTTTAAAATATTTAAAATAATCACAAAAGCAAATGGCGGCTAGTTTTAATTGTGTTTAACAAGTCGGTGTGATATTGTGAATAAATGTGTACAAAGTAAACAACTTCTATTCTTTGAATTATTTGAAAAAAAAGTGTAGAACAAACGGACAAATGTAAATGTAAATGTAATCTATGATTTTAATATGAAAATGTCAATACAATTTCTTAGCAATTGTAAGACAATGATTTTGCTCAAGTTTTTTATTTTTATTTTATTTCATACTCATCCAACAGCGAGTAACCCGCCAATTACAGGATGGATAAACTATTTAATAACTTCACAAGACAAACATATACACAAGATGCTCTACATAAACAAAGACTTATTATTAAGTCTTTGGGAGTGGAGTTGTAAATTGTCATGAGAAAAAAACCCTGACATATGACAGGACTTGAACCCAGGACCCTTAGATTGGTAGCCAAGCATCATAACCACCAAGCCACAGCTCCACTCCTCCTATTTTTTTAATAACATAAGCAGGTATGTTCTTTAAAAAATATGATAGGTCCATTCCTTAAAGTTCGTGTACAGGCATGAATTTTTTAATATCTTGTTAAATGTATATAAACAAACAAAAAAGAAAAAAAGAACTGGTTTGATAAATAAAACGTCAGTTTTCACTTAAGCACTTACTACAGATAAGACAAAATGCCTCCACTGGTCTTTTACAAATATGTTTTGTTTTGAATAACCAGAAGAAAGTGATTTTGTAAATTACTCAATCAATTTTAATATATACTGATATAAACGAAATTTAATATATTTAAATTATCTTCAAAAGTATTAGTACCTTTTTTTATATATTTTTGTATATATTACTATTAAGACGTCAGATTATTATTATATAAATATATACTGTTATCCTTGATTTATTTATTTTGTTTATTTTAATATGATGAACTATACATTTTCAAATATATTTTTTTTGTTGAAAAAATAATCTTTAATAGTACTGTATGAGAGGTGATATTTTAGTAACAAAAAAAACCCCTGATTCTCTTATGGAGCCTGGTATTGTCATGCAGCAATTGAAATGTAACTTCTATATAATTATATGAAATATTATAATTATAATATATTCTATATTAGCCTACTTACTATTTATTTTAGAAATAATCCCTGAACAGTACTGTATATAATGTCTCTTAAATTAATTAAATACCTTTACCCAATTACACACTATTATTTAAGTCAATGTCTATTGAAATGTATATGCATTGTTTTTCAGAAATCCTAGTGTCATAGTCTTTGTACTCTTTCTCTCAGGAACCCATTAATACTCCTGGTCTAGCCCGTAGCCTAGGGGCTAGATACATAGAGACCAGAAATTATGATAAATATGCTTACATAGCCTAGTTAAAATCGATATTTTCCGCTATTGTTACAGAATCTCCACCCCTCCGCCTGTAGGCTTCAATTTTGTGCACATAATTGCCTTCGTTGAATCCTCAATTGAGCTGCAGAAATGGCAGTTGCTTTTGTTTTAGTGATGAATAACAAAACCAAAAGTGGGAGAAAATTAAGTGCAGCATTACTTACAATTTATTAACCAAACTGAGGTTGCTTCAGCTGCAGTTTCACAGGGTAAGGGCTCCCTCTAGCTTTAAATCGTTTACCTGCCAGGTCAATCTCATAATGACCTTTCAATACGTAATCATTTGTGACGATTCCTCGTTGACCAGACTTCTCATCCTCATTGGTCACCCATCCAACCACAACCATCTTACCAAGCGTTGGACCATATCCAGCAGATGTTGACATTCCGGTAAACTTGCCATCTCGGTAAATCGGTTCACCTCCCCAAGGCCAAAGGTCATTATAAAGATCATGGTCTTCCAATAGGAACATGGTTAACTTGGATTCAACTCCCTTGCCTTTTTGTTCTATCAATGCTTGTTTACCAATAAAATCAATCTCCTGAAACAAAACACTGTAGTTTATATGCTTAATCATATAATATATGTCACATATAAATATGGTCAACAAAAATTATCTTATCAAGTTTCAATACCCTCCCATTCCCATTACAAGACAGTAAAACAGTAAAAATCACTTTCGGGAGTTCGAACCGATATCTCGTATACAGTATAGTGCACTTTTATAGATATGGTCAACAAAAATTACCTTATCAAGTTTAACTCTGGTTTCTCTTCCTATTTCGAAAGGTGTATGACTTGAGTTGAAGTCTTCTCCCCAATAACCAAAAAACTTTTCAATACGCAACCATCTCAATGCAAGATAACCAGACTTTTGGATACCAAAATCTTGACCTGCCCTCCAAACACTATCATAAAGTGGCAAAGCAAACTGGAAATAAAAGAATGAAAAACTTATTTGCAAAAATTGAATATCAAACCAGACAATTTTGTCTAAGTATAAAAAAAATTGTTGACTTTTGCATCAATAGGGTATAAATGTAGTTGAAAAGATGGTAGTAATTGCAAATCAAGTTTAGGGCTGAGTGGTTTTAAGGAATGGCACCGCAAATTAACCATGCTAGGAAGCTTTCGATTTGCAACGATCAACGAACAAAATATGTCACATGATTTCATTGTGCGCATTGGGATGCATTTCTTTGCTCCCCACCTAGGTCCAGGGCACAACCGATGACACATAGATTGACCTGACCTAGTATCCGTTGCAGATCTGAAGTTCCCTATTATTGCATAGTTTCAAGACAATCCTTGACCATGTAGTTCTGATGGTAGGTAACTTGTATAAGGACTAGAGATACGCATTTGGCTCCTGTGCACTTAAAAAGAACCGTAGTGTACTGGTGTATTTCAGCCATGTCAAAATGTCTGAAGAAATGGCAGCCACAGAGCTTTTACAGCCAATGACAAGATAGTAGTCTGTCATATCTTACCTCATTTGGTACATAAAGAACAAATCCTGGTTCTCCAACATGCGTTATGCTCATAGTCTTCACATCATTAGCATAACCAATACTCATATTCTATCCAAGACAAATATTGACAGAGAATGCTGTAATTCACTTTTTAAAATATTTTCAGAAAGTATAAACAAAATATTATTACAATCTATCTATATTGGGATATTGAAAAATAGCTTGTTCTAAAAAATGATTTGTGATATAAGCATATTATATGTGTGTGTATCACACTGCAAACAATATTGTGGACATGCATAATAAGAGAACCCGCCACAGGCCTCTACAACCTTTTAAGCCTTCCGACTCGACCTCACCCAAAATCACCCATCTTCTTTGAACCGAATCTCTTATTCAACAATTTAGTAACAGTGTGAAGCTCACACAAATTCATGTATTTTAAAGCCCTCCAAATTAACCTAAGCAGATATTTTTACGTATTATTACACTCAACTCTTAAACTACAACCGGTTTTATAAAAAAAAAGTTGTACTTTTTTAGCTATTTTGAATTCCAGCATGTGGAAAAATGTTCATTCTTACCTTACAACAAAATGGACGGAAGTCTGTAGTACTTAGGGAATCAAGTGTAAGAGTTTGTAAAAGTTCTCGTGCATTTGGACCAATCACATTAATGCCTGCATACTGACCAGTAACGTTATGCAAATGAACTGACCCATCTTCAGGTAAATGTTGGGAGATCCAATGAAAAGCTTTGGTTTCTTGCGGTGTTGGCGATATGATAAAATACCTGGATGAATCAGAATGTGTAGTTATGCTTAAGTAACAAATTGTCTCAATAATGGTGGAAAGAAGTTTTCACTATGGAATAAAAATGAATATCAATAATGTATTTCATAAAATCTTTATTAAGAACATTATCATTAATGCAGGGATGATAATGAATAGCGCCTTATGTATATGCCTCAATACAAAATAAAATTTAAGTTAAAAACATAAATATATATAAAAATATAAATATACATTAAATTAAAGCAAGTTGCTCGATGGGCAGAAATAGGAAAGAAACACAGAGGGCCAAGACAAACCACAAATGATAATGCTTTGCTTATGGATGGAAGGATATAGTTAAGCAAGTAGAATATTTAACCTTTGAACCACAACAAAATCTTAGGAATATATTGATGAATTAATTAATATACATCAATTAACTGCGGTCCATTTCATTTCGAAACCTTAGCTGTACTGACGAGATCTAATAAGATTGAAACAGTACTGTCTGCAGATTGGATATTACGCTCCTCTACTTTCTGCTATATACATATAGTATGTTGTTTTGTAGAGCACTCTTCAATTTGAAACGGTTCATTTAAATATTAAATAATAATTTTTGTTGTGTTTATTTCATAAAATGTTATAAAACAAGTTGAATACAGAAAAAATCATCACTGTTAGGGCAAGAACAATAAATATTATTAAAAATGGACAACATTATTACATACACTTTCATAAAGCAAAAAGATACATTAAATCCCAACACATCAGGGGTAGGAACATTGTCATAATATATAAACAAAGCTCTCTAAACATACCAGTTTTCAGCTAGCCTAGCCACACTGCAGTCATTTTGGTAGTGACCATTCTCATCTAACATTGGGGTATGGACAAGAGTCCCTACAGGAACATCCATCTCATTTGGACAAAGGCGTTGCAGTAAGTCTGTTGCTTCATAACCATCAGACTAAAATAATAAAAAAGAATGAAACAACAAGAGGTATTAAAAGAGTAATAAAAAGACAACATGAACAGTTTATATTCCTAACATGCTAAAACCTGGTTCAATTTCTTTACTTTTGGTAGGTTTAGTCAACAGTAGTGGAGTATGTGAAGCTATTAAGAAAGTTTGTCGATTTGTTGCAGGCAAAAATAAGAAAGTCTACACTGGCAAATTTGAGTAAACTTCTAAGTTTTCTAAAGTACTGCTAACACACTTCGGAAAAGAGAAAACAAGTAGTAGGTGTGAACAAATTTGTTTGCTGAGGTACTGTATGTGAACTCAGCGAATCAAATAACATTCTTTGTGGTCATGTGATCCTGTAGATACACAAAGTAACAGCCAACAAACTAACTATGGAAAACTAAGACTTTTCAAACAAAGGTTATTGGTAAAGTTTACTAGTTTAGACAACTTTACAACAATATTGTAATATTATACCAATTTAAGTCAGTATCAGTACCTTTATTTCAAATTTGGCAAATGTTGACATGTCCATAAGGCTAACAGAATCACGACAGGTCCAGTATTCTGCTTTAACTTTATCAAACCAGGCTGGCTTTCCAAAAGTTCCTTTAGGGTTGATAGGTAAAAAATCATCTATTGTAATAAAACAAAAGAGACATTCAAAGTGTATTGTTTTAGTCAGGTGATGTCAACTAATTATATTTTAAGATACAGTGTAAATAATAAAGATATTCCCATTAAAAATAGTACCTCTATCTAGATAATATTTTGGACGCTCATAGCCCATATATTCCCCAAATACAGCACCAGCCTGCTTCTGTCTGGAGTAGAGAGGTGAACACTTCTGTTTTCGGCCATACTTGTAGTCTTCACCAGGGTAATTCAGAGCATAGTGCCGACCTTCAAAACAAACGTAAGTAAGTGTTTAGTAAAATTTCTTGTACTAAGGTACTACCTTCTACCTACTGGATGTACACATCTAGGTTGTACAAGACGGTTCTGTTCTGCATATCTGTATCGGGTCAGCAACTAAAGGATGAGCCAATGGGAGTAATTTGTGTAAAAGAATACAAGCAATGTGGCACAGACAGGTATCGAATCAAATGTCTTTCACATGTCCGGTATCCTTTATCATTTGCCATAATAGCTCTTTTGTATTCCCAGACAGTCTTGTATCAAACCAGGGAGTTACAACTCCCTGATCAAACTTTGGTGTTTCAAATAGAGCCAGTGTTTTAACGTGGAAAGGGCATAATATGCAGTATGTGATACATGAATCTTCTTATATAAACTCTCATGGGTCTGAATCCTGTTGTCAAAATGATAAAATTTATTAATTTCAAGTAAAGAATAATAAACACTACTACAAACTAATAAATGGCCCACCAACTATTTCCTGGACTCTGTCTCTGAGAAATGATGGGTTGTTATGGCAACTAGTGAACCGACGAATGTCAACAGGAAGGATGTTGTTAGGACGTTTGCCGCTGATTATCCAATCAGCAAGAATGCTACCAACCCCACCACCACATGCAACGCCACCAGAATTAAAACCAGCTAACACAAAGTAGTGTCCAACCTAAATTCAAAAAAAGAATATCTAGGCTAACTAAAAATTGCATTTAAATAAAAAACTTCTTCTGGTTCTTTGAACCATTACGACACCTACCACAGGTACAAGAGGAAGTTGCCAACTTGTGTAAGTTATTTGAACCATGACAAACACCTACCACAAGTTCAAGAGGAAATTGCCAACCTGTATAAAGTTCTTTCAACCATTACACTCAGATACTGACTCCTCACCTAAAAGGCATTTATGTTGTGGTAAACTCTCTGAACCATTACATTACAAAACTTACCTCAGGCACCTCGCCTAAGAGAAAGTTGCCATCTGGTGTAAAGCTCTCTGAACCATTAAATAATTGTTGAACTTCAACTGTGGCTGCTGATGGCACTCGAAGTAAGAAACTGTCGAGTGAAGGCTCTGATAGAAACAAAGTGAAAAAAAAACAAATTTCACAGTATCAACCCTATCATTATTATATAATACGGTATTACAAATTGGTAGGTATTGTCAAATGTCACTTACGGAACTGGTCCCAATCTGGTGGCAGGCTTTCGAACTCGTAAGGCTTTGGAATACCATTCATGAAAATCGGTTTAGCCTTCTCTTCAAAGCATCCACTTAAAAGACCTTTACTCCACTCTATAATATATATTCTGCCATCATAATCTCGTATATCTATGTATAGAAATTAATATATGGAAGATTCAATTACATAAACATACCTACAGTATAAAAATGCATGTGGCAAAGTTTTTTGACGTTGGTATGTTACATTATGTTACCATATCTCTTCTCTTGGTGTAGGCCTATGGATATATGGATGAATTTTCTAGTACAATTTTAATTTTGCTATTGTAGAGATAAGCAATCAGGGAAAGCGTAACATACTTACATGGCATTGACGGTGAAATACCGTCAATAGCTTTAGTAACAATGTAACCATGCTCAACAGGATGTAAAGGAACTTTTACACTTGGAGAGCTTCTTAATCCTAACTCACGACCCCACTGAAAAAGACATGATTGCTATATTTGAAACAAGCTTGTTTCTGTATTGATTGTAATGCTATGACATTTTATCAAGTCGAGTGGCCAAGCAGTTAGGGCAGAACCACAGTTATAGTACCTGACCCTTCTCTTCTGGAATGGGAACTAAAACCTGTCCAGTGTACACAACTGGTTTGTGTGCATCTTTTAAAAAAGTAGGTGGTTATCCGGGTATATGGGTCCATCAATGAAGGGAGCCTTAGAAGAGATGAAAGTTGTTAGCATCTAGTGCACTGAGCTTTAAGACAGTTGGACAGTATAAATCCCATTACAAATACATTTTCTATATTGTATCTTTCCATATACGCTTTAGTTTAACTAGTATAATTTAAGGCAGAATTCCATGAATGTTTAAACACCAAAGAGGCCTACTTTACCTGCCCTGCAGCATTTACAAAATATTCACAATTCACAGTGCCTTTGCTAGTCTCAACACCAGTCACTCTGTTATTTTTAGTTAATACTTTCTTAACTTCAACTCCCTCTAGTATTGTGACACCTTAAAGGAAATGAGAATTTAGATCTAATTTCGTTCATCCAAAAGACAGAGTAGGATAATTATGATAATAATTTAAGGTTATAAAACTTCATCATAAAGTTGACTCGACAATGTCCATGTTTCATTTTTTTAAAGAAAATTGTATTATTATTTTTCTACAGTTAAATGAATAATTACACATTGTTCTCTAACTCAAATAAAGTTTATTTAGCAAAAGCATGGATCTTAAAGAAAAAAAGCATTTTCAGACAAACTACAAGTGCAAACAAGAAAATTAAAATCACCTTTTCTCTTAGCAGCAGCTGCTAAGGCCGCTGCTGTGTCGGATATATTTGTACGACCATCTCGAGGGAAATAAACACCTCCCACCAGATCATCAACTTTGATAAAAGGAGCGAGTGATGTAATTTCTGAAGGAGTTAAAATTTGAAAATCTTCGCCTTTTCCTCTGTAATAAATAAAATAATTAAAAATGACATACATAAACAAGAGAAATGAAAATTGAGATGAATATAATATATTGTAAATGGAAAAAGGAAAACTCTAAATCAGTTAGCAGTGAAATGAATATTTATAAACAGCAAAGATGAAATAATTATTCAAGGCTTTAATAAAAGGTCAACCATGGTTTGAACTTTGAAACCACATTTTAGAAATGGGAAAAATGAGGAAATTATAAGAGAAGAATTCAAACAACCTGGAAGTATGCACATCACAAGGGCTTTTAAATTCAGATTGTCAACACTGTGTTCTTGGTTGGACTCAAGAACAGAAATAGAATTGATTACATTCATTAATAATAGTGTTAGTGTAGGATAGTGTTATTTCTATTCCAATAAATAATTGATTTGTTGGCTACTGTAGGCCATCATCTGTGAGATTTTGATTATTCTGAAACAATAAATACATGTGAAACATGGAATGAAGTTTAACCAAAACAATCTGCAACATTGATCCTCCATCTTGATGACTTAGTAAATTATAAGACATATTATAAATAGTGTCTATTAATTGTATGATAAATATAATGAAATAACCTGACTGTACAGTGTAAATGACCACCATATAATATACTGTAGTATCCATTAATGTAACAAACCCATGAAAAGAAGAATGACAGAAAATAAATAAAGATTACAGATTGTGTAATATATAGTAGTTTATTTCTACTCTAAAAGACTAAATGTATACTGTACAAGGAAAATATAGAAAATTAACTGCAAGAAATATACAACATTATATGCTGAGCTAATGAAAAAACATAAATTTAAAATTAGAAAATAAACAACCCATGTATGAAAGAAAGATTTTCGTGATCAAGTATGACCCTAAAGTGAAAATTATCATATTAGTTGTGCAGTATACAATTGATTGTATACCTGAGCATGGCAGCTGACCGGTGGAAAGAGGTCATTCTGTCTTTTGTTTGAGCTACAGCTATGGAACCATTGCGAAGAAAACCTGTTGTGAGACAAAATAGCATTCTAATTGGCCTATTTCCAATGCATGATATAGTACAGAAAATTACAGAAATCACGTTGTTTAAAAATACAACAATCAACAACCATGAAAATAAAAAATTTTAAACAAAAATTGTTATTACTCAATCTAATACCTGAGATCACCTTTCTTAAATTTAAGGATCAATTCAAAATAAATATACTGCAGTTACTGCAGTAAGTCCAGTACATTTTCAATACAATAATATATGACTTTAGTTTTTTTCATCTTCCTCTTTGTTGTGAGGTAAAAGAAAGCCAGATATCTTCTTCTTCTACAGATGAAAACTTGACTCGCCCGTAACCAGGATGTCTTTATCTCATCAATAACAGGAGCCTAAATAACATGCATTAAAACATAATAAGATTATTTTAATTTTATCTATTTTAGTAGATTACTTTTACGTTTACCTGTACTCATTCCGATCTCTTCTTCTAAACTCTCATAGAGATTACTGCTCATCTTGCGGCATTTGGCAATGAACTCAACACTATGGTTAAGTCCAACCAGGCCAACCGAGTGCCATGTAGTTCCACATGTTAATCTAGTGAAATAATAGAATGAATAGTAGATATGTAATATTTAAAATCTAATTGGTGAGGTGTTTGCCCTACTCTGACGTAATTTGTACTTCATATTAAGTACATTGAGAAATTTGCAAGTAATTCTAGGATGGGACTGGACCTTTAGATCAGCCACTGGCATTCATACCTCTAAACCACAGCACTTGCGCTGATGGCTATAGGACATCTGACCAATTACTAAATACCCTGATGCAAAGCTTCTCCCTAGTAGTTCAATCAATTACAATTTAAAATCTAGTCACTCCTGAACCAAAACTTTCTTAAATACAATTTTAAATTTGATTTTTTTATATTATGGAAGACATGAAGAAAAAAAAGTTGTAATTAAAATCAACTTGTGCTTTGTAGACAACCTAATATTATACCACCTGTGCTTTGTGCACCACCTGCGCTTTGTGCACCACCTGGTTCCACCTGTGAATGACTGTAATATGGTCAAGGTCCATGGTGATAGTAATATAAATCTGATCTAATATACATACTTTCCCTGTTCTAACAGCAAGACATCTGTCCATCCTGCCTTGGCCAAATGATAAGACAATGAGATGCCAGCGATACCACCTCCACACACCACAACCCTGGCTTGAGTAGGCATGTTAGAACTCGTTTCAGACGTACTGCTTATACCATCACTTCTCAGTTGAATATGTATGCCATTTGAAATAGTTTGAATCGCATGTCTGCTTCTTCTGAACCATGGCAAGGAGTACAGGCGTCTTCTGATGGTTGATGAGAAACAGGCAAACCCTGTTCCGATACAGAAAGTCATGGCTATTGCACTATATAGTACGATACAAGAAGGTTTTCATATTGACATTTTTTTTCCTGAAAAAAATAAGCACAAAAAGGCAATTTTAAAAGAAAAAACATTTTCAAAAATACAATCAATTTTCATTGATGAGCAGTTAACTTGGAAATACCATATCACCGAATTGGTGACTAAAATATGTAAAAGTATAGGTGTACCAACAGAATTAAACGTTCCTGTAAATATTCTTTCTACCTTGTATAATTCTCTTGTTCTTCCTTATTTTTCATATTGTAATCAAATCTTACTAAATTAACATTGCTCCAAAAAGAATACGTATAATATAAAAATCTTCTTTTACAGCTAATCACGGGTCCTCTTTTTAAGGAATCTAATGACACTAAAGATATACTTATCAGCAATATATTTTTGTTCATAACTGTATTCATCATAATTATCCTAGATTTTACGATATGTTTAAATTGAATGTTAATTTCTATAATTACAACACTATAGGTCATCTCCCGGGTCATTCTCTTATATTTATCTCCCAAACCACAGGACTACACTAAAGTATTAGATACTGTCTGGTGCAAATCTTTGGAATGTTTTGCCTCTTTCATTCCAAAAGACACAAAATAAATAGTTTCAAAAAGATTGCAAAATATTATTTATTATCAAACGATACTTAGCGGCCATGTTTTTGTTACTATATTTTCCTCTACCAATTGAAAATGTATTAATATGATTTATACTGCAATTGAAATGTATACCGCTTGACGTCTTATTATCTTCATTTCTGTCATTTATATATATATTTGCACTGATGAAGGGCTAGTGTTTCCCGAAAGCTCTGCTAACTTTTCTGGCTGTTTTACTTTATCGTTTTGATTTAGCTTTTCGTTTTTTTTTTGTATCTCCATTGAGATCCAGCCACTGATACCCACAGCATTGTCAGTAATTGGTTATCCGCCTCAAGCGGATAAGCCCTTGGAATTGTAGTGTTTCTTTTTTTTATTATTCTTCCATATTTCCGCCACTTTTTGTGTTCAACTTTTCTCTGCAACGTGTTAACATAACATGTTGTAACTTCGTAACCATTTAGACATTTAACTGAAGATGTGCAGCCAAGCTTTTTGACGATGTCAGATCCGCGTAGCGTAAGTCACGCGCGATTTTCTGAAAATCTTAAGTTGATCATAACTTCGAAACAGATAAATATTTTTTAACGTAACTTTCAGCCACGTTTGCTTCACATCAATTGTTAACTTTTTTATTGCTACCGAATTTTGTAACATTAGAAAGTGTGCGCGTAAACGGCGTTTGAAATTTTAAAATGCTCTAAATCAATTTCTGATTAAATTAGAACACGTTTCAGGTCATTTTAAGCATTTGAAAACTTGCCACCAGGTGCGCACATTTGTACGCACGCACGGCGCAGGGAACACGTATGAGCATTTCTTTTACATAAATTGTGTTTTTCAAACTTCGGTTAACAATTTTACGTTATTTTATTCACTATTCAACTTGAAATGGTGTTCTACGAGCACGTTAAACATGACTGGTTGCCCACGTAAAACGTTAAAAAATTGTGAAAATGTTGCAAAATATGTCTATTTTTAAAAATGATACAGTTCATCAGAATGCAAGGTTACGCCTATTTTTTATTTTATTTTCTTGCAGTGTATGAATCATAGGTGTGATTTATTATAGTGTTGAATGTTAAAACGTGTTTGAAGGCTACATTATTTGCATATTAAATATAATTTTTGAAATTTTTATCATCAAACAAACATAAACATTTTCAAAGAGCAGAACAATAAACATAACGTTTATATTTTGTCTTCACATGTTAATATATAAAACTTAAAAGCATGCACTTTCATAATATGTCACTGTTAAAAATTTTTGAAGATTTCATCATAGTAAAAATTATGATTTAGTTTGGTATGTAATAATCTATTTGCATCGAGGGGTTTACGACATACCGAATGAACGAGTAAACTTTCTTCGGATTTTCTTCAGCAGGTGCTCATTTGGCTCGATGTGTAGTGCAACCGACTTTGGTAAGATACGTTTTGTTGCCGGCGGATAACCAAACTCGTCCTCAAGTGACGAGTTCATATCTAGTTTGCCTTTGGATTTATATATATATATATATATATATTGTTTGCTTTTGTATGTTTTGTTTTGTCGTCCCTGACACAAGCATTTGCTTCATTGGTGACACCACCATTTTGGAAATAAATGTTTTTAATTTGATGGCATTTAAAGATGTATTGTCCCTTGAAACACAAAAAAATGAAAGTCAAAATATTTTAAATTTAAATTGGCCATATCAAAGTAATATTAAATTTATTCATTTTAAGGCGAAAATTCGAGCCAAAAACAACAAGTTTACGTAATTAACAGGTAAATTAATTTGATTACATTTCTTCTAGAAAATCATCGCGAGCGAAAGTAAACAAAGATTTCAAATCACGAGTATGCATTATGCATGATGCAAATTAGAATTGTTTACAACTCGTCACGGTTGAGAAGGTGTTTTCACACAGATCACGAAGAAGTTTTATGATTATGTATACAGAGTAGACAAACAAGCACGTTGCATTATGAGATATGTTTTGATCGAAAACTTTGACTGGAAGTCAAAGTTATTTTTTGAACAAAAAAACGTCTGTATTTCAGTTAAATGATTTTTTTTTCGACTAATAACTATTACGATACTTCAAAATGACCCACTTTTTTTTTTTTTTTTTTTTTTTATTAAAGTCAAAGGGACAATACATCTTTAAATTAGTTAAAAGGTCTGATTTTTTTTAATTGTATTAAACTACGACATTATATATAGTTTTTCTTCTAAGAAATGAATTTTGGAAACTTTTAAGACTATTATTGATTATGATGAACATCACAACAATTTAATAATACACCTGTCACCTGGGTTTTAAAATGACGTCATAAGACTTATACAGAACGTCGTCAAAAACTGACGTCATCTACTTGATGACATCATTATTTTTAGTTCAGAGGTCAAGCAGCAGTAGTAGCAATGCATGCATGTGAAGTGGACGGACGAGCCGAGGCCTCGATCAGGGTCAGTCTAATTACCGAAAACAACCGAAAACAACCGAAAATAACCGAAAACAACCGAAAACAACCGAAAACAACCGGAAACAACCCTAAACAACCGAAAACAAACCGGAAACAAACCGAAAACAAACTAAACAAGAAATATTTCTTACAAAAAACGCCGCGTAACTTTTTGACTGGACAGTTGCAAGAACAGTCTTCATTAATCTAATATAATAGGTCAGCCAATCAAAACGCAAGTGAACAATTGGGACTTTACTTGTGATTTATGTCATTGGCCTGTCAGCACAGTCGTTTCTTTCTAGAATTAAACGCACACACTTGTATTGGGAATAATGTATGTTTATGTGGTTATTACTATCGCATTTAGGTATTGATAATAATAATAATAATATGGCTTTTGAATATATAATTACTGTCTGTAGAATAGCATTTATGCATTTTCGGTTCGCGATGAAAAGTTATATGAATGCATTTGTAATAGGTATTTATAATAATAGTATATGGGTTGTATTATTGCTAAGCAATCACCAAATCGCGTTATAACATTATTTCTCAGGGTTTTTTGCACCATTGATCAATACCAAACGCGTATCGGTATTATATTTTTTAATGAATCATTACATTAATAAAAATACCCAATTAAATCAATCGCGTCAGTCCAATTCCGACTTATGTTTCGATCACATAGTTCTGTGTCTACACTGTCCCAACTAGTTTAACAAAAAAAGTGTGATGTGCCCAAATATGGTAGTGATATGCCCGAATATCGTAGTGATATGACATCGTCATGTCTATATAATATGGGCACATCATATCTAGTTTGATAGTATAGACAGAGCTTAAGGATTATATTTAAAAAATGTTTTCTTACATTTTGAAAAAAAGTATTTATTTGTTTATAAGCCCAATTTTCCAGTCTTAATTTTACATTTTAAACGAAATTATTTATTTGTTGATAAGCCGAATTTTCCAGTTTAATAACAATGACCCCTTCCAAAGTGCTTATACCATATACATTTTACATGATATTGACCGTGGGTTCTTTACGCCTCTGATGCATTTGTTTTTATTGTACCTTTTTAATAAATTATTATATGTTTAGGCCTAATCACACCCAATTTAATGAAACAGTCAGATTCCGATTTCAATTGAACGAAAGTAGGCCTAGTACTGTATTTATTATTCATTGATAAGCCAAGGGTCCCATGGCGTTAGCCGATATCTTGAGCATTTGACTCATGTGTCAACCTGTAACACAAATCATTCTTCAAAATCTAAAGAAAGGACCTCACACGTCTTTTTTGTGAGTGATACACTATGGATATGCCCACGGAAATAATATGTGGACATTGCAAACAATCATAGGCCTACAGTAACAAACATAACATGGCTAATAAGCATAACATTCAGACTTGTTTGTTTTCTAGTGGATTTTTATTTACTTTAGCATGTAGAATAAAACTAGTAACAGTGGCTATATTAATAATTATACTGATTATCCTTGATGTTATCGCGTCTAATAATAAAATATTTTGTTGTTGATAAGCCCAATTTTTCAGCCTTGATTTTAGGCTACATTTTGAACGAAAGTATTTATTTGTTGATAAGCCCAATTTTGCAGTCTTAATATGACCCTTCCACAGTGCATTTTACATGATATTGACCGAGGGTTTTTACGCCTATAGCCACTGATCAATACCATAATTAATGTACTTTTTTAAATGAATATTGAAATGTTTCAACATACCCAATTCAAAAAAACGGTCCGTTTTCGAGTTCAATCTTTTGATTATTAGAGAGGTTGGAGTTTCATTTTGAACGAAAGTATTTATTTGATTGATAAGCCAAATTTCTAGTCCTAATGATTTGAGATAAATATAATAAGTATAATTATGAATTCACCAACACTTTCAGGCCCAATAACAATGATCCCGGGCCCGAGTTTTTGTAGACCGGACTTCCATGCACAGCCACATGTTAAGGAATATGAATCTCTTTATGATTTTAATATGGTTCGAAATGATATTACACAACAACGATTAGACAGCAACTGTGCAAGAGTCCAACTAATAAAATCGGAATGATCAATTAATTGAACATTTACAGCATAAGGCCCATACACTAGGACGATAACGATTGACGATAAATAGACAAATGTGCATTTTTAATACATAAACCAAAAGAAATATAAACAATTCCTTTGATGAAAATTATATTTTCACACGTCCAATCAAATGACGTCATGATTAGTAAGACCAATAATATCGTGACAATACAGCGATTTTATTGTTTTTATTTATCATGACGTCATTTGATTGGAATTTGAAAAACATTATTTTTATCAAAGACAGCATAAATGATTATCCTATAGGTCTAGAACGAAAACCTTTCTAATTTCTTTTGGTTTATGTAAAAAAATGCATGCTATATATTTATCGTCCGTCGTTATCGTCATAGTGTAATTGGGCCTTTATACAAAAAAAATAAATTGATTACGAAGTTACATGTCATTTTCACCTATCACCAAAAAACTAACCTTTTCAACACTAATTAATTGGTACGAAGCCAATTTATATTATATATTTCATTAAAACTGAACTTTACGGTAAATGAAGAGTAAATATCAGTTAATATGAATAATATAACTAGTAGGTCTATGAACTTGCGTCCAGACACAGAACTGTGACATTACTATCATAAATGTTGAAACCACTTATAAACCTTTTTTTAAAGAAAATATAATTGTGTTAGGAGAAGGCTAATAAACAAATAGATAATGTACAAACCTTTTTGGATTAATTAATGAAGCAGGCGTTCCTAATAATCTGCTGCTGCTACCTAGACTGATTGTTCACCTTCTGACGATAATTGATTGGACCCCCCCCCCCCCCCCACCCACGGCATCTGATAACCAAAAAAAAAATTTACCAGGACTGTTTCAATGATTTAATATCTGACGGCGTATTATTATAACATTGGCCTAGATTGACAGTCAAAAGAAAGTCATTGTAAATATCTCCCTTTATGTTGACAGAGCCAACATAAAGTTTTGACCATTATCGAATGATTATTTGACAGTGACCTATTATAATACCGGCCTGGTTGACAGCAAAAACGAAGTTATTATTTATTGAACAAGATTTTACAGATTTCCGTCTACATCTCAATAATACTGTATTATCAGCAAAGGCTTTCATATAGACTCTCTTCTCCCAGACGTTTTTTGGGTCCAGCAGCTACCTATAAATTATAGTCGAGTTTCCAAATTCACAAAACTGTCAGCCTTAGATACTAAAGCTACCGCTATGAAACAGCTTATTAATGAATGTGTCCTCCTGGGACATAGCTGGCTAGAGCCGCGGCGCGAAAAAATCTAATTACCGAAAACAAATTTTTTTTACGTCGCCCTCTATATTAATGATATATTGAAGTAGATAGCACTGCGTTACTACACGTGAGCCTTGGTTTGGTTGTCAGGATCTGACGAGTATTCGGCACCAATATCAGGGGCGGATCCAGGATTTTGAAATAGGGAGGTGGGAGGGGGGGGGGGGGGCAAAGGTAAAGTTTTCCCCTATGACATGTTCATTTCAAACTGAGAAGCAAAAAGCAAAGCTAAATACGTCAGAGGTGTTTTTTTGTTTTATAGTAGGCCTATACCTCCACCCCACAAATAATCCACTGAAAATTAATTCAATAGTCTATTATTTATTAAACTTTGTTATTCGGTGGCCATATAACAGCTAGTAGGCCTACTAAGAGATTTGTAATGCCTGAGATAATCATTGTGGGTGGGTGGGTTTAGTTCTGATAAAATGATAAGAAGTATTGGAACCATGGTGGGGCCTGTGGCGAAGCTAATTTACTCCCATGACACCCCTAGCTAGATGGCCGGAAATGGGTACTCTCGCGCGTAAAATTCATGAAAAATGGAACCTCATATCATTTGACGTTATTTTAATGTTGATTCTTGAATTTATTTGTTCACTAAACGAATAACTGTAATTTATTTGAATGCAAATAGAGAGAAAATGATGCCTATGTGCTCACGCATGAATTTGTTCAAAGTACTTGTTTCATTAAAAAATCACTTTGAAAAGAAAGAGTATAGCTAGCCTTCTGGTGTAATGCCCAATTCACCACTAGACTTTACAAGTATTGTAATACAAATTAAAATCAAGGTTAAAATAAAATAAAAAAATATATAAAGTTAATAAAACATTTATTAAATAAGTTAAATTCTTAATTCCAGCAGTGTGCGTTTTAGAGAGGATTCATTTTAAGTGCCCTTTTGCAGCGACAGCTTAATTTTGATTAAGTTGTTTAACAATTAAACGTAATGTTGTTTCCCCTGATTAATGAGTTAATGAATGTTTTTCTCCGTTGAAATATATATATATATATATAAAATAGTCTGACAAAAATGATGACAGGAAGTGAAAACACAAACATTTTACATTAACTTGTAAATCTTTATTAACCTTAGGCCTAATCATATTGAGAGAACATGAGAACACAACTCAAGTCTGTAACATCTTTTAAGTACTAAATTTCATTTTGTTTTCGAGGTACAAACTCGATTCAAGATATCAGATGTATTATCAACATCTAGCCATGTTTGTTTAACTACAACAAACTAAATTTAAATAACATAGTGTAGTAAATAAATAACATTTTTCATGTTTTAAATAATACATGAGAACACAACTGAAAATCTGTAACATAATTCCTAGTGTTAAAGCGAATTTACGATTTGCACCGAATAGAGGTGTTTTTCACAAACTGTTTTACATATAAACACAATATACACAAATAAACGTCGTAGAAGTGGTGTATTATTGTCATGCGGTACGTACATTTGAAATCGCTGAAATTATACTATGTATTCGAGAACCATCCCTAGTTGTTAAAATTGTTATAAAATACTAAAAAATATTTTATAAGTGATTATATCGAATTACAGTACTTAAAAATGCTTATATATTAAAATGCTTATATATTATGCGTGGTGCGTGTGAGTGTTAGGCTACTATTATGTAGTTTCTTTTATATTATATGTAGCAATACTTTAACTTTCCAACTTGTATCTTTAAAACCTTATTTCATGTTTTTTTCTTTATGATAATGTTTTATTTTTCAAAGGGTCTTACGACTACAGACAATTCCTTGTCTCTGTAAGATTCATGTAACATATATATTAAATATCTAACATATTGTAGATTCTGTAAGTAAATGGTACGGTGTTATCATTGAGTTTGTACGATATCGAGTTAAATTTTGTGCACACTTCCATTTCGTATGGTCTCTCTATCTCCTTGGCTTTGCGCGCGCGGTCTTGTTGGCTTTAGAAACACCTATCAATAGAGGGCGACATTAAAAAAATATACTGTAGAAATTTGTTTGGCGTGCGAGGTCAATATAGTAGCTGCATCAAATTTGTTTTCGGTATTTAGATATTGTTATTTTGTTTTCGGTTTGTTTTCGGTTGTTTTTGGTTGTTTATGGTTGTTTTCAGTTGTTTATGGTTGTTTTCGGTTGTTTTCGGTTGTTTTCGGTAATTAGACTGACCGCTCGATCAAGGGATAGTACTAATTCTAATGTAAACAAAAATGCATCCGTTTCAGTGGATTGGAAAATAGGGAGAATAAATTCAACCCAAATAAGGTAGAATGTTAATGTTGTACGACGAGTAGGCCTAGCCTAGGCCTAGTTAGTAATAGTAGTTTAGCTAGTTAGAAGGTCACGTCAAGCCAACGAACAGGATCGCTAATATAAGAAGCTAAAAGGAGATTGCTGCAAAAAAATCTATCTAGCCTACTCTAGGCCTTTAGCCTAGGCTATTTAGCTTGGGCCCTAGCTAGCCTACTATTACTAATACTAATAGTACTAATGATAGCCTAGGCCTATAGCTAGCACGACTAGGAGTAGTAATAATATTACTTTACTTACTAATGCAATCCCTTTAAGCCGATGCTAGTACCTAGGTAGACAACTATGAAATAATTACTTCACCAACAAAGTACGCCGGCGAACAAAGTAGTGTAGAAAGACTAGAACTACTAACTATCTAATCTAGGCTAGGCCTTAGAGCAACTGCAAGCTCAGGTGTCATGTCCCTCTCTCTATATCCAGGTCAGCCCATTTATAGAGGGCGACAATCAAACTATTAAAGATGTGTCCCCCTGAAAAAATAGTTAAAATTTTTTTTTTAATTAAGCCATTTTCATGTCACATAATCCACTTTGACCAAAACTTGGAATCGAAAAAACAAATTATTTATCTCAAAAAACTGTAAATTTAAAGCAAAAAAAATATTTGAATTGGCTGCCAGTAGCCAATGTGTTTTTTGTTGAATTTAAATTGATTTGATTTATAAACTGTATTAATTGATCTTAATTTTTCATGGTTTTTTTTGTGTGTATTTGTAGGCTTTTCGTGTCGTGTGGGATCAATGAATAAATCGAATTTCTTTGTGATGTCATCCTGATGTAGTCAATTGTGCTTTAAGTGAAATTTTACTACCAAAAAGCAATACATTTGTTGCGTTCAGATTCTATAATTGAAATTAATACAGATTGAAACATTTTTTATTTTTTTAGATATATTATCTCAGGAACTAATTTAAAAAGAACATTTCACTAATCAACATCATGCCCCTTTGGACAGTATTCGCTTCTAAAATGAGGCTGCCACCATTGACAGCGTTCAGAAGAGGAGTAGATGCAATTAATTTACCTGTAACTACATCTAACATACATAATCGATTGAGAAGTGATGGTGTGAGGTCTGCCACTACTGACACAAGTTCTAGTATTCCTCCTCAAGCCAGGGTTGTGGTGTGTGGAGGTGGTATCGCCGGCATCTCATTGTCTTATCACTTGGCGAAAGCAGGCTGGACAGATGTCTTGCTGTTAGAACAGGGAAAGTATGTATTTTGGTTCAGGTTTATCTATTAAATCACCACAACCATTTGTAATTCACAGGAGGTGTGTACTGTATACAGCACAGGGTATAGCATATTTGGTGTATATAGCGCAATTGGTGGAGTATAAAGCGCAGGTGGTGCACAAGGCGCAGGTGGTGTACGTCAAAGGTGGTTTACAAAGCAAAAGTGGTTTACAAAGCAAAGGTGGTTTACAAAGCAAAGGTGGTTTACGTCAAAGGTGGTTTACAAAGCAAAGGTGGGGTTTAAAGCACAGGTGGTGCACAAGGCGAAGGTGGTGTACGTCAAAGGTGGTGTACGTCAAAGGTGGTTTACAAAGCAAAGGTGGTTTACAAAGCAAAGGTGGGGTTTAAAGCACAGGTGGTGCACAAGGCGAAGGTGGTGTACGTCAAAGGTGGTTTACAAAGCAAAGGTGGGGTTTAAAGCACAGGTGGTGCACAAGGCGAAGGTGGTGTACGTCAAAGGTGGTTTACAAAGCAAAGGTGGTTTACAAAGCAAAGGTGGGGTTTAAAGCACAGGTGGTGCACAAGGCGAAGGTGGTGTACGTCAAAGGTGGTTTACAAAGCAAAGGCGGTTTACAAAGCAAAGGCGGTGCACCAAGCGCATGCGGTGCACCAAGCGAAGGTGGTGCACCAAGCGCATGTGGTACACCAACCACAGGTGGTGCAGAAACGCTGGCGGTGCACAAAGCACAGGTGGTGCACAAAGCGAAGGTGGTGCACCAAGCGCAGGTGGTGTATAAAGCGCAGGTGGTGTACTAATCGCAGGTGGTGCACAAAGCGCAGGTGGTGCACAAAGCGCAGGTGGTGCACAAAGCGCAGGTGGTGCACCAAGCGCAGGTGTTGTACTAAGCGCAGGTGGTGCACAAAGCACAGGTGGTGCACTAAGCGCAGGTGGTGCACAAAGCGCAGGTGGTGCACAAAGCGAAGGTGGTGCACCAAGCGCAGGTGGTGTATAAAGCGCAGGTGGTGCACTAATCGCAGGTGGTGCACAAAGCATAGGTGGGTCTTAGCACAGGTGGTGTATAAAGCGCAGGTGTTGCAAAATATGAAATATTATTTGTTTTTCTCTTTCATTGTATCTTGCAGACTGACATGTGGCACAACATGGCATTCAGTTGGTCTACTTGGCATATCACATCACATTGATTTTATTAGTGAATGTCGTAGCATGAGTAGCCAGCTTTATGAAAGCATACAAGAAGAAACGGGAATGAGCACTGGTAAATAACGTCTCCTTGTCTACCGTCCAAAATGCAGTTTGTGATTAAATTAGTTTGACAGAAGCCTGCAGCCAGTGCAGTTTGTAGGTTTCCTAAATTGCCCTTTCTAAATCAGTGGCAATCTTACGCAAGGACAATTGCGTCTACTAAGCCAGATTTATAAAACATCAATTTTTCCGTAGCGCATGGCATACGTTTACACTCACACCTAAACATCGTTTGTAAGATTCCGGCTTGAACATATTCATTATATATTTAGAAATATGTTTTTTATTTTTTCTATTTAGGGCGCATTTGCAATGGTTCTGTTGCTGTAGCAAAAACAAAAGAGAGAATGACTTTGTTGAAACGCTCTACATCTCTTATGAAGTATGCATTTTTATTCGATAAAACCCTAAAAAAGACAACTTTAATGTACCAGCTTCTATTTATAAATTTTACATAAGGGCAAAATTTGGTAAATCATGCCTTACTTTTACTAATTTTTACTTGATGGTATATAAAGTAAAATAATTGTTTTTAATAGCTGAAAACTGGTCAAACAGCTCGAGTACAGCATCATAATGTTCTTTAAAAAATACTCTTTTAATAGACTTAATATACATTTATACAAACGTATTGATTGGTGATGAATGGAACATTCTAATCTCTCAGTCTCCCAGTATAATTATTTGGTATACCACAAGTAGGTAAATTTATGGTCCCTTGGGGGATAAACTTAAAACCAATAAATACATAAACCATTTTTTGTCGCCATTTGAAGCACAAATTAGTTACTGTGAGTGCGGATACTGTTAGATCTATAAACACATATTTATTCAAATAAACTTTATTACTGACTTTGTTTTTACCGACCACATAAAACTATCAAAATGTTTTTCAGAGCCAGAGGAGAAGAATTTCAAATGGTAACGCCATCAGAAATTGCATCACTCGCTCCTTTTATCAAAGTTGATGATCTGTTGGGAGGTGTTTATTTCCCTCGAGATGGTCGTACAAATATATCCGACACAGCAGCGGCCTTAGCAGCTGCTGCTAAACAAAGAGGTTGGGATAATTGAAGTGCAAATTTAGGATAATTTAACCAAAAAGAAGGATTTTGTTTCTTAAAATGTTATTCAAGATAAAAACTTTTATTCTAGTGCACTTCCTAATATTACTATTGTTATTGCTTATTATAAATTCTTGTGATTTTCCCCTACAATGAAGCAATTTTCTCACATAATTTTTTTTTGTCTACTCTTTTTTTTAAACAAATGTTGTTTGTGTGCAGTAAAGCATGTGTAAAAACTGTACATTTTACATTTTACAGGAGTTAAAATACTAGAAGGTGTTGAAGTTGAAAAAGTTTTAACAAAAAATAATAGAGTTACAGGAGTAGAGACTAGTCGTGGTACTGTAAATTGTGAATACTTTGTAAATGCAGCTGGCCAGGTATAGTATTCTCCAATTTATTTAACAATTTGTAGAAGCAATGTTTTAATATAAAGTTTTGCATGGCAAATGAACACTAGTCAAAGTTAGTTATTCCTATATTTCTTATTCAGTTTAACATTAAAATAGTAAAGTTGAGTTTTGTTTCCAAAAGTGTGATTGCCAAGTATTCTTCACAAGATGGTTGTAGCAAACAATCAAAACGTCAAGACATTCTCAACCATACTTTATTTCCCTTTGGAAAACATGTTTTACTGCAAACCTAGCTTTATTAATGATATTTTAATCTATAAAATCTGAAAAAAAAACTGTATAAGAAATATAGGAATTGATGTAGTTAAAATTGTATGCATCTTAGAAGAAGCTTACTCCAACACCACTACACAATCTGATATCTTTAAAGCACCTTAAACTCAATATATTTTGCCATTTTCAGTGGGGTCGTGAGTTAGGATTAAAAAGCACACCAAATGTCAAAATACCTTTGCATCCTGCTGAGCACTATTACCTTGTTACTAAAGCTATTGAAGGAATCTCACCATCAATGCCATGTAAGTATATATAATTTGATTGTTAATAAAAAGTGCTGTCATGTCTCATTGCAACAAGAAAGATTGTCCTTTTATTTGTCATATCAGAAAATGATTCGTGGCTATACTGTGGTTTTCAAGATACTCGTAAAACTCGGAATCCCTATTAAACCTAATCTAATTATAACTTTTTTTTAAGATGTTCGTGATTACGATGGTGGTATATACATTATAGAATGGAGCCGAGGCCTCCTTTGTGGTGGATTCGAGAAAATGGCCAAACCAATCTTTAGCAATGGAATTCCAAAGCCTTTCATGTTTGAAACACTTCCCCCTGATTGGGACCAATTTCGTAAGTTCCATAGTTAGATTTGATTTAAAGGGGAAATCCTAACAAAATAGAATATTGCCACTCAAGAAATGTGAAGTCATGGACAGATGAGAGAGCGTTGGTAGCACTTACATGACCCTTAGGGAGAATTATTTAGTTGAAAAGTGTAACATTTAAGTCCACAGTGCCATAAGCAATGATTCTTTGGAAACAATGTTACAAATGGAAACATTATATTGAATATTCTTCAAATTTAGTTCATACAAAACTTTCCGTATTTCAAAATATATTTCTGTATCTCCCTATTTTGAATATTCATGTTTTTTAGAAGAGATTATAGGAAACAAAACTAATGATTGTTAGTCTATCTTTTCTATAGAGCCATTGCTTGACAGTTTTCTTCTTCGAGCGCCTGCAGCAGAGACAGCAGAGGTTCAACAGCTGTTTAATGGACCTGAGAGTTTTACACCAGATGGCAACTTTCTTTTGGGTGAAGCACCTGAAGTAGGTTCTTGATTACCAGGAGCAGTTAAGATCTATCTACACTATCAAACTAGTTTGACAAACAAGTGTGATGTGCCCAAATATGGTAGTAAGGGGCACATCACATTTGTTTGTCCCGTTTGATAGTAACAGAGCTTTAGATTTGTAGTTTGAAAGACTCTTTGATGAGGTAGGCAATGAACCAGACATCTATACTAGAGATGTCAAAATCTCCACTTGATTGGACACATTATGTACAATAGGTGTAGAAGTTGGTGAAGTCATATTCTTCCTTTTTGATACAGATGAATCAGAGTTTCCGATGAGATTCCTCCATGCCTCACGATCCTGTGCCAACTGTTCCCACAGCTGTACTAGTCTTTTCTGTTACTCCATCCATGCATTGCTCTTTTTCAGAGCTGCCATATGTCTTGTTTGAGTCCCCTGGTGTCAAGCGATAGTTTTTGTTTTTCAATGAATTTCAAAAAGCCTCCAGTCCTATCCAGCACATACTTGTTTGTTCTCCTCTTCATCCATGACATCCACGGTATTCTTCGATAACACCATTACTCAAAACTTTTTATGTTTTTCAACTTCCATGTACTATACACTCAAAAGAACCAAATTAAACTAGATTCATTTTCTCCTTAGCTGCAGCACCTAACATTATATCTATATGTTTATATTCTACTAGGTGAGCAACTATTTTGTAATGACAGGTTTTAATTCCATTGGTGTATCAGCCAGTGGTGGTGTAGGCAGCGTTCTTGCTGATTGGATCATTAGTGGCAAAGCTCCTCATGATAGTCTTACTGTTGACATTCAAAGGTTTACTGATTGTCACAACAATCAGTTGTTTCTGAAGGAACGAGTTAAAGAGGTTGTTGGTAAGTAACATTTGAATCATTGTGTTCAAGATATGATTATCGTGTTCAAGATATGATTATCGTGTTAAGATAATTATGATTATCGTGTTCAAGATATGATTATTGCATGTGTTCAAGATATGATTATTGCATGTGTTCAAGATATGATTATTGCATGTGTTCAAGATATGATTATTGCATGTGTTCAAGATATGATTATTGCATGTGTTCAAGATATGATTATTGCATGTGTTCAAGATATGATTATTGCATGTGTTCAAGATATGATTATTGCATGTGTTCAAGATATGATTATTGCATGTGTTCAAGATATGATTATTGCATGTGTTCAAGATTGATTATTGCATGTATTCAGGATTGATTATTGCATGTATTCAAGATTGATTATTGCATGTATTCAAGATTGATTATTGCATGTATTCAGGATATGATTATTGCATGTATTCAGGATATGATTATTGCATGTATTCAGAATATGATTATCGTGTTCATGATATGATTATTGCATGTATTCAGAATATGATTATCGTGTTCATGATATGATTATCGTGTTCAAGATATGATTATCGTGTTTAGGATATGATTATTTTGTTCAATATAATTATGATTATTGTGTTCAATATATGATTATTTTGTTAAATATAATTATAATTATTGTGTTCAATTTAAAAGGTCGATTTTATGCTGTGAACTACCCTGATGATGATTACACACATGCACGTAACCAAAGATGCTCTCCGCTGTATCCAAGACAACAAGCGGCTGGGGCTGTATTTGGAGAATTAATGGGTTACGAAAGGCCAAAATATTTTAATAATAAAGGTAAACATCTTATTCCATTTAGTCCAAGAGCATTTTTTTCTTTACCTGTATACGTTACATGTCTCAAAACGATAGTATGAATATGATAGTATGTTGTAAATGCTTCGAGTTTATCAATTGTACCATTTATAGATTAGGGGAGTTCATTGAATTTTATAATTATCGATTGTACCATTTATAGATTAGGGGAGTTCATTGAATTTTATAATTATCAGTCTTCCAGGAGAAAATGCAAATATTAGTTTATTCAGATAAGCTAGGCATGTAATAGACTACCTTTCTCATTCTTTATAATGAAGTATTGTAGCGTAAGTGTTTAGAATTTTAAAATATATGAAATTAACATCTCTTTTTGTTTGAATAGATGATCCCTTTTTCGTTTCTGTAAAGAGTAAAAAGACGTTTGGAAAGCCATCATGGTTTGATAACGTGAAAGCAGAATACTGGTCTTGTCGGGATTCCGTTAGCCTTATGGACATGTCAACTTTCTCTAAGTTTGAAATCAAGGTAATGACATCAAGCAGTATTAGTGATGATTGTTATTTTGGCAGGCTCTGGTACAATAATAACATTGATATTTAATTTAACAACAAACTACTAACCTCAAAAAAATCTATTAATGTATAACTATTAATAAGACACTTACATTGTGGCAGAATAAGGTCTGTATTACTGTATCCCAGATAAGTACCATTATCTTACGGGATGTTTTGGTCTAAAGAAAATAATTTCAGAATTTATGAGGATTTTCTGGGAGAATGGAAATGAGACATAAGCAGAAAATAGAATAATCTATAGTATTTAGCTTGAAGAATACAAAACAATATTTTGTGCCATTGATTTTAGTCAACAGGTTCTGAAGCAACAGACTTATTACAACGCCTTTGTCCAAATGAGATGGATGTTCCTGTAGGGACACTTGTCCACACCCCAATGTTAGATGAGAATGGTCACTACCAAAATGACTGCAGTGTGGCTAGGCTAGCTGAGAATAGGTATATAACTGTATGTATTGTGTGTTGAATACCTAACATTTATACTAACATATCAAGAAGAATAGAAGAGAAGCAACCACTATAAAATAAAAGGACAATCCAATCCACTAGCCTGTATTGAAAAACAGCTGTCAATCAAACATACATTTCTTTAGAACTTGCTACAGCACAAATGTGTACATTAACTGTTAATTATATTTAAAAAATTAATTTTAGTTATTAATATCGTAAAAAAATATAAACATACTCGTGTCTAAAATCATATGCGCAGCCTGATTGCTCTATTTATATGTGTCAAGGATTAATTTACACATTTGTATTTTATAGTGGTTCATGCTACTGTGTTACAGCAAGAGACATTGTACCTTTGATTATTGAGATAATATCTCTATCTTTTTGATAGTCCTTCTTTTTCCAACGTTAAATATTTCTACTGCGAATCAACAGTATTGCGAATCAACAGTATTTTCACTGAACTACATATTTTCATTATAATTATATCTGTTTCTAGATATTTCATTATTTCTCCAACCACACAAGAAACTAGAGCTTTCCATTGGATCTCTAAACATCTACCTAAAGATGGATCAGTTGATTTACATAATGTTACGCATCAGTACACAGGCATTAATGTGATTGGTCCAAAAGCTAGAGAGCTTCTTCAAACGCTTACTTTTGAGTCTTTAAGTAATACAGACTTCCGTCCATTCTGTTGTAAGGTACTGTATGTATGAAATTCAAATTTAAATATATATTGTCTACTGGACAACCACAACACAAGTTAGAGTTAAAGATACAGATTCATTTTATTATTCCATATACTGTAAATGGAAATTACAGTGCTCAAAAATTATCTTGGCTTCCTAAAGTAAAAGTTGTATTAGTATACTAATAATAGATGTTTATGAGTGCAATAGTCAAAATAACTTCATGAGATGAAAGATGAAAGGTTATATTTTCACAAGTTGAGGCTGAGTGGAAACAGAACTACAGGTTGACGTTCTAACACAAAAGTCAACAGCCTTGTGTCGCACATTGTAGAAATAGCTACAAGAATGAATATGCTAACAGTACATTATTCAAATCGCACAATATAATGAAATTGCACTCTTGATGATGTAAGGGTTCATTGGAATAGTTTATTGAATATCATGTGACCCACAATCTACTCAGGCGTGTTATAATTGAAAACTAACTGGTACAAACATGCACATTTTTTTTTTAACTATCTTGGGGAAATATCTGACTAATTAAGCTGAAGGTTTGAATTTGTGGGGGAATATTTGATATAAATAACAAGAAGATGTCATATCACTACCATATTTGAGCACCTTTTTTTTCAAACTAGTTTGATAGTGTAGACAGAGATTCAGACAAAGTTGCCGGGGGCATGGAACGACCCATTTATATTGCAATAAAAAATGCTATGATAAACTATTAAAACATATTTAATTAACTTCTTTTAGGAAATAAGTATAGGCTATGCAAACAATGTGAAGGCACTGAGTATAACACATGCTGGAGAACCAGGATTTGTTCTATATGTGAATAATGAGGTTAGTTTTCAAATCAGAACCAATCTATTTATTTAAATAATATTTTCTTTTAGAATTGTCATCCATCGACATAAACATGACAATCTGCAGCAGTGTTGGTGCAAATTGATATTTTAGGTTATTTTAATTTTTGGAAGATGTTATTGTTAATTTTCTGGTTGAATTTTGTTTGTTTTTGTTTTGTATATGGATGTACTATCTGAAATGAAGAAAGCGGCATGAATAATAATAACCACCTCTTTTGGCCTCCCTTGTAGTTTAGTATTAATACATTTATATTCAATATATGATTCACCTTTATACTATGATACACAAACATGTAGTTTCAATTCATATACTTCTTGTTTACCTAAACAAAATTATTTCTGGATTACAATGTCATACTTTTGCTTAGGTTGCTCTGCCCCTATATGATCGTTTGTGGGACGCAGGTCAGGATTTCGGCATCCGGAATTGTGGTTACTATGCGTTGAGATGGTTACGTATTGAAAAGTTTTTTGGCTATTGGGGCGAAGACTTCAACTCAAGTAATACTCCATTTGAAATAGGAAGAGAAACCAGAGTGAAGCTTAATAAGGTATACAGAACCAATATATACTCATTTATCTTATATTGTATTACACACTATGCAACAACAATAATTATTTTTAAAAGCAAAGCAATAATATCAATTATTCATTCTTTATACAACATACACGCATTGTAATACATCCAATATCTCACGATTATAATAATATCAATTATTCATTCTTTATACAACATACACGCATTGTAATACATCCAATATCTCACGATTATAATAATATCAATTATTCATTCTTTATACAACATACACGCATTGTAATACATCCAATATCTCACGATTATAATAATATCAATTATTCATTCTTTATACAACATACACGCATTGTAATACATCCAATATCTCACGATTATAATAATATCAATTATTCATTCTTTATACAACATACACGCATTTTAATACATCCAATATCTCACGATTATAATAATATCAATTATTCATTCTTTATACAACATACACGCATTGTAATACATACAATATCTCACGATTATAATAATATCAATTCATTGGAGTACTGTTTAAAGATGTATTGTCCCCTTGAAAAAATAATTCTTATAAACATTTGTGTTAAATATGCCATTTCAATGTACCATAATAGTTATCCACTTTACCAAAAAACTGTAATTTAAAGCAAAAAATAGTCGAAATTAACTGCCAGCCTATGGGTTTTTGGTATAAATAAATGAAAACACTATTTTTTCCATTTTTTTTTCTGTGGAAGTGATTAATTTGATTAAAACTACAAAATAACCTATTCAAAGTCTGATTTAATTAATCTTCCTTTGTCATGTTTTGGGGGACAATACATCTTTAAATCTGTAGTTTTAAATTTTTTGTTACAATGAAAATGTTGAATTGATTGAATGAAATATTGATATACATTAATTGTTTCTTACATTGATATCCAGGAAAGCGATTTCATTGGTAAACAAGCGTTGATAGAACAAAAAGGCAAGGGAGTTGAATCTAAGTTAACCATGTTCCTATTGGAAGATCATGACCTTGATAATGACCTTTGGCCATGGGGAGATGAACCGATTTACCGAGATGGCAAGTTTACCGGACTTTCCACGTCCAGTGGTTATGCACCGACACTTGGTAAAATGGTTGTGGTTGGATGGGTTACCAATGAAGATGACAAGTCTGGTCAACGAGGAATCGTCACAAATGATTACGTTTTGAAAGGTCATTATGAGATTGACCTGGCAGGTAAACGATTCCAAGCTAGAGGGAGCCCTTACCCGGTAAAACTTCAACTGAAGCAACCACAGTTTGGTTAAAATTATATGCAAAATTATGCTTATATTGATTTTATTTTTAGGATATTAATTTAATATGCAATAATCATCTGTTAACTACCGTATTTACTTCTGTAAATTTTTTATTTATTAATTTTGTGATTAATTGTTTTGCTACGACTACGACCCTTAAAGATTCTGTAAACTAAATATGCAAGTGTATGTATATTATTTTGTGCTAGCCTATCAGTACTCTACCTAGACTTTCCCCAAGTCTAGTTATTTTGAGACTTGTCGATGTTTGTCTGAAATACAGGTCAATTGGTATACATATGAAAGGTCATATGTGCCAAAATATTTATCTTTTACTAATATTAGGTCAAAACTCCATCTGGAACCCAGACTACTCTACCAAACGTCGAAAATAATTATGCATTGTTTATTATCTTTTAAAGCTGATCTTTCTTGAAGTCCACATCAAATGCAAACATCCCAACATGGCTGGGTGGGGATATCATTTTATTCTTCTAAATCATATCAAGGTTGTTGGGTCAACTAACAACTTTTAATGACTACTACTCAATTATTAAAATAAATATATATATATATAATACTGTTGCTGTTTAATTATTTATTTTTAATAAATGTTTTGATAATTTATTTAATTGGATGTTAAATATAAGTTTATATGTTTATAATTAGTATTTTGGTGCTATGTAAGTTAACATAAGAATGTATTTTGATAAGCATGATGTTATTTGATTTATTGAGATATTATATTCATTATTGATAATGATTAAAAACCTGCTGTTATGTATGTACCTGAACGATCCCAGATATGCCATTGCTAATTATTCATATTCACTAAGAATTTACTCAACTCGAAAAGAAAATGGAACCGTCCAGGCGAATCATACATTCTGATTATTTCCACCTTTTCGATTGTTTACTTTAGGTCGATTTTGTTACAAAAGTTACAAAACATTTGCCAACTTCTGACTGCTTTGATTTACTCATTTTTAAAATAATTAACAATTAATTGTTACCGTACGTTCACGAATATTACAAATCAATATTACAACAAAACGATTTTGTGTCAGTAATTTTGTGTATCATATTTGTTTTCATTTGTTATATGCTCTTCATTCACAAAGCCATCAGACATGACAGTTGAGTATGTCTTAAAACAAATAATAAATAACATCTTTCTTGGTTTGTACTTCATTTAAACAATATGAATATCGATACTAAAGTTATGAAAATAAAACAAATCTGTATTAACAAAAGAAAAAAATATCGTGAGAAATTGTTATTAATTTGAGTTTTTCACAGAGGTTGACTATTTAATGAACCAATCAAATTCCAGAACCTGGAATAATTTATAACAAATTTCAATTTAGTACAAAGCTACAAGGAAAGAACACTACATTAACGATGAGGGAAAGAAAGGAAACATTGGGAATCAGAAGGCTAATGACTAAATCAATTGTTATCATTATCTTGAGTGTTGTAATCTGTAGACTAAATGCACTACAGATCATTCAGCATCCTATGAGTCAAAATGTATCCGAATGTGAAAATGTTACGTTTTCATGTGAGCTGGATTAACCTCCTAAAAAAAAGCATGGAATAGGATGGTGGCGGAGAAGTGAAAATGAAATGGTTGGAATTACCGAACCAAACAATCAGGTGAAAACGAAGTTTCAAAATAGATATGCTACCAACCAAAACAAACTGAAAAATGTGTTATTTATAACACATGTATTGAAAGAAGATGCAGGCGATTATTATTGTAACATTTATAACAGTGTAATAGATGGCTCAAACATTGCTAAACTACGAGTGTATGAGAGTGCTCCTTCTACATTGCCAGAATATCATACGACAGCCGAAATCGTTAGGCACATAACTGATGCGACTTCAACTGTATCAGAACATTCCAAGACAGCCATGAACACCGCTAATCACATAACTGATGCGACTTCAACTGTATCAGAACATTCCAATTAGACAGCCATGAACACCGCTAGTCACATGACTGATGATGCGACTTCAACTGTACCAAAACATTCCAAGACAGTCATGAACACCGCTAATCACATGACTGATGCGACTTCAACAACTGTATCAGAACATTCCAAGACAGCCATGAACACCGCTAGTCACATGACTGATGATGCGACTTCAACTGTACCAAAACATTCCAAGACAGCCATGAACACCGCTAATCACATGACTGATGCGACTTCAACTGTATCAGAACATTTCAAGACAGCCATGAACACCGCTAGTCACATGACTGATGATGCGACTTCAACTGTACCAAAACATTCCAAGACAGCCATGAACACCGCTAATCACATGACTGATGCGACTTCAACTGTATCAGAACATTCCAAGACAGCCATGAACACCGCTAGTCACATGACTGATGCGACTTCAACTGTACCAAAACATTCCAAGACAGCCATGAACACCGCTAATCACATGACTGATGCGACTTCAACAACTGTATCAGAACATTCCAAGACAGCCATGAACACCGCTAGTCACATGACTGATGCGACTTCAACTGTATCAGAACATTCCAAGATAGCCATGAACACCGCTAATCACATAACTGATGCGACTTCAACTGTATCAGAACATTCCAATTAGACAGCCATGAACACCGCTAGTCACATGACTGATGATGCGACTTCAACTGTACCAAAACATTCCAAGACAGCCATGAACACCGCTAATCACATGACTGATGCGACTTCAACAACTGTATCAGAACATTCCAAGACAGCCATGAACACCGCTAGTCACATGACTGATGATGCGACTTCAACTGTACCAAAACATTCCAAGACAGCCATGAACACCGCTAATCACCTGACTGATGCGACTTCAACTGTATCAGAACATTCCAAGAAAGCCATGAACACCGCTAGTCACATGACTGATGATGCGACTTCAACTGTACCAAAACATTCCAAGACAGCCATGAACACCGCTAGTCACATGACTGATGCGACTTCAACTGTACCAAAACATTCCAAGACAGCCATGAACACCGCTAATCACATGACTGATGCGACTTCAACAACTGTATCAGAACATTCCAAGACAGCCATGAACACCGCTAGTCACATGACTGATGCGACTTCAACTGTACCAGAACATTCCAAGACAGCCATGAACACCGCTAATCACATGACTGATGCGACTTCAACAACTGTATCAGAACATTCCAAGACAGCCATGAACACCGCTAATCACATAACTGATGCGACTTCAACTGTATCAGAACATTCCAATTAGACAGCCATGAACACCGCTAGTCACATGACTGATGATGCGACTTCAACTGTACCAAAACATTCCAAGACAGCCATGAACACCGCTAATCACATGACTGATGCGACTTCAACAACTGTATCAGAACATTCCAAGACAGCCATGAACACCGCTAATCACATGACTGATGCGACTTCAACAACTGTATCAGAACATTCCAAGACAGCCATGAACACCGCTAGTCACATGACTGATGCGACTTCAACTGTATCAGAACATTCCAAGATAGCCATGAACACCGCTAATCACATAACTGATGCGACTTCAACTGTATCAGAACATTCCAATTAGACAGCCATGAACACCGCTAGTCACATGACTGATGATGCGACTTCAACTGTACCAAAACATTCCAAGACAGCCATGAACACCGCTAATCACATGACTGATGCGACTTCAACAACTGTATCAGAACATTCCAAGACAGCCATGAACACCGCTAGTCACATGACTGATGATGCGACTTCAACTGTACCAAAACATTCCAAGACAGCCATGAACACCGCTAATCACCTGACTGATGCGACTTCAACTGTATCAGAACATTCCAAGAAAGCCATGAACACCGCTAGTCACATGACTGATGATGCGACTTCAACTGTACCAAAACATTCCAAGACAGCCATGAACACCGCTAGTCACATGACTGATGCGACTTCAACTGTACCAAAACATTCCAAGACAGCCATGAACACCGCTAATCACATGACTGATGCGACTTCAACAACTGTATCAGAACATTCCAAGACAGCCATGAACACCGCTAGTCACATGACTGATGCGACTTCAACTGTACCAGAACATTCCAAGACAGCCATGAACACCGCTAATCACATGACTGATGCGACTTCAACAACTGTATCAGAACATTCCAAGACAGCCATGAACACCGCTAATCACATGACTGATGCGACTTCAACTGTACCAGAACATTCCAAGACAGCCATGAACACCGCTAATCACATGACTGATGCGACTTCAACTGTATCAGAACATTCCAAGATAGCCATGAACACCGCTAATCACATGACTGATGCGACTTCAACAACTGTATCAGAACATTCCAAGACAGCCATGAACACCGCTAATCACATGACTGATGCGACTTCAACTGTACCAGAACATTCCAAGACAGCCATGAACACCACTAGACACATAACTGATGCGACTTCAACTGTATCAGAACATTCCAAGACTGATGCTATTTCTACAGTATCAGATCCCATGGCCGTTAACGACATCACAGTCAAATCTTTGCCACCGTCAACAACCGATAATCCTGTCTGTAAAATATCGAGATATTCTGTTTTAGTGTTTGCAAAGGGCCTTATTGCAGGCCTACTTGTAATAATTTTTACAGGATGCTGTATAAGAAACTGTCGAAGACGTCAAACAAAAAGTGGGTCGTTGGACATTGAGTTAAAGGACAATGTCAAAGATAAAATACAGAATGATACCAAGACCATCGAAAACACCAACAAATGCAGTATGTGGACAATGATGTCAGTAACGTTTACGAGGAAATTGAGATTGATCTTATGACGGTTGATGATGATGATGATGATTGGGGGGACGATGTTATAGATTCAGATAAGGATGACGTATCTGGAAGTTGAAAACCCAATATACCAATAGATGCCAGTTAATCATTTCAGATACTACCGTGTTATTTCGATTGAAATTAAGACTTTGTATAAGTAAAATTTTAAAATATTGTTAAGTTTCGTCTACCAGATATCTTTTATTAGTTATCCGGGAAAAGATATTTAGTTTGTCATGTTCTTTACGGGTTGTCTTTGCGTAATACTTTTCCATAATAATAACGTGTCCTAATATACATTGTAGATAATTTCTTATCCAATTGTGTTAAATAGCAGATATAGCGTTGGTATTTTCAAGGGGTTATAACTTGATATTTTTGCTAATTTGTATAACAATTATGTTTGCGAATGTTGCGCGCCAAAATGTATTAAATAAACTGAAGCAACATTTCAATGTAGGAATCTGGATTCCAGCATAATGCTTGCAAATCAGTCAACATTCTTTGATCTGATTTTTATAAATCAAAAGTATGTTCTTTTTTTGAGCTATGTGTGTATTTGTTCATTTTTTATTCAATTTATGTAAATACAAATCTAATTTCTTCTGATTTGTATTACTTGCCTTCATATTCAAATAATGACAGTGTTCCTTTGTACTACAATTTTAAACATTTCTGTCTGTAAATAATTGAACCAATGCTTCTATTTTACTTTCCCTGCAATTGAATATCGAATAGTTTGTATGTTATTTTATTTACATTAGAGTTATGAAAATAAAACCAAAACTTACTTGATAGGGCACGACTCATACCAAAAATGCACCGTAAAAATTATTAGTTCAATGTTTCTTAATGAACCAATCAAATTAGAGTATCTTGAATAAATTAGGAACTTTTTATTTAGAATAATATTTTTGCAAGAAAATAAATCATATACTATTGAATGACGGACTACTCAGGAGCATTTAAGGATAACGTGTCCTAATATACATTGTAAATAATTTCTTATCCAATTGTGTTAAATAGCAGATATAGCGTTGGTATTTTCAAGGGGTTATAACTTGATATTTTTGCTAATTTGTATAACAATTATGTTTCCATTTCCATTCCACGACATCCATGAACACCACTGGTCACATGACTGATGCTTTTTCTACAGTATCAGAATATTCCACGGCAGTTAACAGCATCGCTGACACTTCTTCAACTGTATCAGAACATTCCACGACATCCATGAACACCACTGGTCACATGACTGCTGCTTTTTCTACAGTATCAGAATATTCCACGGCAGTTAACAGCATCGCTGACACTTCTTCAACTGTATCAGAACATTCCACGGCATCCATGAACAACACTAGTCACATGACTGCTGCTTTTTCTACAGTATCAGAATATTCCACGGCAGTTAACAGCATCGCTGACACTTCTTCAACTGTATCAGAATATTCCACTACATCCATGAACACCACTAGTCACATGACTGTTGCTATTTCTACAGTATCAGAATATACCACGGCCGTTAACGTCATCGCTGCTACTTCTACAATATCAGGATATTCCACAAGTCAAATCTTTGCCACCGTCAACAAGCGGTAGTCCTGTCCGTAAAATATCGAGACATTCTGTTTTAGTGTTTGCAATGGGCTTTATCACAGGCCTATGCCTACTTGTAATCATTTTTACAGGATGCTGTATAAGGAACTGTCGAAGACGTCAAACACAAAGAGGGTCGTTAGACATCGAATTAAAGGACAATGTCAAAGGTAAAATACAGAATGATACCAAGACCATCGAAAACAAATGCACTGATATCCGTTATACAGACGAAGTATGTGGACATGTTTCTACTTCCATGATAAATTCCAATGATGTCAATAACGTTTACGAAGAAATTGTGACGGTTGATGATGATGATGATTGGGACGATTTTACAGATTCAGATAAGGATGATGGCATGAATGACAATGACTCGTATCTGGAAGTTGAAAACCATATATACCAATAGATCCCAGTAAACCATTTGAGTGTATGTCAGATACTATCGTGTTAAATGATTTAAATTAAGACTTTAAATAAGTAACAAATATCTTTTAGACCCCGTTTGAAACAAGATGGCCTTTTTTCAAACTTTTATGAGTTATCCGGGAAAAGATATTTAGTTTTTCATGTTCTTTGCTGTTTGTTGTCTGTGTAATATTTTGCCAATTTAAAAGAAAGTATGTGTCCTAATATGCACTGTAAATAATTTATTATCCAATTGTGTTAGCAGATAGCAGATATAGCGTTGATATTTTCAAGAGATTATAACTTGATAATTTTGCTGATTTGTATAACAATTATGTTTGCGAATGTTGCGCGCCAAAATGTATTAAATAAACTGAACTAACATTTCAATTTCAGCATAATGCTTGCAAATCTGTCAAAATTCTTTGATCTGACTTTTTTTAAATCAAAAGTATGTTCTTTTATTTGAGCTATGTTTACACAAGGCCATATACATGGCTGCAGTCGCGCGCGTGCTCAAGTTAGTGTTTAGCGACCGACCGACCAACCAACCGACCGACATAGTGAGCTGTAGAGTCTCGTTGCACGCGACTAAAAATGCATGTATTTGTTCTTTTTTGTTTCAATCTTTGATCTAATCTCTGCTGATTTGTATTACTTTTCTTTGTATTCAATAATTCAAACAATATTTTGTAAGTTATTTTATTTACATTAAAGTTATGAAAATAAAACCAAAACTTATTTGATACGACATGACTCATACCAATACACAGTGAAAATTAATAATTTTGTTTATTATATCATGCGATATATAATTCAATGCTTCTTAATGAACCAATCAAATTATATTATCTTGAATAAATTATTAATTTTTTATTTAGAATAATGTTAAAATAATGTTTTTGAAGAAAAAGAATTCGTATTGTATACTATTGAACGAAGAGCAAATCAAGAGTAATCATGAGCAATAAAGGATAATAATGATTAAATCATTTGTTATCATTATTCTGTATGTTGTAATCTGTAGACTAAATGCACTACAGATCATTCAGCATCCAAAGTGAAAATGTTACGTTTTCGTGTGAGTTGGATTCACCTCTTTGAAATTCGCATGAAATAAGATGGTGGCGGGCACGTGAAAATTCAGTGGTTGCCGTTACAAAACCAAACAATCAGGTGAAAAACGAGTATATGAAGTTGCTACTTCTACATTACCAGAATATCATACGACAGCCGAAATCGGTAGGCACATGACTGATGCGACTTCAACTGTATCAGAACATTCCACGACAGCCAGGAACACCGTTAGTCACATGACTAATGCGACTTCAACTGTATCAGAACATTACAAGACAGCCATGAACAACACTAGTCACATGACTGATGCGACTTCTACATTATCACATTTTCCCACTCCAGTTAACGGCATCGATTTAACTTCTGTAGTATCAGAATATTCCACGGCAGTTAACAACATCGCTGACACTTCTTCAACAGTATCAGAACATTCCTCGACATCCATGAACACCACTAGTCAAAATTTGACTGCTGCTTTTTCTACAGTATCAGAATATACCACGGCCGTTAACGTCATCGCTGCTACTTCTACAATATCAGAATATTCCACAAGTCAAATCTTTGCCACCGTCAACAAGCGGTAGTTCTGTCCGTAAAATATCGAGATATTCTGTTTTGGCGTTTTCGATGGGTTTTATTGTGGGCCTACTTGTAATCATTTTTGTGGAACGCACGTGCAAACGTTTCAAATCATTTAAAACAACTTTCCATTACTTAACTAAACCTTCCAGGAAACAACACTAAAGTAAATGTACCTAATATATTGTGCAAGACCAACATGCACTTTGGCATCGATTCAAAAGTTATGAAAATAAAACTAAATGGGATGACTCTGATAGGACATTGATTGACTTTATTTCGTATCACATGAAAGTGAAATTATCCTATAATTTAATTAACCAATCAGATTATAGAATCCTTAATTAATATTATCAATTTCGATCAAATTCAATGCGAAAATAATATTTTTTTATTTAAGAAAAAGAACATTTTATACTATGACTATGACAAGGTGGAACATTAGAAATCAAGAGAATGATTAAGTTTGTTTTTACTATCCTGAGTTTTGTAATCTGTAGACTATATGCACTACAGATCATTCAGCATCCAATGAGTCAAAATGTATCTGAATGTGAAAATGTTACGTTAACTTGTGAGCTAGATTTACCTCTAGAAACTTGGCATGGAATAAGATGGTGGCGGAGACGTGAAGGTGAAAACCGCGCTATTACACAATTAGGCAACATAGTGCGAACTGAATTTCAACAACGATATTCAACTAGTCGTGATAAAACTGGGCTGAAATATATGCTATCCATAGCACCTGTTTGGTATGCGGACACAGGTGACTATTTTTGTAAAATAAATAACGAAACTAAAAACGCCACATCTGACACAGCTATACTACGAGTAAATGCGTCAACAGTCAAAGAAATCGTTAATCATAATATGACTAATGCAACTTCTACAACAGAATATCTATCAGAAACTCGAACAAAAGCTTCAACACTATCAGAATGCCCGATTACATCATCCGAAGATATCAGTAGTCTCACTACCGCTACTGCTATATCAGAAAATCCAACGTCATTCGACAGCACCGTTAGTCACGTAAATGATGATACAGTACCAGATGCCTCAACGATGTCATCTACGTCAGAATCATCAAATTATCGGATGACATCAGAAGACACCAATAGTCACACTACCGCTACTTCTACAACATTAGAAGATCCAAATGCACTCGGAGACATCGATAGTCACAAAACGGATGCGATGTCTACAGAAACAGAATATCCCACCACCACAATCAAAGACTTCAGTTACGAGACTAATACTATGTCTTCAGAAATATCAAAATATTCCCCGACACTCATCAACACTAGCAGTGAAATGAGTACTACTACAGTTAAAACCTCATCACCTTCAGTAAAAGGTGGTATTTCCCGTAAAATATTGAATTATTCTTTTTTAGCGTTGGCAACATGTTTTATTATAGTGGCAATAATGATCAGTGTTGGATGTTTTGTAAGAAATTGTCGAAGTGGACAAACTAAAAGAGGAACAATCGATATCGAGTTAGAGGACAATGTCAAAGGTAATCAACCAGAGATCATGATCAACAACATCGACATATACACAAATACTGATATCCATAATACTGAAGAAGACGTCTTATGTAGAAACATTGACACTACTTCCAATGTGAATGCCAACGATTACAATGTTTACGAGAACATTGAGATGAAGTCTGATGATCCTATAAAGGTTGATGGCAATGACTGGGATGATTTTACTGATTCAGATAATGATGATGATGATTACAATATGAACGACAATGGCTCGTATCAAGAAGTTGAAAACCCAATATACCATTAATAATAGTCATAATAACACCATTAAATAGATTCAACGCACCTTTGGCAGCTTTTACAACAATGTTGTTGTTGACGCTGTAAAATGAGTTTTTTTTTCAATTACCACTCTATCGCTTTGTTGTACTTGTTTCTTCTCACATATAGACAAGCGGTAACAGTAAGCGGAAAGCTTGTCCCACGTAGAATCTGTATCTATCCTGAGCTTGTTTGTGTAAATTGTCATAATCAGGTATAACATACGTTCTATATTTTATTACCGTTACCGCTCGTCCTTGTAAATTGGCCTTTGGGATGGTTGAGTACAATTGCTTTAATAAATAGTACAGTATTACGTTGATCACAGATTTATCAAGGCAGCTCGATATAATGTTATATTAATGTTACCAGGCTAAGACCAGTTACTTATTTTACAACTCCCTGCTAAGACTAGAGAATAGTTCAAATTTGTAATTATGCTTTTAATATATTGCAACTGCTGTAGATTTTTGCATATCAATGATGATAGATCTACATGTAGAAGTTCTAAATTGATAAAATTGAAAAATAAATGAGTAAAAAAACACGTTACTAATGATAAAAGGAAACAATAGGCATGCGCCTTAAGAATTAGGCCTAGACATGCAATTAAAACAATATTTGTACGGAGGTGTATAAATTAGAATGATTTTTAAAAAAAGAGTAAATGTATTATATAGAAGATAACCATAAGTGTTGCTTAATGTTGCAAGAATGAAAACATGAGTAAGAAAATAATGAAACTATTATTACTAGCTATTACGCATAGTACTCACCGTAGCCTAATACTAATCGTGATATATCTCAATTATTCTTTAGCGCCCTCCAAATTGTTATAACGAAAATTAGATTAACAACTACTGTACGGGCTTCTGTAACATTCTTGTGGAAAATGCTACACAGCAAATTATATATAGTACTGTTTGTAAATAGAATACCATAAACAAACTCAATTTTAATTGGCAAACAAAAGCCAGTTTGACATTTTAATACAAAATAGACCTACAGTAGTTTGCAAAGGGTTACTAGGTCCAACAGTTATTTAAATGACTGGATATAAATAATACATAGGCCTACATAGAATTTAATACGAAAAGCTAAATAAAAGACACCAGAAAATATAATTTTTTATTATGATAAAATTGTTTTAAACTTGTTAATCGCTTTGAATAAATACATAAACGTGAAATAAATTCAGTGGCCTTCTCTTTCAACATTATGTGGTTAATAAGTAGGTGTACTGTATATGACTGTATAACAACAATAAGATCATAGGCCTATTTAAGTCTGATCTCATCTAACACTCTAATAATATTGTTCTTATGACACTTTCGGCGAGAATCCCTTTCGGCATAGACATGGAGACCCTTGTGACAGCAAAGTTCATGAAAATGGAACACAGCACACACGTAGGCCTATAGGCCTACGTATGCGTATCCTACCACAAACCTTTTGCTGTATCTACAGTACTACTTAATAATAATAAGTACTACTTAATAAGTGGGCCTAACAGTCATAACTAATTGAGTTACGTGTCTGTACAACAATACCACGACACCGGACAAGTTTCTATGATTCTTATTTGAGTGATTTTAAAGACAATCATTCGTTTTTTTTATTCGGTACTCAAATAATATACCCATAAAGTTGAAACAGCTTCTTTATTTTTTATTTTGTTACATACTTTACTATACTAGATTGTATTATACAAAATCTAGCCCCTTTCAAACAATACAAAGTATAACATAAAATATGTGTATTTCATTGGCAACATTTTAAATGATATCGAAAATAATACCAGGTATTGGCAATGAAACATACGGTAGGCCTAAGATACGGTATGCCTACATCGTTGGAACACTGTATAATAATAACTACTGACGAAGTAAAGCGAGGCCTACCTGAATAGTGCAAATTGTGTCTTCTTTCCTGATGAAAAGATACGCACATCTATAGATGAATACAGTATATAAAGAACGTATAAATAAATGTCAAAGAGAGTATATAAATCAAAAGAAAGTATAGAAAATCATGAGCACGGCAGCCTACATACAACATACCACTGAATGTCGCTTTGTTGTTTGTATTCCAATTTGCATAATTACCACATGTTCGCTAATCAGAACACCAATTGAAATCTTGGAATCCAGTGCAATAAGGTATATTAAGATTTAAAATGTATTAATTATTTATCCGTTCTATGAGATTATAACAGAAATGTAAACATATTCCATTCGGGTAATTTCGGAGGTTGAATACGCACGCCAACAATTTAATTAACATGTTCATCCGTGTAATTTTATTAGCTCTATGTTTTGCCATAAAACAAATAAACAAATTATATATAGAATGTGATGAATTCCCATGTGTTGTTGTTGGTACCATGTATATATATGTATATTTATAAATCCAAAGGCAAATTACTGAAAAAAAATGACAATGCTGTGGGTATCAGTGGCTGGATCTCAATGGAGATACAAAAATAAAAAGCGAAAAGCTAAATCAAAACGATAAAGTAAACAGCCAGAAAAGTTAGCAGAGCTTTCGGGCAACACTAGCCCTTCATCAGTGCATTTTTATGTATATTTATATATATAAATATTTTAATAATCTGTTTTAATCTGAACATATGTATATTTTAAAGATATTTTCTTAATTCTATCTTTTTAAATTAACAATTTTTTATAAAAACTTTTAGGTTATCCGGCCTCATTGACTTACTTTTGTATTGTTTTTTTTTTGTACTGTTCTGTATATTGGCGAAATAAAAAAATGATATGATATATACTGTATTTCATTTTGGAAGTGTTGGGACCAATAGTATAGATGTGAAAAAACATAACCTTTTTCATAATATGAATTTTATTCACAAACATGAACTTATTCATAAACATAAACTAATTCATAGACATGAATTATTTATAGAGATAATCTTATTCACAAAAATGAACTTATTCATAAAGATAAACTTATTTATAAACATGAGCATCGCAAACATGAACATATTCACAAGGGCTTATTCACGAACAAGAGGTTATTCACAACCGTAAATTTACTCACAAACGTGAACTTATTCACAATATAAACTTATTCACAGCCATGAACTTACTCACAAACATGAACTTATTCACAAACGTGAACTTATTCACAACCATGAACTTACTCACAAAAATAAACTTATTCATAAACGTGAACTTATTCACAATATAAACATATAACAAACATGAATTCATTCACAAACATGAACTTATTCATAAACATGATTTATATCAGCATCAATTGTTTTATCATCGGTATCGTCATCGTAATTCCATCGATATCATCATATCGTCATCGTCAGTATCACAATTATTCTCAATATGTTAAATATCATTGTCATCAAGAAACTAAAACAGTAAACAAATTACTTTAAATTTATCAGTTAGACTGAACATATTTAATTTCACAAAACACGGTAAATTGCATGAATGATAGGTCCAGCCTTAATTAACTTTAAAAAATATAATTTGTTCGTTAAACCAATCTCGAACGATTGGTGTTTTCCAAATTGTACAAACAACAATAATATGAATACCTAAATCTTGTGTTACAAGGTAGGCCTACTTTTAAAACAAACTTTAGTACTCAAACACAGTATCTGTTAATATGCCCAGGGAACGTCTTAACTATATAAATACTTAATAATTTAACAAGCATGCATACGTTTAACATTGGAAATCATGTCAAACGATTTGTGTTTAACAATATTGATCATTTATTTTAATTTAAATATTTTTTAAAGCAAACATTACTTTCTTAACTACATTTATTTAAACAATATTGCAGAAAACCTCATTTTACTATAAAACAATGCAACGCACGGTACACTTCCGGACGTAACGTTTAGATCAATGTTTTGACATCACATTATGGGATAGGCATATTCCTCTTCGATTCAGGAGAATGAATTAAGTATTAATTATCGGTTTTTAATATACTGCAGTAACAAATTACAATTTCTATGAAAAAAATATATATAAAAAGGTAATCTGAATTTGGTGATCATCGTAAGGCAAGCGATTTGGTATTTACGTGTAGTTTCTATAAACGTATCGTCTTCAAAGTTTTGTCAAATATACGATCATAAATATAATATGAATAAAAGCTTAGGTTTCAAAACACTAAAAACAATGAAAAATATCATATCAACAATAAAACAGTATCAACAACTTTATAGTTTTTAAGTAGCATATAAAAAATCGAACTTTAAAGTAAGATTTTCATTTTCATTAAATAACATGCACACATAAACAAAGACTTTAATTACAATCTTAAATATCATATTTATACAGATAATTTTGATGAAACCATTACAAATTATGGAATTCTTGGCATGTTTACAATTTTGCCGTTCCAGACATTCTCATAAAGATGTTTGGTTTCACATTCGTCACTTCGGAAAAAACTCCCCACTGTTAACTCGCTAGCTTGGTCCAACACCCACATTGCTAAGACCCGTTGAGGTTTCACAATGCTGGGTTACAGTGTTTTGTTACATCTAGCAGAAATGTATTTATATCTATAGAAGATTCATCATCGTAGAATCCTTACAGCCATCTTCTTAAAAGACAAAAACAATATTCCACCAAAAAAATATAGCGATAGGCCTAGTTTTCATTACACTGGTCACGGCGTCAATGGCTGTCGTAGGACGCACTTGTGGTCGGGCTGTGTGACTGTACCATTCTTGCCTGCAAGATCAACACAAAACAATAATAAATCAATGATATTGTGGGACATTAACTATAAATATATTTAATCAACAAAGTTAATATAATTGACTGTATCCCGGGGTAACCGTTCATAAAATACAGTGACGCCATCTATCATTTATTTACACATAATAGAGACCTCAATGGTCTTAATTGTTGAGAAAGTTCGTATAAAGCTCTGTCTACACTATTAAAAAAAAGTGTGACGTGCCCAAATATGGTAGTAATATGAAATCATCATGTCCATATGGGCATATTTTTTTGTCACATAATCTTTGATAGTGCAGACAGAGCTTAACGTTATGGGTATGAATAAGATGAGGGATTCAGTTTTCTTTCTCTTCTTGATCGAGGATGTAATTCAATTCATCAATAATGCAACGTTTTCTTGTACTGTATGACTAAATTTTGCTAATGTGTTTTCTTACTAATTTAAAAACAATTTTACTTTACATTTTAACTAATTTTACGTTGGTTTTATTGTTTCCTTGTATTTTAATATCTTTTACTTGAACGGTGTATGTATTCATGTGTGTCTGACATGGATAATAATAAATGAGGAACAACATTTCAAGAATCCTATTGTGTTTCTGTGAAGTCTCTTTCTTTTATTGAATTATTGAATTATTCAATGGAACTCTCGGAATTCTGCAGACAAATTAAACAAAATTACCGCATAGGCCTACATGAAACCGACTGCTTAAAGCCTCCTAGTACCGCGATTTATTATTTTATTCATTACCATAGAAACTTACATTTGTGTTTTATAATCTATTGTAATATGTTAATATCTTCAGTTCAAATAAATTACAATTCCGTGGAATTATAAGAGATAATTAGAATCTAGTAGACAATTCTTGATTTTCCGAGTACCACCATGTTTTGCTTCTTCAGTTAAACGTCTATCGGCGCACAATGAAGTGATTTATAAAAACCATGACATAATTTATCAACAATTTTAGCAAATGAATTTCAAAGCTCTGAAGCATTAGTCATCGACCGATGATTACGAAATGCCGGCGCTCAATTAATGGACGCGCCAATAACGATAGGAATGCGTAAACAGGGTGGTATAATACAAGAGGGTTTGTTTTTAATTCGGATATTTTTCTTCTTAAATTATAGTAGTAGGCCTCTCAGTAGGCCTACACTAAATAACAACAGAAAGATAAACTATAAATTACCCCGATAAAAGACAAATACTAATCTGTCTATAATAAATTACTGTATAAGGCTATTTGACTTATAATTATCACAGATTCAGATTAAATTTATTGTCATATGTAAACACAATACAAATAAATAATCTCGGTTCGAAGAACAGTATGCCTTACCAGATTGTATACAAAAACATTAAAACAAACAATTCATTTCTGGATATCAACCACCAGGCCTAATTATAATATCAGGCGGACAGAATAAAGTTTTTGATCTGGTACTGGGTGTACAGCCAGGGCCATAATGAGTGAGGCCTATGCCTAATTTAATCAAAGTGAGGACCTAAATACAACGTATTGTTCTAGCTGTTGAGTAGGACAGGTATTGCAACACAAAATACGTAATGGATTTGTCACAGTGGGGCAATAAAACGGTATTGTTGCAATATTACGAGACAGTCAATTTTATTTTCTTATCCTTCCGTTGTCAATTCTCTTCTTGGTTTCTTAATTCCAACCAAATACCAAAGTGATGATTTACACACAAATTAAGGTTCGTCGACCCCCTGTATTGTGAAATTCCCAGAAAACCCACAAAGAAGAAAAGATCCGATGATTGCCGGAAGCAAAATATAACGGAACAACAGTTCGGATGTTCGATCGGAAGTTGCAACAGCTTCCCAAAATAAATACATTTAATTTGATATTATTTTATGATATTGCTGTCAAAGTGGTCTATTGAAAACGATCGTTGCCGTTCATTTCTGGTGATATAACTTATATTGGGTTGTTTATATAGCACAAAAGCAAGCAGGTATATTTGCCTTGTAAATGTATTACACAATACAAAAAGTCAATACAGCACGGTACTGTATCAGAAAGTCAGTAATATTATACCAAGTTTTAGTCGAACTTAAGTTTACATACAGGGCATTCCACCATTAAAAGATGTACAGTCTCTTCTTAAATGCGAAAAAAGAGACACTGGGAGAAAGAGAACAACAAAACCAGATGAAAACAAAATATATTTGAAATGTAATGGTTTAAAATTAAAGAATAAACCCGTTTGTTGTTTGCCATTGATGATGATGTTTTACTTTTAAGAGTTTTCTTCGTCAAACTGTTGATACACACTGTACAAATTAAATTTAATTCAAATATTTGCTAATTTTACTACCATAAAAGACGTTAATCAATAAAGTCCGGTCAATATTAAAACTCTATTAACTCATCAATCACAAAAATGTTGTAAAACGAATAGTTTTGAAAGTCATGATTCATTGCGAGAAGACAGTTAAACTTGAAAAAGTACGGTACGGAGAGAGACAACTTGATGTAGATTCTCAGCGTTTGTTTTGATTGAAGAACAGTAACGCCACAAACACGTCATAAATTATTACGACAGGAGAAACAAAACTTAATTCCCGCCTAAAATCAAGTAATTTTTTTTTTTTCCATATTTAATGAGGGTGATCTATCTAGCAATTGCTGATCATTTGGGACTCTCAGAGGTTCACAAGATGTTCTACAAAACAAAGTCTTAGGCCTATTACAAGTCGTTGGCCTATTACAAGTCTTTAGGAGTGGAGTTGTAATTTTGTCCTTAGAAAAACCCCTGACATGGGACGGGCTTAAACTCAGGAAACTTGGAGTGGTAGCCAAGCATCATAATCCCTCGGCTAAAAGTATCGCTAATAATAATGGGTACAAATCGACTTACCCTGATAAATATATATAACGTCAAGGTTAATCATATTCAATGTTAATACCAGGTAGGATTTTATTCCGGTAGTATACTGTAGTAAACTAATTAACCGGTAGGTTTGTTTGTCAACAAGGAAGAATTAACATATAATGTAAAGAGGGTTTACCGGTACCCGGATGAACCATGAATGGATAGGAAAACAAATCGCTCGTCGCGATCTAAAACCAATTGTATTGAGGAAGCTAAAATTAAATTTAATATGCTGGCATAACAAAGTATTTCTATTGTCCCATATTAAGATTACTATGACGTCAGCAATACGTTTGTAAGACCTACCAGTTCGTACAATGTCGGGTTCGCTACGATTTATTGTTCTGTAAAATTAACCTGTAGGCCTATGTAAAATACTTTTAGGAAATTTAGTTATGGCATAGAGATATTAAAGTGAATATCTCTATGGTTATGGTGATGAGAAATTGGCAGATACCGTAACGCAATTTTTTTTTCTTCTGCGTATTTATGATAATTTATTGAGATATAAAAGTAGACAAAATATACATGAGATTAAAGAAATTTTAAAATTTATACAATGCAGTAACCTCTTCTTATGGGACATTGTTAAGGGGAATCGTATTTATATTATTGTCGCTTTGGTTCCTGAAATTGTTCGTGGTTTTGCTTTGTGTGGATTCCCACACAAACGGTAGTATGTCTATTTGCAAAAATGTGTCAGGCGCCCCCTAATCTTTATTACCGGTACGATTTAAATAGCCCCTTCAAATATTATTCCCAAACGTTGCACATAAAAGGTCTATACTACCTGTATTTCTTTTTTGCTATTTGCGATATAGGCCTAGGCCTATTTCTTTTCTTTCTTTTCGCTAAAATGACCGTATTATAACACAATACGCGCGTACAAAAAAATACGAAAACCTACAAGACGAGTAGAACGATTTTATATGATCTGATCATTACACCTTTTGGTAGTATAAAAGAGTATTGGTTGGCATTTCTAGTTTAAACACCGTTTTTCTTGAAATTCGAACAACATATTTTAAATCTATTTCTTGTGGTGGATCGAACACATCGTGATAATACAGTGTATAACGTAACATCTCAACAACTAACAATTTATTTTTGTTTCATAGACTTCTTTATATAAAATGTTTTTATTATAGGCCTATTGTCAATCATATAAAGTATTTATTAAAATGTTTTGTTACTGATTGTGTCCATTTTTTAAATGTTAGTGACTATATTACGGTCAAATTTTATTTTATTTGTTTGTAGGCCTAATAACTACGCCATGACAGTGCATATTTAAGTACGAAACACGAAATACATAATGAATGGACATTCTTATATTTTCAACTCATTTAAGTTGTAACAGGAAATATTTACAATATCAAATGAATAAAGGTGTGGTTTGGACGTTTTTAAAAATAATTTATATTTCTATGATATTATATAGGCTTATTCGGTATCTTTATTCAATCAAGAATATCTATAAAAATACTAAATGAATATATCTAATGTTATTTGTGTATAATATTAAAATGCACTGTCGTTTTACATACAAATTGAAATTGCTGAGTAATTATATCATTAAAAGTTACAACGGTAAACAAATTCGTCTTAGTTGCGGGAGGATCTAAATTTAAAATAAGGGCTCGGCCATATTACTTTTAGGCCTATACAGTATATCGTGGCTTGACCAGCTAACAGTCTGTACATTTATCTTCAGTTTGAAAAAAAAGAGCTCTGTTTGTGATAAATTTAATTTGAAATAACGAAGAAAAAGAGTTTTGGTGCAATCTATTCAAATTTAAAATGTAAGCCTACAGAAGTATCATGGCTTGACTAGCTAAGTTTATCGCATAGTGACACAATACCTTCACTTCGGGGAAAACATATTTTTGGTTGTGGTCTATCCAAATCATGATTCGGCTTGCGAGCCTAGCCTACACAATGTAAACCCTTTAGAGGCTAGCAAACCGGTGATCTTAATTTGGGCATGGCGAGCTAAACTTTCCAATAAACACAGGGATACAAGTCTACGTCACGGGCTGGTCAAATGTGGTAGGTAGTAAGTCCAAAAAATGAATGTAGGCCCTTAGGAAGGCTATAGATTTCTTTTATAAAAACCAATTCAAATGTTGATTTTATTACGGATTGAGCACAAACATAAAATAAAAAGTATCTAAATCTGAAAAATAGCAACATTACAATAACATTGGTACTTATTTTACATGAAAAACAAAGGATTTTGTACACACCTATCGAACTCTCACCTGGGCCTCATTTTCTACACGTCTTTCTTGCCTCGTATGCAACCCAGATAGTCGTTGTCGTTCTTCAAATTCACGAAGTCGCCTATTCTTTTGTTCAATTGTATCTAAAAGTATTTTATTTTCGGTCTACAATAAAAAAATAATAATAAATTCGTTTATTTAAAATCTAATTAAATAAATACCATACAATTTACTGTATAAATGTAATAATGCGATATAATCATAATGTGATTTTAATTTAATTAGATGTACCGTATAACAACAATAAATGTAGGCCTAAGTTACGTACTGGACTGGGAGTTGATCTTATATATTGAGTATTGTTAAATATCCATACTTATTTAACAAACAAAAATTTTAACATTTTGATTATTAAAAATACATTTTGAATTGTAAAGAATGGGCCGGCCCACTACCTGAAGAATAATGTGATTCTGATCATAATATATTTAATTTCGAAATATTAAATCTTTATAATGGTGACGTGTCATGTAGTGGTATTAAAATATCGTTTCTTGGAATACATAATTTCCTTTGCTTTAGCACCGAATCTTGGTACATTAATACTTACGTATTTCTTCTATAACCAAATTGACAGTTTTATAAATAAGGTCTCTTAATTCTTACTTCAAGTTCTTATAAATTTACCTACGTTAAAACCGTTTGGGTTGTACAGTAGGCTAGGCTACGATACGGTTTAGAGAAGTCTCTAGGCCCTTTTTATAAACCAAAATAGCCGTAATAAAGTATCTAATGGCCATGTGCATCTCTGCCCTTTAACATAAAGCCCCGAATAGCCCTATAGACCTACGTCTAAAATATGTATATTGACCTACTGGCATTGAACAAACCTATCTGTCTGTGGTATCGATTCTACTTATGAAATACATATTTGCATAAAAACCACAATAAGTTTATATTTAGTTTTATATATTTAAATAATGTTAAAAATTCGAAAAGGGAAGTCTATTTGTTTAACCTCCTGGTAATGTAGGCCTATTAGATAAGATCATTTTGATTAATAAATGTCTATATAATACAGAAAGATTTCGCAAAATGTTGTCTTTAAATAAATTAGCTTAGAAGGGCCTAGCCTACATTCGTGGATGAAAGAAATAGAGGAAACAATTAACAAACTATTGAACATTTCACATATCGAGTTTAAACATTTGTATTTAATCCAATTCATTTATTTTAAAGATTTTGTGATCTTTTATAGTCGTAATTAAATAATCATAATAACAACTGCGAACCTTCGTCTATTAATTATTTAAATTGGAATATGTTTTGTGATGAATTGTCAATCCATTAAATATCAATTATGAATAGTATCATCATTTTAGGCCAGACGTTTGTTTGTGATCGGCCATTTTGTTTAGTAACGGCCTGAATTGTATCCGTTGGTGAAAAGTTCAGAAAAATAATGTGCGTCTGGTCTAAAACTCGAATCGCATTGTGTATGAGTTTTATTAATGAGCCAAGATGTTAATCTTAATAATTAACAAACGGAAATTATTCAAAAGGATTTAAATACATCGGTATTCTGTATTGTGTTACCGTGTCTATAGTGTATCCGTACAGGATTGTTCTTTTGTTTGCCTATTGAGCCTATCTGTTTGATGCCGTGGCTATAAAATTGTTAACATACATTCACGTATTAAATTAAGAATACAATAACGAACTTTAACACAAGTGTGCCAAAGTTAGGCATGGCTGACTCTAATATAGTATTGGTATCCATTGAGAAAACATCCACATAATAAACAAGCTTTACATGGTTTCTCGGCCGTTTTAATGCGCCGACTACCATTTCAAATACAAAATTTGAGTATATATCAATATTCAAATCTCCAATGTTTTTAAATGCGTTTGAAGTATACGGTAATAACAAACAGTAATCATCAATTGGATATTTCATGTTATTAACCGTAACATAACTGGTTATTTCAATCAAAAATCAATCAAAATAACATTTATTTCCTTCATTCATAACAAACATAAAATACAATTTCTTAAACAATATAAAACATGAAGGAGGTACAGATTTAAAAAAGCAAAGCTTGTGCTTAAAGTCCCAACAGAAAAAAAATACTAAAAAATAAAATGTGGACATGTACAGATAAATATAATTTGGACATGTACAGAAAAAATAGGCCTATAGGCTTAGGCCTATAATTGTTCAGACGAAATGTACTTTAAAAGTATACAACTCACCGCTGCTCTGTCGTGATCAAATTCAATACAGCCTAAACCATCTAATCGAACCATATCTATCCAACCAGTCCATAATACGCTAACACCATTTAATATAAAATGTGCTTTTAAGTGTACCTGAAAAAAATAGAATAATATCTTTAAACAAATAATAAGGGCATATTCGTTGTTTTTTCTGAACGATGAAAGCAATTTTATCTAAGCCTGGTCAATTATCGATAGGAAGCATGGCATGGGTTTACACACAACGGCATACGTAGGCGATATTGAAGTATAATTAAAATGTGTAGCTAGGCTTATATATTTTTAATTTTTAATTTACACACAGTTCAATTTATTAATAACTTATGAATGAAACAACAATGAAAGAAACTCGTAAATGATTTTAAACCGACGTATCCTTATGTATTTATTACTCATGTTATAAGTACAGGCATTTCTTCATGGGTTATTTCTCACCACAAAACCAGACAAAAAGTTTAGGCCCTATGCATTGTTAAACGTTATCTTTCGATTTACGTGGTTGCCTTTATAGGTTCGCATTGAAAATATATTCATCCTTATTCACCAATCGGGACAAACAAATCTATTTTAATGCATCAACAATAGATGAGTGATGAATCATAGAACCGAATTTGAATAATTATCGTGACGTCACTCGGCGATCCAAAACATCGGATTAAATAGTGTAGGTTTCTATCGAAGCTACAAACGACACCGACTATACTTTTATACGGTTTCGAGATGAAAATACAACTTCGGACCAAACCAACTATCCACTCGACGATGCCGAACGGGTAGACTGTGGTAAAACATTATCAATCGTCTCACAGAAAGTGTTTCTTTAATACTTTAATAGGTTTTTGCCGGGGTAAAATACTACAGTATGGGGACGATGTCTAGCATCGATTGTTCTTAAGAAAGTTTCTCCTTATTATGAATATCTCAAAGAAGGGGTTCTGTTATACAAAATAATAATATCCTCGTAAATAAACGATAAAATAGATCTTGGAACTCTAGCCTACTTGGCATACGCCAATTTTTGGCATAAGTATTTTTTTATATGGGCCTACACAGTTGTTCAGTTGAAGAAATAGGATATACTGAAAGTGGTGCCAATGTTACTGTTTTCACAGGAAAAACACTGCGTGCCCTTTGATATCTTCTCACATAAAATTGTTATGTTGGCCTACTATTAAGGGAAAATATACGATGATTTTGTTCCAATTTCGTGTTCATTGTCGTGGATTAAATAAAACATGATTTGACAAAGTGTACAGAACATTTTTTATAGGTGAAACAGATAAACGGAAGCGCACCTCATACCATATTAAAAATATATTTATGAACATAACTTGATTAAAAAAAAACATCTTCTAGTCTATATCAATCGATACAGAAGACTCAAGAGTCAAGATTTGTCTGGTCCAGTAACATGTACATATTAAATCTTTAATTCTTTTGGCAATATGCATACATTAAAGATATTAAAGTAAATTATCTGTATTTCAAGTGATTAACAAGTTGTACTTAAAATGTTGTACTGGAAAAACCTACTTTACTATTTACTTATATTTACTACTGGATAGGCCTACTTTTTTTTATCACATTCAACTATTTCCACTCAGAGGACAGTGGATGTGGAAATATTTCTACACGTGTAGTGGTATGTACTGGAAACTTAATTCTGAATGAAATTGGAAGAGGGCCAAAACCAAACGAAAGTACATGCATAGTAGTCCCTTTGTTGCTGAACATGTGAAAATTGTATCAGTGTAAAGTATACGCTTAAGCCGAATAGAAGATTTGCAATGATTTGTGCCGTATGTTAGTAATCAGTCAGTCAGCCAAGGATCTGTTTCCAAGAAAACCTTATTGAATCTCACATGATCCAGACACATAATAATTATTTTACAGTTTATTACAAAGGCTGTTTAAACAAAAACTAATTAGGCTAAGAAAATTCACTAATGAAATTAAATAAACATTCAGTTTGTAAACAAACAATATCTCCATAATCTCAGTTTGTTTCGACCGATTGTTTTTTTCTTAAATTAGTTCATGGTGTTGAAACAAGGTTTTCCGCACTTTTTTTAAACAGGGCAGTTTCGACTTTGACTTAGATACAGTAGTATATTCAGTGAAATTACTAATATCTTCCTACTGGTTTATTATTATTATTATTATTATTATATCAGCGACAATTTTAAAGCTGGTTGTATTATTTTATTTGATACAGAATAAGTATTTTCTATTTTTCTTAATCTAGTTGTCCGTACAGTTTGGACAGTACTGTACATTAGCGCAATACTGATTTGTTCTGTTTGTTAATACAATAATATAATAATAATATTAATAATAGTATTTTAAATGTTCTAATAAGAGGTGTGTCTATAAGGAAATGTATATACTTCTCTATATAAATTCACGATTTCCTTCGAAATAAAACCCTACCCAAAATATTTCATGTCAATATAAACGTACTTTATTTTCTTCCGAGATTTAATTCTAAAGTAGTTCAAGGATTTACGTTTTAATATATTTTTATATTCATGAATATATTTTTAATTTCAAACGTGAATAATGCTACATTACTGCGATTATTCAAACACGTGTTTCTAAAATGTGGTTTAAACCGAATATCACGGACATTTAATTATTCACATGGGCAACATGACATGAAGGCATGTGCAATTAAAAGTATAACAATGTTCAATACACAAGGACGATCAACTATAGAAAAAAACTATCTGTTATATTATCTTTTATATTTGAATTTACCACCGCGACCTTAGATTATCAAATTAATAATTTTACCATAATTTATCTATCGGACCCCGGGTTTCCGTTTTATACAAATTTGTTGGAATGACAACTTTCAAACAGAGACAGAAGTCCGTATTCAACTCTAAGCACTTGGCAACGTTTTTTAAATTTTAAGATGTTATTTGGCAAACATTAATCGGTATCTGGTAGAAATTTGTATTAGACCTAAAGGTAGGCCTTAACATTGCAGCAGAGTTGTGAGCAAGATATATTATCAAATCAAATCAAACAAATTGTAAAATTTAAATTTTGGCAATGTTTCTTAAATTTGAAGATGTTATTTGGCAACCATTAATTGTTATCTGGTAAAAATTCATATTAAACCTAAAGGTAGGCCTATAACATTAAAGCAGAGTTGAGCACGATATATCACCAAATTAAACTGGTTGTAAAATTTAAATTTTGGCAACGTTTCTTAAATTTGAAGATGTTATTTGGCAACCATTAATTGTTATCTGGTAAAAATTCATATTAAACCTAAAGGTAGGCCTATAACACTGCAGCAGAGTTGAGCAAGATGTATCACCAAATTAAACTGGTTGTAAAATTTAAATTTTGGCAACGTTTCTTAAATTTGAAGATGTTATTTCGCAACCATTAATTGGTATCTGGTAGAAATTCATATTGGACCTAAAGGTAGGCATCAGTTGTAAAATGTTATGAACCTACTATCCGTTAATTCTTTCTTTATTTCAGACATATCGATCCATTAGATAGGCCTGCAACATTGGGTTCATTGTACTTGAAACATTGCGTCTACGCTGTACTTTTATTTAAATAAAGTTAACTTCTTTGTTGTCTAATGCTTGATTTAAAATAATGGTGAACTGTTGTAACTAAAGAAACCAATGCTATTCGCAGTTATAAATAAACGGTTCAATCTTGAGTTATCTAGCCTGTCACATTAAAGTTGCACTAAATGAACATGCCGTCAGTTTGCACAGGGAAAACAAAGAACCTCGACAGTTTTAAAACACTTTTAAAAACCTTTTTTCTTGCTTTTTATAAAAAATTTCAATAATAATAATAATAATAATACCACATTATATAGCGCCCTTTTCATGAGTAATCATGCTCAAAGGCGCTTTACAAGCATTATTACCCCAGTATTTTTTCAATATCTTGTGACGTCATTTTAAATATTATATTTTATGAAATTTGCGCAATATTGCATTAAATTATAATTTCCTAGGTCTTATCAGGGAAGAGTTATATTAAATCAAAAAATCGTCCCTGGTCATATAATCTTTATTTTACAATGCTATATTCGGAATAATTGCATAAACCTAAAGCCATACAAAAGTTAAACGATTTAAATATATACATATAGGCCTACAAACCTTTTGTACGCGTGGATTGATAATTGATAACAAATTGAACAAATGAACTTTGCTTGCTTAATGTGATTGAATCTCTGTCTGGACAGTGATTCAATTGTAAAATGTAAACGTTTTTATTCTGACTAGGGTAGCCGTCAGTCAAGGCTATGTTACGACTTAAGAAGAGGCGTTTACTTGGGTGTGGGACGGCAGTTGCTTCGGCGGAAATTCGATGTCGGGAAAGCTTCCGAAACAACAAAATTGGTAACGTACTGTACAGAATGTGGTATACGGTATCATTAACTTTAAGTTCACTCAAAGGGAAAGGGCATCGATTTATAAAGAACCCGACTGTTTATAACACATCAAAATGTAATTACAAAAAGATTGAATCTTATGCTCTTATCATGAAACAACGGAGAAAGGGTGTTTCGTTTCCATGTAATAACCCGTGACTAATTATACAAATGAATGAAGATATGTGTCATGAGGATGAGTGTGCATTGGTATTGTAACACCATATGTAAGCCTAATTCATTATGAATTTTAAGACACAATACATGGGTTTCAACACTATACGATAGCCGACTGTGGGTTAACTGAAATCCATTTCACATCATGCTGGGGCAAGAAATTGACTTTCGTGCTAATTACAGAAGTTTTCGTTTGTGTGGAAAATGGCACTGCTTTACACAGGGTCTTTGTCTACTCTAATTGTAGACCACTAACCTAGGTTTAGTAGTCTCCGTTAATGTTAATTTCATTGACAGAGGTGTCTGCGGAGATTAATATTAGGATATTTGGTAGAGCAGTAGGCCTACCTTAAATTTAATATCATTTTAGTATCGTTGTAGTCCTACATCTTAAATAATCAGATAAAAGCAAGTTACATGTATAAGATAAGGTATAAAAATGATATCAACTGTTTTTCTTCTATTCTGGCTTTCGTACCGAAGTTCCGTCTCGACTGGTCTAATACGGTACTTCGCGATATCCGATGCGTATTGGTATTCCGTAACTCGGGCTGATATAATACGATATTATCAATCGGTATTCCGTAATTTTGAATGCGGTATTCCGTAACTCAGCTGGTCTAATCCGATAGCAAGGATTTCTAATGCGTACCGGTATTCCGTTAGGTGTGTAGTAATGATAATTAAAAGCATCATTTTCATTATACATAAGTAGGTACTTGAAGTAGCCGGTAATCATAATAAGCCATATTGTATATCCGACAGCTCAAATAAGGCAAATGAAACCACAAAACCATAAACGCAACGCCACAGTATACGCCACTCTGGCACTGTACAGTAGGCCTACTACTAATATACTAGTACTCCCAATAACATATTAGTTAAACCATGGAGAAATAACCACATTGTACAGTAGGCCTATATAACAAAATACCAAAAGATAATTTGATAAATCGATTAAGAGTAAAAGTCTTACAAAAATATATAAAATAAATTATGTACACATTTTTTACTCGAAAAATTATGTATATTCAACTGTAATAAATATGTAGAACTGTTACATATTGTAGGCCTAGCAAGATAATGTAAGGCTACGTTTGGTACTGTGCGTAGCGACGAAATCTCGCCATTTTCTTTTATATTCCACAGGTTCACGGCTACAGGATTTAAAGCTTTGTCTTATTATTCGGTTCAAAAATGGAAAACTCTTGTGTGGGACGAGAATAATAAAAAGCCTACACTGGATACTAACTGCTCCATTATCATTTATATTAAGCGTATTATCATTGAGGATTTAAGTGAACAAGAATAATTATATAAACATGTATACATCCGGAATGAATTTTTTGAATAGCTGGTTCCACTGTAGCGTTGTTTTTGCGTGGGATACGTGTGTATGATTCAACACGTGGGAACCGCGCGTGTAGGGACACCCTACACATAAAGAGGACGATTTGATACTAATAAACGAATAAAGGTGACGAAATGTACCACCAATTCAGGAACCGGAACAGGAAAAAAATAGGGCAAGCCTCTCTGGCCTTGCTACTTGTACGTGATACACATGTAAGCCTGTCTAAAAAGACCGAAGCTTCCAGTGTAATGAAAATCATACGCGTTTTACGACCTTTTTTAAAATTTAACACACACACACAAACAGAGTAGGCCTATAATATGTAGGCCTACGATGATAGGCTACATACAATAATAGTAGCATTTCTTACATCAAAAACAATTTGATCGTGATGTTATTCTGTTCCTTGAACAGTATACACTTACCTTGCCTCGTTCCCGTTCAAAATCAACATATTCCCTTGGTGGAGGTCTATCTATTTTATCATCTGCCCATGAATTTGGGACGAATTGAAGGTGAAGATTTGTTCCAGTGGATATAATTGCCTGTCGGTGGTATAAACAAAATATAATATGAGTGACGGCAAGTGGTTCAATATTAAAAACTAGGACGGTACTTGACCCTATGGTGAAATGTATAATAGCTCCTAGGCCAAAAACATTTTTCATGATACATGAGGCCTAACGTTCTATAGCTTTTTATTATGGTTATATTTCCGACTTTCTTGCCACATTTTACGATCAACAACTTTTAAATATGATTATAGATAGGCCTAAGCCGAATACAATTAAAATTGATTGTTTTTTTCAATTTACTAATTTGAATAAATTAATTGAATATGATCCAATTAAAGTGGGAATTTTTATTATTTTAATTAAGGTCGTTTATCATATATATCTATAAATATGCTTTTAAATAAGTCATCAAGTTCGACAAAAACACAAATTAATAATAGTCAACATTGCAGAAAAAAATATATACTGTATATAGGCCTATATAAATCCAAAGGCAAATTACTGAAAAAGTGACAATGCTGTGGGTATCAGTGGCTGGATCTCAATGGAGATACAAAATAAAAGCGAAAAGCTAAATCAAAACGAGAAGTAAAACAGCCAGAAAAGTTAGCAGAGCTTTCGGGCAACACTAGCCCTTCATCAGTGCACTACTATTATGGAACCACTTACCTGTACCATCAGTGCACGGTATGTATATATATACATGTTATGCTCTCGACTGATATTGTACTTTGCACACTTATCTTATACATAATATGCTTCCTACTGGCCAAAGTACTATAGGCTTAATACTAAAAAATAAAAATGATACTTACAAATTCCGAATGACCTTCTCTACAACCCGATTGAAACCTTACTTGTCTTTCTTCTATGGATCGGTCGCGAAACCCAGTATACCTAATCTGAAAAGGGGAAAACCCGAAATATTTTAGAAAAGGTATATATTCACAATCAAATAAAAATACGCATGTAGATTTCTAATCCAAAACAAAATAAGAATTAAGTAATATAGCAAATAATAATATTATCCATAAGTAGGCTATTTGTTTCCGATCGGTGAAAACCATAAACGTTGATTGTATGTCGGTCTCTGTAAAAGCTTCTGCGTAAACAAATATTGACAATTCTTTTAATTGCGTAATCGTGATGAAAATACACAACAAAACATGAGCAGAAGCCTGCAGATCGACTTTATATGTATCCATACGATGATAAAAATCAATATACTTGAATGTATACCTCTGACTCTCGACAAAGTTTTCGAAATAGTTCATCATTTTCAAATTTCGCTCTCTGGTCTGGAACCACTCTCGGCATGTTAGCTATACTATTCATGGAGTAGTGTGTAGTAGCGAGGTATGCACGCTTCGTTCCTTTTTGTGGTAATTCTTCTTCTAGCAGCTAGTATCCTACTACAAAATAATCGTTGGTCCTGCTCGGTTGCGGTTAAGTGATTGTGTTTGGTTGTTAAATAACGCGTTTATATTATCATTCCACTGACTAGTATCATTGTACAGATCTGATTGGCTAATCGTTTTTATCAGGAAGTGAGGTCGATGACCGCTTGTATTTGTAGTTGTAGCGACGTAAATACAGCACTGAGCAACAATCGGCAGAGTTCGTCGTGGGTTGTTATTGTCGACGACTAAACTTAAAGTACTTACTTAATTCAATCACAACGTATCTTGTAAGCTTTAACATGTACAGTGTCTGTTTTTAGCTAAACGAAACGATCCGGTAAGATCTTTCGATTCGACCATTTATTATGAGTGCATTCAAGCGTAGTATTTGCATTCGTGATGATTCAAGGAAACCATGTGACGACTACAACGTCACAGTTCTTGATGACGTCACACTCTTGTTACAAGCAGCAATGACGACATAATATTACTGCGTATTATATTATCACAGAATACACATCACTGTTAAGTTCTATGGATCGGCTAACTTCTGTGAAGTAATTTTCTTTACTAAAATCAAAATCTTAATCGAATACATCCAAATGTTAATCATGTGGGAGAGTAGGCTATAATGTATATTGATTACGATGCTGTTCGCGGAAAATGTTATTCTTTTTACAATGAAAACTGAAAGTGTGTTTTGTGGTGGGTGGATGATTCGCTTCATTAATATGGGAGTTTTCAGAATAATTAGCATAATTAATACTACGCATGATATACAACCTACACAGTATATTAATTATATATTTTGTTAAACCATGAGGGTGATCCATCCAGCAATTGCTGATCATTAGGGACCCTCAGAGGTTCACAAGACAAACATATATAATAATAATATAACAATTTATATAGCGCACATATATCCACTAAAAGTGCTCAAGGCGCTAATCACAACACTGTTTGTTTATGCTTCATTAATACTATATGCCTCAGCAAAAAAGTATGATTTTAATGATTTTTTAAAAGAATTAATTGTGTGGCAATGCCAAATCCATTCAGGAATGTCATTCCACAGACGCGGAGCATTAATAGAAAAAGCACAATCTCCAAACGAGTGGTGAGATTTCAAAAAGTGGAGTAAAGACACAAAATGCTCTACATAAACAAAGTCTTATTAAGTCTTATAAAGTCTTTGGGAGTGGAGTTTTTCTAGCTAGGCTAGATGAAATGACGAAAAATAAACCAGTTGTTAAAAAAGTATTATAACCTGAATCAATGGTGAACAAACATGTGACATAAAATTTATTTTATCACGAATGCACTCCTTAGTAGGACCAGTGGGCCTAATTTTATGTTGTTGGGTTTGTTAAGCCATAACTTGACAAAAATGGCAGCAAACAAAAATACAAAACGTCGTGTGTTGAATTCTACAACATACGTTTATCCAATTCTTTATGACGATACAGTGTTAGGCTGTCTGCAAGACATTTTAAAGCTACATGGGCGTCGTAACGTTCTATCGAGTTCTAGGCCTATATTTACAGGAGATGAAAACCTGTTGTAATTTGTATTGAGAATATTATGCACTTTATTATCAGATCTATAAGTATTAAACCCGTAATATTTGTTGATTCTATTAAAGATGCATTGTCCCCCTAAAAAATATTTTTTTGTTGTTGTTTAATATGCCATTTTAATGTCACATATTAGTTATCCACCTTGACCAAATATTGGTTCGAAAACAAAATTTATTTACCTGAAAAAACTGTAATTTTAAAGCAAAAAATAGTCAAATTGGCTGCCAGCCAATGAGATTTTGTCATTTTATAAGTTATAATATTTTGTTTTTTCTACGGTGAGTGATTAACTTTATTATTATTTACATATAGTATAACCTGATTTATTAATCTTTTTATGTTTTTGGGGGACAATACATCATTTCTTAAAAGACACATGTGGCATGTTTTCATCGCATGGATGCTCGGTCGATTAACGTACCAATTTATGAGTCACCCTCGTTTTGAGAATGACATATTTTCAAGATTGCAGGACAGACAAACGCTGGCGGTAATAGTGGCGGAATCATGCACAGAGTGTTGAGTTACACATTTGAGATTTGTAATTTATGGAAAATGATTAAAAACGTTAGAAATGTAACACAAAATTGGCAAGATTTCAGATAGAAACACTATATGCTATCTAATAGGTCTTAAGGATTTCATAGAGAGGAAGTCAATAATGGGACCTATATAGTCTATTAGGCAAATTGATATACTTTAATACTTGTGATAGGCCTATGTGTGTAGCATCGTATCAAATCGAATTGGATTACTCAACTCTCGATATATTCAAATATGCGTAGGCCTATGCCTAGTTAAAACAAGCGATAATTCATGTTAAAACGGACTAATAAATAGAAAATAAAAGTCTTCGCAATTAATAAAGTGATCTTATCAATTTAAATGATAGGATGCAATTAATAAGTGTCAACTTATTACGTTTCCTCGCGTCAAACCACATGCAGTCTGTCATAACGGAACCGTCACAATAAAATAATATTGGTAATCCAATCAAAAATGAAAAATAGTGTTAAAAAACTAAAATATAAAACTAAGAAAAAAATATATTTTCGGTTTCTATTATCTAGAAAACTACAATATCTTCAGTCTAAAGCTCTGTCTACACTATCAATCTGCTATCAAACAAATGTGATGTTCCCAATATGGATATGATGATGTCATATCACTACCATATTTGGGTATATCACTACCATTGGGCACATCACACTTTTTTTGTCAGATCAAACTAGTTGGATATGGTAGACAGAGCTTTAGTTTTCTAGATCCGATGAAAGAAGACTAATAGTGTACTAAACTAAAATATCTTAGATCTTAATATGCTAGATCCAACCCAATGATGGGTGTCCAGAAAACAAAGATCTAAAAAATACTTAAGCTTTGTCTACACTATCAAACTAGTTTGAAGTGTGATGTGCCTAAATATGGTAGTGATATACTTAAATACGGTAGTTATATGATATCATCATGTCCATTATAGGCACATCACATTTTTTGTCACATAAAGTTTGATAGTGTAGATAGAGCTTAAGATAAAAACCATAACATTTAAATTCTAAATTAATTAATACTAATATTTACTTAGTAGATTATATATATATATATATAATTATATATATTCAAATAAAATCTGAGTTTACTAGTCTGAAATTGTTGTAGGTTTAGTTTAAATGTTATTTTAAGCTTTATGTTACGAGGCCTTATTATTCAGCTTGCAGACTTTAAAACAGGAGAATCTTGTGACTGAAATAAACTTCTAAAAATAAATGGAGGATCTGCTTCATTAGTTCCTTTCACGCCAACAATTCTGTATCATAAAACTGATGCAAATAAACAGAATGTTCATGACACGAAAATAAAATCACCTGGTGGATATAAAAACACTTCCTTAAGAAATAGTTTAAAAATAGTAGGATTAAAACAAATATAAATCAAGTCATGTGGTTTAGGATACCATGCAATTACAGCAATAAATACATTATTTAAAATTAATAGTTGTTATTAATAAGCGAACGACGTGTCTGGGGACAACATATGTGTGATTCAGAAGAATTATCTGATTACGAAGGAAATCATACAATTGCGTATCAGTGATAATCTTAGAAAAGTTCTCCCTAAGGTTTGACAAGGGTTAGTATTTTAGGCCCACCGATCGAGGTAGTAATTACCGCAATAAAAAGAGTGACATGACAAGAAAACCATGCCAAACTTGACAAAGTAATTCTACAATTTTATGTCCGAAAACAAGAAATGTAATTATGGTTTGCGGAAGACATTCTGAGATAAGCAAAGATTAATTTAGACATCAACGGCGGATAAAAGAGAAAGCACCGGAGAAATATCGATTATTATTGTCAATCAATATATCAACCACGATCAACAAAATACCGTTCGCAAAATTATATTAACTTCCGTATTATTCTTACGTCACAGCGAGGTGAAAATCTGAATGTTATCCTTTATTAATACAGTATGTGTATATAACCGATATATTGTGTGGTACCTTATAGCTTATAACATTACCGTACCTATACTGCAGTACATTTAACCGATGCACACTGCACTACCTATCCGATAATACTACCGCATATATAGGCCTACTGGACGTCTACAGTGGGCCTACTGTATCAATACTGAATTTCATATAATCGATAATTAAGTACTTACATCCGATACTGCAGTTACGTAATCAAGAGGATTGTTGAATAGTTAATAATACAGTATACACAGAAGATTTCTTGTTCGTTTTGTTTTTACAATTATTTCAATTCATTTTAAGTTAGGCCTAATAATATTATATTTTTTGTATGACTTTTATGTTGTGTATGTCACACATGTTATTGTTTTGTATTTTTTTTTGTTATGTTATTTTAAGTTATTAATTGGACGCACCTTTATCATCAAAGTGTGCCCCTGTTGTAAAAGTGAAGTGTCCAACAAATGATGATTATTGTTGGACACGGGTCTAGTGAAATCCAATTCGATCTTTTCCGTAACATACTGTCCCATATTAACACCCACCATACACCCATGTTTTTAACTGGAATATTTTCTTATAACATATTCTGCGAAAAACGATCCCTTCAAATTGTTTTATTTTGCCTTGCGATTTAAAGTATTAAATGGTTTTATACCAATAACGCCTACATATATTAATTGTGCTTTATTATCAAGGTCGTGTTACTGATAGTATAATCCAGTCGCGTAACCTCCTTTACCTCACAAAAACTGTGTATTACAAAAGTGCGTTCAAACTGTAAATGAATCAGTAATTCATCCTCTAATTTAAAATCCAACCCGTATAGGCATACTAATACAAGTAGGGATATAAGAAACTATACAATTGAAGTTACGTTAGGTCTTGTCATGTAACGGATCCTCGGTATATGAATGTAATGATAGCAATTACCTATTTATTATAATTAATGTATGTTGTTTTTATTTCTGTTTCTAGATAAATGTTGTTGTTGACTATCAATTACAGTTCCGCAACAGTTCAGAACAGCAGTTCCATTAAACACTGGATCTGTTTCGTCGAATGACGAATTCAATAATAATGAATCAATATTGAATAAATGCTATACTTTATTCACGTGATATATGGCGGATGCACGATTAAAAACAATGATTTTCGTTTATCATTTTTTAAGAAACCGGCAAAGAAACGTCCCTCTCCAACCTCCTCCACGTGCTCTAACATAAAGTATCAGTAGCTGTATGTAGTCGAAATGTTGTTTATTAATACGTTTATGTTGAGGAGACGTAGAGGCAGATGTATAGGAAGTAGTAGACTTTATTTTTTTATTTATTTGTTTGTATTTCGATTTTTTGTCTGAAAACATCCAAGCTCAAGTAGTATACATCTGAAACGCCATATGTGGCAAAATATTTATCTTTTACTAATATTAAGACAAAATTTCATCTGGAACCCAGACTAAGAAAGTAGATGCATATGCAGTAGTTAGTTCATAGGCAGATCAAAATCAACCACTAAATGTCGAACATTTGCATTCAAAAAGATAGGATATTTGTTTAAGTTGAGTAATTTTTAAAACCTCGAACCTTCTTTTTCAACATAAATTCGGCACTGACGTACTTTATGATATCTTGACATTTCTTTTCTTCACGCTAAAGCTCTGATAACACTATCGAAATAGTTTGACAACAAAAGTGTGATGTGTCCAAATATGGTGGTTATATGACGTCATCGTGTCCATATATAGGCACATCACAATGTTGTTGTCAGAGCTTAAGCTAAAGAACATCCAATCAATCAACACTTACTTAGTTATAATGCTTATATTTAGTATAACGTCAATAACGTCTCCTCTGGGTGTACTGAAAGAATAAAATAGAAATTACCGTCAATACTATAATAATACTCTTTCTAATCCTGTTTTCAAGTCACTTCATTCTTTGCTTTATACTCCCCCCCCCCCTCCCCTGTTAAATTGTTTCAAATTTATTAGCCTGTAAGAGAATGTTTCAGTCTGGCTTTAGTGTATCTTTTGATGAAATCGGGGAAAACCGCAATTCATTTGTTAACGATTAATTAGTAGTTGTATAGGTGAAGAGCTAACTACACAGCGGAAGTTTTATATAATTACGGTGGTAAGGCTACCGTAGCGAATAGAAGGACGTGTGGTTGGACTAAATTTAGAACGATAAAGGCCCGATATAATAAAGGTGTCTAAAATAAACAAATTTATTCTGTGTTCATACAAAAAAACATTTAAACATTTAAAAAAAATATACTGTACTCCATACAAACATTTCTTATCAAGACCAAGAAAAGTAACTTCAGTTGTGTTTCATAATGTTTCTTTTTGTTTCTCTCTTATGAAATTGCGTTTACTTTTTTGTTTAAATAACTTTTTTAAAGATGTCAATTTGTCTCAGTTAAATGTACATAAGGACTTAGATGGAAATAAGTTACACTGAAAATGTGAAACTTTATCTAATTATCCTTGGTTCATTTTGTTCTGTTTCCATTGTTTGACACCTTCTGTTTTTTTGTACTTTTCTGGTGTTGTCTTTTGAATTTGATGTACTGTTTATCGTCTATTTTATAATGTATTTTATGTATGAACCAAATAAATTCAATCAATCAATCAATCAGTTCCACTTGGATCGATTGGATAAGAAAAAAGACATTCTTGACGTCAAATAAATTTGTAGGCCTTTAAGCTCTGTCTACACTATCAAACTAACAAAAAAGTGTGATGCACCCAAATATGGAAGTTATATGACTTCATCCTGTCCATATGGGCACGTCACATTTTTTGTCACATAAAGTTTGATAGTGTAGACATATCTTTAGTGCAAATAGATTTGAAGGAAAATACAAAGTAAAATATTAATTTGGTTGATCTTCTTTTACTTATGATGATTTTCTAAGGAGTTTGTAACATAAATCAACAGCTTAACTAAATATATAACACGAACGTAACAAAAAGCAACCACTGTATAGTGGAATTAACTATTAACGTATACAATCAACCACTAATCTGTTAAATTACCGCACAAACTTAACAGGTATTTACGTTAAGGCTGTTTTTTTCCTGTCGAAGTAATAACCAGAATGTTAACGTTTCTAACGCTTCATACGATTATTACGTCCATTGTGCAAGTTGAAAAAATATTGATAGTTAATTGATTGTTACGTTCGAGGTTTATGTTACGTTGTTATTGATGATGATGTTGGTGATGATATTGGTCGAATTGCGTCAGTGGTTAATTGTTACGTTAGTGGTTGACCTGTGCTACGTTCGAGGTTTATGTTACGTTGTTATTGATGATGATGTTGGTGATGATATTGGTCGAATTGCGTCAGTGGTTAATTGTTACGTTAGTGGTTGACCTGTGCTACGTTCGAGGTTTATTTTACGTTGGTATTGATGATGTTGGTGATGATGTTGGTTGAATTGCGTCAGTGGTTAATTGTTACGTTAGTGGTTGACCTGTGTTACGTTTGAGGTTTATGTTACGTTGGTATTGATGATGAGGTTGGTGATGAATTGCGTCAGTGGTTAATTGTTACGTTTAGTACACAAAGTCTATTGGAACAGAAGACCGTTCACATGAAGCATGACATAGTGTTTGAACAAACAGCAGCAATACGCAAATCAGTGGTTCAGAAGTTCATATTTATACATAACATACTGGTATGTTTGCTTATTTTGATGTATAGATATCGTTTGTATTAAGATGGATATAACTGTTTTATTTATTATTAATGAAACAGATAAGACAATTTAGGCCTAATTTTCCGGAAACACTCGTTCAGACGAGTAGCACTTTTAAAACCGCGAGTCAAGTAATCATCGTCATCTTACAATTAAAACTATAACTATTGGAGCTGAATGTAAATCAACACTACAACTTTCTATTATTAAACCTGTAGGTTGGCCTACTTCGAAAAAACGGAAGTTAATGTTGATTTCGCTTTCACCATTTGTCTAATTCAGCGTAAAATCGAAAGTTATTAACGCGTACAACAATCTAATGGTATATAATTATTGTATTTGTTCGGGATATTAATCCGATATAGATATTTATCAAACTATTTATGGTATCGTAGGCATTTGTTCAAAGTTATGCTAACTACAGTAGTAGCGCTCAATCGAGCGTGCGATATTGAATTACCAAATTCTTAGTAATCCATAATTCCCAATGGAATAAGTCCATGGCTATCTCAGTAGACTGAATATTTATAGCGCATACGAGCTATATTAGACACAAATTATAATTATATTACTGCCTCGCAGTCCCGTGAAGGCTAAGAACAAAGTGATAACAAAGGCAATATAATTGAAAACGTATACAGGTAAATTCCCATGCGTTATTTTTAATATAGAAACATACTAAATGGTTTATTGAATCAAGACTATTTTTGATAATGGATGAACGAAGTAATGTACTATCTGAGCACATTTGGAGATAACCCTACATATGACTTACCGGTACCTGACCCCATGGAACTTTATTAATCGACATTGACCAAACAATTGGTTAGACAACCTGTAGATCTCTATCTATAATTTCCGACCACGGAACGTGAAGAAACTTCCTCTCCGCTGGGGTTCAACATACTAATACAGTACTACCGCCGGTGCGCTGCGTAAAGTGGGTGGAGGAAGTTTGAACAAAAATGGTACATCGCACCGAGTTATGATAAGTATAATATTAATGATAAAAAAGCAGTGGGTCTTAATGATAGAATACAGTCGCGGCGTTCCATAGAAAACTATATTGGAATCTATTTAAAAGGTCGTAGCCTAAGAGCCAAAAGAGGAAACATTCAATTATGTTTTTATTGCGCAGATTAGCCTAGAAATCACTTCAATCAAACTCTAACGAGATCAATCCAGGCAACGTGATGTTTCGTTCACTCTTTCATTTTCTCTAAATCACAAAATAGAGAGATACATGTTTCCTGAGCATTTATAATCACGAGCTATTGGGTTAAAAAAACTTTACTCCATCTAGTTAAGTACGGTAGGCCTACAGAGATCATGTTCATGTTTCCCGTGATATTTAAACTCACTAGCTAGATAGATACATGTTTCCTATGAGCATTTCTATAATCACGAGCTATTGGGTTAAAAAAACCTTTACTCCATCTAGTTAAGTAGGCCTACAGAGACCATGCTCATGTTTCTCGTGATATTGACAAATGTGGAAATTTAGAAAGCGATAAGAAACATGAAGAATGGATCCTCAATTGGGAAAATTTTCTAAAAGGCCTTTTTCTCCCTTTCCACGATTCAAAAAATGAAGCCAGTCTCGTCCTTTTAAATAGGCCTACAAGGTTCGTTTCGACTGGTTTAAACCTTTTAGGTTATGTTGATTTATGAATAACTTCACTGCCACTGTAAATACATTTCAATAGTACATTTATAATTATATTTATTATTAATTACATTATTATGTAATAACAATTAGATAAACATTACTTTAAAACCATTTTATATTTCAAAATTTCGCCAAAAAAAAAACAACTAATAATTCAACTACTTAAATCTATAGTTATTTTCAGCAAATCAAAGATACTGACATTTCTATATACTTTGTTTGTATTTTCAAAGTACAAAAAAAAGAGAAAATATTTTTCTTTTATTTCCATAAGCCTCTTGCTTTCCAATTGTTGTATTATAATATTGGGCTCCTCAGTTTATGTTATTATGACTCAACAAAATGTGCAAAATGTTAAAATTATGACACCAATATTCTTATTGCATCGTTTATGTAATGTTCAATAATCAAAACAATATTTTATGTTAAAATATATACAATATTTCCATTGTTTAATTCATCACCAGTGAATGCAATAACCATGTTTCATAATCCCTTCATACCTTTTTGATAAAATAAATAACTATTTATATCTTTTATTATCAAAAAATGAAACATATCAACAAATGATTTACGACACCCGTGCCGTTTCTTCACTAGTTGAAGAAAGTGTTACAGATCAACATTGACCTTCGTATTCGTTGACAAATGATATTAAAATAAATCTAATGAAGGATATTTTTTAAAGAAAAATAAAGATTAAATTTAGAATATATTTTCTTCCTAAACCTGAGTTATGATTTGTTTGTAGTGGCACTGTGGCTTGTTGGTTGACATGCTTGCTCACACATGTTGGTTCAAATCCTGGTACAGCTCCAGTTTTTTTGCTGACGATACTATACGGTAGCTTATAAAATTGTAAGACTTGGTTTGGAGAAATCAGACTAGTGATAAATAGACTGTAGTTATTGTCTTTTTTATGAGAATACACCAGTCGGCGTTTTGATTTTTGTCTGAAAGTGTGAGCTCAAGTATTATACGTATGAAACGCCACACAAAATATGTATCATTTTATTAATTTCGGTCTAACCTAGACTATATACCTGTAGAACTAATTAGCGATTCATAAATTTTGAAATTTCTTTTTTATTTTATTGAAAATACATCATATGGATGAAGAAATAAAAGCATTTCATTTTTAAAACATACAAATTACTTTATTCAACTCATACTGATACAGTATGTGGCTCAGATAAGGGTATGTGGCGCAGTGTGTTGGACGGTGGACTACTGATCGTGAGACCGTGGTTCGAATCCAACTCTCGCCCTATTGCTTGTAGTCTTAGGCAAGATACTTTGCTTACGTTTGCCTCTCTCCCTCCACCCTGGTGTATAAATGGGTACCCGGTTAGATCAAGAAACAACTTTGCGCTGATTACTAGCTGCATTATGGGAGTATGTTTCCATAGGTGTTTGATGCAAAAAAATGACCGCTTAGAGATTTCACAACATGAGGCGCTATTATTATTGTTATTACTAGTAGGCTTGGTTAAAAATTGTCTATTAGGCTACAATACTGTGAAACAATGATGATATCAGAATATTGGCAAAGTATTGTAAAATCTAGGCCAAGTTCGCAGATTATTGTATTCATTATATCTATATTCCTTTATCAATATCACGATTAACAAAAGAAAATGGGAAAATCTGACTAAAGTTTTTTCTAAGAAGCGGTACTTTATTCAAGATGCATGTGTCGACATTTCCTTACATATAGGAGTTAATTCACGTCTGAAGTATCAACGAGGAAGAAGGTGGGTACGACGATTATTCGAGAGTCACTGTCAAAATGTACCGTATACACGAACCGAATTTTCGATAAAATAAATTAAATGATTTATTGTAGTGAACCATAAAATAAATAAGACTAGACATATTTATTATTTATTTATATAAACATTCCAACAACAACAACAATGTTCCAACTTACAGGTGATGTTATATATAAAAATAAAATATAAAATATATATGTATATATCCAATATAAGTTATGCCCAACTTAGTCACGTTGTAGTCGATAGATACACGATACTATATATGTGTCAATAGGCAAAATCCCTGATACAAAGTCACATGTGTTTCACATGCCACGAATGTATCATAGACCCTAACCGGATAAATGATATGCAGGCAGCTCATGTGATACACGTGAAATGCTGTATTATGGCATTTGACTATGATACTGTACACTATCACTAGCATAAGTTGAGATACAGCACTTGAATTGGGCGGATTATTCCAGGGTTTCAAAGGGTGATTCTGCAGCCCACTTGAAATAATGATGCAGGACTTATAAGGATCGTAGATATTTTATTGAACTTTAAACTTGATCTCCAGGTACCGTAAAATAGTATTTGCATTGAACATTCGATTATCTTTATCCGCGATTAATGACGACTGGCAGTGGGTTGGCATGATTTCAACCAAATATGGAATGTATTGATGCATTCATTTCGGTTTATTAATATGACGCCAACAATTTGGTGTGGCGCATTGTCTTGGACGTTCGACTACTCATCGTGAGATCGAGGTTCGAATCTAACTCTCGCCGCATTGCTTCTATCCTTAGACAAGACACTTTACTTACGTTTGCCTTTCCCCACCAGGTGTATAAATGGGAACCCGGTTATGATCAAGACACAATTCTTACTGATTACTATCTGCATTGTGGGAGTAAGTTTCCCATGACTTGGGTAATAATGTTTAGCGCTTAGAGGTTTCACAACATTAGGCGCTAGATAAATCCAGGATATTATTATTATTATTATTAATATCTAGATTTTAGAACTGGTTGCATAATAGCAAGTCTCACGTAACATTAACTATCTATGTACAGTGTACCTGAAACATGTTAATTGTTTATTGTTTGAAAATAATAAGTTACTGAATTGTAAAAAATGAAGGAAGGAAGGAAATCAGTGTTTAACTTAAAACCTTTGTCGCAATATTATATTACTATCCGGCTTCGTAAAAAAAAGCAGCTAGATTAACCGAAGGAAATTACCAGGTTGTATATTATAATGTAGGACATGAACCGCGTTAGGTAAGCTCTGTAAATCCGTGGTGTATAAGAGGTTGCGAGGGGTGAAGGACAAACATAATATTAAAATTTTCATAGAAGGATACACATTATAATGTTAATGTTATTTATTCTTATACCTGGAAGTATGGTTACCGCTACCGTGAAGTGGTTACAGGTAATTAATGCATGTGCATTTCAAGATATAAGTGGCTTTATTGTGAGATAATATCCGTTTCAAGCCATCTTCAATACAATTATCGTTACTATTTCCTAAAACAAGTTAAATGTTGTATCTGTTCTAACTGTATATCATAAACCTGTTAAGTACGGTACTTAGTACCACTGTAGGCCTACCTTGTAAGTCGTATAAACGGGTTGTTGACCTAAACATGTATACGTGTTATTACACAACACGCAATAAGGAAAATACGGGGGAAAATAAAAGAAAACAACATTTAATATTACATTGTGATAAATATACAGTACACTACAGTGTGTATATATTACAGTATTTATAAATGTCAATATATTTAAGAACATCAGGTCCGCCTGACGTTGGAATTGATTATACACAAACGTTGGGCCTGGTTGCGCTGTGGATGGGAGACCATCTGGCTGTATATTCCAGGTAAAATAATATCGGACTAGCATTTGATAGGCATGGGTTCGAGCCTATCTTACCATACTGATTGTATCCTAAGGCAAAATGCTTTACTCTCATTGCCTCGTCCTTCGGATGGGATGTAAAGTCGTTGGTCCAGTGTATAGTAGTGCACGTTATATAACTTGGTACATAATTCGCAAATAGTAGGGGATCGTCTGGTGCTGATCAGGTAGGCGCTGCACTGCTGACTGCTGTAGCTACACAAAGCAATTAGCATAAAGGCATTTTCCACGTATGGGGGTATATATGACTCCAATTAATATAATTAATTACTACAAAACGTATTCAATAATACTATCATTATGGTCTTATTATCTCAACACTGCAATATGTTTCATAATGTGATAACGAGGCAAGGTTAGTTTTGAACTTTGGTTCAACAGGCATGCATTGCTACAGCTGTATTTACATTATACCTACATCATTACCGTACGAATTCAAGTTCATAACATCCCATGAAATATGTTATCTAATTGTACATAATTCCAGTACGTATGCATGTTTCATCAGACCAAATATGGCCATATCGACTAGTAAATGCTAGGGCCTACTATATTTTTCTAAAATAATAATATAAAAAATAAGATAAAAATCTTTTCATTTATCGTACAGGTGTGGTAAAAAAATATTTACCAAAGCTTAGACCTATTTTTTCTTGAAGTACCCTACTCTTTTTCAAACTGGGGACCAGTGGTGAAGCTGCTAGTACGTGTAAATGTAGGCTGCTTATTACATTTTTTTGCCAAATCCTATCCGACCAGCAGATAGACTTTACTTGATAATTATTAGTGGCGAACCTAATTGTCTCTCTTAATTTATTTGTGGTGGCTGGTGCTTCAACACATAACACAAAATATAGGTAAAAAAACTGTACAAAAAATGATAAAATTACAAAATACTAACATCTCTTCCTTGTAGACAGATTGTCAGGAAATATCGTATAAAATGAAAGCTGATACGACACGGGGCTTCCCCAAAAAGAACGCTGGTTAGAAAAATTGATATTATAAATAGAAAATCGTATTATTTGCCCTATAATGCAATATGCTGTTATGTGCAGGGAATAAAAACAAATTGTTAAAAACAATTGAATAAAAGGTTCTGTCTACACTATCAAACTTTATGTGACAAAAATGTGATGTGCCATATAGGCCTATGAACATGATGATGTCATATAACTACCATATTTGGGCATATCCCCACCATATTTGGACACATCACACTTTTTTGTCAAACTAGTTTGGTAGTGTAGACAGAGCTTAAGGCTAAGAGTATACAACTAATTCTTTGTTTATGCTGTCTCATGTTTATATAACAAATAGCCGATATGCGTACACATGCATGAATGCTACGTGGATCGTCCAACTCGTCCTGGTGATCACATCAAAGTTGAAAGAGTAGGCCTACTGTATTTTACGAAACCTTGCGAAATAAAAACTAAACTAAAAACGATATAGCCTTAATCACATATACCATGATGAATATAAATACAGTATTTCGTTTGTAGCGTGATTCCATCACTGAGAATTAGTAGAATAAACATTTTTATTCAAATAAGTTAAGATTTCGTTTGCCTTTACACGTTTAGACGAGTTCATTTCCTCGTCCTTTTTCCTAAGCTTTAACAAATGCATTAAAAAAAAAAAATTAAATCCGGATAGATACAATCGTCAAGATGGCATAAACATAAGGTATAATACTTAAGTAAGATTATTATACTAAGTATAGTCACCTGTTAGTGTTATATTATTATGCCTATTGTATCTGTGGGCGTATTGAATATGTTGAACTTAGAAGCACAAGTGATATGCAAGTTCCTGTATTCTACAGGTGTTTAGATTAAATAAAAATCTGATTTTATTTATTACATAAGCATTTTCTTGTTATATTAGGCCTATAATTAAATTTGTTGCGTAGCACAGTGTAAAATTTATAATAGGCCTAATATACTGTCAAAACAAAATAATGGAGGATAGCTCACATCCGTTAAATAACAAATAGGCATATGTAGTCAATAATTCAGGTAGAATCCGCCTTTTAAAATGCAATACTACTCGATGTAGGAAATCATTTGTCCACAACTCAATACATGTATCCAACTCAACATTTCAAGGATAGTTAAGTTTTTTATCCCTCTTGTAACCATGTACGTTTCCTAATGTTATTCTTCATATATTATAGTGTATTGATATTTATTACTGTTAAGTGTTATATTTTTCTGTGTTGTATGTGTAAGGAAAGCATTAAGGAAAACAAATTTCATGTTCGCCTTGTGGTCATGACAAAGATTTATCTTATCTTATCAAATGATTGAAACAAATATCGTTGATGAGCTGCTCGATGCGATTATGAGTTATAAGAGGCCTACAAAAAGAACCCCTATTATTAAGGGGACAAACAAAGTGTCCACTTACATCATCAGGGGTCACATGTGAAAAATATGTTCGTTCACAGGAAAGTGTCTCCTGTATCCAACATCAGAGGTTCTGTTACACTTTTGGTTATTCATTTGACAATATTTAATATTACTATTGAGGGGATATTATTTTCAACATGTTGTATAGTTATTAAACTATTTTAAAACTTTCAGGTTTTATTGTTTAATGTTAATTTCGGATGATACATGGCTGACGATAAGTTTAAAAGATACTTTTTGGATTTGTTAACTGTAGAAAAAAACCCGGATTAATTTGAAATTGACAATTTGCCGAACGTGTTTTGAAACACGTTTAAAAACGTGTATGAAAGAATAAATTTATGTTTATTTTCAAAAGTCGTTTCAATATCATACAATCATTTAAAAAACTAAAGTTAGATACCATAGACACACATTTAACACGGGCCTACGTGCTGATTGTTGTGCACACGTTTCAAATTATATGCTTCTTCTTAGCAAAGTTTACCGAGCTTATAAAATGTAATCACAACTCTTAATTTTCACACGATGTCCTTATTCTCAACTTTTCTTCTCAGACAATTGTCGGCATTTCTTGTAAAAGGGTTTATAATTACAAACACCTGGAAATGCAAATTCATAATTTAATTGTGTTTATCTGGAGTCTTTCAAACACAAACTTATGATAACGAGAGGAAATATGAAGGAAAAACAATAATCCGCTAACAGGGGATATAACGTGATAAACATTAATTCTTCTATAGAATCTTCCCACGTGACAATGAGAGAAAACAGACGATCAAAGTCTTCTCCACTTCCGCTTTCACACGAAGCTGCTTTCCTTTATTCTGTTGCTTACTAACTAAATTAGAGCATCGTAATTAGCTGTATACCACGCCGATCACGAGCTCATTTTGCTTTAACTCAAGTACAACGGCGGGAGATTTACTCGGGACATACAGTAGGCCTATGAGTCGCGCTCTGTAAGACTATGATCTTCCTGACTTTCGCCAAAACGTTAATTTACGCCAAGTGTGACGGGATGCGTGTCTAGCGTCTCACACTTAGCTTGGTTTCACGTGAATATTACACTAACCTTAATAAAGGAAGTCATTTTCAATCGCAGTAATTGATAACCTATTAGCTCATGAACCAACCCATATCAACGCATATAGTCTAGTAGATACAACTTTCGTTTTATTGACCAATTAAATTAGGCCTTGTTTGTCTTTCGAATAATATTTTCATTTGGAAAAATAATTGTTAAACAATTCATGATGAAATGAAACCAATGTAATTTTCGTTTTTTATTATTTGCTCATTTATCCATATAAAATGCAGAATATATGCGTATAAGCAGTGTATACATACGAATGAACACAATGTCAATCATGTAATTTTACCTTAGAAAAATTACATTATATTGGAAAAAAATTGGTCTTTATTGCAAAAATCATCATAAAACGTAAAATAGCTCGAAGGCTAATACCACAATATTTACAGAATTGATACATTGGAACCACGACATTATAACATAACATTAAATATATATATATATATATATACTATCATACAATTTATATATACATACAGATAACAGTCATAAAAACCCTAACAACCTCTAACCACCAGCCAATCAAACTACCATGACTACCATGACTACCATGACTACCAACTAAACGATCAAAACCAAGCCACACAACCAACCACAACTATTTAACCACCAATCAGCCAGGCCACACGACAAAAAAAACAATCAACCCGGTCACACGACCAACCAGCAACCACAAACCACCAATAGTCCAGACCACGTATCAACAAAAACAATCGACCATGCCACAGACCCAACCCCCAACTACCCAAACCACAAATCAATCATGCCACACAACCAACCACAACACCAATCAACCATGCCACACGACCAATCGAAACCAATGAAATCACCAATCATCAGGCCACACGATTAACCAAAAACCAATCAACCCGACAAAGCAACCAACCAACAAATCAAACCACAAAAAACAACAACCAATCAAATCACCAATAAACCAATCAAACATACAAACAAATAAAGCCATAACAACACCCCCACCACACCAACACTGGACAGACTAGCAGTGACTCCGTTTTAAAGCTCACCAAATCGTACGAAATAACCCGTAAAAACACGACTGACCGACGGACTGACCAACAACTGATATATATAATTATACCAATTTTACACCAATTTAGATCGTGTGTCGTGGATTTGTAAATATAACATAGTGAAATAGAAGCGATAATTGGCTGCTCGAAGGCCTATTAAGCTTATTATTGATGGCGAGGATTTGCGGTCATTGTGGTGAGTGCGGTCACGAGTACCGTTCGTTAATAGTCCACGTTGAGTATCAACAACGCATATGAGAGTTTGTGGTTGCTTGATGAGTGGTTACGAATTAAAAGTATCATTTTACATAAACTCTAAAATTAGATAATTGTTATGACCACAGGTTGAGTTTGACAACAAGCTAAAACATTAATTTACAGTACTTTCTTTTATGGATTTCACGTTGGTAATAGTCAACATTGTAAAAGTAGAGAAGGACATTAAATATTACTTTAAAATAAAATAATAGAAAAGGTAACTACTAATAGGCCTATATAATTCACCACAAAAATGATTATTTATATTAAGAGATAGCCTAAATAAAGAAAAGGTCACAAAAACATATGTTATGTTATAGAAAATATATTTGTATTGTTTTAAATAATTTAGAATAGAAAAGTAATAGATCTTAAGTATGTTGTTTAGTTTTGATTAATATACGATTTATACATTATAAATAGCACTAGTTAGTTAAAATGCAATATGTTTATGTAGGCCTACGTAGTCTATACTCTTAATCTTATTTTCATTATTTTTTTTTATATTTTACGTGGTCCCGGAAACGATATACCAAACACGTTCAACTTTATTGTTAAGAACATTCTCCACGCAGTTTGATTTTTAAGAATACATAAACAATTTATTAACAACAAAAATAACAAAGCAAGTACAAGCTGCGGTTAAATAGAGAATAGACAAAGGTGAAGGTTATTGAAAATGCTGTACTGTATCAACGTTATCTTTACAGACACGACGCACGTGCAATGTAACACTATTGACGTGTTTATAAGATAGAACCGTTCACACTGACGAGTAACACTTTTGACGTTTTTCAGATTAGAACCGTACACACTAAAAAGTAACACTATTGGCGTGTTCAAGAAAAGAACCGTTCACACTGACGAGTAACACTATTGACATGTTTAAGAGAAGAACCGTTCACACTAACGAGTAACACTATTGACGTTTTAAGATTAGAATCTTTCACGCTAACGCGTAACAATATTGACGTGTTTAAGATAAGAACCGTTCACACTAACACGTGACACTATCGACGTGTTTAAGAACAGAACCGTACACACTAATGCGTAACACTATTGACGTGTTTAAGAATAGAACCGTTCACACTGACGAGTAACACTTTTGACGTGTTTCAGATTAGAACCGTACACACTAACGAGTAACACTATTGGCGTGTTCAAAAACAGAACCGTTCACACTGACGAGTAACACTATCGACATGTTTAAGAATAGAACCGTTCACACTAACGAGTAACACTATTGACGTGTTTAAGATTAGAATCTTTCACGCTAACGCGTAACAATATTGACGTGTTTAAGATTAGAACCGTTCAAACTAACACGTGACACTATTGTCGTGTTTAAGAACAGAACCGTACACACTAATGCGTAACCATATTGACGTGTTTAAGAATAGAACCGTTCACACTGACGAGTAACATTATTGACGTGTTTAAGAATAGAACCGTTCAAATTAACACGTAACATTATTGACGTGTTTAAGAACAGAACCGTTCACACTAACAATTAAAACTATTGACGAATTTACACTAATGCGTCGGCCTAACACTATTGACGTGTTTAAGAATAGAACCGTTCACACTAACTCTAATTTCGCATTCCTTACAAAACGTGTGAACGTAGGGTTTCTCTAGACACAAAAACGGATCCGGCTCAGTGTAAAACGTAGCTTTGAAACACCTTACCGTACGACGTTATACAACGTAAAAAATGACTAACGAATAGAGTAATTCGATGATGTGTTTTAATTCATATTTAAATTTTTTGTCACGTAATTTTTAGATTAAAGTCACGTTCAAGGTACTCAGACGCAACCTTGATATGAAGTGGCCGGTATCGCATCAAAACTGGATTCGTAGAAGCATTTAGTTTTCGCCTGATATGCTAATAAAATATTGGTATAAGACGTCTAGACCCTAAATCATTTGTTGTAATACATTGTCGTAAAAATAAAACAAAGTAAAAGTAACACAAATTGAATGAAAGCTGATGAACTTAATTTAGTATAATAATTATCATCCCATATTATGAACGATTTTTGTATGTTGTTGGCATGATTCCAATTAACATCTTGAGTAGGAATAGGTACTACGAACAACAAACAAAAGTCACGTTGTCAATCCTCTAATTAACGACCGTCTCATAAACCATGAATGGGCTTACGGATACTAAAAATGTATCCAATCAAAGAGCACTACTTACTTATTTATCGTTTGATATTATGAGGCCAGCTGGCCTATTAATTTCTTAACGAAAATTGTAGAGTCCCATTTTTTCGTAATTGAGTTAGAAACCGCCCTTCCCCCCCCCCCCCCACTACCCCCTTAAAGTATTCCGCTGTGGATATACATTTACTTCTGATTCAATTTAATTTTGTTACAAAATCTTTTAAGAAATTGTTGCAATCTCTTTGAATTCTATATCTAAACGATCTTCCACGAATTTGACGAACTGCGATTTGGTCACAGAAAGATTACGTCATCGGATAAAAAAAAAGTTTAGTTGATTTGCTTGTTATCTACGTGATCATTTGGCCTACAGGTGTTGTGGTGTGAAACGCTAGACGGGACATACGCTGACGGGACATAAAGCCCTGTGTATACATGGCTGGATGGCTTCCAGGCTGACTTAACGACCTGCACGCAATTATAAATAAATAAAACCAATATAATACATCCTGATGAAAGTGATAATGTGAAAAAAACAGATGACACATATTGAATGGTAAAATAGCAACATGACGTCATCGCACTAAGAGTGGGGAGAAGCTCACACCCAGCATACTTACATACTATGTATGTATGTAAGTTGTAAGTGGTATGACCTCTATATGTAAATGGTAGTGAGTAGCATGACCTCACAATGCAAAAAGGGACGAGTAGCATGAAATCATTATGTAAAGAGTGATGCGTAAATTGACCTCACAATACAAAAGGGGCGAGTAGCATGACCTAAAAAGGGTGATGAGTAGCATGACCTCACCATCAAAGAATAGAAATCCTCATGACCTCGTCATTTGAAAAGTGACAAGAAGATAGCATGCCGAACCCATGCAAAGATCTGAAAGCAGCATGACCTTGCCATATGAACAGTAGCGAGTAGCGTGACCTCACCATGACAAGCGGTCATAGTAGCGTGACCACACCATGTAAAGAGTGCAGAGTAGCGTGACCTCACCATGAAAAACGTGGTCGAAGTAGCGTGACCTAACCATGCAAAGAGTGCAGAGTATCGTAACCTCATCATGCAAAGAGTGCAGAGTAGAGTGGCCTCACCATAAAAAGCGTGGACATAGTAGCGTGACCTCACCATGTAAAAGAGTGATAAGTAGCGTGATCACGCCATACACAGTAGCATATCATGACTCTAACATGCATAACTTTGGTATGATACAGTCGATTACGAAACATTGGTCTATCAAACATATTTGAAAATATAAAAATATTTACAAGTAGGGCCTAGGCTAATTATACGCCACTCTAAAACGATTCTCTTTTTATTGGTAAAAACAAATTAAATTTTATAAAATCAATCAATTTAAAATTAGGGATTTCTTGAAGTAGAAAAAAAATGGAAATTGCAACGGTTAACAAATTAAATGTCAGAGTTATTGCATTGATGTCATAATCATATTTAAATATTTATTAGAATCCGTGGACAACAGTCACTAAACATACAACAAGAGAGATTTAAATCCTGATCGATTAAACAACAAAAAACACACACATAAAAGGGGTATAAATACGAGTGGATTGGTATCCTGTTGTTTTAATCACTGTATTTATTTTTACTTTACTTCAGCTTTAGAGTAAGAAGTTCGTGATTGACAGGAAAATTATAAAAGACTACATTATATAAGTTAGTCTAGATCCTTTTCATTTGGTTGGGGTATTTGCCAACCCATGACAATTGTACCAGCTTAGTTCCCAATAGGAAGCAACACAAGGACGTAAGCGCAACGCAAGCGAGTTGATGTACCAATGACAATCAATTGTTCAAATAATCCATCAATTGTGATTGGTCAGATTAGCGTCCTTGCGTTGCGTCTTAGTGAGAACCAATCTATCTTCATATATAAGTTAAATTACTCAAACTGGTTAGGATAATTGTGTTTCCATCGTTGCCATTTGATTGCGTTATTTCATTCGTTTCTTAAATCTCTATTCAATGGTTCTATTTAACGGCTACTCTGTTTAATTTTGTTCTCAAAGTCGAATTTGGAGTGTTATAAAATTGAACGAAATATAAACGATATAGCCTAAACTTTAAAGATGTTTTGTCCCCCAACAACATGAAAAATAAAGATTACTAAAATTTTCTATTTTTACATACAAAAAAGTAAACACAAACAGTTAAATTCAATCAAAAACTGGCAAAGCTAAAAGCCAATTTGACTATTTTTTGCTTAACTATTTTTTTCAGGTAAATTATTTTGTTTTCGATCCAATTTTTGGTCAAAGTGAATAAATAAAAGGGACAATATATCTTTTAATATTACGTCCGTATTGTGCACAATCATAAAACTGTACAGAAATATGAACACAATGGATTAATTGTCTGTTGTAATTGACAAGTGTTTTAAATTTTATGTAATAAACTTTATTCCGTTTGTGTTACCGCAATATTGGCCAACATCCACTGACATAACAGATAGACTATTTATTCTGATGATACGATCTTCTAGGAATTAGCAGTGTTCCCATGAGAAATGTTTGTCCGGGTTAGTATGATGTAACAAACACATATTTTGTGTAAGTATTAAAAGATAATTTTAAATTTGAAGTACATTACAACTAAGTCAGTTAAGAGTGAACATTGGAAAAGTTTCGTTTTCTTATTTATGCAACCTGCCCTAGGGCACGTGTATACTGATTTCTTAATCTAGGCTTACACTTAAAGACATTGATTAAATTAAATTGTTTTTGTATTAAAATTCAGTTTAACTTACGCTTGTTATTTTGAAATATAAAACCTTAAAAATGTACAAAAAAGGTGAAAACATCCTCGCGTAGTAAAAATTAAAGAATTGTCGGCGCGTACAGATTTTGTCACAAACTATGATGACGTAATTTGTGAACTATTTGATTGGTCAGTTCAACCTAGAAAACAGGCTTAAGCGACAATTGAGGTAATCCGTCGACTGTGATTGGTCAATAGTGAGCTTTCGTTACAAAATGCGTTTTGCACAAGCGATGACGGTAAGGCCGCAGACCATTGGCTTGGGTACGTTCTTCGTTGGACAGTTTAGGGTTAGCAAAGTTCAAAAGGATGAACTAAAAACACCTATAATCAAAGTCTTAAAGAGGGCTTATGCTTCCTTTTTAAAAATGAATCAAAATGAATTCACAGATGATGCATACCGTACTTATATTTAAAATATAGTGTTTTCGTTCACTAAGAATGAAACTAAATAAAAAACGTAGGCCTATCATGTATTCATTCGCTTCGTACTGATCGGCCATTTGATTTTAATGTGAAAGTTTTAAAATCACGTGATTGGTCAAATAAAAGATTTAAACAACTTAAGCCGCTTTTCCACTAGGCGAAATTGTTCGCGCGAATCGAAAGCGTCAGTTTATACGCATGCGTATTCACGCTTTCGATTCTCGCGAACAGATTCGCTCAGTGTGGAAAATAGTGTTTACGCTGCACATAATGGAAAATACTGTAGGTACTGGAATCTGTATTGTAATGTGACACCAAACAGCTAAATACACATAAACTATAGGCCTGTTTTGGCCTGAATTAAAAGACCAGCATTTTTTTCTATTTTTGTTTGTCAATATAGCGTGCTAGTTCTTAATTTTAATTCACCGCAAATCAGCAACTTGAGACGGCTGAAAAATAAATTCGAAGGCCAATGCTAGCAAATGTATAATATGAATAGAGAATTGGCGGTTTTTTTATACTAATAATAATGTTTGTTGAAACTATGATTAAAAGATTAAAATCAAGATCAAAGTCGGCTTGAAAACTGGAGTAAATATAGGTGTGGTTTTTAAGATTATCGTTCCAAGAGATTACTTTAAGACTAATATCAGGAATCAACTAACACTGTATGCATGACAAACAGTTTCTAAAAATATAAAAATGGCACTAGCAAGTCCCAAGAAACCATTGTCAATTTCGCTACAATCATTACATAAAAACTATAGAATTAGGAAATTAAAATTATCATTTTATTATTATTTTTAATATTATTTCCATGTTAATTTAATTAAGTCTTTCTTTTTTTATTAGGTTTAAATCTTAATTTAAAGATGTATTGTTCCCCAAAAACAAGAAAAATATAGATTAATTAAATCAGACTTTGAAATAGTTATTTTGATGTAGTTTTAATAAAGTTAATCCTTTCCGCAAAAAAACCCGAAAAAAGTTAATAGTTTTCTCAATTTCAATTTTTTCAGGCAAATAATTTTTTTTTTCGATTCAATTTTGTTTAAAGTAGATAACTAGCAAGTGACATTAAAAGTATTACTGAATAATGTTAATAATTTATTTTAAGATAGAAACTATATCACTACTATTAAATATATCAGGAGGGAACCTCGGTACTCAATTAGAATACCTTATTCCGGATTTACCCTAAATAGAGGTACCATATTACAAGTGTAGTGTTAGTATTAGTAGTAGAAAGTAACAAAAGTCTTCAAAAGTCATTCAAATAAAAATTACATAATACTCACTTTTTTATGGACCAGAGATTCACAAAAAAAAAGTTTAAGTGGATCTTTTTTTTCAGAAAACAAAAACAACTCATCATTGCTTATACATTAATTGGTCCCGTATTTCAAACTCAACAAAGTCATACAGAATTTTGAATGCTTTGATTTGCATAATTGACCTTCTAAACATAATTTATCTCCTTGACTTATTATTATAGTTTGTGACGTGTCGACATAACACAGTGGGTTTGTCAATTATACGAAATGTAATAAGTTTGAAACATTCAGTTTAGATTTACTGTGATTTATAAACTGTATAGATAGATACGATCAAAATTATAGGATGCACAAGTCTTCCGCAATTTCTTATCTCTGGACACGTCGTCGGGTCGTGACATGGTCAGACGATCCACGAGTTTGTACGTCTGCGTAATTTAATGTTCTTTTTAGACGAAATATAAAATGTTATTTTATTTATTATTAACGTTCATCATAAACTTTGTTTTGGTTGATGTAGGCCTACAACCATTTTAGTTTCAACAATTTCAAACGTTCAAACCAAACTAGTATAATTCTCTATGTCTACACTTGCCAATTGTCCATCTACAGTAGGTACCGGACCAATTAGGCCTACAGTTGATGCAAACGTTCAAATATTCGTTTAATGTTAATAATATCAACATTTTAAACATAAAACCAGGTAAATTAAAAAGTTTATGCCTATAGATAAACTTTATATAATCGAATCTAATAATAACACAGAGAAGAATGTAGTATAAATATAACAGCCACACGTTTGAACTTTTAATCCCGAACAACACTGCTTGTTAACGTATTAATATACTTCGCCACGTACTTAATCGTTCATTTACATACAATAATTTTCTAAAATGATGTCATAAATTAAATCTTTTGTAAACTATTGGAAATTTTATAAACCACAAAAGAGTGTGTTAGTCATAAGCAAACGTGTACAATGGCACGGTATGCGATCAATTTGCGCTCATTTAGCGGATATAAAGGCGCAAATGCTACCGGGTCTCAATTACCATTCAAGATTTCAGACAACTTATACTTAGCCAAGTAAGTACATCGACTTGAAATTATGACACAATTCGTCAACAATGGATAAAAAAAACAACTATGACCTGTTAAATGAGTCGCAGTCACTAAATAATCTTAATTAAAGATGTATTGTCCCCCAAAACATGAAAAATGAAAATTAATAAAATCAGATTTTGGATAGGTGATTTTGTAGTTTTAATAAAAAAAAATTACAAAAAATTATTGTTTCACTTAAAAAATGACAAAATAAATATTTAAATTCAACCACTGGCTGGCAGCCAATTTGACTTTTTTACTTTAAATTATAGTTTCGTCAGGTAAATTCATTTTTTCTATCCAATTTTTGGTCAAAATGGATAACTATTTTGTGACATTAAAATAGCATATTAAAAAAATTTTTTTAAAGAATTATTTTTTCAGGAGGACAATACATCTTTAAAGATAGGTCTAGTAGTAACATGAATCCAGTTAATTCGTAACTGCTCTTTTAAGAACCAACAGTAAACAAGTACATTATATTATGTTATCTTGTAATAAGGAAAATAGACATAAAACAATACGATATTGTCCCACAGGGCCACAATGTAAAACAGATACACTGTGTTATCGGATTGTTTTATCCTGTATAAATATATTATTTATTATTATTACTATTTATTATTATTATTATATAGATTAAATTAAGCATATTTTGATATAAGTTTGCTTTATATGGTATTAATTGTATCGGTTTTCTGTTTCATACTTTTAAGTGGCAACTTTCTTTGATGTTGGTCTTGACGAAATAAAATAGTCAACAGATTTAGGCTTGTTATAAAAGCATAAATTAATCGGGTCTCATGTACATGCAATGAACCCAGGGTACAAATTAATCTTTCTCTGTTTAGGCCTATGCATTACGTCATTCTGTTAATCATTTAAGCGTAACGGACTGTAACTAGCGTTATCACAGAACCATTACAATTGATTCGAGGACAACAATTTGATTTGATATTAGGACCTAACGATGGACTTGTGTACGGCATGATGCTGGCGTAGTTAACTATAGGTTTAAATATAATATAGCGGTGAAAATTAGTGTTTTACAACAAAAAAACAACAGTAATAAACATTTTATGAGAAAAATATAACATGATATTCAAAATATGTAGGCTCGTCTTTTGTTGAAGCAGTACAAAGAGTAATATAAAGTTATCTTCACATGTAGGGCCTAGAGGTCGTTAAAATCTTTGCCAAACCACAACTAATTACAAACACAGTCAATACAAATGCAATATGTAATGGAGAATTCTGACCACTATTATCTACAAATATTTTCATAGTCAATTCGCATATCATAAATTACTATGCAGAACATGCGGTTAGGCTAACATTCTCCCAATGAATAGATCAGCTGTTGCGGGATAAATGCCTTCAGAACGGTCTTTTTGTCTTCGACATTCAACCGTTATTAGAGGGGACGAACAGCCTAGAAGTTAATACAGATATAATAGATGGCGTGTGTGTTGTGGGATAACAGCTTTGAGCTATTCTACTACATTGTCTAAAACTAACTGGAATTTTCTTAAAGATCGTAAGCATTTTTTTATTTAATAAAGTATAAATTCGATTGAAGTTAGCATAGAGAGGATTGTTCAAACTTGTTAAAGACTTCATGAGCTACAGTAATGCATTACACATACCTCTTATACATTGCTTTTACCCGGCGAAGATTTCGCATAGGCCTTTTATTTAATTTAATTATTCTGCAGGTTTCACGTAAATATAATTTATAATTTATTTAAACACATTTATCCTGGATTTCACAGCAAGGTAAAAGAAAACCTGTTCTACATTTTGATCGTGTCTTATAAAAATAAGACAAAGTTGTAATTTTGTGTAAAGAAATTTGTTAGATTGTGGTACTGTATTTAAAAACAATTCTCTCTGGCAACTATCGGCAGAGGCATGTATCATCATTATTTCTAAATATAAAAGTTTGCTAAAGTTATCGAATTATTGTAGTTTTTAACAATTTGTTCTTCATGTCGTTTCGCTGATTTCAACCTGAACCAGATTGATTATAAATAAATGTATAAAAACAACGGTATACGTTGGTTCAGTCTCCAAATTACCAAAACAAAAAATCTGGTTAAAATATTGTTGATTTTGTATGCACAAATCAGTGACTTTTACTTAAATGTCTGATGTTTTGACTGTATTTTATTATATTGTACACCAAGACTTTCGTTACATTGTCTTTGTAAATTTGATGGTAAAACTTTGTTGATAATGCATAACCTAAATATTATTTCGAAATGTTTTAACTATTCAACGTGTAACAATTAGGCCTCCAAACGTTGTTGATGTTACCGTGTTATATTCCTGCAGCCTATATAAATATTTCATATAGACCTAATGAATTATAAACGTATTTTTTCTGTTTGAAAACGAAGCAGGACTAATCATTTAAAGCTCAGGTACAGGCATGAATTTTAAATATAATATAAGGTTAATTGTACATAAATCAAATTGTAATCTGTAATAGAAATCAAGGCGAAAAAAAACATGAATTTCCCTTTAAAAAAAAAAGTCAAATACAAAATTTGGAAAAATTCGGCTATAAAAGTAGTTAGGTAGTTTTTTCAGTAGTTAGGTAGTTTTTTCAGTAGTTAGGTAGTTTTTTCAGTAGTTAGGTAGTTTAATCTCATGTAATAACATGTCTGGTTACTCCCTAGAAGGTGAAAAAGATGGTGGATATACGGTGGATAATTTTTGCTGTAGCATGAAAATAAAACTCTGAAGTTGAATAAAAATACTAGAAACGTAAACTATATTATATTACCTATATTTATTCATCATAACACTTTTTAACAGACCCCCTTAGTTTTTTTAAAATGCCTCTCTATTTACAACTGTACAAACGAATAGAGATTTTACTGTGTAATTTGAACTATCCTCCCACTGATAAGAAAGTACTTATTATAAATAAGTAAAAAAAAAAGTGGAATGAATCCACATAAGAGAAGAAAGTAAAAAAGTTAAATGAAAATTTAAGAAGTTATAGATGCAAAAAAAGGATAATCTGCTGGAAATAAAAGTTTTGTAAACATTAAAGAACAAAAATATTAATATTAATGTTAAAGGATGAGAACAATATTATGTTAACAGTAAACATTTAGTAAGTAATGAGTATAACAGAGAATATGCATTATTAAATGAAAATGTGGTAGATGAAAAAAACAAAAACAACTATGTAAGAAAAAAATAAGCTTGTTAATGAAAATGTGTTACAGATAATATGTATAAAAAGAGGAAGCTATGTAATCAATGTGATAATATGTAAACAAATGAATAAAACTCTTTAAATAAGTATATGTAAACAGATGATTAAACAAACATTGTAAATATAATGATATGTATAGTGTATAGTGAAAAATATATGTAAAGAGAACAGTTGTATGGAAACAAAAGTGGGATGAACCCACATAAGATAAAAAAAAAAAAGAAAGTACTTATTTGCAACAATCTCAACAATTTTGAAACATAGGGGGAAATATAGATCGATAATTATTGGAATCAATAGACATTTTTACCCGCATCTAGCCTTTAATTTATTTGCATCAACTAAAATACGGATGATGTGATTTTTTTAAATATTTTTTTTTTATAATATTTAAATTAAACTATCTTATGATTCTGTTCTGTTTTGTTTTTGGCTATAATAATTTTTATGTTTGATATAAGTAATTTCCATGACTATATTTAGCATTTCAGGAGACGATGCATATATAATTAGCCATATTATGACGTAATATATAAGACAATATCTATATAAACAGTACGGGTATATAACGCCATATTTAGCTTCTTGCCGCCGCAATTTTAAGCCGGGGAAGTTATAAGCGGTGATATAACGGAACACGTTAGTCATCCTCTATTGTATGCATTTATTATTTAAAACAATTAGTAGATAATAATCATACTATTAAAACATTCTAATAGTTTGTCAGTTCTTCGTGACAAAATTTAGGAAATGAATATATGCCCGGAGATTTTTTGGGTTACAGCGGAAGTAATTGTTCCGTCCTATGGGAGAAATTATTACATTACTTAAAATTAGAATAATAGATGATCGACAAATAGTTCTTCTTAAATGTGAACAGTAATAACAATTTTTAAAAGAATAATTTACTAATATCTGAGACAGTAATTGACTCACTTCAATCCAACATACAACGTACAAAAAACCTATAAAGACGATATAATTTTTGAAGAAGTGACTAACGATAGGCCTAATATTATAATAGTTTCTTCTGAATAATAAAACAATTTGTTTTTCTTCCATGATTGAAGAAAACAATTTTATCTGTAAAACGTATATAGTGTATATAATATGTAAAGGTATAGGCCTAATGAAATTAGAATTGTGGTCTATGCAGTATAACTGCAACATCAATATTTTACTGAAACGATCAATAACTTCATGAACGAAACTTGCACATTGAATCTATAATAGGCCTACAACGAACGAATTCAAATCTAAGATCCTATAGGCCTACAACGAGAATAAACAGGTCGTAAGACTGAATGGTAATTAAGGACGAAAAGAAACAAGAAGATGAGAAAAGAAACAAGATGATGAGAAAACAAACATCTGCATAAGGTCGTAGTTATAAAACCAATTGGATTTTGGTGCTTTGTTGTTCAGTCAAACACCTGAAAATGTGGAGTTTCCAAATTAATGTTGTTTCTTCGGAATTTATATATATTATATACATTGTATATAAAGAAGAAAAAATGGCCAACTAGCAAAGAAATGGTTGGCCAACTAGCAAAGAAATGGTTAGCCAACTAGCAAAGAAATGGTTAGGCAACAAGCAATCTTTATCTTATTTCCCACATGTTTACGGTACTGTTTATCTATATTTTCAAAACAGCGGCAAAGTGATTTGACAACCACCAAAATATTATTGTATTGATATCAATAATATTTGCAAACCGAAGAGTTTCATCAAAAGATCCGCATCCTACGTACCTTTAAAAAGACAAATACTGTACCGATAAATACATTTGTTTTGCAAGTGGGCAAGTTCAATGACCGATGAGAAATAATACTCTTTGTTAACAATAAAAAAAAATAATAAAGAGAAAAAGGCACTCTTGTGACCCCGATAAATCAGTCTGAAATTGAAGCGTTGAAACAGTTTGACCGAATTTCTCGGAATTTTGGAAGCGTAATTATAATGTGTGCGTCTAGGCAAAATCCTATGCTGTCTCGTTAATTGTTCGTATACAACTGATTGTTATGGCTAGGTTTGTCCAGAAAAATAATACAATAACACAACACACCCTGAAACCTGATATCGGCACTAAATCTATTTGTTTAATTCACGGAACAAACACATTCTTTAAAGAGGGCGGTGTGATGTAATTGTATTTATACAAAATAACTGGGCCTACAGCAAAAGTAATCCCCGAGGAAGCCTCTATTCATGGGCCACTCCTATTAAGGGGTCACACTTTCCCATGAAATGTCAAGAGCCAATGATGTACACTGCAGTGCGGTCAACCCTTATTCATGGGGGCACTTTTGGGGTTTAGAAGGTGTACCCCTAATAGTGGGCTCCACTGTGTAAATATTTTTACTTGCTTTTGATAAATAGGCTAAAGTGGTAAAGATTTAATCAAATCAAAAGCGATTTTAATCCGAGTGTGATGTTTTCCCCTTAGGCCAGAAAGCCGAATCTGTCATGTTGGTTCCCTACACATGAATCAAGGCGGTTCCATCTTGTTTAAACCTAATACCATAAAATGAGATTCTAAGCCCCGCTTCCACGCCCTTGTTATCCTAACCACCAAATGACCCAATCGCTACGGGACTCGGCACACAAGGGATCGATACACTGTTTCAGGTTCATTTAAAAACAAAATGATACAATGACCTCATAGAAAATAGGAAAGAAACCGAATTACTCATTAACGACTACAGCCCATTATTACATCTTAATATCCATTTAAATACAAGCTCGATTTGAGATGAAACCACATAAGACATTCTCAAGATTCTTGACTTCACGGAGATCAGAAACCTGTTAAAAATAGTTAACGACGAAGCAACAGGTATTTGAAGAATCTGGTAAATAAAATAAACTAGTTTTTGGAACATGGAGGTAAATGAATCTAGGCCTATTCCTATACCCCTGTGATTAAAAGGAATATGTTTCCGAGTAGTGCCGACCAACAATAATAAGCATTTCCAAAACTGCCGGGCCGCCGATTAGGCCCTGGTAATAATGGTATTTGTGTAGTAGTGAATAAAAACTATATTTTTCCCTAAAACTTACGGTTTGTGTTTGTTTTACTTGCTTTCTCAATGTTTACCCGACAATTCTTACATTTTGAATCACTAAATACTCGTTTTGATTTGCTATCATCATAACACCTTAATTTTAACATTATATTATGTCAAAGATATTTTTCACAACGCAATTGTAGAAGACAGTGTTGTAAATACAATATTATGTATATACGTAAATACGGGTTTTGGTAAAACTAGAAACGATTTCACTAATTACCGTTCGACTTGATTGGAAAATAATTACAAATATCAGAAATACATATTCATAATCCATGCCGCTATGAAATATTGGTAAACGATTAGAAACTATTGGTAAATCGTTCGTTTAACCGTTCTATTGGTATACTTTGAAACAGCAACATCGCGTATGTTTAGTTTTAAAACAAAGCAAAAACGTAATTATAAAAAGGCTTTACTACTATAAATGTCCACCTAATGCTGGTTTTATTATAATTGTATAACACAGTATTGTACTTACTTGTAAATACTAAACCGCCTATTTCTTTATTGCTTTAGTTTATATCTTGGATTAAAAACTATAGCCTAAAACAAGAGAGAAAACAGTTTATTCGTTAAATACAAAAACTGTATCATCAAATCGCTTCATAGAACCTAGTGTAGACTATCAGTGTTTACTGTAGCGCTTTTTATAGCACTACAATCAGAGACTTTACCTATACAATTTGAAAAACTACAAAACAACTATTCGTTTAAATGGCCACGGCGAATCTTGCAATAAAATACAGTATATCTACAGTAAGGCAAAATTGAAAACATCTTTAATCAATTAGTTTGTTAGTGATATTATTGTATTAATTTAGTGAGTGGAAATGTGTAAATACAATGTATTTCTTTTTATTTTCTAGTGAAATGTGTAACAAAATAAGTAATGTACAATTTACAAATACAACACAGAACGAAACTGGGAAAGTAAAAATAGAGATAAATTCAAGTTAGACACTAAAGAAAGTGTAATCAACGACTACTTATTCTATTATACATTTTATTTTAAAAAAAAGGTTGATATTTTAAAATAATAAACGGTATATAAATATACCGTAACAATATAAAATGTGTACAAAATATTATTTTTATAGTGAAAAGTAATGTAATAGGACCACATTTAAAAACAAGTATCAATGCTAGTACCTAATTATTATTTTACTGTAGGCTACTGTATTGTCCCACTGAATTTGTTATTATTAATATTTAATTTTTTTTTAATTTTGCCATTTTAATGTCACGTAATAATTTATTATTTTATTTTATTTCTTTATTGTTTATCATTTTGGACAATACCTCTAACGTCGTGATAATTGTCATGTATAATTTTTTTTAAGGAATGAATACTGCAACTTCGTTTGGTAAGATAGAGTTTGAACATTGAACACATACTAATAGTAATACGATGAAGTTGCAGTCAACAATATACAGCACTCGAATAAGATGCTTGGGCACGCTAACCATATTCTCTTGGCCATGGAGGAATTTCTTTCAAGCTCTGGCACATTGTTTAAAGAACATTATAATTGAACTTAACTTTACATCAGATTGAACTTAAACTTAAGTTTAAGGATAAGTTAACATTAGTGTTATAATCGTTAAAAACACACCCTGGTTAAGTAGTATTGAACTCAAGGTAACATGCCACTCATTAAGCAGTACAAAGGTTCAATAACGAATTGTTTTTTTGTTGTTGCACATTTTGATTTTTTAATTTTTGTGGTTATTGTATTATACATTTTAACAAGGTCACCGGCGGTCATATCATCACTTGTCCTTGTTTTTTCGTTATCTTCCTTAAACGAATATTCCCAGAGTTCAAATAACAAAGTTCTATAGTTTCCGAACTTGTTATTTTCTCCGCCAATCACTTTCACTCGATTGTTTTTGCTAGATGTCTGTCAATACACCGTTGACGCGCCATGTGGGAAATTATTTTATTTGTATTTTAGCCAATCGAAATTTGTGAAAGGGAAGGGTGAATGCCATTGCTTAAACCCATTTTTTTTTAATGTATCGAAATTTTTTTTTTAAAGAGGTTTAATTACTTTGTCAAATATCTAGTCAGGTTAGGCTTATTTTGCGGTGGTGGTTATTCTTTAGAACGCGTTGAATATAGTGTAAAACGCCTTTAGACAACACTTTGCAGAAATAGGCCTAGGCTTCTTCCATTATTATTTGTATCTTGACCGAATTTTGCTGTTACATATCGAAAATAAAATAGGCCTATCTGTTGCTGAGTTAAAACTTTAACGATAAAACGAAACATTTTCAATGAATTCGTTTGAATTTGTGAATATTTTTACGAATTAACTTTACCAGTAATTTTTTATTACAAGATTAGCATTTTTATAAATGTTTATAAAATTAGAATATATAATTTAACTTTTGTAGACGAGTTTTGCTTATATTCACAGTGATATAAACTATAGGCCTAATAGACGTTAATGTAAATCTTACAAAATAACAATTTGCCTAATTTCTTTCCTTTTTACAACCTCTTCTGTGAAAATTGTAACTAAACACTTTTGAATTTACTGAACAGTGATTCGTAAACTGTGAAATTTTCATTATTTAAAAACGTTTGAAAAATTATTTAGAATATAAAAATAAATATAATAGATATGCCACTGCGTTTCACTATTCAATACACTTGCTGGTTTAGGTAATAGCAGTTAAAATGTCACTCTACTTTTTTTTGCGATTAAATTTTGGCTTATTTCGTTCGATCTGTTCATCTGATCATTTTCAACACTTTTTAACATTAAAAAAGCTTCGACGGATATTTTCATAGTTTAAAAATTAATAAATATTCAGTATACAGTATCACCTGTTCGAAATTTCTTGTAGCACGTATGTGCTAGTAACATGTTTGGCACGAGGAGAAATACCAGACTATGTCCACAAGTGCGTCTATTCGTGTTAGAATACGGTAAGAGATTTGAATAGTGAAAATGATCTTAAGGTTTCAAATATCTTTATGTTAGTGTGATTTTTCGTTTTCTTTGTATTCATATTGAATTTTGTTTTATTATAAAAATGATCAATCAATATCTAAACCTAAATACTGTATATTTAAATGTTCGTATTTAATTACTAACTGTACGGCACTAAAAAAGGAAGAGTAAGTATTGTCAAAATACATATTTAATAATAAGTACAGTATATATATTTATAAAATTTGTTTCATTTATTTACAAATAAAAACGTATATAACTTATATACAGTAAGGTATCATATTATTAGTAGGAGCATGCAGTGGAGATACGTATTATTTATTCTTATAACATTTTGTACCTTATTGCATTATGATAAATTTTAATATTCAAAATGAAAAAAACAAACATTATTATTAGTATTTTTTTAAATACTAGAAAGCGAAATAAAAGATTTATTTCTAAAATAAACATATTTATGTATTTTATATCAAAAATAATAATCAAATACAGAAGAAAAATAGGCTCTTAAAAATTACAGTATGAATAAATAAAAACTTAAAGGTACTTACTGTAGTACTTTTCTATTGTATAAGACTATTACAAAAATCTATGTAAAGTTGCACTTGAATGTTTTTGTGTTAGTTTTATTATATCATACAGTACTTGTACTTGACATGAATATATGTTTGTATATCTTGCTGCCTCACAGCACATTAGCAATATGTTACCACCAGTGTCGCTTAGAACTTCTTTTGCGAAGTTCGATGATGACGAGGTAGGTGTCTGTTGGTGTTTCAGCCATTGTGTACATGCAGAAGAAACCCATATATTGACACGATAACGTCATATCACTACCTTATTTGTGAGCAACTTTTTTTGTCAAACTAGTTTTACAATGAACACAGAGCTTTACACGAACAAACAAAACATCATAGAATAGTTTGGCCTGATTTGCTGACTAAAATTTAAAATCCATTTTGAGATTTGGATGATATTAATAACAATAATTATTATAGAACCAAACTTGTGAAAATACTCATGCCTCTATATTTATCTGTCTTTAAATAAGGTATTAAATAGTTTAGTAACAAATTCCAATTAAAAGTTATCTGTGACTTTTAAAACAAAACTGTTATCGTGTGTCATATTGTCTTATCTGTGCTTTCAAGTGTTTTCTATTATTCATTTTTTATTATTTGAAAAAAAAAACTCTTTGGCATAATTTCACAAATAGTACTCAACCGCTAATTAACATTAGTTTAAAACATTTTTAGAAAGTCATCTCAAAAGATAAGCACACAAGTGACCCATTTCTTGGTTACTAAATGAAAACAAGCAACTTTTATTTTCATGCCTGAAATTGGCAGAAAAGTTTTACTTGTAACTATACAAAAATTGTAGCCTATTTATTTGTTAAGTATTTACAATTTTAGAAGTTGAGAATTATTATAAAAAAAAAAATATTAGAAAATTATGAAAAAAAGTGGATAACAGAAAAGAAATATTAATGTTCTGATTCTAAGAACAGTAACATTGATAAAATAACATAATGTAAATATATATAGGCCTATATATATAAACAAATCAGGCAAAGAACATTAATTCTAAACCGCCCGGTAATATACTGAAATTTAATTAAATAATTTGAAACGATAAAGATGAGGAAATCTGTGAGAATGAGAAAAAGTCGCCCCAACCGAGACTCGAACTCGGACCGCCTGCTTGATATGCAGATGTCCTAACCATTAGACCACTGGGGCTTTCATGGTATTGTTCAAACTCGATTGGATAGCGATTCTTTAACATTCTCGGCGTGGTACGGCGGAACAGCACTAGTCCTCAGTTGTATGCAAGCGCATCAGAGATCAAATTAATACGCCCTCATCTTACAGTATTTTTATTCACGAGGCGGGATCTCCAAAGAGATACTTATATATATATAAACAAATCAGGCAAAGAACATTAATTATAAACCGCCCGGTAATATACTGAAATTTAATTAATTAATTTGAAACGATAAAGATGAGGAAATCTGTGAGAATGAGAAAAAGTCGCCCCAACCGAGACTCGAACTCGGACCGCCTGCTTGATATGCAGATATCCTAACCATTAGACCACTGGGGCTTTCATGGTATTGTTCGAACTCGATTGGATAGCGACTCTTTAACACTCTCGGCGTGGTACGGCGGAACAGCACTAGTCCTCAGTTGTACGCACGCGCATCAGAGATCAAATTAATACGCCCTCATCTTACAGTATTTTTATTCACGAGGCGGGATCTCTGAAGAGATACTTATATATATATAAACAAATCAGGCAAAGAACATTAATTATAAACCGCCCGGTAATATACTGAAATTTAATTAATTAATTTGAAACGATAAAGATGAGGAAATCTGTGAGAATGAGAAAAAGTCGCCCCAACCGAGACTCGAACTCGGACCGCCTGCTTGATATGCAGATATCCTAACCATTAGACCACTGGGGCTTTCATGGTATTGTTCGAACTCGATTGGATAGCGACTCTTTAACATTCTCGGCGTGGTACGGCGGAACAGCACTAGTCCTCAGTTGTAATATATAAACCAAACAAAAGTAAGAATAACAATGAAATAGTTATTATTATTATTATGCTTATCACAGAAGTATTCAATAATTGTATTAATCTGTTGAAGATGAAATGAATAAAATAGCGGTTAACGCCACAAAAGACAAACAAAAAATATACAAAAATTGTTAGAATTGTAAGGGACCATGTCAAAATTACTATACTGTAGGCCTACTGTAGTTGTAGTAATACTACTACAAACTTTCCTATATGCAATTATCTAGCACCAAGTGACTTGTAGTGACTACCCCAAACATATACATTGAAACAATACAATATTGCAGTAAAAAATGCAGTTACTGCAGTAACTGCAGTACAATAATTTTGATATGATTTCTAATTAAATTGTATTAGCTGTTAGTATGAAAACGATATAAAAGTGAAAACACACAAATAGCACATCTTTGATACCTCATTACTGCCTATGAAACTTTCTCATCGATCGAACCAGAGTGATAGGTGGCGCTATGAATATTTGCGATACTAGCATAAGCAGTAGGACAAATAGAATCATAGTCATTACGATGACGTAGTGGCTGATGCTGTAAAAAAAAAGAGAGTTTAGTGATTACAAAAAAAAGAACTAGAATGGTTACAACTTGATTTAGCACTATTAGTTTGATATTATTAGTTTAGTTAATAAAATACATTGCTTTATTACAGATGTAATAACTACAATATTCTGTAAATAAATGAAGGATTAATGAGAAAATGAGTGAGTACAAAAATGAAATGAGTAAGAGTGTATAAATGAACTAGTGAATGAGTAAATAAGTATATGAATGAGTGCATAATTGAATTACTGAATCAATGAATGAGTGTATAAATCAATGAATGAGTACACGAATGGGTAAATGAATGAGTGCATTAATGAATGAATAAATAAGTAAATAAATAAGTAAATGAATGAGTATATGAATGATTGTATAATTGAATAAAGGAGTACACGAATGAGTACATGAATGAGTGCATTAATCAATAAATAAGTAAATGAATGAGTATATGAATGATTGTATAATTGAATGAATAAGTACACGAACGAGTACATGAATGATTGTATTTATGAATGAATAAGTACAAAAATGAGTATATGAATGAGTTCATGAACAAGTGCATTAATGAATGAATAAGTATTTAACGAATGAGTATATGAATGAGTGCATGAATGAATGCATGAATCAATGAGTGCAAGAATGAATATATGAGTTCATGAATGAGTAAATGAATGAATAAATGAATGAATGAGTACATAATGACTGTATACATAAATGAATGAATGAGTGCATAAATGAATAAAAAATGAATATATGAATGAGTGCATAAATGAATGAAAAATGAATATATGAATGAGTGCATAAATGAATGAAAAATGAATATATGAATGAGTGCATAAATGAATGAAAAATGAATATATGAATGAGTGCATAAATGAAAAAATTAGTATATCGATGAGTGCATCAATGAGTACACAAATGAATGAATGAATGGGAACTGTATGTACAAGAGTATTATAAACTAAATTATATATTCTGCATGTGACTACTTTAATCAATACCAAAATCTGAACTTACCTAGTGCCAATCTCAAGCCAGCTACCTGTATCTCTAACAAGGAAGAAGAAATGTAACGCCATGGCATCTGACATGAGTAGAACCAGCAGGAACAGACTGGACATTGGAACTGACCGCACCAGATGGATGGCTTGGAATGTGCAAGTTACTAGCACAAATAACAGAGCAATCTGTAATAATGAATTTAATTTTTTTTTATTCTGCGGGATTGGAATGCAATATAGATAGGTGTTGTGGGTTTTTGTGGAGTTTTTTTTTCAGTGTTTTATGTAGCAGTTTTTAAAGATTAGTGGAAGCCACCTTGTACGACAGCTCAAGGTACAAGATTAGTGAACACCAGTGATTTTGACCTCTAACCAATCAAATTTACTCCTGCATACCAGATTTTCGCCCCCAATGGTGACACTTCAGTTTGAAACGAAAGCGTTAGTTAGGCAAATCTGAACCCTTTTCTGTTAAGACGCCAATTATAATACGACATTGCTTGCGATACGAAAGCATAACTCCATGGATCTGAACATACCCTAAAACTCAATGGTGCACCTAATATTTAAACACATCAATGACCTCATTAGAATGACTTGCAAAAAAGCAAATCTTATAATTTAACAACAAATGTAAATGCTGTCAGTCTCTATTTTCAATTAATGAAAGATGACAAACTGTGGTTAAATATTAACTACAACTCATCAATTATTTCCGAGAAAGTGATGAAAGAACTTGGCTTACTGTGAAGTAATATGCTGTGTTATATAAATGTAAATTTACTGTGAAAGGTTACACCTGGGGTAGAAATGACCACTAAAATCAGCTTGACATTTTATCAAATTGAATATACAGTATGTCAGTACATATTTTTATCTATTACTGGAAAGTAAGCAGACGAATTACCAATTGGGTTTTGTTCTAACAGTATGTATTGCCAATAAAGTACAACCATCAAAAACAAAGTATTTCAATTTTGTTTGCCTGAAAATTCACTGTCACCTGCGATCGTGTCACCACACATCTTAAAGAATCTTTCCGTAAGGACTGAAAACTAACCGCATGGACATGAATCATCTTGGAAATGGTGTTGACAACATCGCACCAGCCATGATAAGGCAATTTCACAACGCTTATCTTAACTCAATCGTGACATAAAGCGTATGCGATAGAAATTCAGGGTTCGCATGGGACATGGTCTGATACTGAAGGACAGGTTGTAATTGTCCGATTCTAGAAAAATTTATTCTTTTGATGGTTGAATTTAATTTTTTTTTATCGAAAAGTAGGTCATTTGTTAAACTATGGATTGTATTGACAAACATGTACGTATCACACATACGTATTATTAAAGCTTGGTTCCCACTATAGATTGTATGGACAACATTACCTGTAGACAACCACTTTGAAGTACATATTATTAAAGCTTGATTCCCACTAGGACGCAACGCAAGAAGGGAATCGTAACGCAAGCGATTTAACATATCACAACGAGATGGATCATCCGAACTGTTGATTTTGATTGGCCAATTCACTTACGTTATGCCTTATATCATTGAGTTGCGTTGTACAAACATATGAATTGATGCAAGAAATTACTATATACCTTCCATAGCAACAGCATCCCCATAACAAACGGATTGAAGACGGTGAGAAAACAGTATACGGACGTTGGATCAAAACTGTAAAGAAAAAAAGATTACATTACACTATACTGCAACAATATTACATGTGCAACAGTATTTAACCACACAATAGTACTCCATAATTACTACACCATTAAATTACTCTATCATTTTTTTTTTTTTATTTTATATGCATCTATCAGTGAGCAACTCGCCAATTACAGGATGGACAAACTATTATAAAATTAATTTTAATTTAATACATTATGCAATATTAGTCAACATTAATGCAATTTTCCAGTACTGCGATATTATTATATAAAGCATTAATTGCAAAATGACTGCATTATATTATGTACGGTCATCACAAATATTGAATTACTGAACAAATATTGCATTACTCCAATATTATTGCATTAGGCCTACTGAAGCATTATTACATAATTATTATAAACATTAACATTATTTCATGACTGTAACTTCATTCTTTCATATTGCATTAGAAGTACATTATGGGAAACAAATGTATTACTGTGGTATTAAACCTTAGCTTTATACTTCTTTCAATGGTAGGCTAAAGCTCTATCTATACCAAACTTTGTGACAAAAAAAAATTTGATGTGCCTATATATGGACATGATGATGTCATATCACTACCATATTTCAGCACACCACACTTGTTTGTCATTCAAACTAGTTTGATAGACAGAGCTTTGGAGTAAAGCCAATTGCAATATAAAGTCTAACTCTTAGAAGTAGAAGTGCTGACTTACGGTCAGCTACAGATACTTAGCAACAGAACAGTAAGACATGGTATGTATTTCAGGATAACTGTGAATGATACCCTTACTACTTCTCAGAAAAGGCTAAATATTAATATTTAGTTAATGGTAATACTGAAAAGGAAATCTGCATGATAAAAGTTTATGTTTGTTGATGTTAAAAGCAGTTCAAATATTTGCTCATGATAATGGACTTTTGTGTGTGAACGAAAAAATGTATTTATTTAATCTCTTATCTGAAATACTGTGTGTTTAGTATAAACCACATAATTCAATTGAAATGGCGGCACATTAGACGAGAAAGGATGGGTTCTATACAGTATACTGTAGATGGTCTATTTACAGTACAATATACTGGTATATTAGGCCTTCCCAGTACATACTGTTTTTTCAACCCTGAATTATATCATTTTTCTTTTTAGTCAAAATATTGTAAAATGTCTAGGCTGTTGATAATAACAAGGGATTAAAGAACATTATGTTGACTTTTTAATAATTAATTGGAACTGTCGTTTATCATTGTTCAACTTGTTTGCGCTGCGACCTAGTGGGAACCAAGCTTTAGTAGATGAACCTAAAATTACACCATGTTTTTATTGTAAGGAGTAAAAACATTTAAATGTTTCTAATATTATTATTCTAAATATTGGTCGATCAAAAAGGTATTATGACATTTTCTGTTTCCCTTTTTTTCTTACTTGATTCTTCTTTTTTTTTTGGAAAATTCTAAATTATGTATACTTAAGTAAAAGAAAACTTTTATAAGAAAATCTTCTCATTACTATATTATCGAGGTATTTAATTTACATCATTTTGAGGAAGTGCAGAAGGGCCTACGATGGCCTAGTGAAATGGTATGAAAAATCGGATATGTTAAGAATATCTATAAAAAAAATTGTTTGCCTAGACATAAAAAAACAATCACATCCTCCCTTGTGTAAAGTTAAATACCTAGACAGCATAACCTGTTTGGCCACATCCTACCTGAGTGGTTCTTGAATTGCAATATTTAATGGTAGCCTAATTTGTTGACGTCATCAAAGACACTATACTGCTTTATGTGGTCAAAAGACAGTTCAATATGGATGTGATGTGAATCATAAATAAAAACCATGAGATGGAGACATTCAGAATATTAGGGACACTCAGGTGTGAATGCACCTCTGGGGATTTTTAGAGCAATCCATAACTTTGTTCAAACACGTTAGACTTAATCATGCATACAATAGACTTAAGATGATCCAAATCATTATATTTTTCTAAAAAGTAAAATGAAATAATAAAATATATGAAGCACATAAATTGTTGGTTTCTCTCACGCAAATGTGAACAGTCAATGATGGCCTGATGTTCTCAAACGTGAGGACAGCTAACAAAACGAGTAAATTCTCGTTTGATTGGTCAACTCTCTTATACCTGTGTGTCGTTAATTCTGACAAAACTGATGTAATTCCGATATATCTCTGATATGTTTCAGAAGAGGCTCACACATTAAAATATAACATTTGAATTAAACCAACCAAGTACTTAACTTTGATAGGAATAGGATCATCTAAACATTGTTCTCGACTATTTTTTACACCCGATTCTCGGTATTGTATCTATATATTTTTCCAGTATCATAGGAATATTTGATAATACAGCATTCCATATGTTTCACATGTATCGCCTAGTATCATTTTGTATTAATATTAATATTAATATTAATAATATTAATATTTAATATTTTGTCCTCAGTGAGGACCATAGACCATATGTAACTCTAAACCTTACATGAGACAGGCACAACATGTGATACACATGAGATGCTGTATTACCGATTATTCCTATAAGATCCGATATGGAACCAATATTGTCACAGCACTGAAAGTTAGGGAAATTTTTTTAATGTGGTATTGAAATGAATCAAATATAGAATCTGAAATACACTATATGTATACTGTTTATCTGTTACCTGTTGATACTTGCTATATTTCCAGTTCCAAAATAAGCAGTAAGCAGAAAAAAGATGAAGAAGTAACCAACACGTATATCACTGAGCGATAAATGCCGAGACGGACCATCGTCAAGAAGCTTTCGTCTTTCAAACTGAAGATGACACAGCTAAAAAGAAAACAAAATAAAGGAATTATAAAACATGAATATTATTTTCTAAAAAAATGTCTACATTTTAATGTTACATAATAGTTATTAAAAAAACTGGATCGGAAAAAAATGTAATTTAGAGCAAAATACACCTCCATTGTCTGTCAGACAATTGCTTTTTGGTTAGAATTTCTTTTGTATTTTTATGTTGTGAAATAATTTTTTGGATTTTTTTTTTCTACAGAAGTGAATAACTTTATTAAAACTGTAAAATGGCCTATTCGAAGTCTTTCAGGTTTTTGGGGGACAATACATCTTTAAGATTGGTGGTCTAGCAAGGAGGCTATTTTAAACCTATAGGAATCAACTAAAGGAGAGACTTTATAATTCTAAAGAGAGATGAGTTAACTAAAACTAAAAAACAATACTATAAAATTTCTAATGGTAAGGTATCAGCAGCAGGCAGCAACGGCTCAAAACTATGCAGTGTTGTTGGCTTCTTCAGGAAATTCACATTTTTATATCAGTTAAGATGGACAATTGCTTGACCGATAAGAATCCTCCGAAAAGGAGGGGGGAACCAGGGTCAACATGAATATCTCTAAATCCACTCATTTTGTCATGTTTAATACATTATCTATAAATATAAGTGCTCCTGTTTGTCATTTACATCGTTAACAAAATTAAAATAATAAAAACCTTGTTGGATGACCCACATAGCTCCAGTTCCACAAGAAGCCATGAAAAAAGAGTGAAGCACAGTGCAAGGCAAAATAAACCCTCATGTCTGTTGGTATTTGTAAAGGATAATCTATCATCAATATACAGTACTATTCTTATTGTACATATTAATTTCAAAATATATAGTAAATTAAAAACTTTCATCACATGAAAATCAAACTTAACTTTGTGGGTAAAATATATTTTAAATATGTCACTAGAACCCTATTAAGAGGACACATCCGGAACCCAACAAAGTGTAATCATAATAGGAGTATTGTTATAATAATAATAATAATATTTATTCGGTGATCAATGAAAAATAACCAGGAATGAGAAGTAAAGAACTGCACTCACTCCATACAATACAAACAGTTACAATAAAACCTTATATACAAGAAAGTTAAATAATTGTAATATGTTGCTTCTTGCTTGTTTGTCGGGAAGTGTTCTCTTAATAGGGGTGTCCCCTGAATAGGATTGTCCCTCTGAATAGGGGTTTCCTCTTGAAGTGTCCCCCTGAATAGGGGTGTATTCTTGAATAGGGGTGTATTCTTGAATAGGGGTGTATTTTTGAATAGGGGTGTATTCTTGAATAGGGGTGTATTCTTGAATAGAGGTGTATTCTTGAATAGGGGTGTATTCTTGAATAGGGGTGTATTCTTGAATAGGGGTGTATTCTTGAATAGGGGTGTATTCTTGAATAGGGGTGTATTCTTGAATAGGGGTGTATTCTTGAATAGGGGTGTATTCTTGAATAGGGGTGTATTCTTGAATAGGGGTGTATTCTTGAATAGGGGTGTATTCTTGAATAGGGGTGTATTCTTGAATAGGGGTGTATTCTTGAATAGGGGTGTATTCTTGAATAGGGGTGTATTCTTGAATAGGGGTGTATTCTTGAATAGGGGTGTATTCTTGAATAGGGGTGTATTCTTGAATAGGGGTGTATTCTTGAATAGGGGTGTATTCTTGAATAGGGGTGTATTCTTGAATAGGGGTGTATTCTTGAATAGGGGTGTATTCTTGAATAGGGGTGTATTCTTGAATAGGGGTGTATTCTTGAATAGGGGTGTATTCTTGAATAGGGGTGTATTCTTGAATAGGGGTGTATTCTTGAATAGGGGTGTATTCTTGAATAGGGGTGTATTCTTGAATAGGGGTGTATTCTTGAATAGGGGTGTATTCTTGAATAGGGGTGTATTCTTGAATAGGGGTGTATTCTTGAATAGGGGTGTATTCTTGAATAGGGGTGTATTCTTGAATAGGGGTGTATTCTTGAATAGGGGTGTATTCTTGAATAGGGGTGTATTCTTGAATAGGGGTGTATTCTTGAATAGGGGTGTATTCTTGAATAGGGGTGTATTCTTGAATAGGGGTGTATTCTTGAATAGGGGTGTATTCTTGAATAGGGGTGTATTCTTGAATAGGGGTGTATTCTTGAATAGGGGTGTATTCTTGAATAGGGGTGTATTCTTGAATAGGGGTGTATTCTTGAATAGGGGTGTATTCTTGAATAGGGGTGTATTCTTGAATAGGGGTGTATTCTTGAATAGGGGTGTATTCTTGAATAGGGGTGTATTCTTGAATAGGGGTGTATTCTTGAATAGGGGTGTCCCAAAACAGGATTTATACTAGAGTGTTTTTGTTATTATATACATACTTGTAATTGCACACGTCATCCAATCTACATGGGGCATCAAAATGACTGCAAAGGTATTGGGAAGGTTTTAAACTACATTTGAAAATGCATATATCTTTTCTAGTAAAATATATCAAAAGGATACGCTGTAGTCATCAGCAAATATACAGAAACAAATGCAGATGCTATGCTGAATAACCTTTCAACTATGAGGTCAGAGGTTAAAAGCGGCAGCACGAAAGACAACAATAAAATCATCCAACTGAGGACTTGATTAATTACGGGAAGTCCTTCCTTCGCTTGTATATTTCTACTTGTTGAATGGACGATGAATATTGCAAGGCAGAGTATAACAAATTGCACTATTTTGATAGTTGAAATGCCAGAGATGAACAAATACCTGGATTTAAGTATACTAGCGATGATGAATACACTTATGCATAGAAAACTGGCCAAAGACCTGAAAGATACATAAATTAACATGCTTACACATCTTTTTATTGTGGATAGTTTTTCTTTTTTAATGAATAGAAAACAGGCCAAAAAAAAAACATAAATTAACATATGTTTATAAATTGTTTTATTGTAGATAGTTTTTAAAATGATAATTTAAAATGCAATTTAAACACATGTTACAAATACAATAGACACTTACATGCAGCCATATTTTTAAAATTAATTAACCAATATTATTTAATCAGTAATTAAAGTGCATATCAATAATCATACATTTAATATATATCGCTGGAATCTACAAGCAAGAAAAATTAAATTTAGATTAAAATAGAAGTTCAATTTCTGAATGGATCTGAAATCAATATATTGTATGGTTCCTAACTTGTTTGTACTTTATACAATGTATGAATTATTATTCTATTGTCATATTATCAGTTTTAATCATTTATAAAAAAAAGCAAAGAACACTTACACAAGTTGAAGATTTGGCTCTCTGCCAACAACAGGCATCATGGGAAATATTGCTAAAATTAGACATGACATAATCCATCCTAACAATACCTGTTAAAAAGTACATATCAGGAGTACAACATGTCAAAAACAAATTAGTACCTGATTTTTAGTTAATTGAAGGCCTCCCTATTATACCCATATTCTGTGACCAGTAAATGGAGTGGAGGACCAGTAAATGGAGTGGAGAATTAGTAAATGGAGTGGAGGACCAGTAAATAGAGTGGAAGACCAGTAAATGGAGTGGAGGACCAGTAAATAGAGTGGAGAACCAGTAAATGGAGTGGAGAACCAGTAAATGGAGTGGAGGACCAGTAAATAGAGTGGAGGACCAGTAAATGGAGTGGAGGACCAGTAAATGGAGTGGAGAACACGTAAATGGAGTGGAGGACCAGTAAATGGAGTGGAGGACCAGTAAATAGAGTGGAAGACCAGTAAATGGAGTGGAGGACCAGTAAATGGACTGGAGGACCAGTAAATGGAGTGGAGAACCAGTAAATGGAGTGGAGGACCAGTAAATGGAGTGGAGGACCATTAAATAGAGTGGAGGACCAGTAAATGGAGTGGAGGACCAGTAAATGGAGTGGAGGACCAGTAAAAATGTAATTTTACTGGTCCTCTTGTCTAGTTTAAAAAAACCATGCACAACCCACTTGTATATCCTATACAGGTGACAATCCATTCAAGACAAACGTACATACAAGATTTCCTACATAAACAAATTCTTTGAATTGTTTTTTTAAAGTGGAGTTGTTTTTATCAAGAGAAAAAATCTGGACAAAATTTTACCCAAGCATCTTAACCACCTAGCTACAGTATATCAGACTTACTTTCTTTTGTAGAACATCCGAAGACAATAGTGCCCAGACGGCTAGGCTTACTAAGCCTAAGGAGATGACTTCACGATAAAACAGACTCAACACCAACACTTCCAAAGCCCCAATTGCAATTACAATATAACATATAATTTGTAATTGCATATTATTGGATTTAATGTACTGAAACATCTGTTTCAATATGTCAACTCTAAAAAAAATAATAATTTATATTTAAATAAAAACTCATATATTGATAAAATGTTGATAATATTGACATCATTTCTTTATCATATACATCTACTATGAAAAATATTGCCCAATAGTGTTCCCAAACAAATTAAAGTTTTATAGTTCAATGTATTAAATGACAATATCCTTTGGTTCTCGGTAATGTATTTACAAAACATTGTAATAGTTCAGTATCATAGGCAAGATCTGTATAAACATGTGTGTCACATGTAAATTCTGTATTATGGAATAATTTTTTTAATGCATCATCACATATGACATGGTTCTTATGATACAGGTATCACATGCTGTACAATGTGTTACTGTATCACGGAATCTGTCTATGATACTACAGTAAAAAAATTGAGATACAGTACCTTTTAAGAACTTGATACCACAAAGGTAGTGGAAGACAGACATACACATAGTAAACAATAGGAGAATGTTGACAGTAGAGCAGAATGGCTATGGTAATAGCTAGGCCTGCGAAGAACAGATCCAGAGCTTGTTGCGACAGCACTCGTGTAGGGCTGGAAGGCCTACTGACAGTGATGCTAGTATGGTTACGTAGAAGATGCTGAAAGATGTAAAGCATCCAGCCAATGTATCCACAAGCTATGCTAGCCCTAAAATATAATAAAAACAACAGATTTAAAACATATAAATTGTATCTCGAGCAATTCAACATTAGGCTCAAATATGACATTAACACGAAATATGGCTGACTTAAATCAACCAATCAGATACACCAATACACTATAAAATGTAGTTCCTGTGTACACAGTTTGACAGTGCGCACTTTGAAGTTTACCCCGGTGAACTGGTTTAAAAAACGACCCCTGTGATTACCACCTATCTGATAGGACATGGATTAATTTACTATTGATAATTCTTGGCCACATGTGCCTAAAGACATCAAATAAAATACAAAAATAAATAAATGTAATATTTTAGGTCATTTTTAGGTCCTAAATATTTTGAACAGATACAGCAGTCTTAACTTCAATCTCACATAGTTCACTCTCTAGCCGTTATAGTATCTCAATGATTATGACAATACTTTAACATACCCTAGAAAGAACCTGTTATAAGTCTGGTAGTAATTCAGCCCATCAAGACATTCTTTAATCAATTCCATTGAGGCTTTCATCTAAAAAATTAATTCGAATATGAAAATGATAAAACCGATTTACTCACAAATATATATTAAAAAATATCACTTTCCTTGTTTAAACTTTTGCAGAAAAAATAAACATTTAGTAGAGGGTAAAGTTTGCAGATCAATTTAAAGCTGGGGGTACACTATCAAACTAGTTTGACAAAAAAACTGTGTCCAAAATATGGTAGTGATATGACATCATCATGTCCATACTGTATATGGGCACATCACGTTTTTTTGTCATAAGAAGTTTGATAGTGTAGACAGCGCTTAGGTGGAGTAGAGACAATTATGCTCAAAGGTGCTTCACATAGCATTATTACCCCGATCATTTTTTGGATCTAACACATATGGAAACATACTGAATACTCCCACAATGTAGCTATTAATTAGCACAAAGTTGTGTATTCATCTAACCGGGTACCCATTTTATACACCTGGGTGAAGAGAGGCTAATATAAGTGTCTTGCCTAAGGATATAAGCAATGTGGCGAGAGTTCGATTCGAACCACAATCTCATGATCGGTAATCCAGCGTGCAACACAGTGAGCCACACGCCCTCATTTATAAATCTATTTTAGTATAATTTAGAATCTATAATATTTGCTATTTATACTTACTGAAAGATCATATTGCTTTTGCAAGATGTACCTCTCAATTTCTTTAACCTTCGACTTCTGATGTTTGTCAGTAAGAAAATGGAATGGTTTAAAGAACACAGTTAGGGTTGTGTCACGCATATGGTTTTCTTTAACCTTCAGATAAAATAAAAAACTGAAATATGAGAGAATTCTCAAAGTGTGCAGAACAAATTGTTTAGCTTCATTTACATAATATTTAAATCTGCTGTCTGTTGAAAAACATATTCATGTATATTTATTCATTCAAAAAAAAACTATACAAAGGCTGTCAAATTCTGCAAACAATGTACAGTTAAAAACACCAGAGCATCCAACTATCAAGAAAACTGAACTAAAACGTTTAAAGCTCTGTCTACACTAAAAAATGTGATGTGCCCATATATGGACATGGTGATGTCATATCACTACCATATTTGGGCACATCACACTTTTTTTGTCAAAATAGTTTGATAGTGTAGACAGACCTTTAGACCACAAAACAGTTTTGAAAGTAGAAGGCCATTACCAAACTTCATCATCATCATCAGAAATGAATGTTTTACCTGATATTGAGCTAAGATTTGCTTAGCATTTGTCAACAAGCTTTTGGCTTTATATTCTTCACTGATGTTAAGGTAGCCAATGGGTAGGACACCGACTGAGTTCATGGGATATGCTATACCAATCAGGGATGCCATAAGAGTCGCTATATCAGCTTGGTTAACATCACAGCGTCGGTTCTCAATCTTCCATTCTGTTGAGTATAAATGAGTTCGCTTTTACAAAGAAATACAAACAAATATGGGAAAATTGCCTTTTATTTGGTATGGATAAAAAAGCATAATTGATCATTATTGTTATTACAAGGCACTGTAGGTATACAAATAAATACATGTTTATGAGTGCAATGGGGCAAACACTTACAGACACTACAAGGTTTTTTTCACTGTGTAGACACAACAAGAATATACACTGACATCAGAGTTTAATAGAATACAGTCTATTCAATTCCATGTGACCCACAATCATCCAATCAAATGTCAACAATTTATTTAGGTGTGTTATAATGTCATCTATAAAGTATAATAAAGTCATAGAACATTTGGACTTGACAAGTGATTCCTGTTTGTTTACATATGGAAATCTTTTGTTTAAACATTCTCATTTAATTTATTTTTTATATAAAAATATCAATATTATTCAATGAAAACTAAAATGTAACTAAAATAAAATGATATTATAAAATAATAAATGTTGATTTTTATAGTAAAAAACAAAAACACTGAAAGATTACCTTCAATGAAATTGTCCTGGAAGTCCTTTTTATTGCCTGGTCTAGCTTTGTTGATTCCAGCACCCCAGGCAACAAGTGGGGTCAATGTCTCATCTGGATGACCTGCACCATGTGACCCTAAAGAATGCAACATTAAAATTTAGTCACATTAATCCTTTCATTGTTCTATGGTACAGTCAACTCTCCCAATACCGGACTCTCTGAAAATCGGAAACTCTCCAAATACCGGACTTTTCTTTTTCAAAACAGTCTCAAATTGATTTTCACCATTACAAACACATTCCAAATACCAGACATATTTGGCCAACCCGAAGTATGGTATTGGGATAGTTGACTGCATATGCATGTAACACTAAAACTGTAGAGGGTGCATGAATTGAATTTGATGGGTACTGTATATACTAAGTACCAAAATAGAGAGCTGTCGCTTTGTGACGACTGATAATCGACGATCAAACTATGTCAGTTAGTTCATTATGCGCATGTGGGAATATTGGGACGCATGTCTTCGCTCCTGGCCTTGACACAAGTTTGAAGGTTTTAAGGTCCAGACGCCGACCGACGACACATCGATTGACCTGACCTAGGTTCGTAGTCGCAAATCAAAAGCTCCCTAATACTAAATCTGAGAGGGAAAATACAATTTTAATGTATCAGGTACAAAGATATTGGATAAATTGCTTATTGTATAAATTATTCACAGTTAGCCATTGCTTAATGCATGTCAATACATTTTGTAGTTGTTCTCTATGCTGTTTTGAATCTAAAGCTCTTACTACACTATCAAACTTTATGCGACAAAAACAATGTGATGTGCACAAATATGAACATGATGATGTCATATTCACTACCATATTTGGGCATATCACTACAATATTTAGGTAAAAATTTGTAAATAAATCAAGGTTTACCCCAATCAGTCATTCCATGATCAGCTGTAAGCACATACGCTGTCTTGCCATCATTGTCAAAGTATTCCTCAACCTGCTGTTCCAGCTGTTGAACACCTGTATCAACCACCTGGATATTCTCCAGGTACTCCTTAGAGTATGGCTTGTTACCATGCCCATTTGTATCAATACCAAGAAGATGCAGAAACAACACTACTTTTGTTGAAGTCAACTTCTTGTGCATGTTCTCGTCGTTTTTGGATTCATTTAAAAACTTCTGTTAAAAGAGAGACACATTCTATATGAAGGAAAGCATTGTATACTATAGATACTGACATGTAATTCCTAGAGTAATCTTGAAAAAATTCAGCTTGTTACCAGAAATGTCCAGGTTAAATCAATGATGACTGGTTTTGAAATGTAAAATGTCAAAAAATGTAAAAAAAAAACAATTTACCAGCATTACCATACCAGAAACATAATTTTAAAAGAAAATAAACATAAATCGCAAATCATTAAAGTATAAACTCATTCAAAGACAAATTTCAAATGGGCATTAGAAAATTTTTTCTAAAATAAGCAAAACGGTCAACACATTTGTCAGTACCTGGACTTCATCGAATACCCAAGTGTCAAGCTTAGAGGCATCTGATCCTGCAAAATCCTCACTTTCAGCAGGGTACATATTGGTAAAAACATGATCCCCAGTTGCTCCTAAAAATACAGATCAATTGGTACAGTACAGTGTATAGAATAAAAATTTTTGTATTCACTGCAGTAGAATATACGAAACATTTTCACGACCAACAATGTGTCAGAGAGATGTACCCTGAATAGGGTTCACTGTAGCTGTAGTGTTAAAACATATATTTCCTCTTATTTGTTTTACAGGTAATCTACATCTACTCTTATTCCATTACACGGAAAGGAAGATAGCATTTTGTGGGTAAATAATGAAAAATAATACCAATTGAACGGCGCTGTCTTTTGTTCTGTGAACAGAACATGTGTTAGTAGCTTAGGGAGTCCCAAAGGAGGTCTTCTACTTCTTCTTTTATAGAGCTCTTCAAATAATTCCTCAGTATTTTATAAAATTGAGTTGTTTAAACTCTGATTTGCATAATTTAAAAACTCACCTTTTGCAAACATTGGCAGGATGTCTGGACTACCCCATGACCAGGTGTAAGAGCTCTGGTTAAAGACTGAATCAAAATCAACAGGGTTTTCTTTCCAGCCTACAGAATATATTATTGTATGTCTTATATAGTTAACATTTCAAAGCAAAAACCCGACCTTTACTTTTTACATTAATATTACGGCAAGTTTTTAAAAATATACAGTATTTATTCAAATAAACACCTCCCTTCAACAAACGCACCGCACCTCCCTTGAATATGCGCAACACATATATAAAGTACACACTATCATTTTTTTCAAGCATTTTGATATAATTTTTACTGTATTTTATCACAAGATATTAATTGGTTTTTTTTTTAATTTTCATATATATTTATTTGATTATGGTACCATATTTCACCCAAAAAAACGCCTCGCCTTAAAAATCTTCCAAATTAACAATTATCATCAATCTCAGAAATTATTTCTTTAAAGAACTAAGTTAAAAGATGATTTGTTTTTATGCAAAGACTATGACATCTATTTCATATGTCTAAACTGTTTGTTTGAAAGAGAAATAATTTTACCTTTTGCAATGGCACTAACATCTTCATAAAACCCAGCAATGAGAGCTACATGTCCTGGTCGAGATTCGGTGGGAACTCTAGTGTGAGACACACCCCAACTTCCTTCTAGTTCAATTTTTTTTCTGTTGATAATGATTATTTTCCAAATTTAATAAAATGTAAAATTAAACACAGATGTAAATCATTAGGATTAGAATAACTTGTTTTGAATATTTCATATGTTTATTTGAGGGCCTTCAATAATGATCAATTCCTTTACTGCAACTGGATAGGCCACCTTTATGCAATAAATAAAATATCATATCAGAGGTCTCAACTTGGAAAAATGAAATATCTTGAGAAAAAAGCATAAACTAAACAAGAGAGGGCACTATAAAAATTGATAACAAAAAAACATAATAAAAATATAGAGCACAAAATATAAATGCACTATATAACCTGTATTTTATGTATGAACCAAATAAATTCAATCAAATTCAATCAATCAATCAACCTATTATTAGTCTCTGTTATTTAGAGCCAACCACAATGATATTAATTAAGTCTCTAAAAGTACTGTAATATCTTGTTTAAACTATGCTGTTTCATGCTGGAATAGCAACAGCTACTGGGGCTAAAAAAGGATAGAAATCGCATTTTTACAGAAAGCAAAGAAAAACACACAAGTAAAAATGAAAGTAGGTTTTTACTATATTATAATAACCATGGACCTATAAAAGGTCCATGGTGTAAACTGATGAAAGATTACATACATTTTTAAATACTACTTCTTGACAGACACCAATTAAATGGAACATTTCTGACAAAATGAAAAGTCAACTCAACATACCTTAAGAACGGAGCCGTTAATTGCTTATCACTCTCCCGTTTAAATAGTTTATCAGCCCTCAGTCCATCGGCAACAATCAGTACCAATCGGTCAGCTGGTGGTGGTATGTTGGTAGCCTTTGGTGTCATACCATGCACCAATGGTGAGGTGAAGTATATGTCAAAGATCGACATGAAGAAAACAAGATGAACAAGGAAACCAACTATTACTAACCATGAGTCCATGTTGTGTTTTTATATGGGAAATCTGTGAACAAATGAAAAAAATACAACTGTAATTTATTTAATGTTATGTAAAGTTGTCCAGCCCAGAATTTAAGTACAGTATTAAGAAGTGATATTAGCCACTACTTCATGCATTAGCCAGTTTTTCCTTACAATCCCCACAAAACAATGGAGGGACAAATGAGCATAGGCGGCCTCCAAGTCTCGAAACCAAACCAAGAAGGGTATACAGTACAGTAGTGTATTAATATTATTAATTAATTAAAATGGATGATTGGCGACAAATCATTTTTAAAACTTATTTTCATTCATTCAGTGCTTCTTTCAATATGAAAAAACGTCATGAAACTTGAAAAAAAAAATATAGGGCTAAAAGAATTCATAGTAAGTATAAAAACAGCTAGGCCCATTGATCACTTCCTGTAATAAAAAGGCACCCAATAAACTATGTTTTAAGCCGCTTACATAAGGTAAGTTACACAGGTAATTGGCCTAGCTTTGTCGATGAAATAAAGTATAAACCTAAAAACCAGCAGACTAAAACATGGCTATTCAACAAATTATAAACAATATTTAATATAATAAATCTTATTTTAATGTAGGTTATTATTTACTTTTTTATGAGATACTTTCTGCTTGTCACAACGCGGCCATGTTGCTCAGAATAATGCATATGATGATTGCGTTTTCTTTTCCTCGATCTCCTTTATTTGAAAACGCGTTTTATTTTTAGTCAGCAATTTACACAATTTTTTTTTATTCTCTTCTTTTATCATCAATACCTCCGCCTACTGTAAAATTCTCCAAAGACAATCCAATACATTGCTTTAACCTGCATTTCTCGCTAATCCTGTTTTGTCCGCGTTCAGTATGGGTTGATTGACGTTTACTACCTATCTATAACCGGAAGTAATTATTTTATATAAAATAATTAAATAAAATATATGACCTTCATCATGCATAACAACAACACTTTCTGATCTTTTTCGAAGATTACTGAACTATAAGGGGATTTTTGGTCTATGACGCGTTTGTATACAAAAACGAAACGCAAGTAGCCGTCAAACGCAATAATTAAAAAAAAGAAGAAAAGGTCACATTCAGGTCAAAGTTTATGGATGGACCTTCCAAAAATGAAAACAACTGATCTGACGGTTTTTTCTTGGCGGTGAATCAAATAAAGTTGAGAACAATTGAAGACTAAATCATATGTTTTTTTGTAAATTAATAGGTTTTTGAATTGTCGTGTACATAGGCCTATGTATGAATAATGCTAGATTTGGAAGTTGGACCAGGGAGATCCCTTGGAAGTGAACAATGGGAGTTCACACTTGGTAAGCTGTTTTGTTTACAATTCGCAGCTGATTCAAAACGTCATAAATAGGCGGAATGTTGTAGGAGGTAGACTAGGAATCGGCCTAGAAGAAATTAAAACCTAGGCCTAGAGCCCAGGCCATATTCATTTTAAAAATCATTATTATTTCTTAGAATATGCTTGAAAATCAACTGTTTAACCATACACTTAATTTCATTTCACAAACAATATCAAACACTCCCTCAGTCATTGCGCTGACTTGACATTTTCATACACAAAATGATCCCCATCTTCTTCTGCTCTATTAGATTCTATTTTTAGTAATCATAATTATTATTAGGCCCATAATTATGATTATAGGCCCATATTAAATATGTATACTAGGTCTAAGTTGTATTACTATTAGGAAGTACAGAAGTACTCTACTAATGTATATTAATTAAATTGAAATTACACAAAATATTTGTCGTTCACAAATGAAAAAAAAAAAAATATTTATATTTATGAAATCATCAGAGTATCCTATCCTCAATATTAAATTGTAAAAATAATCGGTGAATACAATAATGCATGCCTATATTTAATATTACATACTAATTATACATTATGAAATAGCATACCATGGCAATGCTATTGTAACTTTTGTAAAATATTTAAAAAATGCATTTTTTGTAGGGATGCCTTTGATGCAAGCGATTACAATTCTCCGTCGGCAATGTCGTATTGTCAAAGAAGTTAATGTACTTTACTGTGATCAGGTATTTGTAATTTAAAAGTAAATAATTAATAACATATTTTTTCATTGAATTAATAATTAGCTTTCAGAATTTTTTTTTTTTTTTGTAAGTAAATATTATTATTTCTATAAGTTTTATCCACTTGTTTTAAAGTAAACGAAATTTCTATTTGATTATATTTGACCTTTATTTTTTCGCCGTCAGGATCCACTGTCCCTTGACCTGGTACTTAACCTGCCTCAAGACGGAATTAAATTAAGATTTGACTCAAGGGTTCAACGACTAAAGGTAAAGATTTTACCTTAATGCTTGGTTTCCACTAGGCACGCAAGTAATTTGACCAATCACAAATGATGGATTATTCGAACTGTCGCTTGTCAGTGGTTAACTCGCTTGTGTTGTGCTTATATCATCATGTTGCGTCCTAGTGGGAATCAAGCTTAAGAACTTACAAAAACAATAAAATCTAAGTATTTAAGCTCTGTCTACACTATCAAATTTTATGTGACAAAAAATGTGATGTGCACATGGACTTTATGATGTCATATCACTACCATAATAGGGCACATCACACTTTTTTTGTATAACGAGTTTGATAGTGTAGTCAGAGCCATTAATTGATTTGTATTATTCTACAGATTATTGAAGTGTGTGATCTTTCAAAAGTCAAGTTGAAGTACTGGTAAATAATTTATGAACATCAATATTTTTTTTAATGTTTTAATATAACATACTGTAATAATATAATACAGAGTGGAGTTGTAGCTTGGCAGTTAACATGCTCGGCTACCAATCCGGGGTCCTGGGTTCAATTCCTCTCATGACAGAACAACTCCACTTCTAAAAACTTGTAATAAGAATTTGTTTGTGTTGAGCGTTTTGTGTACAGTATGTTTGTCTATATAGGATTGCCAAATTGTCATAAATATACAGTACTGTATATTTTTTTTAAACAGTAATAATTTAAGGCACCCATGGTTTTGGGTGCATATTTTTGTATACTGTATATTTTTTGTATGTTCTTAAACAACTGAACTTTCGCACCTCTATCTCTCGCGAAACTTTAACCCAATCTAAAAACATTCACCTGCTGCGCTGCAGTATTTTATGCCCAAAGATTTCAAGTTATATATACGAGTTAATGCCCTTTTTATGTTTATTTTGTCATATATTGTGTATAGAATTTTAATTTTTTTTTTTTCAGTGGAAACCATTTCAGTAGCTCAAGTGTACAACCAACTATTGAGAAAGTATATGCAACATTTGGGGCGACACACCCAGGCATATATGACCCCACCAACAGTCTTTTCACCATTAACTTTAGAGGGCTATCATTTCATTTTCCCGTCCCACAACAAATCAAGTTTGAGGTTAAGTAAACAATAGATTGGTTTTTCAAATATTTTTCATAATTGTCCCGAATATTCAGTACATTTTAGAATATATTTCACAAATTGATCTCAGCTGGGATTGTATTTGGAACAATTACGTCATAAAAATTGGACAAACATCTGAATAAATTACTCAACTTAACACCCTGATGCAAAACAAAAAATAGTTAATTAAATTTAAATGATGATTTAAATGAAATGAACATTTTAACTGTTTAATTAATTATAAAAAAAGTTTAATAATTATATAATTATTATTATTTCATTAAAATTTATATATTAAATGAAACAAAATTATTTATGGTTATTCTAAAAATTATTTTTATAATTTAAATATTAAAATTTTATTGATTTTTTAGACATCTGCCATCCATGGTCTTAGCTCGTTACCTATTCCTAAAAATGGTTCGATCCATGTATCCAAGATTTTTATATTCAGTGGAAGTACCTGGAACGAAGCCAGGTATGTCTTTTAATTATAAATTTACATCCAAATGGTTATACAATATAGCATACATATGGTAGATTATTCACAAAAAAAATTATATTATTCCTGTAGAATACAGTACGAGGTAGCTACTACTAAATAAATAAGTTGAATTATTTTGTGAATTATGCTCTTACATTTTGTAGACCTCCCCCTCTGCCACCATGCTCATTTTATGGTAACACATTTTGTGAGAATGTCACTGCTGTGGTGGAGAATGGACTGACAGTTGGCCTTGAGTTACAGCTACTTGTTGAAGGTAAATTGTATCATATTTTGTCTACAGCCCTGTCTACACTATCAAACTTTAAAATGCGATGTACCCTTATACGGATATGATGATGTCATATCACTACATATTTAAGCATGGAGGAAATATACATATACTGTATATTTCCTCCATGATTTAAGCATATCACTACCATATTTGGACACATCACACTTTTTAAGTCAAACTATTTTGATAGTGTAGACAGAGCTATGATAGTACACATTATCCAATTTGTTATAAGTAATTTAATAATTTCAGTAATTAATGTTAATATTTATTTATCTATATACCGTTTTTTTCTGTTGTATTTGAATTTTAATTTTGAATTGAATTGAATTTATCACTTTGTATTTTTTATACTGATTTTCTCCTTTCAGCATCAGGTTTTGGAAAAGGCATGGATTCTCGTAAAAATGATGTAAACCGAGTTGTGCGCTTTGGAGAGTCTTGTCAGGATGTGATGACGGCCCTCGGATGTCCTAGTAAAATTTTCTACAAATCAGAGGATAAGGTATAATATATAAACTTTAAAATTTATTTGAAATATTGATGATAATATTGATGATTAACAGTGCATGTCATCAACTACACATAACATTGCAATCTCACTCTAATGCACTTGTCTCTCCTCGGGAGAGGTACATCATGGATGTGTTATTTACAAATACGTATTGACACAGAAGTGCGTTTATAAACCTAGATGGTACATCACATCAATGAACAATGGTGTGGCAACGTTTGTCACTTTACCACTAATCATAAACAAAATGACTGCATTATGGTCAACAGTTTAAGTCACTTTTTTGACGCATGGATAAGTCATGGTATTCATAAGGTACAACGCATATAGGACAAATGGCGCACTTTCCCGGGGTTTGTATAGTGGGTCATACAATTGACAAGTGCATAATGATAATAACCTATATTTAGTATTGATCATTAAAAAAATATTAAACTTAGAAACATCAGAAGAAATTTACTCGAACGTTTCGATCTCTATCAGAGATCCTTCTCAACTGACTGCGGAGTGTTAATGCAGCTTGGTCATTCTTGACGTCATCTGTTGATGACGTCGTACGCCTCCGGTTGTAGGTTGGAGGTTGTGCGGGGCTCGGCCAGGTGATGTGTCTATCAAATCATTGTACAAATGCGAGAGTTCGTGGGCTCCAGTGTCCCGGTTCATGGTCTTCTCCTTATTTCTCCTTATATGTAATGATTCTCTAATCTGTCTGTCTTTGCGTTTAGGCTCTTTGGTTAAGATGGTAGCCTCCCAGTTTGGTACATGATTGTGTTTTATGACATGTTCTGTAATGGCAGATTTGTGTATGATCGAAGATGTGGATGTTCTGGAGGCCCTAGTCATTACTCCCCCCGTGTTTGTTGTAACATCTTTTTTGTGATCATTAATAATTGTTTGTAATGCCCTCCCTGTTTCCCCAATGTAAACTTGTGGACAGTTGCGGCAGGTGACTTCGTGATAGACACATCACCTGGCCGAGCCCCGCACAACCTCCAACCTACAACCGGAGGCGTACGACGTCATCAACAGATGACGTCAAGAATGACCAAGCTGCATTAACACTCCGCAGTCAGTTGAGAAGGATCTCTGATAGAGATCGAAACGTTCGAGTAAGTACTCCGTTAACTTGTGCTTTTACAAAAACGAAATTTGTCATCTATACAAAATCGAAGCTAAATGAAATTCTTTCAAGATCAGAAGAAATGCTTGCATGTTTACATTGATTATGCTTTTCCAGATGAGAATACACTCCAGACGATTCCAACGAGACCAGCGTAGAAGTTCTGATTATTTCTTTAATTATTTTACCTTGGGTTTGGTGAGTTCAGGTTTTTATACTTGCGTTTTGTTTGAAATAAGATTAATTTGTATACAAATAATGGATGATTATGAGTTGGATGGTGAGAATATTTCATGAGTTGGAAAAACAGTTAGTGTACCACACACAATAATAGATTTTCGAATGTGATCAATCTACAACGTCGCGAGGCAAACATTCTAAAAATGTTTACAGAAAGCTGAGCGTGCATTAGAGCGTATTATCACCATTAAATAAACATGTTGGGCTAATTCCAACTGAAACTTGATGCGTAATTAACCAATCAAATTGCAAAAATTATACAATTAGAGGTGTTTTATATTGGATTATATAACTTTTCTAATATTACGATATATTTCTTTTGTTATTTTTATGTTTAAAGCTTGATTCCCACTAGTGACGCACGCAACTTAATGGATTTGACCAATCACAAGCAATGAATTATTTGATGTATATTGCTTGTCATTGTCTACGTCCTTGCATTGCGTCCTAGTGGGAGCCAAGCTTTATTAAGGACCATAAATGACAACATAGAAACTAGATAGGCCACCTTCATTAAATAGTAATTAATTAAAATATGATTAAAGAATTTTCTTATTTTCGGTCTATCGTATTCCATTATTAATAAAGTATGTTTGTATTTGAAGGATATTCTTTTTGATGCCATTACTCACCGGGCTAAGAAGTTTATTCTACACAGCAACTATCCTGGACACTATCACTTCAATATGTGAGTAGTAAACACCTTCAAACTACTATAGTTGCCAGTCTATTTCGTGCCTAGCTAACCTGGATAAACCGACAATAGCCCTTTCTCCTCGAAGAGCGAGATATAACTCGAAAAGTAGAAATTTTCATTGAACACCCCTCTCCACAAATGGTATAGTCCATGAACTATGCAGTGGGAGCCTCCCCGCAAACAACCATCATCATTTCTTTTCGTGACATGAAAGAGGAAAAGTGTCTTCAAGAGAGCTTGTACAGTGGTTTGCTGTTGCAATAGATATAATAGTCCAAGTGTAATATTAATTAATATTGACAATCTGACATGAACATGACATTTGACAGAATAATGCGCCAAATATACACACATAAATGACAATTACCAATCTTTTTACTTAACTAAAGTCAGTTTAGAAATGCTTAAGTGAAATACTGAAGCTTTATTATCAAAACCAGTTTTTTTTATCTTTAGAAATGGACTATGTGCATATTTGCTACCATTTTTAATATTTGTTTTGTTAAACTTAAATCTTAATCAGATTATTAAAACAAAATAAAGATGATTTTTTTTACTAAGCTAAAATAAATAAATGATCCCAGATCACTAGCCTGAAACTTATTGTAAACAAAATTGATGTTTTTATAAATTTTATTTAATTTATCAGATATTGCAGATGCGATTTCAAGATCCCAATACCAAATTGTTGCAATACGACCGAGGGCGACAAACTCACAGAACCTGATACACCATTCATCACACCGTTTACAAAGTGGAACGAGATACAACCTTATCTTGTGCCACTAAAGAAACCAGTTGTTCTCAACAGGGCCTCAACTATCAACACTACTAACCCATTTGGATCTACTTTCTGCTATGGTGTGGAAAATATGATAGTAGAGGTAAGAAATTGAATCAATCAACGGTTATACACCGTGACCCACTTATATATATTGATATAATAAATAAGGTTTCTGGTGGATTGCTATAAGTGCTCTATAAACAGTCTTAGCTGGCTATAATTTGTGATTGTAATCTGTTATTTGTTTCTCCTAATATTTTCTTATATTTTCCAGGTGATGTCTAACAATCACATAGCATCGGTTACCATTTACACTCCACGACCTGCTAATTCGAACCCTGACCTCTTATCATGACCTTGCATCAGAATTCAAGAGAGAAAGAGATGTTTTCAAATTCCATAATTAAAACAATTTACTAAATTGTCAATACTACAAAATGCTGTAAGATCAAAGAATCTTTTCTACAATTAATAAAAAGCCAGTTTTTAAACTTCGAATGTTGCTGATGCTTGGCTCATTACGCAATGCTAATTCAAAATGACATGTGTGGTTGTGGGTATATATAAACTCATCAAGAAGTTGACCAAAGGCGTTTAAATAACTATGTGTTTTGTGTCATATCTATTACTGTAGAGAATATAGATATGACATATACCTAATTTATAGATAGTGAGATCTAAGTCTCCCTTATGTCTATATAATTTTGTGGCTGGGCCTCATGCGTAAAGGGTCTTTCACACCTGTTCCGGTCCGGCTCTGGCAAATCAAATTGAAATCAAATGTTTCGTTTTCATGACACTCCACATGGCTATACACCAATAGTTATGCACGTAGCCGCGTCAAAACAAAACATCAACGTTCGTTTTGATTTGCCGGTGCCAGACCGGAACTGTGCAGGAACAGGTGTGAAAGGCCCTGAATTCAAACGTAAACAAATATACCATCAGTAAGTTTTATGCTATGTTTAATGGTGCAATTTAAATTTCAAAATAGTTCACTTTAAATATTAAATTCAAAATCTGTACCTCAATATTTATTTTTTGCTTGTTCACTGTCAAATTAATATATTCAGTATTATTTTACAGTCTAATATTAAGAAATGTTGAGATTCATAAGTTGGCATAAGCCTATATATATTTTTTTAGGGTTTAAATTTAAGCGCACATTTAGATCTGATCACCATAAATTGCTTTGATAGTGTTACTACGGCGTGTACTGTATACAGTAATATTATTTACAAATATGTGTAAGTTGTGTAACAACCAAACACCGAAATTAAGTGTAATAATAATCCTTTTTTTTTAATGAAAGGGTTGAATAATATTTGAGTACTATAAATAGTAATACTGTGTAATACAATATTGTTAAAATATTTAAATTAGATAACTTTTATACAGTAGAACCACATACCCCCCCCCCCTCCCCCACCAACATCCACCCCCCCTACCTCGACCCCCCTCCCCTACCTCGACCCCCCTCCCCTACCTCGACCCCCCTCCCTTTTGGGCAATCAATCAGACACTAAGGTCAACCCCTATTCAGGAGAAATTCTATTAAGGGAACACTTTGTAAGTACTAAAAGTGTATACTATATGGGATATACTGTAAGTAAAATGTTCCAGAAATATTGTAAAGTAAAATCCCTATTAATATTTGGGACCCAAGTGTCTACTAGGGGTGTCCCATGAATAGGGGTTAAAACCTCTAACCCTATTCAATTCAGAGGACACTATTTTAACTTTTCAATTACCAAAGGTATCTCCTAATATGGCTAACCTTCTATTGTTGTTTTTGTTAGGGGGATCCCATGAATAGGGTTAGATTTAGTGTTACAGTATAACATGCTTTTGTTCGTTTCCCACCCATAGAGGTGTACCAAAGAAGGGGTTCTCCTCTAGTTGTTTTTTGACAATTAATCCTGAATTACTATATATGTTGAAATATATTGAATGTATTCTGCAGTATAACTATTAATTAATATATAATAACAATGCCATATTTAGTTGATTGTTGAATTGTTGATCCGTTTTATGCAATTTTTAGTTTAAAGCCATTGGCAATATGTAGCGGCACTGTAGCTTGGTAGTTGCCTTGAAATCCTAGAGACCCGAGTTCAAATCCTCTTGGAAGAGACTACCATTTTTAGCATATATTTTTTTGATTTAATACCCATTGTTGAATATGTATGGATATACTTAGACAAACTTGAAAAAATATAATGTTAATATAAAACAATATAAAAAGTGTAAAAACAAAATACCAAAAATTATAGTAAGTAGTTATATTAAGTATTAGTTAACTAATACATATTTCTTGCTTTTGTTCTTTTTTAATCAATTTTCATGGATAGAAAATGTTGTTTTAGTAGTTTTTTTTTTCAATTTAAAAAAAAAATGACTTATTATGTTTCATGTTGAACAAATAAACAATTGTTATTACTGTTTAATGAGACTTTGTAACTGTAATCTTTCCAGGAGAGCAAGGTACAAGAAATGACCCTCTAGACAATATTATTCTATGTCCATGAACAAGAGAGTTACAGTACTAGTATATTCGCAATAGAGGGATAAAAAGAGAGTGGTGTTCACTTTAGCCCGAACGTCCACAAAGTTGGGCCCAAACGTCCGCGCGCACGCCAGTTGGTACCCGCGTCTGTCAAACCACATTCTCTCCCCTTCTGCCACTTACCATGACAAGTCTTTAAAATATTGTGCAAAGTACTGTCTTTAGGGCCCATATGAAATGTGTGCATAATTGACCGGCAAGAGAACCCTTGTTCTATGGATGATATATATGGAAGGCACACAAAGTTAAAAAAAACTGATATCTAGGTTAAAGTAAATAGGGTACACATATACCATGAAAGCAGAATGTGTATTTTAAAACTTTCATGTCAATCCATCAAATGATTTGAAGCCTTTAGCGCATAAATATCAAGAACAGTCCACTATAGTTTGGTTAAAAATTCCACACACTAAAATAATGATTTATTACATCTTTGTTTTATTTTATAAAGAAAATACCATTACAGTATATTCATAATACATTTCATAGTATATATTAATTATTGATAATCATATCTGAATACATATACAATTCTTTCTTGCATTCAATAATTGAAATACATTTACCAATTCTACAATGTTTATACAAACTATTGACATTTTAAAAAGTGAACTATTTGAATCAAGAATTTCCAAAAAACCTAAATATAAAAAAACCCAAATAATGAAACAGAATTCTTGGATTCTAATATACCACTCAATATCTACTCTACTTTTTGGAAGTATTTTGGTGGAGTATAACTTATTGCACCGGGCTGGTTTACAAAAATGAACAATCGGAATAAGGTACTGAATGGGAAGCCAACACAATAATACAAGGTTAAACTATTTTTAAAGACCCATCTAAAAATTACAGGTGACCATTATTACTTTATTTCTATGCAAATTATCGGACATGTGACCCTTGTATCATAACAACAATGTCACATGCGGCAGCATTTACCCTAACCATAAAAATTCCATGATAAATAATTCACATGTGATGCTGTATCATAGAATTTTTCTATGATACAGCACTATATTATAGACATACATGCAAACTATGCCAATAATATAGCACAAAAATGAGGTCGTTTACTATGTAACAATTTCTTCATACAACAGTACTATAAACTAAAATTGAAATATTTTGCTATAACTGTAACATTACTGTATGTGATGAGTTGGCATAATTTTTACCACATGATTTATAGAGTCACACTATACAACATTGATTATTGCCCTAAGAAGTTTGTAATCATAAACCAGCATCTAATTTTGGTCCATGATCTAATACTTTATACGCATGAATTAAGTTAGTAAATAAGAATGTAATGAAAATTATTGATATCACCAGAATGCTATTTTGCATGTTTAATATAGTACTAAACATAGTACATGCATTATATCCATATACACATTAATTTTACAGCTAGCCTCCTTATGATTATGCCATTGATAGTGCACTAAAATGTTTCTATTATTGGTGACATTACATGCAGTGGCGGATCCAAGATTTTGAAATAGGGGGACCCAGGGCCTAACAATTGTGAAAAGAAGGGCTGAGCTTAATTTGATGTCCTATCATTTTGCATTACAATTTGCGAAATTTAAGGCTTGGATCCACCCCTGACATATATATTGCAATAGTTTACATAATATTTCCTGGTAGACTTATGTATATGCTATTATCATAATCTTAATCTTGGATGAGTCGGAGAGAAAATATCAAATAATATTTGAATGATGAAATAAAAAACATTCCAATAGAATAGAACAATAGTAAAATCAGGTCTAGCATTATAAGAGAAGACAGTTGTAGGATTAAAAGCTCTGTCTACATTATCAAACTTTATGCGACAAAAAAATGGGATGTACTCATATATGGACATGATAATGTCATATCACTACCATATTCGAGCATATTACTACCATATTCAAGCATATTACTACCATATTCAAGCATATTACTACCATATTTGAGCACATAACAATTTTTTGTCAAACTAGTTTGATAGTATAGACAGAGCTTAACAACGGAAATGTCAAGATATTCTTAACTTTACATTGTTTAGAAAAGCATTGTGTACAGAAAACCTGACTTTACTAATGTTTATTCCCTAGGCACACCTTTAAACAATAAATAAATATTGCCTATAAACAGATAAAATAATGCAACCCTTTCAAGAATAGGACTCTTAAAAATATTCAAATAGATAACAAATTTCCAAATTCTTTGTCTTCTGTTTTTTCTAGTTACTTTTAATGTCGTATTTAAAAAATACAAGATTTTTACATAAAAAAATAATATACATCATCCTTTAATTAAATAACGACAACAGAAATTCTCATAAAAAATTAACGGTTCTAAAATTTTAATTAGAAAACATACACCCAAGATAACCAATTTCATCTAAAAAATGTAAAAAACAAAACTACATTATTTGCTGGACATCTACGATATTATAGACAAGATATGTATTAATTTTATTTGCAATAATTTCAGGAATGTATGATCACTATATAATATGTACACGATTTACAAAATTGCACCAATCGTAAAGTCACCCAACAACAACAAAAAACAACAAAAAAATTCTCTTTCAAACAGTAAATTATAGTACTAGTATAAAATTATTATATAAAACTTGAAAAAAAGGTACATATAGAAGCACTCAGTATCTCAAATAGTTTAGGACATATTTACAGGCCTGAACGGGTGCCAGTGCAATTTGTTACATTATACAGCATGAACACACATCAGTATTAATCCATCATAGAGAAACCATATCCACAGCCACATTCTGTACCCAAACTCAAATAGGCTGTTTGGTTTGATTGAAACCACAATTTTGCCTTGCCTATTTCACAATGTTTAAAAATGGAAGCAGCGATTAATTTTCATATATCGAAAGTCTGCCTGTTTTTTGTTTTTTTTTTAAATATTTGCCAAGGATAACCATAAGCGATTTCGTTCACTGTCCTTCTAAAAGGTGGCAATCCTATTCACAAGACAAACATATACAAGATGCTCTACATAAGTCTTTGAGAGTGGAGTTGTAATTTGTCCTGGCATGACAGGAGTTGAACCCGGAACCCTTGGATTGGTAGCCGAGCATCATAACCACCAAGCTACAACTCCACTCATGTAACTTGGCTTCGTCTCATTAAAACTGAACAGTCAGTCATAAAAAATATTCTCTCCATGCAACTAATAACTGTTCATTATTTGTATAATAATTTTACAGGATTTATCAATTCATGCCTTTGTGAAAACAAGTGAGATGCTATTATTATTGGCTAGGAGGTCAATCTGTTTTGACGAAAATTTGCCAAAAATATCATTGTTTTCATCAGCATATTTTAAAAGTTATTTTCTATATAGATAATTTTCTTTTATTTTTAAAAAAAGGTGTGATTAACTAGTTTGTGCTTAATTATTAAATTCATTTTTAGTCAGTCAATTGAGGTAAATATATTTCATCTAATTTAATGAATAATATGTCAAACTGTTTACTGTTTTACAGTATGTATGGTATAGCACATTATGTAAGAATACAAATCAATTCTACAAAATTCAACAATCAAGTATTTGAAATCATAAAAACAATAGCATTTTAACAAATATTGTAGATAGAACACTGATACATATTCATCATTTTGGCCAGGAAAGGAATATTACAAACTAGTGTTACTGCAGTAACTGCAGTAAAATAATTGTAATAAGGTTCCTAAATGAATAATATGATTATTGATAATACTATAATTGCAACAATATCTCAATATGGTAGTTTTGGTAATTTGAAAGCCTATTATTATTATAATGATTCACTTCTTCTTGCTAAACATTGATGTAACTTTAGAACGTGAAGCTGATGACTTGTCTTTGAGGGCGCCGAGACGGTTGAATATCTTGCTTTTGGCGTCCTCACCCATGTTGGCTACAGAATCACCAATACTTGCTAAACTGGCACCACTTGCAGCTCTGCAGAAGATCAAATAAAAATGTTTTCTCTGAAAAAACACTAACAAATATTTGGAAAAGGGCTCTTTCGAAATTAGTAATTCCTTTTTTTTTCTTACATATTTGAATTGTCTTGTTGTTTCCATTTGGTGCCTGAATATTACGTCACTCAATATTTACTTAATACATCACGCAAGTTTTGAAACATTTGCAAACAAGGCTAGAGGAAATATTGTATATTCTATGGTTTTTCATTTCTTTTCAAAATCTTGGCGTGGAATGTCAGTCAACTTTCATTATTAGATTTTGATCACATGATGAGAAAGCATGTCGCATACACTTAATAGATCTGAGTATATGGAAGCATAGCTAGGCCTAGATCATCTAAACTTTTTACATTATCATTATTATACAGATATAAAATTAGCCTAATTAGTAATAATAATCAAAAGTCTTTTGATTGATTGGTTGATGAGAACCATATAATCTACTTCCCATGGCATAATGGTTAAATGGTCATATCTCTGAAAACTTTGTACTTCTGTCATAACCTACAAAAATCAGCTTACACAAAAGAATCTGCTATTCTTATTACAGCCCTTTCTGTATTGGGGATTGTATTCATAATAATAACCTCTTAACACAAAAACAAACATTGGTAACATGTGTAACTATACTCAAATGAGTTTCTGCACAGTATAGGAAGATGATGATCAACATGTCTCCAAAAACCCCAGTGGTGTAAAATGGTTTGAATTTAAGTCTATGTAATATGCAGACAGTATAAATAGGTCCTCTTCCAAGTCTAATCATTTGAGTGATTTGTATAAACAGCTTTCCAATCAGAATAAAATTTTAATGTTTGTTGTTATAAGAATAATAATCTTATTAAAATTGATTTCAATTATTTTAAAAATTGGTTTCTTAGTTTAATTATTGGTTTTTAATTACTGGTTCAGATCTGTTCATTATATGTGCATTTGAAATTAACTTCATTAATATGCTTTTTCCATATCAATGGAAATGTAATTTTAATCATATAAACATTTGAAAAAAAAAAAGAAAACGCACAAGGCATTACACTTAAACCAAATGCATTAAACAAAATGAATCATAGACATATATAAACTGCCACTACATGCTTGGATTTTTGTAATAATTCTTGAGCATGAAAGGCTATTACTTAAACTATCAACAATACTTCCAATACCATCCCAAATAAATCCCATAATATGAACTTTTTTTATTGCATCATGTGATGTCACAGATCATAAACAACATGTTGTTTCACTATCATCAGCACAGGCTTAAAATCTAGCTTTGTGTAGTTTCCCATTTCTTCCATGCGACAAATGTAACATTGTGAAAGCAGGGAATATGCAGAACAGGTAATAAGCTCTCACTGTAATAAGTTGTGTAATATGATTACTGTGGTCAGATGCTTCCTATGTCTACACACAGTGCAATAAAAAAGAGCTTAATATTGAAAACAAAACAAACAAACAATAACACCATATAATACATTACAAAATAAACCCAAAAAAATGAAACCCAAATAAATACTAAACCCATGCAAGGCACATAGAACTTAAGTGACTAAAATGCTGTGCATGATGGGAAACAATGTCTCACTGTATGAAAATGAAAGCCAATGACAAATAATCAAAGCAAAGAAGTTTCATTCCTCATATGTAACAAGCAAACTTAAAAGCTGATGATCAATAGGATAATCTTCTTCATTTTTACTTGTTAATGTAATGATGGTCTTTAATATCTTTATTACTAATATTAGCAGTAGTGTAGACATTTTAAACTACAGTTCATACAGTGTTGTAACAGCTATGAGCACTCACCCGCTAAACACAGAGACCCTGTAGCTTATGGGGGCCCTGAGCAGTGCCTGGAGGAAAAACAGGCCCGAGGTCTCCAGCGTTGGAGGGCCACTTAGGGTTCCTAAACCAGTGGCCTCGAGTCTGTGAGTTACATCACTGAGTTCGTAATTGGCACTTTTACATTGTGAATAACCTGAGTGTACTCCTTACTGTTTTGAACGTTTGTAATCTTTGTAATAATTCGTAACTTTCTTAGTTACATTTATTTATGACATAAGTCAGGCTGTATAAAAATTGTATAATAATACTATTTATAATGGAGATTTGATCCATAAAAACGTACATGTATGTAAATGAATTCAGAGTTGGGCCAAGTCGGCTTGGCCAAACAGTTTCGAAAAATAGGAAGTTAGGGGGATTGTTTTGTTTGTTTTTTATAGGATAAATAAATAGACAAGCCCAGTTTTCATGTCTCCAAACATGGACATGGACACAACCTTTTAAAAAATATGTAAATCAAGAACTTTGTGTTTTAAATCGCACTATTCTCTCTTGAAGTAGACCAGATATACTGTGTGGTTCATGTGCTTGGATTCCCAAGATCCAGGGTTCAATCCTGAACCAGTTTGTAACTCATTACTAAAACTACTCCACTTCCTAAGCCTTGAGAAAGACTTAGTTTACAAGCATAATATAGTTCATCATGAATTGGTGAGGTTTTTTTGCTGTTGGATGTGTATGAAATAAATGAAAAAAGCAATTTATGAAACAATAAAAATAAATAAATAAAAAACTGTAATGTAAAAAAAAATACTTACTGAAAATATGATTAGTGTTTATGGTACTTACTGGAAATGTAATTATGAATAAATCCAAGAACGCCTTGATTGTGCATTAATTATAAAAATTATTATTTAAATCAAATTAATAAATAACGTCAATATGCATCAATCAATATTACTTTTGAATTTATAAGACAAAAATATTATTAAAACTTTAATAAAATTTATTAAAGATTTCTGTTCTGTATTTTTTTTATTATAAAATTAGTCAAACTTCAGTTGTGTGTATCTAATGTGTAATTTCTATAAGGATATATTGTACATATACAGTTAATAAACATGTTTTAATTTAGCGACAGAAGCCAAAGCTGATAGCGTGATTGACAAGCTGTTTTAAGTATCACTTGTTACATACAATTCTGCTCATCTTACCTTTCTCTACCAGAAATTTTACTTTCAAGATCTTTAATCATTGACGATACCACAACCTGAAAACAGAAACACAATAATATTAAATTAAAAACCTTATAATATCAAATCAATTAGCATTTACTGAAATAACTAGTGTCCATGTTAAAAGGTTAATATATCTATCTCTATATATACAGGCCCTCAACAAAATTACATTTTGACAAATCAATAAACAAATTACAGAAGTTCCATAAAGAAAGAAGGATAAATAAATAGGATATTTCTGTACTATGATACAACAGTTGTACTGTATGTTTTAAAAGTAACTAGAGATACAGAGATATGGGAAGATACCACAAACAACAAGAAACAAAGAATAGCAGAAGAAAAAAAAACTGTAACTAGTGAAAATTGAGCTATAGAGATAGTAACCATGTAACCAGCGACTCCACAACAGGCTGTTGAAGATGTTTTTTCCTCTAATAGTTTTACGTCTCTATCAGTTATAGCATAGAATCATTTATTTTTCTCTATTTCAAAGCGCATTGAGACAATGGTATGTGCTATATAAAATGTGGGTACACCTACATTCAGTTTAAAGTTTTATCAATCAATCTTTAATAAATATTTTTACTTTACCTCATGTTCTGGTGAAAGTGTTTCCAGATCTTGCCTTAAGCACCGTAAACCTGGAAGCATTGCGTCACGGATTTGAACCTCTGATATAACTAACCAACGGTTAAAGGCAAAGTACATAAAAAATGCATAAAGATTAAAACTGAAAAATACAGAGAAATGTTCTTTACGTTTTTCTATGGTACTGTAGAGAATACAAAAAAAAATTCTCTACCAGAAACCCTTGAAAGTTTAGTTTATTCATTTAGAACCCCTATGGTTTATTAGAAATTACCTTAATCTTACAATCTTAAAAACTGTGTACATGAATAAATTAAATGGATTTCACATTCAGTATTTTAAGGCATGTAATGGATTCTTATTTTGAGTTCCATTATCACAAATAGATGTTCACAGCCCTTGTTTTTGAACTGTTGGAGTGCGATCAATTGCCTAACCAGGGCCTACCATACAGCCTAAATGTCCTTCTTTGCCATTTACAGCCCACTTTAGAGTAAATTAATTAAACTTTTGAATTCCACACCAAGATATAAACAGCACATCTACAGCATACCTGAATATGTTAAGAAGTGCAATTTCTAGCACACATGTCATTTTCAAAATACAAGGATAATAGATTAATTAAATTATGTATATAAAATTCAAAGACAATAAAAGGATACAGCAGCAAGAAAGAGCACTGTAGGCCTCAAATAATCCCATGGCTACCTCAGACTGCCTGTTACGACTTGATGTGTTGTTGTTTGTGTGAGCTATTGCAGCAAGCCGAGGTAAAATAACTACAAAACCAAGATAAATCAAAATTAATAGTAGAATTAGTTAACAGTACAGTAGAACACTTTACTGAAGAGTCCATTTAATATGAATGTCCCATGGATAGGGGTTAGCCATTTAATGTTAACAAATATATTCTATCTTGTCCCAAAGGAGAGGTTCCATTGTATTATACATGTCTTTTTAAATTTGGAAATACATAAAATATTATTTTTCATTTGTTATTATTCAGAGCCAAGTTAGGAGCGTCTGTATACATATACACGCGGCCCTGGATAAGTTAGTGTAGTGTGTAGTCAAGCTAGTAGTACCTGACTTCGGCCTACTTTTTAACACCACCGCAACTAGATTTTGTTAACATCATGCCAAAGAGGGTCCTTTCTAGGACAAGCTTTGACTGTCATCTGTGCAAATGTGGAAGGCATTTCATCAGCCAAACAAGAAATCTTAGCAGACAATGGACAATTTACTGAAATGCCCATATTTGAATCAGAGATGCACAGCAAAAACTTTGCTGAATTCAATGATGCTGCTCATGATTGTGTGCAGCTGTGGCTGAAACACAATATCTAATTTGTGGATTCGATGAAGATTCAAGAACGAATGCCAATAAACCTTGATTTGATATGGCATGAAATCATAAAAGATGGAAATTTATTGAAATCTAGTACAAACATTTTGAGAGGTACTGATGAGAACAATATAGTTTACCCTTATTGCCTTAAGTTAATTGAAAACTCAATACTTATTTATGACAGTAGAGTACAGATTAAGATATTTTATTAAAAAATATTTTTTTAAATGCATATACAGCACATTTTTTTTAATTCAATATTTCACAGAAAGGCTTCTCACAGGAGCCACTGCAACATATAAAAAAATATGAGCTTAGCAACAGAAGGTGAAAATATATAACAACAAAATTCTAAATAGCAAATCTTTTGGAATAACTACAGATTAAGATATACAGTATCATTAACAAATATTTTTGTAAATAAGTATACAACACTGTCACAGTTAAATAAAATGCTATTTTGCTTATTACCTCCGCCAAGGAGGTTATATTTTCACCCCTGTATGTATTGTGTGTCTGTGTGTGTGTCTGTGAACAGCCTGGAGGCCACAGTTTTCATCCGAAACCGGCCAAATTTGGCCACAATGATCTATGCCTCAAAAGCTCGGACAAGTTCGCTTTTGAAGGAAAAAGGTCATAGGTCAAGGTCACAACTAACAAAAAACTATTTTACTGCCTAGAGACCACAGTTTTTATCCTATTCTCACCAAACTTAGCCACAATGATCAATGACTCATCATATAATTGTGGTTAAATTTTGAAGGGTCAGGGTCAAAGATTAAGTTCCACAAAAAAAAAGAAATAAAAAAAAAAATTTTTTTTAAACCTCAGTGGGAATTGAACCAGCGATCTAAACTGTGAGAGGCTGGATACATAACCACTACACCAAACTCTCATCCACAACTTTACTTTTACACTTACAACTAATAAAAAAAAAATTAAGAATATATATATATTGACATTTTATGTAGGGGAATTTTACAGTAGGCGGAGGTTTGTACTCTCAGAGTACCCTCTAGTTTGAAAATGTGGTTGATCCAAAAGATAAAAATATTACATAAACGTTGATTGTTATAAGTAAGAGTAGAAGTCTTGATCAAGTAAATATTTAACAATTTCGTCAACACTGGTGAGTAGTTCACATTTTTGAATAAAGAATAAAGTACTTACATTCATCTCTAAACTTTGGTTCTGTGTTTGGTCCGACAACGCCAAATATACGAATAATCTCCACCAACATTGAAAGTTCACCTTTGTATTGAGGGTCGTCAAGGAAATGTTGTAATTGTAAATAAACACGATCTAATGTCTAAAAGAGAAACAATTATTATTATTTAAAAAATCTTAAGTTACATAGTAAGAATTAAAATATTATATTATAGTTTAATTGAATTGTATAGTTTGAGGTAATTAATGTTTTTTGTTATTATTATTATTTATTCGTTATACTGGGTAGTCTTTTCAGTCACAGTGTATAGTACTATGATGAGTTTGTGACAGTGGCTGTGTGTGAACTAGTACACCGGGGTAACCTCCCACTCGTCTCGAAAATTTACTAGGTTATTCAAAGTGCACAGTGTATAGTACTAAGATGAGTTTGTGACAGTGGCTGTGTGTGAACTAGTACACCGGGGTAACCTCCCACTCGTCTCGAAAGATGTACTAGGTTATTCAAAGTGCACAGTGTATAGTACTATGATGAGTTTGTATCAGTGGCTGTGTGTGAACTAGTACACCGGGGTAACCTCCCACTCGTCTTGAAAGATGTACTAGGTTATTCAAAGTGCACAGTGTATAGTACTATGATGAGTTTTTATCAGTAGCTGTGTGTGAACTAGTACACCGGGGTAACCTCCCACTCGTCTCGAAAATGTACTAGGTTATTCAAAGTGCACAGTGTATAGTACTAAGATGAGTTTGTGACAGTAGCTGTGTGTGAACTAGTACACCGGGGTAACCTCCCACTCGTCTCGAAAGATGTACTAGGTTATTCAAAGTGCACAGTGTATAGTACTATGATGAGTTTGTATCAGTGGCTGTGTGTGAACTAGTACACCGGGGTAACCTCCCACTCGTCTTGAAAGATGTACTAGGTTATTCAAAGTGCACAGTGTATAGTACTATGATGAGTTTGTATCAGTGGCTGTGTGTGAACTAGTACACCGGGGTAACCTCCCACTCGTCTCGAAAGATGTACTAGGTTATTCAAAGTGCACAGGTTTGTAGGTATTTGTTTGTTGATTTATTTGAGTGTTCTGTTTTATTGTATTATATTATTATTATTATTTGATCATTATTATAATGGGAGAAACTCAACATTTCTTTTCAGAACTACATTAGGTGTACATCCCCATTAGAACTTTTTGGTCAAAATCCTTATCAGATAAATAAACTAAGTAGGTGATTAATTACCTGCATCCTATTATACCCCTGTGATTGTATTAGCTCTCTTGTAATTGATTGATTAGGACAAGGTACATTCTTCAGTATGCCAGGTCAATGGTCAGGCAAAAACTAGCAGAATTCGGCTAGGATCAAAAGGTTTAACGACTTGCCTATCAAAGTTGGACTTATATAAACACATGTCACAGTAGGAGGTTAAGTGACATTTACTCGAAATTTTTCAAAACTTCGGGTAAAAATGAACACATTCTCTAATGGGGCTGTACACGTAATGTACACACGTAATGTACCAAAAAACTTAATATATCAACATATTGTATAATAACAAACATTATTATTACTAACCTCTTTCTGTGTTGTACTCTCTATAATTGCACCAAAAGCAGGAACTGTGGCAATCCTAACCATTCTATATAAAAACACAAACATAATAAAAAATTAACAGAGAAACGTAAAATAATAATATGAAAGTATATAGACAGTATTATCGGTATGATTGTACTAAAAAGATATTTTTTAATAAGGTATGTTTTTTAGTAAATGTTATGATTCTTTATTTTTAATAAATAAAAATATCTGTAATAATTTTTTTTTTTATTCAATCAAAACTAACAGCAATAATTACCACCACTATTACAGGTTTGATACAAACAAAGCCAGGACTGTTTAAAGCACATTGATTGGTCCTAACATTGATCAAGGGCTTCTCTCGTCCAGTGCCCACCTTGACCAGAGGAAAGGCATGGGCCAATAAATCTGAGGCAGATACTAGATGCAGGGGCTGCCATAAGAGTCAGCAATGCTGATTTCAAATGCCCAACAGGACCCCAGCTCCATATACAGCACCCGATATTCCCAGATGGTCTCCCATCCAAGCTCTAACCAGGCCCAATGTTGCTTAACTTCGGTGTTTCAACGTGGTAAAGCAATGAATGAAATGAAGAGTTCCAACAAACAATTACTTTATTATTTATATTATATTATTTATAGCACTTTATAACATTCTGTTATGGCCGGCCTCTTTACAGTTTTGATTTTATGATTTTTCAGGAAAATACCAGGTATACTATAAATGGTCTTAAAACTTACATTTCCTCATCTCCTGCAAGAGTAATGAGTGCTGGAACAATTCGTGATGACACCAATCCTTCATGAATGTTCTTTGAAAGTAACGTAAACATGTTGGCTGTAACGATGCGTACACGCGCCGAGGTGTCAACCACACCGTTCCATAGTACTGTTAACAATAGTTCATGATAGGTAGGGTTGTGACTGAAAATAAGAACATACAATAATAATCTCTCTACTCACCACAAAAGATACTCTGGGGTTTTTCTAAGTGCACCTGATTAATACTGTATGCGTACACTGGACCTCCATTTTTTTTACAAGATAACTTGTTTTACCAGAATTATGAACAAGGAGGGCCTTGAAAATGCGCTAATTTATGGATATATGTTTAGTTACAGTGCCCCAATTTTAACCACAAAGCCACTCAACTCGCCATGTACTGTATAATGAACAAAGGTACTATCTAGACAATAATTACTCCTGTAAGTAGGGAGGGGAGAAGGCGTGATCAGTGGCGTAACGGCTCAGATGAGTGCTCACTGACTAAACCCAGGGGCCCCGGAGCTTATAGGTGCCCATGAGCAGTGCCCAGAAGAAAAAACAGGCATTAAAAACATCCTAGGGCCACTTAGGTTTCCTAAACCAGGAGCCTCAGGCTTCTGTTTTACACCACTGGGTGTGATGTTTAATGTACATGATTATGTAGAAGACTTACTGTAATTCTGCGAATGCTAATTGAATGCTATCCATAGATGCGTGATTGACGGCAAGAGTGGCTATTGTATCTTGTAGGAATGTTGCTAACTGTTTACGATCATCTTCAGTGTTGTAACATGATAGAACACCAGAGACAAACACAGGAACTATTGCTTTGGTTAATGCTGACTGCCCAGATTGTATTAATGTGTCTTTAAATAACAAAAAAAAATTCAGGTTTAAGTATTGTGCCAATAAAAGTATATATATACATTTATATAATATTTTATAATAATATTCTGTTCAATGACATAATAAAACATAAAATTGTCAGTTATATAGTGCCTTTACAAAAATAAAAGCTTTGAAAATTAATGTTCACTAGATGCTAGGTGAACACGAGTTTGGTAACATCGCGTTCAGACCTAAAGCTCTGTTTACACTATCAAACTTCATGTGACAAAAAAAATGTGATGTGCCTAAATATGGTAGTGATATGCTTAAATATGGTAGTATGACATCATCATGTCCATATATGGGCGCATCACATTTTTTTGTCACATAAAATTTGGTAGTGTAGACAGAGCTTAAGACCAGTAAGTTTATAATTGTACTGAGTAGTTCACGCATGTGGACAGACACAAGGATATTTACACAAGTGGGAGCATCCTTATCCTCATTTTTATTTTAGATATGGACAACTTTATACAGATAGGTCAAAGAAAACAACACCCTATACATAAACAAACATGGTTTTCTGTTTAATTAGAAATAAAAAGACTTACCATATTGCTCATCCGGTACATTCAACATGGCTTGAAATTTTGGCTTTAACTGTAAAACAGTAAAATGCAAACAAGTAAGCAAAAGTAGTTTAACATTCAATTGTTCTTATAGATATACTCAATATTAATTAAAGCTTACCCTTGTTTCTGTAAAACTTTTGCCAAAGGTTTTCGAAAGACTGTTCAGAACCTTTGAAAGGGCCTTTATACTATCAACATATAGCATGTCTAGATTGCAGCTAACCTCAAGTAGCCTTGGTAAACTACAATGAAAGAAATAAATTAAATATATTATATATAACAATACTTAGTTATACAATTAATATTATATTTTTAGATCCTGTTTTCCAGTCGATGTTTGCAACACTTCACATTTGCATGTCCCAGCAATGTTCAAGAGAACGAAGCAACTATGAACGATCGCGTAAAAATGTGTAAATATTATCGGTCCAGCTAACCGTAAAACGTTACGTTGACTGGAAAAAAGGCTTAATACATCACATTTTATGCTTTGAATATTTTGAATTAATGTACATACAGTCCTTCAAGAAGGGTATTTATTTAAAATAAACCAGATGCCTGAGAGGATCATGATTTTTATGTGTAATAAATTTACTGGCGCTTTACTGCATAAGCTGTTCAGCAACATTCAACATCCCTCATGTTTACTTAGCATAAATTCAGATCTAAGAAATCTATTAGAAAGGCTAGATACATCTACATACCTTCACTTTCCATATAATAACTATTACCAGGGAGTTGTTTAGACTCTAATAACAACTCCCTCAACAACTATATGCTGACAATTATCAGTGTTAGCAAATCACTCTTTTTACGCCTCATTAAACACAGATAATGATTCACATACTCTTATGTCAAACCATGTATTATTAACTAAACACTGTAGAGAATAGAAACATTAAGCAGAATGAATAAGAAAAAAAGAATACATACTATTCTTTAAGTACCCAACTATAAGTATCCCATTCCTGGTGATTGCTCTGTCCTATATGGCTCTCAAATGCTCCAACGTGAGCCGCCAGCAGCTCACGACTTCCAACTAAAACAGAAAGGTCTAAAAGCCCAGAATATGGCTTTGGAAACCTAGTAACTGAAATAAAATATTAAATATCATAAGAACTTATGAATATGTGCTTTTAATTTTAAAGATTTATTTTCCCCCTAAAAAAAGACAATTTTGTAAACATTTTTTGTTGAATATGCCATTTTAATGAAAACAAAATTAAAGCAAAAAATACCTAAATTGTCTGCAAGACAATGGTTTTTGGTTAAAAATAATCATTTCTTTTGTCTTTTTATAAGTGATAACATTATTCTTTCTATGGAAGTATTCAATTTATTAAAACTACAAAATAACCTATTCAAAGTCTGACTTAATTAATCTTATATTGTTCATGTTTTTGGGGGACAATACATCTTTAAGTTTCAATCAGATATATTATTAATACACATACAAAATAAAGGCTTATATTTTATTCAACTTAAACTGTAGTGTGAATGGTCATTAACTGTACCTTCTAATGGTTGAGCTCCTTCAATATCCAGTCCTTGTGTGAATGGGGCGGATAGCAAAACAGCTGCAAATAGTACAGGCGTCAAGGTTTGTAGTGTTTGACAATACACTTGTATAGAATGTACATCTGCTGCATTGTCAGACGATGGATTGCTTTTCACATTCTGTAAAACATAACACCTGAGCAATTACAAACATAATTCAATGGAATTAAATTTGGAAAAAAATGTATACACACTATGAGATACATTGTTTAATAATAATAATAGTTCATTCTCATATAAGCAAGCTCTCAATGCGCTGTACATAACTTAAAATAGACGAGAAGTGGCAATAAGTTAAATGAATGAAAATCTTGTTTAAAAAGGAAAGACTTCTTCTTGAAAGAGCTTAGAGTGGCACGCTATATGATTGGAATTGTTAAGGAATTCCACAGGGTTGAAGCTGCCACAGAAAAATTTCTTACATTGAAAAGTTTCAACTATTGTAAAAATCAGTGATTCAGTTCTTTCAGCGATTTAGATTTTTTTTAAATAAAGAATACAATTATCATTTATCAGTTAAACTAAAGTTTAATCAATCATAAACAGAAAAAACATGAACCAATCATGGTGCCCCAAAATGTGGTTTTTACAAAGTCATGATTTTTAACGATTTTGGAAGATTTTTAGGCTTTATGGGGTCTAATTTTGAGAGCATTTACTGCAGTCTCAACAAAATTTAAAATAATATAATATACCTTTACAGAGTCTTCAAGTTTCTTAAGCAACTGGCCAATTATTTGTTTTTCTAGACGGCCTAACTCTAAGGCCCAGCTGGAAAAAGACGGCAAGAGCACCTTCAAAGTTGTAGCTACCACTGCTTCTGAACTGTCGTGTAGGCCTCTGCATAGAAGCTCCCAGCCTAGGTTGTACTTATCTTGGTCATCTACCCAAGTGAGAACAACTCCTAGGCTCTTGATGACTGCCTGACGTACTTCATTGGCTTTGTCATCTAACATCATTTGAAGCATGGATAGCAATAGAGAACTACGTATTTCTTTCTGAAATGGAAAAGTTTTAAAGAACATTATTGATGCATCAACAAAACTTTCAAAGATGTATTGTCCGCCAAAAACATGAAAAATGAAGATTAATAAAATTAGACTTTAAATATGCCATTTTGCAGTTTTAATAAAGTTAATCACTTCTGTAAAAAAAGAACTCTGCCAAAAACGGTTAATTTTAACCAAAAACAATTGACTGAAAGACAATTTAAGTATTTTTTGCTTTAAATTACATTTTTTCAGGTAAATATTTTTTTTATCCAGTTTTTACAGCGACATTTTGAAATGATGAGATGTATAGTGCTGTATCATTTGTATGCTAGAAAAGAACTCTAAATTGTTCTAGTTGTCGTCCACACCTGTGCACAATTCAGCCCAGTAGGCTGCAAGTCACAGAGTATTCCCCCACATTTGTGAACACGTATGTTTGATTTGATTTGATTTGATTTATTTCGGCATCAGTACATAAAAAATCACAGACATACAATTAAAAATAGAAAATATAAAAAACCATGAATAAAACAAGAAAGGATGCCAAGGATAACTCCTCTACGGACTTGTTTCCAATGAGGTCCTTTGAAAGAACAGCAAAAAGACATACAATGAAACATATAAAAATTACAAAAAAAACAACAATAGGACTATAAAAAATAGAAGAAGCGCTTATTAAATAGTTTCTAGTGCTAGTCATAGTCATATATACTTTATTGTCCATTTAAAAAACAGAAATGTGATTTGAAAACTGGCAAAATACAAAAATATAAAATACAATTTACAAAAACACACACAAAAAGTTAAGAGGCTAAAAATAAATATAAGATAAGATAAAAATTATCGGTTACATTTTACCTTTGTACTCTGGAGTTATATAAGTGTATAGCATTAGGTACAAACGAGCACCTAAACCGTTTTGTTTTGGTATTAAGTGCACGTAGTCTTATGCCAGAATTCATGAGAGCAAATTGTTTGTGAAGAGGATGTGTTTCATCATCAATGATACTTTTTACTTTTTTTAACACATTTTCTTTATACAAGGATTCAACATCAGGTAAGTGCTCTCCTACTAGTCTCTCCTACTAGTGTACGTTCCTGTAGATATTTTTTAACATTACTTTTAAAACAACAAACAGTTCAGTTTTTGATTCCTTAATGTTAATTGGTAAATTATTCCATTCTTTAAACTTGTAATAAATTGGGAGATCAAAATAGCAGGCAGTGGCTATCAAAGATTTCATCCGGCCTCTAGTATGTTCCAGTTGATGCGCAGCGGTCGGCGATTTCGTTCTATTAAGGCCAATAAGGCACGATTTACAAATAGTTTCTTTCCAGGATCTATTAGAGCCTTAAATATGATGTAGACACTTTTTTTTGTAATGTTTTTGTTTTTGAGTTCGTGTTGTGCCCGTTGGATATTGTGCTCCGCCAACAGAGCAAACAGAATTTCTATGTTTTTCCTAAAACAAATGATAATAAATGATACTTGACTTGACTTGACTAACAATTTATTCAGTGTGAAAAGGATGTTACTTTTCAGTTGAATGACTGTATCTTTCTTTCAAAAACCAGATTTAATGTTTAACTGTGTTATTACTTACAGTCAGATGTGGAGTTAGCACACCACAGGATTCAGCTACTAATAATCTACGTTCTTGGTATTTATGACTAATCTCTTCCCAGCATTGCGGTAATAATTCCTCCTCTAGTCTAGCAGGCCCAACATGCTGGGCAAATGCTACACAACCTCGAAGAATCATTTGTCTACATAAAAAAAAACATGATTAATCATAGTTTGATAGTGTAGAAAGAGATTTACACATTCATTATTAAGGAATTCATAACAAAAAAGCGTGATGTGCCTAAATTTGGTAGTGATGGCTAAATATAGTAGTGATATGACATCATCATATATGGGCATATCACATTTTTTTGTAATTTAAAGTTTAATCGTGTGGACAGGTAAATGAATGAAATGAAATAAGATTTTTAGAAATTTCTAACATATAAACAAAGAGTCTTACAAAAAAAATACAATCCTGACCTAGTGCCAGGGTTGTAAGTCACAACTATTTAAACTCCACTCCCTAAGCATCAAATGAGATTTAGTTTATAAGCACAATATATTATAAAATAATCTATCCATCCTGTAATTGACTGTTGGATGACTATGAAATAATAAAAAATCAAAAAAAATCATCATCTTTAATATTGTATGATTATTCAAACCAACTGTACTAAACTTATATAAATATGAACGCATACAATACACATACTGATAGATCACAAATCTAATGTGGCCTCACTTTAAAACTAATCAATCTCAGATAATCAGATTTACGTGCAGTTCATTAGTATATAATTGATTAATTTGAGTTCAGTGTATACCAGGAAGATGTTAACTACAGAAATATATATTCCTTGGAGTATTCTTGCAATTTAATATTTAGTGTAGAATAATTTATGTAACAGAATTAAGAGAAGTTCATTTTACATACATCTGGAAACAGTTTACATGTAAGTATATGCTATATACCTGTTTCTATATGATATCTATAATATGACAATGCCAAAAGAGGCAATTTGCAGGTAACCTATCTTAAAGATATTTCCCCCTTTTTTTTTGTTGACGACACATAATAAACCAAAAATTGAATCAGAAAAAATAAATATGTACCTGATAAAGACAATCATTATTTATAATATCCTGTCATTTTCTGAATAATCTGAATTCTTATTTTTGTTTTGTTTCTTGGTGAAAGTAAATATCCTTATTTAAACTACTTAAATACTAAAGTTTGATTTTATTCATCATTATTTTTTTTTAATGTTTTGGGGACAATACATAATATATAGTATAATAAGATTGATTTTATTCCTTAATTATGGTCATTAGTTTTCATGTTGTGAGAGCGTTTTCATCAAAGAAAAGTTGAAATGAATATGGAGTAAATAAACATAAAACTTCACATAGAACAGTTGCTAAAGGTTTTGTATAAATAATTCAAAGTCATGTATATCTTGTCAAACATTAAATATTTATTGCATAAAATGTCATCATCTCTTGATATTCTCATATGGCAGGTAAAAAATAAATTTGTTTTTCTTTTGTTAATATAAATGCTTTAAAACAAAGAAAGTGTACAGAATTAGCAGTTAATTATTATTGATATTTTGTTTCCCTTTTGTTGATCTCACAAATACATTCATTACCTTTGTTCCTCATCTGGTTTCTTGATAAGATTAAATAAAATGTTTAGTAATTTATCCCGTTCTCTAGTGTCTGGATGCAGACTGACTGTATACAGTATCACTGGAATTAACTCCTATTATAATAAACAAAATATAAATATATTATTATATTATTATTATTATATAAATATATTATCAAATCTATGTTGAATTATTCATTTCATTCCAGACAAACCACAGACAAAGGTTCAAAGAATTTTGTAAATTAATATTGTTAGTATACTGGTATTACAGAAACATAATTAGCATAATAGCGAAACAAAACATGATAGAGGAAAAGGTAGGCAGCTAAAACACAGGTGGAAGGTCTTACATTTCTCTTCCATCCCGACCATATAAAAAAATAACCTACTGGCAATAAAGAAAACTTGTTTTCTTCCAACCGCTACTAACCATTATTTTTGTGAAGATTTTAGTAGTTAAACGTAAACAAATATTTGTTTAATGTATTTTTATAATAATTAATGATTTGGTGAAAAATAATGACAAAATATCACTACTAATACTTTGAGCACATCACACTAGTTTGATATTGCAGACAGAGACGTCTAACATGTTAATGCCCAAATGACATAAAATGTGATATATATTCAGTATTATTTGGAGTTTTTATGAGTTTGTATGAATATAGAACTAGGTCATAACCTACACACAAACATCTTACATGCTTGGCTATCTATAATTATTTGTTTATTTATCTAATTTATTGATATTTTTGTATATTTTATTCCGTTTGGCTATTAAATATTTTAAATTAAATAAAATAATTATGTATGGAATTTATACATTACCTCTCTTTTGGCAAGTAGAACATTGGGTACAATATGTGGAAGGCATCGAGCTAACATAAGAACAACGCCTTCATCATTTCTGGCAATTTTAGAAACCTCCTCAGCTAGTCTTCCTTCTAATATACTGTCAGCATATGTCAGATTGGTCATTGCTTCTCGGAAGGCATCAGAAATGTTTCTGTATAGCAAATATTCATTATTATAATCGTTTTAACAACCTTTGATAAAAACAAACATTTTAAGTCTGTGTAAGTTGCCAAGAGTTTAAAAACTGAAAGGAAGTGAAATAAATGATAGGTAAAGCTTGGGTTTCAACTTCAGACTTGTGAGTTGACCAATTACAAGCAACAGTTTGGATGATCCATTTATTATGATTGGTCAAATTGCTTACGTCCTTGTGGGAACCAAGCTTAAGTGATGCCAACAGCAGGGCAGGGAGTTGGAGTTTATTCTCTAGTAGGCTGCCATTGTTTTGGGCTGGTAATAATGTACTACAAATTAATCCTGTACTCTACCAATCCTAGGGTCCGGGGTTCAAATCCCTACACAGTTCACAGTACAATTCCTCAAGGCATCTGGTAATATAGCTGTTAGATATGGTTAAAATAAATAACATAGACAATGGTGGTAATCCGCATGATACAAACCTATTTAACTTTTCCTCAGCTCTACCCTCGGGTTCTTCTCTAACAAGACTTCCCTCAAGGTCTGCCCCACCCGTCACATTCCTTTCACTGATATCCCGTCTTTCTAAAGGTTTATCAGACGAAGACAAATTAGCTGATGTATTTGCGACATTTTGCGAAGGTTGCGGTGAACCTACTTGGACGACCACTGAATCTGCCTCGGGACTCGTGTCGGTATCCTGCCCTCTCATGTCTGCTGAGGTAGATTCGTTTTTCTTTGGTGACACTATAGGACTGATCATAGGTGTTGACATTTTTGGTGCATTTAATTCTTGAATATCTCTAAAAAAAATAATATAAATGAATGAATAAGGATTTATTATATAATTTATATAATATTATTTATTATATATAGAGTGATATCATGAAAGCCGGTTTTACCAGAAAGATGTACAGGAATAAATTGTTTTTTAACTGTAAAATAAACATGACACTTAATTAATAGTGAGAAGCCTACACATTAAAAACATTGAACAAGAATAATCAGAGACTACTTGTTAATAGGATTGGTAAAGTACAAATATTTGACACTTTGTTTTGTATTTATCCTACAATATACACCTAAAACACACCTAAGATTTGGTACTAAATTGCTTTTTATACATAGTCTTAAACTGATTTTAATTACTTTTTGTTTTTGTTCAGGCACTTTCAACACAAGCTTTTGCTTTCCAGGAATTGTGCCTCCTTCATAATATTGTTTATTCATTTTAAAGATGGACAAAAAATTTTTTGTTTTAACTACCTTACTTCTCGTTATGAATTTTGTATTATTTATATTTTGTATATTATGAAGGAAATAAATGTTACTATGAAATGAAATGAATTTGAAGTGGATTTAATAGAACAATTGGAGAACACTGGAGGTGGAATCTGAAATGATATTTTTACAAAATGCTTTGACACTAATAATAGAAATAATAATTTGACTTATTACCTTTCAAGTATTTCAATCTGCTTTTTTAATGTTTCCTTTTCTTCATTTAATGTGATTACTTGTTCAGTTAATTTCACCAATTGTTCATCCTAGAAATAATATTTAAAAAATGTATTATTACGGTACAGCTAAATATTTATTTTAAAATAAATATACATTATACAATTTTAATATTAAATCAAAGAATAATTGTTTTACTATTCAGTCTTAATTATTTTAATTTATTTTTTAAATATCATTTATATTGTATTCTGATGAATTGCCACTATTATTATTAGTTTGTATCAATTGAACTTGGTGAATCATCATGAAATGAATGCTTTAGGCACTTTCTGCCTGCAATTTAATTTATGTTACTGTGCAATGAAAAGCCATCTAATTTATAGGTTTTTCCCTCATTTAGAATGCATACAGATTTTCTAATGGTATAGTCATGATATATGCATGTACAGTATCATAAGATTATCTGTCTTCTGTAAAACTCGGTCTACACTATCAAACTTTATGTGACCAAAAAAATGTGATTGATGTGATTTTTGTCAAACTAGTTTGATAGTGTAGGCACAGCTTAAGATGAGAGGTGTAACTGATGATGAGATGAAATTACTGGGACCCAAATGATAATAATACAAAACAACATTTTATGATAAACATTAAAAAATAAAAATAACTTACAAATTGTTTTCTTTCCTCTTCAGCTACTTGAACTTGATCCGCCTCAACTTCTTCCGCTTGCTCCTCCATCACCACATCCTCTCCACATCCAATGTCTCTGGTCTCTTTGGCAGGGATAACATGGTTGCCATAGTCACGATATAGATGTAGAACATCAGGAGGACGAGATATATTCAATCCAACATCATCCCAGTCATCAAAATCCTACAAAACAACATTTTAATTTCTCATAAAGTTTTTACTAAAGCTCTGTATCTACTGTACACTATCAAACTTTATGTGACAAAAAAACGTGATGTGCCCATATATGGACATGATGATGTCATATCACTACAATATTTGAACATTACAGTAATTATCATTATTTGCGTACATCACTATCATATTTGGACATATCACTACCATATTTGGGCACATCACACTGTTTTTGTCAAACTACTGTAGTTTGATAGTTTACAGACGGAGGGAGCATAATACCAGAAGGTATATTATGATTCAGCCAATCAGAAACAATGTTACAGATTATGAAAAAAGGCATGGGTCTAACAGTATTGTCAACAACAGTATCATGTTTGTAAAGTTGCCAATGCCATTTGTTTGAAGTAATACAGTCAGTATGAGCATTTCTTCATCCACAATTTTTATTTTCTAGTAAATTGCTTTTTTTAACATCAAACTACAGTATAGTATTTATTGTAATCTAATAATATAAAATTCTCTATCAGTATCATGCGGTTTTGTTGCATAGAAATGCATCTTCACAAATGTAAATATTCACAAAACAATGTAAATAAAAACAATAACTATTTGTATATGATGATACTATGCATAATCAAATAAAATGACTTTACTAAAATTACAATACAGTATTGTCTAAAATGTACAATGTTGATTAGACTACCCATATTGTAGCTTTCATTTTGCTTCGATTAACAACCTACCAATCGACGTGTCATCAGTCATCGTCAGGACCAAGAAACCATCAAAACTGTGCCAAGATCCCCTAACCAAGATTCTTCAAACTCGCAACCTTCTGCTTTATATGCAGATGTCCTAACCATTAGACCACTGGGGCTTTCATGTAAATAATTTATTCTCCAAGTAGGATTCCAGCCTAACATCTGGAATAGCCCTAATCTTTTTAAAGAGTTCTTATAATTCACTGGGATTATTTAGTGACTTTACAAGGATCACATATTCAAGTTTTTTCTTTTTACTAAGAAATATTAGTTGAGCACACAGGCTTTTAATATGTTCCTTTCTGTACAAAGTAAGAATAAACTCCATGTATATGAGTGGTAATAACAGTTCTATGATCGATAAAAAAAGCTGAATGTTTTATTTATTCATTCATTTTTTATTTCTTTTATAACCATTTTATTTACATTACTGCTCAAAAGCCCCAAATACAATATCATACCATTTTTCAATTATCACAAAACGGTACAGGGTTCAGTAATAGCTTTCCTGCCCCAAACTAGTTATCCATTCATAGAGCATTAAGGAAGAAAGTCTATCTGGTGATTATAAACTACAAAATGGATCTAATTCTTTTGTTTTAGTTGATTGAATTGAAGATTGAAATGTTTTTTTAGAAATAGAGTATGATGATGTTTAAATTTTGTAACAATTATATCTGATGTACTGTAAGTAACTGATATTCATAGTTGAATGTATTACGACAACTTTACTGACAACCATATTTTGACAATGTAATATTAGGGCTCGCCGTAAATTGCTGTGTCCTTATACTTTTAAAATGTTTATAAATTAAAATTCAAAAAAGTGTTCTAACCTGATCCTCATTCTCATCTGAGAACGTAATTGATGTTAGCTTGTACTCATTCTTCAACAGATATTCATTAATGAGAAAGTTCAACGCACGCTTCTCATGAGGTTTCAATAAGTCCTGCTAAAAAAGAAAATTATTGTTTATAGGCAAAACTTAATCAATTGAATGAGAAAAAAACGTAGAGGATCAAGGTTTGGGGTTTTGGATTTTTTCAAGTGCAAATAATTATAAATATACTTTAAATATCAATTAACAAAATCGAGAAATAATTTCCAAGTAATTAATTTGAAAGTGTGATGTTCTTTTTATATCAATCACCAGAATTTGCAAAGTTGGTAAATTTACAAAAAGAATACTGTATTTTTTAACTTGTTTTTTTATTTTTTATTGTATCAACAAAAAATAATGTTATTTCCACTTCACCTTTGTATCAGTGGCACACTTCAACTTGTGAAGGTGTGTCCATTAACATTTAAAAAAAGGGAAAACACAATTTCAAAAGATACATTGGTTAAAGTACTGGATCAACAAAAAAGAACAATAAATCAATTACCATATTTATTTTAATAAACTCCTCATCCCGAACACCTCCCTAGGGCAGTGTTTGGAATAAACGCCCCGCCACATACATTACATGCAATATTTACAATATTACACACTTTTTGATATTGGGTTTGTTGTATTTTCTTTCATATTTAGGGAGAATTTTGTGATAATACATGTTACAATATTACATCCCAAAAAAATTAACGCCTCCCTCGGATAAACACCCCTCTAAAAAAACCTCCTGAACAATAAACACCCTGGGGCGTTTATTTGAGTAAATATGGTAATCGATCACAATTCAATAAAATGAAAATAGATTTCATTTAATGACTTACAGGTACCTCACTACTTGATGAAACATTATCATTTTTACTGTGAGTAGGTGACGATAATTCACACTCTAAAAAAAGAAAAAATAACAAATGTAAAAAAACTTAAAATTCAACAAAAGAATCTACGTAGAAGACTCCTTTTGAAGGGCTTAAAATAAGAAAAATTGGCTTCCCTCTTTACTATGTACTACTACTATTACTACTGGGAGACTATCCTGTGCTCAGCTTTCCCCTTTCCCAACATTATATTATATAATGCTATAAAATAACACAATTATTATTCTTCTTTATAAAAAATCAATTCTCTATACTATTAATACATGTATTGAATACTGTCAACATTATTCATAATAGTTTTTCCTCTAATTTTTATGCTGGTAAAATATTTGAATGAATGTAAGGATTATTAATCCCTTTCTACAAAGGTACTATTGCTGTAACTACAGTACAGTGTATGGAAAATATAATAATAATAATAGTGTTTTGTATTCAAAAGAGAACAATACACAAATTACATACAACAATTGGGGAAATCATAGATTATTTATATCAGAGAGACCCATTGTTCACATTGTATTCATTCTAGATTAAACTTCATCCACTCTCAATGTAAATTATGATATCAATTATCATCACCAATATTGTAAATAATGTATGTGCAGGTTACTACTGTACTAATATGTTTCAGATAAAATATGATTCAATAATAGTAAGTCTCTCTTTTTTTGTAGAGTTTTTTAATCATAAGTACGTAAATTATAACTTTCGTAAATACAGTAGTATTATAATAAGTAGCAGCCTTCGATCTGATGATTCAAGTGTTGAATTTTGTATTGAAATAAAGTTAAAGTTATAACGTTGGTAGCAAAGATGAAGTAAATAAATTTAATTAACCACTTTATGATTGATTATGATTTTGATATTGATTATGATTATAATGATTGGTTTATTTTATTTCCTTGTTTGTTTAATAATAAAAACACAATAGCTGAAAATAATTATATGAAATGAAGTAATTGTGAATAATAATAATACATGCATATGTATTCTTCTAAATAATGACAGAGACAAAAGACACTTTTGAGAAATCAACATTTGGATCTACAATATTTAATCATTAAGAATCCTGAAAATAATGAGATTCTTGAAAATGATCAAATACTAATAGTACAATAGATGTTTTGTTACTCTACACTCGTCTATTATCTAAAATCATTTACTCAATCTCCTGGTATAATATAAATATGTTGCCAAGTAAGACATTGTCGTTACATGGAATGTCCATAATTTACTTCATAACATTGAAAAGCTTTTAATAATAAGGATTCATCTGACTCTCTGCGTAAAGAAGGCATTAATATTAATAATTAATATTTCAAAATTTACAATACAAAAGCTTAGTTTAATGGATAATTAAATTCAACCTCAAACCAGTGAGTTGTCTTGTAATTACTCCCTACTCAAACTTAATCAATCAACATAGAGAGTGTAAGGACTTATGACAACGAAAAATTATGTACAGTACATGCAAGTTAGTAAAAGGAAAATGCAAAAAATGATTAGTTTTCTGACAAAATCTGGAATAATTTATACTAAAGTAAATAATTTACTGTAAAATAATTTATAGACTTCAACAAACTCCAAACTGCCCATTGATGATATAGGCTACTGAAAATTAATTCATTCATTCCATTTTTCTGGATATTAATGGAATCTTTTAATGTCTGTATTTAATAAAACAATTTGTTTACAGTTTGTTTATATTTTACAATTGTGCTTAGTAGAATCATGGACATATTTAATTTATAGGTCAATGGTAGAGGTTTTAGATTCATTACAAATTAATTACTAAATAGTATCATAAAGATTAAATTATAAATCATATTTTTAAATCATTGAAATTAGGACATTCTAATTAATTCCAGATATACAGTACTGTAAGAATAAAATGTGAAAAATGTCTACTTTATGAGGTATATCTCGCTCTTCGAGGAGAAAGGGCTATTATCGGTTTATCCAGGTAAGCTAGGCACAAAATAGACTGTTTATCACTAAATGTAAAGGATTATAAAGAACTATATAAAGGTTTGCTAATAAAGAACTTTTTTTAGTATTAAATTACAGTAATCGGTCGTCGGTTATTAGATATTAACAAACTTTTATTTCACAGTACATTAGCACAGGTATAATAAATGATGAATATTATTAAGATTGCTGTCTTTTGATAAAAATTTTGCAGCTGGTTAAAAAAAATAATCAATTGTTAGTCATACTGCTAGAATTTAGTTAAATGCACAGAACATTATGAAAAAAATAAAGCTCCTATACATTTTAACATAATACACCAAATTTGCATTAATTGGAACCAGCCAAAATGATTATACAATGAAAATTAGTATTACCTGCGGCCTCTGTTAAATTTACTCTTAGTGATTTAATTGTTTCTTTCGCTTTTCTTAATTCAAATTCTAAAACGGCACATCGTTCATCTGCCTGATTAACACCGTCATCAGAGTAACGGGCAAAATCCAAAGAGTCAAAGGTCGCGACACTGGAAGTACGTTCTGACAGAAAACAAAACAAAGGGTTAGGAGTGAAACAATCATAACTGAAAGTAAAATAAATATAAAATAAATACAAACAATATAAATACTAAATATACAAGAGGTTCAGATTTAGAAAAACACAAAACAGGAAACTACAGTACTAACTATATAAATACAGCACATACACCAAGCAATGAATGAAAAGGATTTAATATTTCGCCATCCCATTCCATGGCTAAATAAAGATATGGTACCGTATCCATACTTCTAAAAACTAAGGTCTATTGTAATTATTATAGAGTGCTTCCGTTTGCTAATGGTACGGTAAAAGTTCCTAAATATTAAAAACCTAACCCTCTAAATAATCTCTCTGAAACAAAAAAAAACGTGAAGTAGAGAATCCATCAGATCCATCAACTCGAGCCAGCGGGATATGACCGGTTGGGCCGCCGACAAGTTGAGCCGCCGGTGATTTCTATGAAACGCCCAGTGCATGCGTCTTTTACGACATTTCGCGTAGTGATTAGGATGGTGTCCTAGTACATAAGTTCATGGTCTTGGTTTATTGTGTCATGAAAATAAATAATATATAATTACATATTATAATTAACAACACAGCAAAGGAAAGTAGTAATATTTAATAATGTAATTGTTTTTAATCTTTCGAGGAAAAAATTCAGTGCACTCATAATTTTTCTCGCCACGTGTAGGCCTACCACGTAAAGTCATGTTAGGCCATCGGGTGAAGAAAAAAAAGCCACTAGAAAACACTTTTCGCTCCAACCTCTTTAGTATACAAAAAATTGTCATAGATCAATCTATTAACATGTTTTAAGTAATAATTTGAACTTTTTCACCAAAATACCGTATCACATAAGCACAATTATCTTGATAAAAGACCATCGCTAGCCCGAAAGATTAAAAACATCCCGCTGAAGTAACAGGCAAAAAGCGTGGACGAGTACCGTGGTAATTGTACGTTGTTACGTCCCGACTCGTTAGATCGCGTCAATTAAAATCTAATCGCGTCACTGTCAAGGTAAAACGCGTCAGGCTAAGTCAAGTCGCGTCATAAGTTAAATTACTGTAGTTTATTTAATTTACAATTATAAACGAGTGTCTGCCATCAAATACACGTTATATATATAATTCTAAAAGCATTTGAATTATTTCTTTATTTCTATCAATACTTTTGAAAATTAAACCATTTAATTAAGACCACAACACATTTCAACTAAATTTTAATGTTTAGATTTACAAGATACAAGATAACTTCATCAACGAAAGATTTGAAATTGGTTTTTCTCATGGCAACTTAATATAAAAATAGAATAAAATCATTTAAATGTTAAAACACAAAGTAAAATACACAGTACTGTAAAATATGTACAGATAAGATGCATATACAGAATTTACAAATTACAAAAATAAAAGGATACTAATGCTATCAGATTTATATATTTTATCCGTTATATAATTCAACATGAATGAACATACGGTAAGTAATATTGGTATAGTTGCAGAGATCGGTTACCCTAAGGCATAACAGGAAGGACCACGTGAAGGTTCTCTGTCATTCTTCCCACATGTAGGGAATATAATGTATGCATGAGAGTACAATTCTAGACTAACATGGCACAACATTGATCCCTTTATTATTGTAGGCATTTTGAACCAAGTTCAAGTCAAGTCACAAGTCAAAAACCAGGGCTGTGGTCAAAATCCATACTAATGTAGTATGTTAACTTCTACAGCTTACATAACAAATACTACATTTTGAATGTAGGGATGAGGCACATAATGCATGGAAGCACAATTGCTCTAACATGGCACAACATTGATCCCTTTATTATTGTAGGCATTTTAAACCAAGTTCAAGTCAAGTCACAAGTCAAAAACCAGGGCTGTGGTCAAAATCCATACTAATGTAGTATGTTAACTTCTACAGCTTACATAACAAATACTACATTTTGAATGTAGGGATGAGGCACATAATGCATGGAAGCACAATTGCTCTAACATGGCACAACATTGATCCCTTTATTATTGTAGGCATTTTGAACCAAGTTCAAGTCAAGTCACAAGTCAAAAACCAGGGCTGTGGTCAAAATCCATACTAATGTAGTATGTTAACTTCTACAGCTTACATAACAAATACTACATTATAAATGTAGGGAATATGAAATTGTGCATGAAAGTACTTTAATGCTCTAACATGACACAAAATTTATCCCTTCATTATAAACAATGATTATTGTTAGGCAAAATAATACAGTGCATTAAACAAGTCACAAGTAAAATACAGTAAGTAAAAGGTATTAAAAAGCCTATGCAAAGAGGTCATCCAAACAGATATCATCAAGCTCTTCATCTTCTGATTCATCATCAGCTTTGTTTTCCAGTCTATTCTCGCAGTTGGTGCAGCGGCAGAGATCAGAGCATTTCATACTTGATTTTTTGCATTGACACCTTCCTTGGTTGCATCCAGACTTACAACCACATTTTATTATTTCTAATAATGTCTGCGGTGCTGGGTCCTGAGTCATCCATTTTACACTAATTTTTGAATCATCCACTGTCCATCCATGTTCATTTGGTGATGGTGCGTTGACTACAGGAGTTGTTGCCATACGACAAATTGTAGATTGATAATTGCACCGTTTTATGTGCTGTAGAAGTGCATCCTGACATGGTGGCAAACATTTCTCAGATGCTGTTTTGCAGAATGACAAATACCTTGCTTCATTGATAAGACTTACATTTTTATGACCATAAAGCAAACAAACAAATCGTTCTAGTGAAATTAACAGCTGGTCAGACATAGAAAATGAAGACCCTAATTCTTGAAAAACATCAAGGTACTCATCAGCATTAGACATCACCTCCATTGCTTTTTTCTTGCCTTTTCCATAAAAAGCACTTGTGGAATCACAACCCGTGAACACGTGTAGCCCAATAAGAGCTCTGCACAAGCGCAATCCTAGGATGTCAGCTAGCTTGTTGATCTTGATAATCCGTTTTGTGTTGTTGTGTCCCGTCATAAAAAATACCTGCGACTGAATTGTTTCGGCATGACTTAAAGCAAGAATGGCCACATCTGTGTCAGGACTTTTGATAATTATACTTGAGTGTGAATAACTGGCATGCTCAGCATGTAGAATTAATCTAGTATCCGCTTCCTCATGGTCACAAAACAATTCCGGCACATTAACAGCATTGCAAACACCATCTGTCCAAGTCAATTTATGGCAATGACTTCCATGAGTAACATAGACTGGAAATGATATTGTGATACCTGTTGATTTTGACCAAGTTTCAAAAATAAATTCTATAAGAGCCTCTTTGTTTTGTCCATTTGACAAGAATTTCTTGTATTGCTTTGGGGTTTTCTGTTCTTGTCCATAGATTTTGATGACCTCTGATCCCTTTCCAGCTCGTTTTTCACGTTCAAGATTTTTAATGCTGACAATTGGATATTTGTCACAAACAAAATCCACCCGCGAACATTTGTATGATGAGGCAATAAACTGTAGTTGCTTCAAAATGTTCATAGCTAATTCTTCAAGTGTATTTGGTATGTTGCGTTTACTAATAGCTTGAAGTAGTGCCATTGCATCAATCATGAGTGCACTATTTGGATCAGGTTTTGATGTGTAAATTGAGTTGTCACCTTTGCCTTCCAAAATCTTTAGCAGTGAACTTTTGTCTGTCTTTACCAAGGATTTCGGACCGTTGGCCAATGGAAAGGGAATATCACCCAGACAGAATGACATAACCTCCTTCATGTTAATGCCACGAGTTTGCCCAACAACAAGCAGTCGGGAGTACAGCTCTTTATTCCCTTTCACTATAGTTGTAGAACTTATTTTTGTTTGCTTGTAGTTGTCTTGAAAGGTTTTCAATTTCTTTTGCTTAACTGTTGCAAACAATGAGGTCGTTCCAGTACTGCAGATCCTGCTTTTTAAGAATTCATCTGCTTCTTTCTCCCCAACATCATACGCTGTCAGAAGATCTGAACGGACTTTTTCAATAGCCACTGCACCTGAACTTATGTTTAACAATTCTTCACTGGAACATGTAAACGGGTTGACCATGCTACAGGTTGTAGACTTGACAGATTCCACTAAGTCCCTGATCATTTTGATTCGTGTGCCATCAAGTTCTTTTGAATTACGAAATTCAGTTTCAAATCCGCACATCCTCTCACAGGATCTGGCAATCTCCGCACGTTCAGGTTGGGCTAGCAACCAACGTTGAACTGCAGATCTGTTCAATGTGAACCTTTTGATACCTCCTTGTATTTTGCAATCTCGGTTTAAGGTTTCTTCTATAGTCTGGTCACATGCTATAGATGCAAATGGATATCTGTCTTGTCGTTGAACAGTCCATGTTCCCTGCTGACATATGTCTTTGTAGACTTTCGGGTGGGTCCTCTCTAATTCTAGCATCTCTACCCAGTAGGCTGGCAGGTACCTGGCATAGTTGGTTCGGTCATATGAATAAAACCATGGTAGCATCATCCTGATTGTGGCTAGATGAAGTTGCCAATCAGACGTTCTAGTTGCTCGTATGAACGATAACAGCAACGAAACCATATCAAGGTAAGAGCTCCAAAAGTCAAAAGTTGGATCATCTTTCCTCTTCATCGTTATGTAACATTCATACATGCCGTAAATGTCTTGAATATCATCTCTATGACTTTGAACATCTTTCCAATCAATTCCTTCCAATTGGGAAATGGTAGTGTCATATTGACCTTCTTCAAGTGAATCAAGATAGGCATGGAATCTCAGTTGTTCAAATGTCTCAAATATAATTTTATGAGTATGTATGGCTCGATTGTAGTGATGACCTGAAAGAACTCCTTTTATCGATCCACCAGCAACAACACCTGCCTCAACAAGAATATCTTGAAAACCGGTATCGCTAAATCTCTTTCCAATAATGGACATAAAGGACATGCAGGTGTGAAATTCACCTAGGCGAACAACGAGTCTACTCTTCAAATTGTCATCAGCCCATCGAATTTCTTGTACTTTTGCATAAATAGCCTGGTCAAAGACACAGACTATATGCGGTAACATGAACCTATTTGCCATATCAATACTTTTGTATATCACAGTATTAATAGTTGTCAATTCTGTAGCAGAGGCTTCTATCACAGGTAAGTAGTGAATTGCAGTTTTTTGGATACTGTAGTTGTGGGTAGTGATGTTGTAGCCTGTCCATCCAGGTATGGACGCACCGCCATATAGCCTTGCCATCAAAAATCTGAAATCTGCTTCTTGGGAAGGAGTGAGAAGTGATTTCCAGTTATCAACAGACAAGCTTTCTGGATCGTGAACATTGCATGATGGACCAACACGCTTTACACGATTGTATTCATTCAGCTCAACTTCCACATGTTTAAATTTACGGATACCTTTTTTAATGACTGGACGTTCTTCTGAAGTTGGCAATGGATCATCTTTTTGCACTTGAAGCATAATGCCATTGGTGTGGTGTGTTGTGCCTTGGCCACTTGTGGTTTCTTCATTAAAATCAATGTTGTCCCAAACCATAGTAACAAGTTCCCCACGCCTGAAACCATCCGGAACAGCATTAGCAGTGGACAATCGAAACATCGCAAGACTTGTTTCGTATGAAACAATAGTGTCTGGAGAGCTACAATGTCCAAATTTACTTAATACATCTAAGAGGTGCGTGGAACCAGTCATATGCCTAACAGTAAGACCAAGTGCTAAGGATTTTGGTGTTTGTCGCCTGCCTCTTGAAGCTAAGTACACAATGTCTTGACAGATTGCCTCAAGTTTATTTCGGATTTCTTCTGGAACACTTGCCATCGATGGATCAATGTGTTCCTGTACTGTGTTGGTACATATTGCCAAGATATTAAAAAGGTGGAATGGAATGATGTCACTCATAACTACATTGTTAATATCACTTGCTCGTGGAGGCCACTTATAGTCCATTGACTCTGATGTCTTGATTGCATTCTTTAAAATCAGGCCTGTAAAGACAAATAAAGTTACCATTAAATAGGCTATTATTTTAATGAATTCATATGTTGTCTAAAACAATTATACAATATGGTTTACCTGCTAAGTGAATTGTTCGTGATTCATCTTGCAAATGATATCTTTCCTCTTTATTTGTAGTGGTAGATATATCAGGATTAACAGATGCATCTGATGACAGGTCAGTACTCTCTTCTGATTCCAAAAATTGCTCAGCAAAAGAGCCTGTGGATATGTCAGCAAAATAAACCATGGTTGCCTCATTCCTAAAAAATGCCAAAAAAAGTATAATTACTTTATTATAATATAGTATACATACATTCAAATTGTTAAAAAAAAAAGCATTCCAATTTGTTATGGGTTACCATCTATATATCTACAATTTGTAATTACTAACCTTTTACTTGGTAAATGGAATACAAGCTCTGGAAAATCTTTTTCGAGTTTTGCTTTTAGTAAATCTGACCTGTTATAAAACAAAATATTGCATTAGAAGCTATAACTTATTGTGAAGGTAAATTAAATTAACAATATCATTATTACGCATATGTTCCATTGTAAGGTAAGAAAATTAATCAAACTGCATACAGTACCTTACATATCCCAAATTAATATGTTCCTCTTCTTGAATATACTTGTCAAGGTACTTCTGAAGTTTACTTAATCTGATGATTTCTTGACCGGTTTTCATTCTTCCTTTAATAATTGTTTCACAAAACACATTGTAGCCTTTTTTATGTTCATCAAAAAATGACTTTGTTGAAGACCTGAACAAATAATGACAAATCTCTTGGTTGGTATATGATATATATCAAATTAATATATACAGTAATAATAATATGTATAATAATAAGGCTTACATACAATAACTTAACATAAATAAAATTAAACATACTTTGCATGAATATGTTTCTTTCGGTGCACAATTTTTATATATTCCCTGTAGCATGAGTCATGGTACCTCACTTCAATGCAAGCACAGCTCTTTCCGTGTATGTCCTTCAACATTTCTTGGTCATTTTTCATTTCAGCAGCTGCTCTTAGGAATCCTTTAAATATACAGCATAAAAAAATGGTTAATAAGTTATATATGTACATAATCTATACCACGTACAAAAAATTGTATTAATTGTTTTAAAAGGCTCTTACCTGCATCATCTGTGAGAGCCTTTCTCAATTTCTGGTTGCAGGTTTTGTAATTTTTTCTAATCTGCTTCTGTGCCTTTTTACAAATGATACATACTTTAGGTAAAATAGTCCCTGATTGACTGATACGGGTCTTGCTCCGTAACAAATGTTTTGTCTTCTTAGTAGGTGGAGGATCACTAGCAGTACTACTAGTACTAGCAAGGTCAGTTGGCTGGGAACTTTCCATTTTTCGTTTTTTCGACACACGATTTTCAGCCTGAATGAAAAATTAAGAATAATTTTGTTAACTGGCAATGTAGAGTTTCTCAGTTTACTACCACTGCACAGTTGTATATTATATCTATTTGTTGGCCTACTTCTAATTTTTAGTCTAGTTACTTTCATTGTTCGAGTCACTGTCAGGGCGTATACATTATAGCCTAGGCTAGGGCCAGGCCCTAGCTAGGACTAGATAAGGACCTTATTTTGGAGGAAAGGTAGGAGGAGGGTACTCTTCTGTTGGCCTAATTTTATATATTTTGGTTTGAATCGTTTGCACTAAAGGAAATAAACCTAGGCTAGTGAATGTGTTAAACTTACCAATTCTATCGTTCTTGTGTTGATGTATTTACGATAACAATGGTGATGAAATCCAAAATATGGATGCTTTGTTATTATGTCTTCATATGACGCATTAAGAATATCTAGCTCGGATACTAGTTTATTAGCAATATCTTTACAGGTACCATCTAAGTTTACCCATAACTTGGTACAAGCAACAACCTTATAAAATCGAACTTCCGTAATTGGAAATGCCGTTTTATCAGTAATGTTTTCATGGTGAAAACAACATTTTATTTGAAGATCACAAACGTGGCTTTCATCAATCGAAGCCATGCTGTTGTTTGTGCACAGTTCATGTCACGCGTCCATATTCACCAAATCGTTAACAATTGTTGTACTAAAATTACGATAATACTGTTTTATTATCAAGTTTTCTGTTATAATTAATATACTAAATATCACTGAGCTTCTTCAATGTAGTTTTTGTGAATAAATATTTTATTTAATGAATAAAACCTCAATGAAAAAAAAACATTTTTTGGCTAAAAGAGTTTCGTGTGGAAAAGGTCATGGGTCAACACAATGTAAAAAAATTTTCAAATACTGACGTTGAAATGTGATTTCCTTGTTATATGATACGTTTTTTAGGTGAAACTTTGTGTTATTACTTTTAAAATATTATTAACATAATTATCATGTAGAGTTTTTTTAGGCTAATGAGACTGGAACGGGATTGAACGATAGGATTTTCACCCGATGGCCTATGTTGTCCTCTCTCAGGACTAATTAATAGAGTATTAACCTTCTTCGAATGAGGTTAAATAAATATTATTTTTTATTTACTAATCTTTTAATATCATATTTTATTGAATTTTACAATGTTAATACACAAAATATTTTACTAAAAAACGTGATTTTATGTAATTATTTTACCGAAAAATGGAGTAAGCCTAGTTCATACAACTGCCGACTGAGGGGCAACATGTTTACGTCATTTTTGGCTAAAACGATCACTTTCGGTGATGTTTTATATTTTGGAATCTACAAGCCAGATTTTCATAATTATTTCTTTAATTATAATATTTAATAATATATATACTAAAAACCATGATATATAAACTTTTGAATGTACATCGATCCCTAATATAAATAGAACGAGCACCGGCGAAAGTTAGCATTTGGCGTTCCATAAAAAATAACGTTTTTCTGGTGGCGGCTCAACTTGTCGGCGGCTCAACTTGGCCTAATCCGAGCCAGCAGGGCCATATAGCTAGCATAGCCTCATCACACACAATAATGTTTTCATTCTTTATTTTATTAATTTAAATTCAATGTAATGTAAAAATAATATTAAAAGAAATTTAGAATAAACTATAATAGTTTATGATTTAAAATTAGCTTACGTAGTGGTAGAGTTCCTGCATCTTTGAATGTATTATCTTGCCTTTCAAAATTCCCAGGGTTAGAAAAGTAATCGCGGAGGCGGGGCAGCTCTCGGCCGCTCTCTACCAACTCAGTATGCAGTTCGAGGGCGGTGAGAACCAGGTTGTCTTTGATTAGCTTAGCTGCGATTATATCCCAGTTTAATTCATTTGGTTGTGGTGTTAACGTTTCCTTACGAGTAGATAATTCTTCCTGACTACTATTTACATCAACTTCAATACAATCTGCAATACTAACACCGACAGTATCTGAATCAATATCATCTAAAAACGGATTGTAATTGTCAGCCATGATGATCGTGTTTTTGATGACAAATCGCGATCAGAAAATATAACCTTTAACCCTAGGTTAATCTATTCGATTCAATCATGCGTAAAATCAATCTTTTGTTGAGGGCGCTATTCTAATAAAGAACAAAAAATACAATTACGGGAAAAACCAGACGTAAAAACCACCAACGGAACGGAACAATCTTCAAACTGAAGTAAACCAAAGCAAATTTGGGATCGATCCCAAATTTGTTAACTTTTTGAAATAAATGTAAGAGATTTCGCTATAATTTACTGTTGGCGAGAACCTAGAAAACTGCCAACTTTTTAGGTTTAATTTTAATTTTTAGGCTATACCTAGGTAGGCGCAGATAGTTAGTTAGGCCTATACTAGCTTCTACTCTAGGTAGGCCTTAATAGGCTAGCCTAGCTAGAGGCCGCCCACCCAGGGCCTAGCTAGGCCTAGACCTCTAGTAGTAGTAGTAGGTAGGCCTAGAGGCTAGCCTACTACTACTAGGGCCTACTAGCTAGGCTAGGCCTAGCCTCTACTCTAGGCAAGGGTAGGTATAGGCCTAGGCGTATTTGTATTCGTCGGAGTGAGAGAGAGTACATACTAGTAGTACTAATTGTGATGCTTGTAATTTTTTTTTATGCACAAACATGTTTTGTCATAAAAATATGAAAGCATACATTATTGTCAGTGTCACTTTCCACAGTGCTGTTTCAAATTGTATGGGATGTTGAACAAATTGAACAATGAAATCACTGCGCATATCATTCAAATCATGCACAACTCTGACAGATGGATAGGTTAACTTCTGCCAGCATGGTATTGCTAGCTATGACGACCCCAAAAAATCATACTTTTACTTGTGCGACTAGAGAATACAGAATTATTATTACGTCACAACACAGTCGAATAATTATATTAGAATAAATGCAAAATTGATTGATTTTTCATTCATGCTGAACTGCTCAATAAAAAAATGAATTATGAACAATTATAATATTGTTTTTTTATTGAAGGTAACATTTTAAATTATTTGCAGATGGCTACCAGTGAGTTGGCTAAATTTCTAGAAGATGTTGATGAAAAGGTTTTAGAGTGCCAAATATGCTTTAATCGACTCCATGAACCCAGAACTTTAGCCTGTCTTCACAGCTTCTGCTTGAGTTGTCTTGAAAACTGGTTGAAGAAAACTAACAAAGTAACCTGTCCAACTTGCTCGAAATCTTATCAGATTCCAGAGGGCGGTCTAAAGAAATTACCACCCAACACGTTTCTGAATAATTTGTTAGAAACAATTGAACAATTTACAAATACAGATGAGACAAAATGCATTTGTGGAAAGGAAGGTCAGTCTAAAACCTACTGTCAAGAATGCAGACGATATTTGTGCCACATTTGTAATGATGCCCATAAGAACATACCATCTTGCAAAAATCACAAGTTGCATTCGGTGGAAGATGTTCGATCCATGAGTGTCAGTGAAATCAATGCCATGCACCCACCTATGTGTTCCGTCCACAATGAGCCTTTAACAGTGTTTTGCAAAATATGCAATGTTGCCATCTGTATACACTGTTCAATCATGGATCACAAGGAATGGGAAGGAAAAGACAAGCACATGACCATCAGCATATCCGATGCATTTAAAACGTTGAAACAAACATCCTCGGATTTGAAAAAAGTTGCTACACAATGTACAGGAAAATTGAATGATAATCTTAAAGTAATGACTGATCGTGTAAAGAAACTGGATGAAAAGAGGGAAACAAGTTTGAGAGGAATTGAAAATCATGTTGAAGAATTGGTAACAAGAATAAGAGACAGTGGAGACAAATTAAAAGGTGAGGTGGAGGCACTGTACAAAATCAAGAGGAAGGCAACTGATGCTAACATAGAGGATGTGACATCATCAATATCGTATATAAATACAAACATCAATTTGCTTCATCACCTAGAGAAGGGCAACGAAGCAACTGCAATGTTATCTGGTAATGATGTCATTAGAGCACTGGATGAAAAGATCAAGGAAGCTTCTGAAACAAAATTTGATGGTAATGCTGAGATTTACTTTCTAAAAAACAATCAGCAAATTGCCTCACTGCATGAAGATATTGGAATTGTTATACAATCAAGGGCGGAATGTTTAGCATTAAAAGGATGTGAGAATATGACAACAGGTGAAACAATCAATGTTAAAATAATTAAAACTGATGTATGTAAAATACATGCAAACGATTTAAAAGCTACATTGACACAAGCAACAGGAGAGACAACCATCATTCAAGTAAAAGAAGATGACAATGGTGACTATACTGTAGAAGGAAGGTGCACAAGTGCAGGGATTTGCAAAGTTGATGTTGGAGTTGATGGTGAACACATTAAGAAGTCACCAATGACTATCAAAGTGGAGAAAGAAGGATTATTAAGAACTATAAAAATAGATAGAAATGTAGTTGATGTAGTAACTTATGGAGATGATTGCTTGCTTGTTTCATGTCTAGACAATGTCATGTACAAATACAAGCAATTAGGTGAATACATAGATATGGTTACACTATCAAAAGGTGTGCAAGCATATTACATATTGATCAAAATGAACAATGGTAATATAGTATTTAGTAATAACAGTAATGCATGCATCACAATATGCACTATGAATGGTGAGGTGGTTAAATTAATTGGTAAGGGAGTGTTGACATCTCCACGTGGTATTCATGTGGATGAAGAATCAGGTGTCATGTATGTAGCTAATGGTAAGAATGTAGCCATGTTTAACATTGAAAGTGGAAAGCTCATTAAGGAAATAGCACCCAATACTGGTGATTGCCAAGATGTCGCGCTTACAAGAGAAAAGAATATTCTTGTAATGTACTGTAGTCAAAGCTGCTTAAAATTATTTGATAATGAGGGAAATTTTATTAAAATCCTTGTAAATGAAGGTGCAATAGAGGGTAAGGTACGATATCCAAGAGGAGTAGTAGTTGATGATAATGACAACATCATAATATCAAGTGAGAACAAACTACAGCTCTTTAATAATAATGGAAAGTTCCTTAAAAGGATTGATCAAGAAAAAGATGGACTTATCCGTCCTTTTGGATTATCCATCATATCACACCATCCACGTAGACTGGCAGTGGCAAATTATGAAGACAAAACAGTAAAAATATTTGATTATTAATTAATGTTTAAACCAAGCTTAGCACAAATGATTGAGCTTACAGAAATACAGTTACAGTCATACAAAAAACATCTTTTCCAGGTAAACTGAATAAACTTGATATTATTAAAATTTTTCTTTAGTTACCAGAATATTAAACATCCTCAATTGTGGTAACAATAATAATAAGTTCTAATAGCGATTACATTTTATTTATTTTTTTAATTTAATTTATTTATTACCGTAAATAATAATTTTGTTTAGCAGTATTAATTGTTTTTAATATACTGGGGGGACAATAATGTTTTTAGTCACGTGCAACGCAACTCTGTCGGTTGGTTGGTCAGTCGGTAACTCAAATTTGCATATGCGACTGCAGCCATGTATATAGCCTTGTTACTTGAATGCTTTGGAATTCTATTATGACAGAGTTGACATTGAAAAATAGAATTTTATTGGCAGGAACAATTGTGTTTTTGTTTATAATTTAGTTTAAAAGACAAAGTTGTTTTGTTTTTTTTACATTTTTTTAATGTAAAAAAGAAAATTAACATAGAAAATTTTGGTGATATTGGTTATCTTGTCTTCAATCTGTATACTGTACTGTCACATCACATGTTTCCATGTACTAGGCCTACTGGTTGATGTGACACTGAAAGTGCTTTCGAACAAAACAACTATTATCATTTTCCCACATTTAACCGTAACCAGTAATTTAAAATATACAATATGTTATACATTTTTGTAAACATTAAATGAGCTTATTAACGAAGGTGACCATATCCTAAAGTTTTCAACTTATTTGGTCATCTTCCACACTCATCATACTTTTTTTAAATCTAAATATTTAATAAAATCTATATTGATGTGTGTGGAAAAGAATTAATAAACAAACAAACATAATTAATTAATACACTGAAATTTGTATTTAATTATAATGTTATATGGTTATAATTATTGTACAGTGTATATATATATTGTATTAGTATTTTAACATTTTAAATTGTATTCAATTGTTGTAACAATAATGATACAATATTGATGATAAGATTTAAACTTATAACAAAATATAATGATAACTATAGGTAACAGTAGTTAAATGGTAATTCATTTAGTAATAGTACTTTTAAAAATACATAATTATTAAATAATTGTATTATTATAGTAGTAATACAAGTAATAGTTTCTAGTGCATTAATGTTTTAACCGTGAACGTGAAGTTACGTGTTAAAATTTAGAAATCCAATTAGATTGGACTGTTCCATTATATGATCAATAATAACAATTATTTTATTGTAATTAGTTGTTAATTGCTTTTGTAATGGATTAATGAAATGAAAAATTGAAAAAAAAAACACAATTATATGCAGAAAAAATTGCTTATATAAGTATTTTTTTTGTTTACATTTTTATGTAAAGTTATAAAAAGAAAACAATTTGTTTTTTTGTGTGACTGGTTATTTTGTCTTTTGCGTACATTTGTTGCATCCTCTTTCAGATATACATGTACTGTGTGGTGTGAAATATGCTTTTGGACAAATATATTTATAATTTCCCAGCATATAATAACCCACATAAAGTTGTGTATACTTATTAAACTGTATATTTATTTTGTATTTTTGTTGAAAAGCATTAAATACTGAAGCTGCTTATTAATATATGTATTGTACAGTGATATTTTATTTTTGCAATATTGTTTATGACTTAATACATATTTAAAGGTGGATCACCTTATCTCTCTACAAACAGACACTACCTACTACTACAGACACTATAATATGTAAAACAGGATGTTTCGCTTAAAAGGGTGCAAAAATGTTGTAGGTATATTAATGCCAAAAACTATGACAGGCACTTGAAGAATTACATTTAGAGATCCAACGTAGGACTAACCTGTGCATATATTTTGCACAAAAAAAAGCAAAAATGAAAGTTTTAATCACTGGCACCAAAATCAAAAAATGTTTCATCAATGCAACTTAGGAATGTAAGGAAATACGAAATCTCTATTGCAAAAACTGAAAGATTTTAAAATTGTCCTGTCCTCTATTTGATGAAATTATTATAAAATAGTAGTAAGTAAATAACTACCCTAATTGCAGCCTATACATGTTACCTTTAATATACACTTTATCTTTGTAAATTGTGATTACAAAAGGTTACTGTAAATGGTCGCTTTTTTAGTGTTCTCGGGCCTATCCTTTTCTAAACTTTCATCAATGATTTGCCGATGGTTACTTCCTCTATACCCATGAGAACCTAATTAGAATGCTTTCCTGGGATGCAAGTTAAAAAGTAGTCACTAAAGTAAGATATCACTTAAAAGATAGCAATTGAAATTAGCAGGCAATCTGCCAAAAGGCCAATATGGCGTTCCATACACTCTTGAGGAATGTGTGTAAAATTAAAAATAGCCCTTTGTTGTCACACTGTGTCAGGTTCCGTGATGAATTTTGCTGGTTTTTTTAGGTTAAGTTACTGACAGGTACGGTTAGGCCTAGGCTAGATGTCTATAAAAAAATATGTATTTTTATGATTTATCAAATACAGTAATATGAAACAGTTTACTTTTCCAACTGACATAATATTATGGGCTAGGCCTACTACCTAGCTAGGCTAGACCTCTAGGCTAGTAGTAGTAGTAGGTTAGTTGTTGTTCCCCGTGGCCCGTTAGTTGTAGATAATATTAGTATAGTAGTACTAGTACTGTAGACTAGTAGGCTAGTTACGAGTGCTATGAAGGCCACCAAAGCTATACCTCCTTCCCAGCTACTACTAGGCCTTAGCCTAGTCTAACCTTCTGGGCGGCGGCATAAATACTCATTATCTGTATATAATAATAATATAGCCTAGGCTAGTCATTCATTAGGCTGTCAAATGTCATTACAGTTTAGTTAGGTAACTATTGATGCACATATTTATTAAAGCAGAATTAAAGTCTGGACTTAGTTACACAACACATGGACTGCTGTAAAATCATTTAGGTTAGTATTTGAATAATAGTTTTTTAATATGTTTTTTTTTTCAGCATGAATTCTGTTTTTATCTGGTCATCTCTTCCGGAACATATTCTTGTTAATATTTTCTCTCACCTTCCAATTGGTGATCGCTTAAATGCTGCAGTTGTCTGTAAAAATTGGCATGATTCATTTGACTCTCCATACCTCTGGCATTCATTTACATTCTCATTCACACAGTCAACAGACTCCGTCCAACTGAATTTCTTAAATAAGTATGCCCGACATCTTAGGCAGGTTGAGATATTATGTGATCAGACAAGTAAAGAAAACTGTTCACGATCCTCTCAAGTTTTGAGCCACTTGGCACAAATAAACGAAAGAAGACTTGAAACCCTTGCCATTGAATTCACCAAAGAAAATCCATTGTTCTTCCGCGGAGAAGAGTTTCTTTGTAGTCTTGCCGAGTTATTTGGCCCGGCTGATCCAAAAAATCGAGTAGTTTACACGCTTAAATCGGTTCATCTTAATCATCTGTCTGTTACTTTAGAAGGCATACTTTTGAATCTGTTAGCAGACAATCACCAGACAATTCATACTCTTAACATACAAAACCAGTCGCTTACCTGTTTGATCCATTCTAATTGTATGCTGAACTTTGTGACAAAATGCCGCCAATTGCAAAGACTCAGTTGTTTCTACAAAAGCTTGTCAAAAGAAGTCTTTGAAGCTCTTGTGCAACTAGATCGAAGACCTCTGAAATACCTCTCAATAGGTTGCAGGCGTGAAAACAAATACCATGTGGAGATTCCAGAAAGTGCCTGGGAATCTCTTGTGCGGTCATCTCCAGATCTTGTGGTTAATATTGATTTTGATCACACGATTGAAAAACATCGCATTAGAAGAATTCTCTGTCCTCCAATTCCTTTAACTCAACTGTCGATGACAACAATGACAGAGCTTCATGAGGAAGTCCAGTTGGTTGCAGACTACTTCCATGAATCACTGGAGAAACTTGTCATCACCACCAAAGGAACTGCAGACTTAAAAAGGGAGCTATTGAGACTTGTCTCTATGTCATTAAATTTAAAGGTATTACAAGACATGTTTTAAATTTGCCTATTGTCTTTTTTTATGTTAGTCCACCAGTCGGCGTTTTGATTTTTGTCTGGAATAATATTGTGAACTTAAGTATTATACGTATGAAACGCCATATGTGCCAAAATATTTATCTTTTCGGTCTAGAACCTAGACTAGACGTATTTTTATGTTTTACTAAATGTGTATTCAAGGTTTTTATAACAAAATATTTGAGAGAGACAAAAGTGTCAAAACAGTTCTTTCACATTTTATGTCATTTGTTTTATCATAAAGGTACTGCATTGTTTCTGTGCTTTGGATGTGGAAACAATAAACCAGATACAAGTTCTGAGACCAGAGTTGTCTGATACAATATTGAAGACTGCTGAGGAGTTTGAAGAAGAAGGAAGGACTCTGATTGGACGTGATGCTACAAACTCCCTCATCAATGGCCCTTAACTGTGCTATACTATGAAATTACCGCACCTTACAGAATCACATTTATTTGTATACTCCTTTAAGTATTTTGTTACATTAGACAAACCAGAGATATACACTAATTCCACCATGGACAGACCAATGTTGGTTGTATCAAACTTTATGTAACAAAAAGTGTGATGTGCCCATATATGGAAATTTTGATGTCATATCACTACTATATTACTTTATTTCTTGGAATGATCCAAAAAATATTTATTATTTATGACCTTTGGTCCAAATAATATATAATGTAACAATTAAATAAATAATATTAACATTAACACTCATCCAGGGTTACCATCTCTCCCAAATGTATGTGATGACCTTATATACCTTGGATCATATCTGTTCATGCCTATGCCTATCACTTGCTCATAACTGTATATTTTCCAAAACAAAAACAATATTAGTTATGGCCAATATTTAATTTAATATCATTGTTGAATTAATATGAATAATATTTAACATAGTTTGATTCTGCAAGGGATTAAACAAATCCTGGTGGTGGATTTTTAAATTTTTATTTTCACTTGAGTGTGGTGCTGTGGTAAGGTAATTGTGCATTTATTTACCATTGCTTTAAAGTAATTATTGTAAGTGAAATATATATAAAACAATTTTAAAACAGTCTATTTTCTATCATATGAAAAATCTACTTTTAAATAACAGATATATCTATTTTTGCATAAATTTAATTTTACTGCACTGTTTGTTTTCTATTATAGTTGATTGAATACAATTTTAGCAATATAATTTAATGTAAATTATCAGAATAGTGGCAATATTAACTACTAATGATTTTATATAGATACTGTATAAGTAGATATAGAAATGTAGTAGTAACTTTGAAATAGGGTTTAGGTAAGATTGATTTATTGGTGATGTCATCAGGTAAAGACTGGTACCCCCGAATCATAGATGCATGCTTTAGGTCAATGCACCCCTATCGCCTCACTCCTAGAGGTCAGCACACCACCTCCGCCAGGCACTAACCCTGGCTTATGTTTAGTACAGTCAAACAATCAACGAAGCACCTTGTCGCTTTGTCTGGCACTATCAAACTAGTTTGCCCCCAAAAAATGGGTGATGTGCCCAATATGGTAGTGATATTACATCATCTTGTCCATATATAGGCACATCACATTTTTGTTGTCACATGAAGTTTGACAGTGTAAACAGAGCTTTAGCATTCAGCCTTTCTATTAAAGTGATGTTTCTAACTTGTTTTATTATTTACACACATTTACAAACATGTTAATATAATACTTAGTGCAATGGAATAGTCTTCCACATTTTTTAATAAGCGTGTTAAATATTTGACAATTTGGTAAGCTTATGACTTAACTTATACTGTATTATTAAACAATAATTTTTAGAAATGTATGTATTATAGAAAAGAATAACAGTAATATGCTATGCAATTATTTTTTGGTTTAAAATATTATTATTGTATACAACAGTGACAACAAACAGTGTTTATAGAAAGTTATGTTCTTTTTTACTTAAGTTTTCCACTAACGAATTTATTTGCGAGAATCAAAAGAATTATGTTGTGGTTTAGCATTTGAACAACAGTAAGTGCATTTTGATAGTCTATGTACTTAAAATAAGTCAGTAAAAGCAAACATTTTTAATTTAGAAGAAAAGGTCAGTCTGAAAAATAAATTAGTTTGTACGTACCTATATCAATTATTTACATATTTATAAAAACGGTAAATTTATACCTTTTTAAACTGATAACAAAATGTTTAGGCCTTATTTCTTAAAATAATAGATACAGAATTTACTTGTCATTGTCAAGATGTATTTTTTATAGATCGTAGCATTGCATCACAGCATTGCATCACGTGCATAATAGATTGATTAAATTCATTTCAGATATACATTACATGTAAAGACGTTTCTGAGTTTAACCATGGAATAGTATACAGATAATGACTGTTTATGAGTGTAATGGTACAAATAATCGTCCAATCAAAATGACAGGAATTTATTTAGGTATTATATAATATAAAATGTTATAGGCATATCCTAAGATTTAGATTATTGTGTGTGTGTTTCTACAATCAAACAATTATTATACAATTCGTTGATGATAATAGAATTGTGTTCAAGATGATTGAATGATTGATTGTTTCTGACTTTTTAAATGACGTCACCTATATCACGTGCTTTGTATTGACTTTGTCTGTACTTGTAACATATGGGCTACATTTCGACAAATACAGTTATTTAATTAATTAATTATGTTATTATTATTAACACTTTTTACAGAATTTAACCATTTTCTGGATCGCCACATTAGTGTATGATGAATATAGCGATTTGTATCTTCCTCTTCTATACGTCAAAATACATTATGTCGAAAAATAATTTACCATTGCTTGCATATTGAAATGCACCAAATACGGTACTATTGTATTGTTGGACAGTCATTTTGAACTCATAATGACGTTTTATTCTTCAATACTCTGGATTGTAGTCCGGTGCACGTGTCCGTTTTTTACTGTCCTGCCATTTTATCCATGCGAAGTATGTTCCACCTCCATACACTACCATAGCGATAAATCCAAATACCTGACGATAAAACAGTATTAAACAACAGTTTAATTGTAGTTGCCTATAATTATTGGTGCAATTATTATTTGCAATTTCCTTCGTACCTGTAATGATCCAACTCTGTATTCTTCAAGTATTATCTTACTACTGTACAATATATGACGCGGTTTATGCTTTGGTTTTTTTTTTGTTTTTTTTTTTTTTTGGCCAAGATGAGAACTTGTAACCGTCCTTTGATCTTAGGATTGGCTGCGACAAAAGTCATACTAGTTGCGGTTACAACAGTACCAAGTACTGATCGTGTCGCAGCCAAATATACCGTAATATAAAATATTTGATCTAGTTGTCTTAGACTACATTTGTTACAATAGCATAAGGTAGTCTCCCATCTACCAACCGTTCTCTATGCCGTCTATGCACGTCATTCTATTAATTAATCACGCATAACGGGTTTTGACTAGCGCTATCATAATACTTACCCCTGCGACTATCATCACTGGTTTCAGTGGGCTTATAATAACAGTTAGACTTGCAATGAAATATAGCAGTGTAGCACTAATCGACAGTAAGACATCCTAGAAACAGAAATAAAGTCTCTTTTTTACCATATTTAATGAGAGGGTGATCGATCCAGCAATTGCTGATCATTAGGGACCCTCATAGGTTTACAAGACAAACATACACAAGATGCTCTACATAAACAAATTCTTATTACAAGTCTTTGGGAGTGGAGTCGTAATTTTATCCTTCTGACATGTGACGGGACCTGAACCTAGGACCCTTGGAGTAGCCCAGCATCATAACCACCAAGCCACAACTTCATTCATTTGTAAAAACTAGCTTTAGATGTGGATTTTGGATGCTGGAGAATCATGAGAAACTCATGATTCACAGGCAAACTGTAAAAGAATCGAAAGCACACGGTGCAAATGTGGACCTGGGTGTTGTTATTTTATAATTATACCCCTTCTTATTAAAAAGGGGGTTCATTTAAAGGGGAAACTACTAGACCCACTATTAAGTTAAAGTGATGCTGATCAAGAATTCTCTCCTCGTGTCTCAAGTATGCTAACGACACTCGTGTGCAAATTTATTTTAATGGAATATTACTCGAGAATGCTAACTCTTGGTTATTTTCACTAACTGTCGCACGTAAACATTCTTCAAGTATAGTCTGTAGCAGGAAGAACATCTTACCATTAAATACCAATCCATGTTGAACAGTTTATGCTTCACGTGTAGATGTGTTAGAAACATCATAAACACTATTAACGTACATATTAACACTGAGATTGATACAAAAATCATAAATCCACCTTTAACACCTGTGGCAGCTCCGACACAAACCAAAATAAAAATTAGTATTGACCATCCCTGTAATATTGAAAAAATAAACCCGTTAATACTGATTGTAGTCTTGTTGTTGAAGGAGGGGTGACCAGGATGGGTCGGACAGAAGCTATACGTAAATGTCAATTGACAATTGGTAGATTAAATGACACCGTATTCATTCGTCATGATATGTACATATCATAGGTTTACATGCTGTGGAATTTATACGGTTTTCAATCTATGAATTATATCCTTCTACGCAGAGAAATACTAGGCCCAAATGCTTTAAATAGTATAAAAGAATAGACCGATTAATTCAATGTAAATGTAGGCTTAGAGTAGGCCTAGCATTAATAGTCGAGAGTATCAAATACGTTTTATGGTGACGATATTTATTACACAGGCCTACCCTTAACTTTAAAGCACTTACCATCTCTTTTAATTTCAGAATACCACGTATAGATTTTACGTATTCTGTGTCAAATGTGCAACCCTCAGTGTCCATATTTGAATCGTTCTTTTCCTCCCGCACCGGGTTCGGGTTCGTATTCCATCCATCAAGATCTGCCATATTTTTCTATTCTACAAGTTTTCACCGTTTTGTGTTGAATCTCTCCAAGTCTTATTAGTAGGCCTATTTAAAGTTAACTTTCCGTTTACAAAATCTTCTCATCATTGAAAATAAGTCCGTAATGACAAGTCGAGCTACGGGTGATGTTTGCTAGTGTTCAAAGGTTATGTTGAAACTATATAATCAGCAATTTATTATATTGGTAGTACCGCTAACAATATTTGTCCTTCAATATTTGGTTATAGCGTCATTGTCATACAATAGACGATAGGTGGTTTAAAGCTGTGTCTACGCTATCAAACTTTATGAGACAAAAAATGTGGTGTCATATCACTATACCATATTTGTGCATATCACACTTTTTTTGTTAAACAATTTTGATAGTGTAGACAGAGCTAATATTCGAAATGTGGGCTATGGTCCGTCCCGATCCTTCGGTTTAATCATTCTTTATTCAATAAAAATAAAAGAATGTCAAAATTCAGGACATCGCCTACCAGGTAAATGCAGGAATGATAGGATATTTAAAAAAAAACATAAAACACCCAAGTTATTTATTGTTTGGAGGTTTGCATGGCGAAATTAAATGTTGATTATAAAGTTTGCAGTACACCACGTATCTTAGTTCTGAAAAGAACTGTTGAGTTTCTCGACGTTTCGATTAATGTGCTTTGATCGAAACTCAACAGTTCTTTTCAGAATTAACTAAGATACGTGGTGTACCGCAAACCTTATATCAACCCAATTAAGTTATAGTTACCAATTAGTCAATAGAGAGTTTCAACTATGTGTAGGCCCATAGAGCAGTTTTTTTCACAATGCACTATGCAATTCTAAATGACGTAGCTGTATACTAATCAAGTTTCATTCTTGTTTTATTAGAAGAACGGAACTTTGTTTTGTTGATTTAGACTTATCTATCTATCTTTACACATTTTACCTTCTTCCACACATATTTAATTACAAGAGAATACCCTTTTTGTTTGCAAAAATAACAATGTTGTACATTTCTGATGCTGCTTTGATCGCCATGTTTGTTCGATTTGTTACTAAGACAGCGTCATACGACGAGGCTCGATGAAAATTAAACATGTTTAAAGTTCTCACGACGAACTAAAAACTATCTCAAGACGACTCCTCTCGTAGTAATTCAACTCGGACAGCAGCACCGACGAGTCAACGAGTCGGGCCTCGTCGTACGATGCTTTCTGAGTTGGCCTTTACCATCTGCACCTTTGTTTAAGCAACTAGAAGTAGGCCTACTGTATATGAATTGTAGGTATTAACATTTATTCCAGGTCTGTTTTATCATATATTACCACATATCATAAATTTAAACTATAATGTACAAGACTTAATAACCTATTAAACTTAAAGCTCCTCATTTCGTTCCTCACGAAATAATAAATATTATCTATCAAGGCCAAAAACTATGAAATATAATTTACCATATGATTTAAGAATGATCAGTTACAGTTTACACATTATTTACTTAAAATCAAAATATTGTTAAGAGGCCTACTTTATATTACATTTACAAGGCCAAATCTAGATTTGAAGAGAAAGCTTTTATTTGGTGTTTTCGTCAAATAAGTTGAGTATAGGTAATTGTTATTATTATTTTACAATTGACCATTAAGAGTTAGTGATCACCAAAGTGATCATCCCACTCTAAATATCAATTTCATTGTTTACATGGCATTGTGACACTTGTGCCATATGGATAATTAAAATTTTTTCTCTTTTACTGGTACATTTTTATTTGTTTAAAACCACTCCAAAATTTAAAATATAGGTTACTTTATTGGTTTGTGTGTATATTATAGTTAATAAATAGACATTCGTGCAACGATAGATGACCAGTGTTTATTATAGTGCAATGGCAAGATACTTATAGAAAAATAGTATAATGGTTTGTTTACTATAAGTAAAACTAACCATAAGACGCATCCTATTTTGTTTATTTTGGCTTCCTATTTTAAATATGTAGGCCTATATAATATAATTGATAATAAATAATTATAAAACGCAATTTCAATGATTGTGGTATGATATCTATTCGTTAGAGTTTACTGTACGGAAGCAGAGTAATATACAGAAGCAGTAATAATATTTGACAAATAAAATATTTTTCTATAATTTTTATTTGTAATTTATCGGCCTATTTTTGACATAAAAAAGAGGTTGACCAATCCAGGAGTGGAAGGTTTTTTATATGGCCTATTTTGTTTTGATAATAATTAACAAATACACCCTACACCCATTGCGTACCCCCTCCGTCTGTTCGCCTTTATTTGATTTTTTAAGTGTATCGAATCTATTTTCAATAGTCAATATAAAACCAGTTTACATTTATTTACCACAGGATGGAATGAAAATAGGTAATGACGTCAAACTGCAAGTGAATGACTGCGTGGACAAAGACGCATACATGCTTCTGGGTTTAACAGACGATCGAAAAGAACCTAAGCGTGGTTCCCACTAGCGACGCAACACAAGGACGTAACACAACGCAAGTGAATTGACCAATCACAAGCGATGGCTTATTCGCTTGTGATTGCTAACTGTCTATAACTTCGCTTGTCATTGGTTAAAACGCTTGCGTTTATTTATTTATTTCGTTTTCTTTTAGTAGGGTAGCCCTCTCAGTAATAAAATAAAACTGCTCTTCCGAGGGGCCCTACGGCACATTTAATTTGAAATTTGAAAACAACTTAAACTAAACTTAAACTAAAACTTAAACTAAAACTAAACTTCAATGCATGTTCTCATTATTATTATACTTTTATACCATATTTAAATATATTTCACTGGAACCATCCTAGACCACCGGCAACAATAAATGAATCTTAACAAGTGATTTAAAACGGTTATAATTGTTTTGTTTTCTTAATTCATAAGGTAGGCCATTCCAGAGTGAACTTCCATAATAAACAAAACTACGTTTGTATATTTCGAGGTTACATCTGGGCAAATACAACAGATTATTTTCATAGTTTCTGGTTTGAATATTGTGTACACTACTAATATATTGCAAAACATCACATAAGTATGAAGGTACAGATTCTTGTAAACATCTAAATATTGTACAAATTGTATGATATTCAATTCTTGTCTTAATTGTTAGCCAACCTAAATCATAATGCATTTGTCTAACAGGAGTTCGAATATCAGCACCTAGTATTAATCGTGCAGCTCTATTTTGTACCCTTTGCAATTTTAAAATATGGGCGTTTGAACCAGTACCCCAGACTGTTGAACAATAGTCAATATGTGATAAAAATAGAGCATTGTATAATCTTTTAATAATTTTAAGAGATGTAAAACTTTTCAATCTATAAAATAGATGTAGAATTTTTGATAGTTTTGCACATATAGAATCAATATGTACTTTCCATGAGAGTTGTTCATCAAATGTAAGTCCCAAATATTTAAACGTTTCAACTTTCTCAATCGGAATGTTATCAAAAATTACTGTTTCATCTGTTGTTTTATTAACACGTGCATGAGTACCAAAAAGCATGTATTTGGTTTTATCAATGTTTAGAGTTAATTTATGTTTATCTAACCATTGTTTTACATTTTCCAACTGTTCAGTTAAAACTGTTGTAAGCTCTTCATTTGATTTACATGCATAAAAAAGCGCAGTGTCGTCTGCATAGAGGACTGTTTTACAAATCCCATCAACACTATCATGTAAGTCATTTATGTATAAAATAAACAACAAAGGGCCAAGAATTGAGCCTTGTGGTACCCCATAGTTGACATTTAAAATTTCAGATTTTTTTCCATTAAAATTAACAAATTGTTTGCGATTTTTTAAATAATTACTGAACCATGCAAGCTCAGTGTTTATCATTCCAAAGGTGCATAATTTACGTAATAAAATATCGTGGTCTACCGTATCAAACGGCTTTTTTAGGTCAAGAAAAATTGCTCCAGTTACCAAGCCATTATCAATATTTTTATATATATAATTGCATACATCTATCAGTGTAGTAGAAGTTGAATGTAACGACCTAAAACCAGATTGATTTTTACATAATAAATTAAACTCATTTATATGATTCATAACTTGATTATGGATGCATCTTTCAAAAACTTTCATAACAATAGGTATAACAGATATTGGACGGTAGTTGTTAAGTTCATGTTTACATCCTCCTTTATAAAGCGGAGTAACCTTAGCACATTTCCATTCACTTGGAATAACACCAGATCTTAATGACCAGTTAAACAAAAAGGCAAGACTTTGAGAAATTTGTGAAGATGCAATTTTAAGTAACCTAGCCGAAATCCCATCAATTCCAGTAGCTTTTCCAATTTCTAACTTTTCCAACAAAGCTTCAATTTCATTTCCATTAATATCTTTAAAGTTGAAACGTTGTTGAAATTGTGATAACGATTCAACGGTAATATCGTTTTGGTTGTCATTAAAATGGGATGCAAGTTCATTAGAAATTGAACAAAAATATTTATTAAAATGATTAGCAATATCAGTTGGATTGTTTATTTCATTACCGTTTACATTGAGAGTTGTTTTAGTTTGTTTCTTTTTATTGGGTAAAAAGTCTTTCATGGTTTTCCATAATGTTTTAGTGTCATTAACATTATCCTTTAATTTATTATTTATATAGTCGCGTTTTAGTGATTTAGACAAATTATTTAATTTATTTCTTGCCTTTTTGTAAGAATTCCAATCATCTATGTTCTTAGTTTTTTCGGCTTTTTGTTTTAAATAATCACGGTCACGAGAAAGAGAAACAAATTCGTCTGTAAGCCATGGAATATCAGTTCCCTTCCTCCTGACCGTCACCATAGGAGCATGAATATCACAAATATCAGTAAAAATGTGTTTCCAAATGTCCCAAGCCTCGTCAGCATCCTCGGACGCCTCACAAATACTCCACGGAGCAGATGCAAGATCAGAAATAAACAAATCTTCGTTAAATTTCCGGAAGGTTCTCGTATGTAAAATACGCGGGGGCAATTTTATTTTAATTTTTTTACGTATTGCATATATCAATGAGTGATCGCTAATTCCAATTGGTACAACTCCAGTTTTGCTTATAAAGTCATCCCTATTTGAAAAAATTAAATCAATACAACTACTACTGTTTTCCGTTACGCGCGTTGGAGTTTTAATATACTGGTTTAATTGGAAAATTTGGTGGAGGGTTTTAATGTTCCGAGAATGCTGTTTATCAAATATATTCCAATTTAAGTCACCAACAACAATAATCTCTCTTATACTTGCGTTTACGTCCTTGCGTTACGTTCTAGTGGGAACCAAGCTTTAGATAATAATGCAGGAACACATGAGCAAAATTATAATCATTTACTGAATGACATAAAAGGCAATGCTTATTATATTATCTATTATATTGTAAGATAAAACCGTTCCAAGTGTTATGTTCTTATAAAATGTTAATTATGATCTCTTATTTAAGAATGTAAACCGATATTGGCTAAATATTAAAGAATTTTGAAATCTCAGTGAGTGAATGTAACAACATTCACGGAATTTACTGGTACAATAATAATATATGATTTTCCATGAGCGTTTATCAAAAAAAGTTAAATCAGCTTAAAAACGACTATCTATAAGCCTGTTTTTTTGTCTAAAGAATATTTTATTGGTTTTTATAATGATATTATTTTAATAATAACAATTTTTGCTTTAAAGGATTTCTTTTTTTTTTGTCTTGTGTGAGTTCATCTCACGTTTATTTAAATTCTCATTGGTGAATATATTACATACATATAAGTACATTTGTGACAATTAAAAGTAAGTGTTTAAAGTAGTTAAAATACAGGTATATTTACATAATAAGATGCTTGAATTCAGTATTAACCATATTTGTTTTCATTAAAATTTTAGATACGATGTTAATTAAAATGTCAAAATGAAAAATGGCGGTAAAATACATGATTAAAATTTTCTTGTTAAACTATCTTATTTGTGATCTTATTTGTGTTCGAGTAGAGAGGCTATAAACTCAGGGGAGGAAAATGTAGTATCCTCCCTTTTCACCAAGATAAAAAGGATGAAATGAAAAAGAGGGATGCAAAAGTTTGAAAATTAGATATTTAGAATGATAGCATATATATATATATAAATATATATAAATATATATAATGATATATTTAATGAAAACCGTAAGGTTAGAGTCCATACACTGTGCAAGTCCAATATGCGATTTTGGCTCTGTGCGTATGTGAGACGCTTCATACCCGATGTCACCTTGGTACAACTACTACTTACAATTTGTATTTACGATATAAAATATTGCAAATATAGAAAAAATATATATATTGGACAAATACAAATACATGCAGATAACATTGACATGTATACAATATGAATATTACAAATATAGAAAAATATATATATATATTAAAAAATAAATACCAATAATTACAGATTTCATATAAGTTATTAAAATTGTCTAAAAACATAATCAATGGTTACATTTAAAATCACTTGAAATAAAAAAGAGCAACACATTTATATTAAAACTTATACAGCATATGTCACACTAATATAAAATACAATTGTAAAACGTAGGGATAGAGATCTCCAGCACATATATATTTTAATTATTCAATAGGTCAAATATCCTGTCTTTACTATTTTTCCATTTCTGATAAGCAGTATAAAAGTTATACGAATACTCATGATTTATGAGGTTTATAATTTCATTTTTAAATAGCCCCCAAATATTTGCAGATTCTTTTTTTTCTGTCGTTTCTAGTTCTTTATATAGTATGGAGGATTTATATATACAAAAAGTAAAAACTGAAATTAATTCATTTACAAGTTTGTTTGTTGTTCCCAAAATTACATTAACCCACTTTGGGAAGTCTTGCTGTACTGTAACCTCATTTGGAAGACACTGAACCAGCATATCTTTAAAATTTTTCCAGACTGGTTGAATAGTTTTACATGCAATTAATAAGTGTTTTTCATTTTCTATATGATTCTTACACTTATTACATTTGTCTGTTGTGGATAATTTCCATCTTTTTAGTCTTTTTTTACATATAAGGATTCGATGTAACAACCATTTGTTTCATTCTACATACTTTTCTATTCCATATTTCATTCCAGTCAATAATTTCATCTCTAAATTCTATTTCCCATTTCATTTGAGGATTTGGAATAATACATATATCATTTATAAACTGCTTATAATAGTAAGACGATCTTATCCTATTATGAAATATATTATGTTCTCTTAATTGTATATCTATGCGTGCATTTTCCAACCTTATTTGTTCTTTCCATATATCAGGTATTGCATTTATTGTTGCAAAGTATTCAATTAATCCATTCTGTTTATTCGACAGAGTTAGAATAATTTCTGCTGCAGTCAATAACCTGTTATTAACGACTATATCATTTACTCTTTTGTATCCAGAGTTTAACCAGGTGTTGAAATATAGAGATTTTCCCTCAATTGATGTTATAAATTTGTTTTCCCATAAGTGTTGTGACCTAATTTCTTGTAAATTTTGCGGCTCTAAACAATATACACTATTGTTTAACTTTACAGCTGCTTTCAACATATTCATATAAAATACTGGCATATTTTTAAATTTAGTATGCGCTTCAGTATTTAATTTACTACAATTCGCAGTATAATCAACTGGATGCATATAGTAGTTTGGAATACATTTCCAAATACCTGGGTTAGGATTTAACAGTCTCTTAACTCAACTTCAGACAACTCAACTAAGATATTAAAATTCACCATATTTATACCACCTTTATCTACAGTGTTTATAAGAGTTTTTCTTTTAATTTTTTCCCTTTTTCCTCCCCACAAAAATCTATATAACAATGTATCAACTTTTGGAAAGATATAAGATGGTACATGATATTATTTTTGCTTTAAAGGATTCCTAATGAAGTCTCTATGAGAATAAAAATGACGATTGATTCGGGTTTTGATGGTGTGAAAAACATTCTTTCGACAGTGAGACAAGTTGGCAAAGCTTCTACACCAAATGATTTAGAAAATGAAATAAAAAGTTTGTGACGGTTAAATGAGAATCCTACTAATGAGAGATTGTTTTATTATTATATAACTTCTGTTCACTTGCAAACAGCAGATAATTAGATGAGAATGAAATAAAAAACAACAAACTGTTTAACAAATGCATCACGAGTAGTTTGAGTGTTTATGGAGTCAATGTTTAACATATCTGGTTATAAAGTATAAACATAAATCACTTTTATCTTTAAGCTTGATTCTCACTAAATATTATTTAATTTTAATTGTAGAGATTTTAGCTTCAATATAAGAAATGCCAATGGTGCGCCCACTACAAAATTAAGAAGTGCGTATCGCCCAATTAGAGAGAAAGAAAGAGAGAACACAAAAAAAGAAAGAAAAATAGAAAGAAAATATACTTTAATCAATCAATGCGTGTCCTACTGTTTAAAATACCTTTATCTTTAAGCTTGATTCTCGCTAGGACGCAAGTAAGCGCAACACACGCGAGTTTACCAATCACAAGCGGCAGTTCGAATAACACATCGCTTGTGATTGGTCAAATTACTTGCGTTGCCGCCCTACGTGGCTTTGCGCTGCCGGAGCCCTACTGTAGTGGTAACCCAAGCGCTATGCCCACCAATATGTAAGCCTACTTGTTTTTAGGACGGGATAGGCCCTATACAAACAGCTATCCAAATATTAAAGCTACTGTATACAGGTAATTACAATATTTAAACTAATATAATAATAATTAACAGGTACAAGGTTGACCATTAAGAATAAAACTCGACGATGCCGAAAAACAGAGGATCGACAAAAAAAGATCAGAGCCGCAACCAACGCAACGCAAAACCTCCAAGATGTGATGGGTTGCGAGTAGAATTCTATACATTATTTTGGAATAATATAAAACACGTTGTCTGTAACGTCTTAACGAATGCTTTGAAAAATGAAATGAGCCGCACACATAATCGCGGAGTGAAAATATTCAACAGCGAGTAACTCGCCATTTAAGGATGGATAAACTATTTTATAATTTATTATGCTTCGTGCGCGTTAAACTAAGTCTTTGAGGCTTAGGAAGCGGAGATGAAAGAGTCGCGAGTTCCAACCCTGGGATTGAAAATGGCAATTGTAAATAATGGATGGATTTAATTTGTCCGAAGTTTTCAAATGAATGGCAAGACAGGGTTTCCCTCTCTCCGCGTTATTATTTAATTTTAATTGTAGAAATTATAGCTTCAATATAAGAAATGATTTTTATGGGTCTGGCCCAGTACAAAATTAAGAAGTACGTATTGCTCAATTAGAGAGAAAGAAAGAAAGAACACAAAAAAAGAAAGAAAAATAAAGAAAATATACTTTAATCAATCAATAAATATCCTACTGTTTAAAATACCTTAATATACCTGTCCTCAGACTCAACTTTGCTTATAAACAAAAAACAATTTATCGTTGTAGGCCTATCGGCAGTTTAGGTAAATTTTACTTATAAAATTAATAATTAAACAAGGCCAACAGCCATTAAGTCGCGTGCTACAATGCATAGTGATACCGGACCGACATACAGACCGATAGACCGACAGACAGACCGACAGACAGACCAACAGACCAACAGACAGACAGACCGACCGACATAGTGAACTATACTGACCGAAATTACTGAACATGTTTAAAAATGTTGAAATGTTTAAAAACATTTATATTTTTTTAATTTACACGTGCGTAGCCTGTCACTTTCGACGTGCTTGTATAACGTAATTTCGAGTTGAAAAGTAAGTCAAGAAAACAGAAATCGGGAAAAAAGAGTGCGTAATAACATTTAACGCGCAGTGCGCGCGCAAAAATATGCGCACTCATGGCAATTTTGTAAACGCTTAAAATTGCCTGAAATGTACTCTTATTTCATCGAAAATAAATTTTGAAAATTTTAAGCGTGCGTACGCATGCGTTACATGCGCTACGCACGTAATTGTATTGCCATATGATGATTTATGCCCTGAAATTTATGAGTACCAAATTTTATTTTATTGTGATTCATGGTTGTGAAGATATGATTACAAACGTGATTTCGTTAAATCGTGCGTAGACCGCGTAATTTTTTATTGCGCACCGTGAAAACATTACCACATTGATTCCTGGCCATAAGGAATATACTGTGAAAAATTGACCTAGCTAGATTAAACTGATATCAAGATAAGGTCAGAAAGCGATAAAACACATAGTGATACCGGACCGACCGACAGACAGACAGAAAGACCGACCGACCGACATAGTGAACTATAGAGTCGCTTCCACGCGACTAAAAATGTCAATGTACAATTGAAGGGCACCACAAGGTGTTTTATTCAAAACTGTTTTTTGAATGAAAGTTTAGTACGAAGTCGTCATCTTCCCTCAAACACTTTTAGAACGTCTAAAGGTGACCCTTCTCTTTAACTCATTACCCCTCAAGCCATCCATAGTTATGTCTCTTTTACTGATACACTTACAATATATATTGCATTAAATTACATAATAGTCTATGTAAGTATTTTTTTAGATAGTTCATTAACCTTCTGTAAACATATTGATTTTATAGTCTCTAAATGCAATAGACTTTTGGGTTTTCTTTGGAGACATTGCAGACATATTAACGATAAAAAGGCGTTAGTTATTTTATACAAATCTTTAGTTAGGTCGAATCTTGAATTCTGCAGTGTTATTTTTAACTGTATTTCTCTTGCCCAGTCTTCTAGATTACAAAGTGTACAGAACAAGTTTTGTCGATTTTATGTGCGTAAATTTGGTTCTATTAGCAAAGACGTTCTTATTAATTTAGCGGGTAGGCGTAAGTTATTTGAATTAATTTTTCTTTTTAAGGCTGTGAACTCAATTTTCCATGGTAATTTTAAAGTGTGCTTTCCTATTTCTGTTCCACAATATCAATTTCGTAATCCTGCTTTATTTTCTATATCAAGAGGGAGGGTAAATATTACTAAAAATGGTTTTGTTAATCGTTTGCCTAAGTTATACCACTCACTATGTAAAATTGATGGATCTGTTGATATTTTTTTTGATTCCCTTGCTTGCTTCCGTCACAAGGTTTTGTCTAATGTCAGTAATATTTAAATGTTGTCTTGTTATCTGTTGATTTTTGCTTGTATATAATATGTTATATTTTACGACTTTCAACCCTGTTAATGGTAACGTTTGGTCACTGTAGGGTGATGATGAAATAAATAAAAAAAAAGTACGAGAACGTGATTGGTCGAAATGGTATGACCTACTACGAACACGTTATATTGCCCTAACGAGTACTGTAATATAACGTGTTATATTACATGGATATGTAAGTACGAAAACAAATTTATAACTAACATTTTGTGTAATTTGAACTTTGACATATTGTTCTTATATCAGGCTCGGTAAGTAGTAATCCTAGAGAAGATGATTTTGTTGTATCTCGATAACTAGTGTTGAAGAGACATGTTTATTAATCCGTACAAGGATGGTTGTCGTATTTACATTTTAACTACCTATAGCTAGTAACTATTATTTTGCATTTTGGCTTGTTCGGGTGAGCAACATATACCATTAACGTCCTCATGAGTCCTGAGAGAAAAATCTGTTTAATTCCCTCTGAGAAATGTTATAAGGAGATAATAATAATATGTATAATATTTACAAGTATTGGCCTATAAAAAGTATTATATTTATTAAAATTGGCCGATAAGAGCCACTCCAAAGTTTTGAATGTAAATTTACTGGTATATCATTATTATAAAACGTTGTGTTCAGAGTAAAATAATTCCATAATGTTGCAATATTCGTGAAACGTTAGTTGACTAGAGTGTTTGTTATAATATCTCTGATACAACAGGATCCAAAATGTCTATGGTAAGATTTCATACATTTTATAACAAGTTTTTTTTGTTTTTAATCAATTATACCTTTTCGATTATTAAGTGAAACTTATAAAGAAAGAAATTAATTATTGTAATTGTAGTTTTTCTAGAGGTATGAACGCCAGGCTAGTGATCTGGAGGTCGTGGGTTCGAGTCCCACCCGAGAACTACTTGCGAATTTTTTCGCAAGTATTCTCAAATGTACTTAGTATAAAGGAGTAGGGCAAAACATCAAATTAATTATTGTTTTGAACGTGGAGGACAGTTTTTGGTAGGTTGGTTTTTATGTAACTTTTCATTAGAATTAGGTTTAATTGATACTCCCTTATACGCTTCCAATTCGTTTAAAATTCAGATTAATTTAAGCCTTATGCATTTTGAATCAGGACCATTGTATATAATTGTTATTAGGCCTGGTGTGAAATGTATTGGCAAAGAGTCGGTCAAACATTTATTAAAAATTCATACTGCTGTACATGTTGTAAGCAAAGAATCGGCTTCATAATGTATTTAGTTAGTACTTACCACAATTAAAAACAGATATTAAGGAAAAGAGTAATGTCACCTCACCAAGAATATTGAAGTTGTAGTCCTTACTAGTTACTAAAAAACTCCTTTTTGTATGCGAAAGTGTATGTAAACCAACATGTATAATAAAAAAAATATATTGAAGTGATCACAATGTGTTGTTTATTATCGTGTGAAGAAAGAAAGACAAAAATAAAGAGGCATGTACGTTGATGGTTCTGTGAGTAAAACACAAAATAGGGATAAAAAGATGTTTTCAACGTCTTTTATGATCACTTCTTGCAAATGCATAAGGATCAAATCTATCTATTTTCAACCAAAATGTTAATTAAAGATATACAGAATAACAAATTCCTATTTATCACTACAGATGCCATGTACCATAAGCGATTCCGTCAAAGCGGAAGTGAATGACTGCATGCTTAGAGCATCATACGCATATATGATTTTGGGAGTATCATCTAATAAAAGTGAAGTGCTCATTAGAAGAAAAGTAGATAATCAGGCAGGTCGAAGACAGCAGAATTATGAAGATTTGCTGAAGTATTTAGAAGAGACCGTAGATGCGTGTTATATTATATACGATGTATTGAGAACTGATCGTCCCAGTATTTACGTTCTTGTAAAATGGTAAGTTTGATCTTGAATGTATTAGCACTGCTAAAGCATGTAAATTCATAGTAGGCCTACTGTACAAATGTGCTATCATTATTGAAATATTTTACATTGGTGAGAGAGTTTATGTGAAATATTATGCAGACAAAACTCTTTTTGATCTTGATAATATTTTATAATTGTCACACATTTTTTACTAAAAACATAGTTCATTTCTTTTTAGGGTTCCTGAGAATGTACCTGTTGATGTCAAAATAGCGACGGAAGCGGCTTATGGTGATGTGAGAAGACTAGCCCCAATTTTAAACGCGCGCGCTGGCTCAGCATCGACTAAAGACAATTTGAAGTCGGAAATAGACAAATTGGCGAGTCAATAGTAGAATGCCAATGAGAGCTTTGTCTTGCTCCACGTCAGTTTTTTTTTTTCAGTTGACAACTGCCAGCGATGAAACCGCCACTAACAGGTCGAATCTAAACATAATAAACTATATAATAATACATTCAAATAAGCAACAATAACATAAACAAAGATCGGAACATTATATAAAATAAAAAATATATTAAAGTGAATGTCGCACAATGTGTTGTTTATTATTATCGTGTGAAGAAAGAAAGACAAAAGAAAGAGGCATGTACGTTGATGGTTCTGCGAGTAGCCTACATTATAGATTTCGAGTACCTTGTACATAAAATAATGATATTTTATTTTGGCAGGGAGTATGACATATACTGCTCACTTGATGACATCTGTTGTGTAATTCAACTTTGCATATCGTCGTACTAGAAAAATATAAAAAAAATGATTAATGATTAAAAATGTAATTGCTGTTGAAGGATAGCCTAAATAATTGAGGGAGGCCATTAAGGTCCAATTATTGTCAAATTGGCAGTTTAGGTGAAATCTCCAATTCAACAATATTTTCGCATCCCCATTATTACTAACTCTACAGAACTTACCTGTAGTGGCCAAATCTGGCATGATTATGCTATCTGGCATAATTATTTTGACCCATCTGGCATCTAGCCAGGGGTGGCGCCAGGATCTTCCCGACGCGGGGGCTACATTCCCCGACGAGGGGGCTATGCGAGCGAAGCGAGCATCACTAGGCTGGGGGACAGGGGGCCGCCAAGGGCCCCCGGTGGGGGTCCAGGGGGCGAAGCCCCCGGAAGCAACGCGTTCTAGCGTCATTTGAGGTCATTTTAATCAGATTTAGGGTAGCCATTTTTTCCATTTTTTATAATGCATAAATAAAATACTGCGTGCAAAAAAACGATGCGCGATGAGTGTTTCAATCTATATTTTTCAATTTAAAAAATAAAAGTTCAAAGAAAATTTAGAAAAATAGAGTTGGAGGTCCCGGAAATTGGACTTATTATACTTCAAAACATGAAACAAAATATATAAGTCCCTATCAAGGTTGTGACTGAGCTAAGAAATGTTTGAAAAATAGAGATGTTAGGTCCCGGAAAATGCACTTTTTGTACTTCGAAATATGACCAGCTTTATTGTTGGGGCTGAGCTAAGAAACTGTTTAAAACTAGAGCTGCAGGTCTTCAAAAAATTGCATTTTATACTTCGGAAACATCAGGCCTAGAGGCTTAAAAAACGCAAGCGTAGACCTTTTTCAGTCGGGGAAATAAGTTTATTCCTCCCAAGTGTATGCGTGCGTACCATCTGGACTTCCGAGTGGTGAGAAATTCATGACATACAGGACATTGAAAATGTAATAACTTAGCTATATAATAAGATGTTGGCTAAGCGAAAATGGCATGTTTTTTTGTTTAGTAATGGATGAAAAATTTATTTTAGGTGCCCCACGGTACAGAATGTTACTTGTAAATTAAAAAAATTGGTGAACATACGAACAATTAACATAATTCGTTTTTGCTGTAGTACGACGTAACCGTCAGTAAACTTCGCCTGGAAAATAACTACAGTATACATTTTGGTCCCTGGATGGAACATGATATCACGCGTCTCAACCCAACGTTGAACGATTCGTACAAAGGGATACCGCCAGACAAGTGCGAACCTAGCTATTGTTTAGTAGTAAGTTAGATCGCTGGCAATAATGAGTGCATATAAAGTGCATAATATCACTCTGACGTACTCTCTCACGGTCAATGAAACGTCGCGGTTTTCTAGGCGCTGAAGCTAGCTACGAAGTGAACGCGAACGCTTTTTACTGTATATTATATTCCCCGACAAAAAGTACCCGTGTTTCCTTCGGTAACCGTCGGTAAACTTCGCCTGGGAAATAACTACATTACACATTTTGGTCCCTGGATGGAACTTGATATCACGCGTCTCGACCCAACGTTGAACGATTCGTACAAAGGGATACCGCCAGACAAGTGCGTACCTAGCTAATGTTTAGTAGTAAATTAGATCGCTGGCAATAAATGAATGCATAAAAGTGCATAATAGCCCTCTGACGTACTCTCTCACGGTCAATGGAACGTCGTGGTTTTCTAGGCGCTGAAGCTATATGAAGTGAACGCGAACGTTTTTTACTGTATATTATATTCCCCGACAAAAAGTACCCGTGTTCCCCCGACGGGGGGCTAGGCTCCCCGACGAGGGGGCTAGAGCCCCCGTAGCCCCCCCCCCCCCCCCCCGCTGGCGCCACCACTGCATCTAGCATTTATGCTAGGCATAATTTTAGAAAATCTAGCATAATCTGGAATAATTTGAAAATTCTACAGCATATTTGCCACGATTTAGCCTATTATCTAGCATATTTTTTTTTTAAACTAGCATAATTTTTACTTAATCTAAAATAATTTTGCCGAAAACCTGATTTTTTTTTTTTTTTGCTTCTCACTTTTGTGGTACATAAACACAAACATACACTGCCCTTAGATACATTGTTTTTGTGCTATTTTGACCTTAATTGTGCCTAGCAATAGCATAATCTGGCATAACTTTGTGCTGCCACCTAGCATAATTTTATTTCTATTGCTGGCCACACTGTACTGGGACCCAGTAGAACGTGGAGTAGAAGTAGGAACCGACAACGTAACAGTGCTGCATCGCCACAGGAAATCAAATCAGTTTGATTTCACGCAACAACGCAAGGCAAAAGAACACTAGTAAACATAGTACAGCGCTTACTCAAAAGTATGTGGGGTGAACCAATTCAAAATCTATGGCATGCTAACATTGACGCGCAACAAACAGGTTTGATTTCACGCAGACGGAGGCAAACAAAATTATTGGAAGGGCATTTCAATACGTTGCGTCGCTGCGTTACATTGCTTCGCTAGTGGGAACCAAGCTTTACCATTAGTAGCTACAGTGACAACATCTAAACAGATTGCGATTATATTGTTTTTGTTTGGTTTTTTTTTCTGTCAGGCTTACCCAACTCAATATTTATATTTTAGGGATTAAGCCCTCCTTCAATTCTTTATTTCAAAAGAAACTCATCATTTGTAATAATTATTTTCATCTGTTTTAGTGGATTGAAAAAAATAAATGTTGATTAAATTAATAAATGAAATTAATTGATACTCCTCTATATTATTTTTTTGTTTAATGAAGAAACTATGCTTTTAAATTTAAATAAACTAATAGTCTTCTAATAGTTTGCTCATGATATGGAAAAATGATTATGATCATCATTAGTCTGGTCTCCGAATTGGAAACACACAAGCCTCGCTACCACGTCAAGGTTGATGATCACAGCGAGGGCACCTAGGGCATGTAGCACTTGCAATGGTGCTCCTTGGTGTTGGTTAATAAAAAACATAGAAAAACATAATGTATCATACAAAGACATGCATAAGAAAACATATCATATCAAGAAATGCATAAGAAAACATCATATCAAGAAATGCATAAGAAAACATGTATCATATCAAGAAATGCATAACAAAACATATATCATATCAAGAAATGCATAAGAAAACATATAGCATATCAAGAAATGCATAAGAAAACATATATCATATCAACTAATGCATAAGAAAACATAATATCATATCAAGAAATGCATAAGAAAACATATATCATATCAAGAAATGCATAAGAAAACATATATCATATCAAGAAATGCATAAGAAAACATATATCATATCAAGAAATGCATAAGAAAACATATATCATATCAAGAAATGCATAAGAAAACATATATCATATCAAGAAATGCATAAGAAAACATATATCATATCAAGAAATGCATAAGAAAACATATATCATATCAAGAAATGCATAAGAAAACATATATCATATCAAGAAATGCATAAGAAAACATATATCATATCAAGAAATGCATAAGAAAACATATATCATATCAAGAAATGCATAAGAAAACATATATCATATCAACTAATGCATAAGAAAACATATATCATATCAAGAAATGCATAAGAAAACATATAGCATATCAAGAAATGCATAACAAAACATATATCATATCCAGAAATGCATAAGAAAACATATATCATATCAAGAAATGCATAAGAAAACATATATCATATCAAGAAATGCATAAGAAAACATATATCATATCAAGAAATGCATAAGAAAACATATATCATATCAAGAAATGCATAAGAAAACATATATCATATCAACTAATGCATAAGAAAACATATATCATATCAAGAAATGCATAAGAAAACATATATCATATCAAGAAATGCATAAGAAAACATATATCATATCAAGAAATGCATAGAAAACATATATCATATCAAGAAATGCATAAGAAAACATATATCATATCAAGAAATGCATAGGAAAACATGTATCATATCAAGAAATGCATAAGAAAACATGTATCATATCAAGAAATGCATAAGAAAACATATATCATATCAAGAAATGCATAAGAAAACATATATCATATCAAGAAATGCATAAGAAAACATATATCATATCAAGAAATGCATAAGAAAACATATATCATATCAAGAAATGCATAAGAAAACATATATCATATCAAGTAATGCATAAGAAAACATGTATCATATCAAGTAATGCATAGGAAAACATATATCATATCAACTAATGCATAAGAAAACATGTATCATATCAAGTAATGCATAGGAAAACATATATCATATCAAGAAATGCATAGGAAAACATATATCATATCAAGAAATGCATAAGAAAACATATATCATATCAACTAATGCATAAGAAAACATGTATCATATCAAGTAATGCATAGGAAAACATATATCATATCAAGTAATGCATAAGAAAACATATATCATATCAAGAAATGCATAAGAAAACATATATCATATCAAGAAATGCATAAGAAAACATATATCATATCAAGAAATGCATAAGAAAACATATATCATATCAAGTAATGCATAAGAAAACATGTATCATATCAAGTAATGCATAGGAAAACATATATCATATCAACTAATGCATAAGAAAACATGTATCATATCAACTAATGCATAAGAAAACATGTATCATATCAAGTAATGCATAGGAAAACATATATCATATCAAGAAATGCATAAGAAAACATATATCATATCAAGAAATGCATAAGAAAACATGTATCATATCAACTAATGCATAAGAAAACATGTATCATATCAAGTAATGCATAGGAAAACATATATCATATCAACTAATGCATAAGAAAACATATATCATATCAAGTAATGCATAGGAAAACATATATCATATCAAGAAATGCATAGGAAAACATATATCATATCAACTAATGCATAAGAAAACATGTATCATATCAAGTAATGCATAAGAAAGCATATATCATATCAAGAAATGCATAGGAAAACATATATCATATCAACTAATGCATAGAAAAACATATATCATATCAACTAATGCATAAGGAAACATATATCATATCAACTAATGCATAGAAAAACATATTTATTATAAAAAAATATATTCCTAAATAAATATGAAATTATACACAATCTATTGAAAACAGTACAAAAGTAGAATAATTCATCAATAAATATATAAAAAACAGACCGACCGACCAACTGACTGACTTAGTGAGCTGTAGAGTCGCTCTTGTCTAAAAAAAAAACCACAGAATACAATCAGTATCTGCATATAAAACATATAATTTATCAAAATGAGTAAACATTGGCATATTTTTGGAAAGAAAAACCTAGAAAAGAAAATCAATATTATATTTATAAAACATTAGCATAATTGTATCTAAACCTAGACAAACAGTCAATACTTATCCCCAGAATATTACCATATATTTATCAAAATAGCTAGGACAACATTTAACATATGTAACCATTATAAAGTGTGTACAATAAAGCATTTTGTGTATTTTGACGGAAAAAAGGAAATGATAAATATTTATTTAACTAGAAAAACATTCAATATATTTATAAAAATAAAACTTTAGATTTTTTGGTGGAAAACAAACCTTAGAAAACCAAATAAGTATCTATAAAACAACAGGTCATTTATGAGGATATTAAATATATATATATTTACATAGAAGAACATTACATTTATCATGAAAATCAGTAAAACATTAGCATATTCATTTTATCAAGAAATACCTAGGAAAAAATCCAAAATATTTATAGAGGGAGGTGTTGTGTAAAAAGCAAAGGCAACAATCTCTGAAAGAAAATGTGTTGCTGGAACAACTCAAAAGAGCATGGTAGCCTGGGCTAGAAATGGCTAAAAAGGGATAACCTGATCGGCAGTAGCTAGCTATCAGTGAGGAAGGCAATAGGAACTTCCTGCACCTCACTGTAAGTTTTTCCTTTGAATAATACAAATAAAGAAACCACTGATAACAGGTTCCAAGAAAATGTTAAAATATTGGAAGTCATGTGTCCAGAATGGTTAGTAATTTGGATGGACCGGTTGCCAATCAGCCAATGCCCCACTTGAAAATAGGCACATGGAATGTGCGAACTTTGATTTTAAAAAGAGTAAAAGAAAATGTGCAGATGGCTGATGGAGATAAATAGAGATCAATTCAATATATTGATACAAGATTAACAAAAACTGGTGATATTGGCTTAACATTTAATGAATAAAAATTGATAAATTCTGGAAGTGAAAAACAAGAACAATATGCCGTATATGCAAAAAACATTATTGAAATTAAATATGAAAGACTTATGACAAGAATTGAGTCATTTCTGTCAATAGACTGCTTTACATGCCAACAAGAGTCTATGAAAAGAAATAGATGATTTACTGGATTACTATCAAAAAGAAAATGAACTATAAAATGGGCAGAGGAGATAGATAAATTAATGGCATTTGCTAATATCTATAAGTTTGTAATTTTCAAAATTTGGTTTTGCAAGGAAGAACAATTTATAGAGAGATACAAGATGCAGTAAAAAATTGCCATAGCTATCCCGGAGCTGATGTTGGTTCACACCACAGCCTTGTTTCTATTATGATGAAGGATATTAAAAAAGAAGTGGAATCTTTAAGGAAATTAGCAGTGAAATAATTAGCAGGAATTATCAAAAGAGAAACGACATTATTATGGATATTAGAAGGAACTATATTAACTGGAATCTTTATGTAAGTCGCAGATGGAAAGAATATATAGAATACATATATGCCGCAGATCAGAGACAAAGTAAATGATGAAAGGATGGGGTGTGAGATGAGGAAGGCTAGGAAAAACTAAATATTGGAAAGGCGGGAGGAATAGATATGGAATACATGCTAAAGCAAATTAAGGAGAAACAAAAATAACTGAACTTAACAAGGCCATATACATGGCTGCAGTCGCATGCGCAAATTTGAGTTAGTGTTTACCGACCAACCAACATAGTGAGCTGTAGAGTCTAAAAATAAGGTACGGTATATGGTTAGAATCAAAGATAAACCTACAGAGATGTGAGGAACACATAACTGTAAGTATAATTAAACATATACTAGATCTATACTTCTAAAATAAAGCTCAGAGCAATGAATAGTTGACTGACATTATTATTCTCAGATTATATTGTACAGTAAATTATCAATTGGGTTTGTTAAAAGCAAAGGTACAAGAGATGCTATTTTTACGTGTAATGGGAGAAATGTCACAAGAACATGACAATGAACTATACATCTGTTTTGAAAATTATGAAATTTTATAGTATAAAGTGGTTAGAAATGATGCATATTTTAAACAAACTTTTTGTTGATTACAGGCATTTATTTTGGGAGCTATATGAAGAAAGGAGGGAGAGTATTAAATCAAAAAGAACAAAGATGTGTAGAGGTGTCAAGGAGGAATTATGTTGCCTAATTTATATTATATACAAGGAATTTCTACGAGCAGAAGCATTTGTACTAAAGGAGTCAAAGGAGCAGAGGGCACTTAATACACATATATTTCTTTTATTCCTGTCCACCCAGGCAGCACTTGCCAGCTTTATACTATGACGTTATCCAAATTCCTTCACTTGCACTGATGAAGGGCTAGTGTTGCCCGAAAGCTCTGCTAACTTTTCTGGCTGTTTACTTTATCGTTTTGATTTAGCTTTTCGCTTTTTATTTTTGTATCTCCATTGAGATCCAGCCACTGATACCCACAGCATTGTCATTTTTTCAGTAATTTGCCTTTCCACTCAACAGGAAATTAAGATACTAGATAAAAGGCAAAAAACTGAAGGAAAATGGATTATGAAGAAAGTAACAGTGCAATTAAGCATATCAATGACGCCAAAAAGCTACAGTAGAAGCCAAAAAATCCATGAATTACTGAAGAGATGATTTTCTTACATATGGGTGAGGGAAGGAATGGTAAAATAAAAACAATTACCAAAGTCTTAACAGCTATGGTGAATAACTGACAAGGAAAAGAAAGACTGGATATCAGTAGAAAGTGTAAGGAAATTGATTAATCATAGAAAATAGGAAGGAAATCAGTGAAATAATTAGCAGGAATTATCAAAAGAGAAAGGACATTATTATTGATATTAGAAGGAACTATATTAACTAGAATCTTTATTTGCAGTCACAGATGGAAAGTACTATATAGATTACCTATATGCAGCAGATCAGAAACAAAACAAAATGTTATCTCTAAAAGAGGAAGAAGTAAATGATGAAAGGATGGGGTGTTTTTGATGAGAAAAAATTGACATGACAATGAACTATACATCTGTTTTAAAAGTTATGAAAATACCTTTTATAGGATAAAGTGGTTAGAAATGATGCATATTTAATACAAAACTATTGTTGATTACAGGCGTTTATTATGGGAGCTATATGAAGAGAAGAGGGAGAATAATCAAAAAGAACAAAGATGTGTAGAGGCGTTGAGGAGGAATTATGGAATTTCTACGAGGAAGCATTTGTCCTAAAGGTCGAGTCAAAGTAGCAGAGGGCACAATTAGAACAAACAAAAAAATTGGCTGATGACAAGGTGGTAATCGCAAATAATGAATAACATAAATGAAGAAGGAAAAATAATGGAAGGAAAAGACCAATAATAGAAAAATTAACATCATGTGACAGTGCCAAACCCCGAGAATGGAAGTGGTGAGGTGATCACAAAAAGATGGAACAAATCCCCTTTTCGGGACACAGGGTATAGTCAAAGGTCTGTCAAAAAGTGGTAGGGTTGAAACCTTACGGTCCTGTGTGTGTTTATAAGAAAATAGAAACATATATTGATGAACAAGTTACATCGATCTTACTCTTTAGGAGAAAAATGGTAGACAGAACATGGTAGAAATAGATAGATAATAAGGTGGATAGAAAGGGCAAAGGGAATTCTATTTCTGACAAGGCAAGCATTAAAACAAGAAAAGATATGGTTAAATCAGGGGTATGGTACGTTGATTGTATGGATGCGAAACATGGATTACAGGGAAAGAAAATGTTTCATTATACTCCACACAGAAGGAATGAGGATATATTTAATGAAGTAGGGGTGGAGAAGCATATAATGAAAATGATAGTGGAGCAGCAAAAGCAATTGATGACATAGAAATAGAGAAGAACTATTGAAAATTATGATATTATGAAGATATGTGGTAAAACAAGGAAAGGAAGGAATAATATTTATATAATGGATATAATATTAAAAAAAGAATACATATTCTGAATAAAAGAAGCAACAGTGAAGAATCGAGCAAGAAGACGGTCATGGACCTGCTAAATGAGAAGGTATATCTATATAAGAAAGTATATAAAAAGTACATATTTATGAATAAAAAACCTAGAAAAGCAATCATTATTTAATCAACAAAAAGTCAATAAACTAGATCATTTGTTAGAAAAATGCATAAAACATTTAAATTATTTACCCACAAAAATATTAAAATATTAACATATTTATCAAGAATTACTAAGAAAAACATTGAAAATATATATAGGAAAAAAAACCTATGAAATAAAATTTGAGTTAGTGTTTACCGATCCACCAACGGACCGACCGACCAACCGACATAGTAAGCTTAGAGTCGCGTTTGCACCCGACTAAAAATACCTAGAAAATCAAGTATATTTATCAAACAAAAGGAAAACATTATCATTATTTTTTAAAAAGAGCAACAATCAATAATTTATTTATATATAATATATTATTTTATAAAACCAATAGGCCTACAAATTTGCCAATGATATAATATCACTGAATTTCCCATTTATTACCTGAATAAAAATAATTTATTTTTAAAAAAACAGTAGCATTTTAGTTAATGAATGAATTATTGTTTTGGTTACAGTTGTTACTGAAATCTGTAAAAGCAATTAATTTATACAATAAAAAAAAACAGATTAGATAATGATTGAAAATATCATCATTTAGGTTACACAATTATTGTAACAAAAAACCATAATGTGGTAATAATGTACGATTAGTCTACTTACAGTTTAGAATGCAGTTTGTTTTGTTTGTTTTTTATTGATTTTCCACACAAAATGAATATGATAATTAAGTAACAATAAACATATATATACAAGAAAGATGTGTGGCTGGTGGGCAAATAAGTTCAAAGAACTTTAAGGCTTACCCACCAGAAAAGATACAATAAACATTATCAAGTATGACGAGTAATTAATACATAGTAAGAATATAAAATAAGAAGTAAAAATACATAAGTAAAATAAAAAATTTTAAAAGTAAATAAGAAAACAGAGTATAAGTTAATAAAATGAATCATAAGTGTTTTAAACTTTAGCATTTGCACAAGTAATAATAAGTTACGTAGTATTTAAGTACTAATAAATTATTTATTATATTCAGAGACTAAAAGCTTTTTGTAGTTGTATTTAAAACTAGAGACTGTACATTTTCTTTTTAACTCTTGTGAGATAACTCTCCAGACCTTAGGTCCAACATAAAAAACAGAGTGACGACGGGGCTTATAAAACGACTTATCAGGAATAAAATTATTTATCGAACTTCTAGTGTTATGTGTATGACCTTCAGCAGTTTTTGAAAATAGAGAACTTATATGAAAAGGCAAGATATTTTTAGATAAGCGGAACATAAATAGAGCTATCTGAAGCTTATTCAAATCATAAATGTTTAGAACGTTAAGCTTATAAAAAAAGTAATTTTGAATGTGATCTATAAGATTGCCCTGCACAAATACGTAAAGCACGTTTTTGTAATTTGAACCAGCAGTCAATATGGGTAGTCTCATTACTAAGCCATGGGCACAATGTATCTAACTTATCTAAGGTAACGGCCCAACTTAAATTAATATATGAAAGATAAGGTAAAACTAAGACATTGTATAATGTGAGTAGGATTTGTTGAGGGAGTAGATGTTTAAGTTTGTTAATTATACCTATGTTTCTAGCGATCAAGCTACTGGTCGTATTAATATGTTGCTTCCACGTCAAATTTGAGTCAATAGTGACACCAAGGAACTTGATTTCATGAACATGGTTAATTAGCATTTTATCAATGTATATATTTTTATCTGTTTTTGTTTTGGCTTTAGGTTTTGAAAAAATAATGTAATTGGTTTTGGATATGTTAAGAATTAATTTGTTGCATTTTAACCAGTTTGATATGTTACAAAGTTCAATGTTCATGATATTAAATAAAGTGTTAAGATTAGAATGTGAATAAAATATGTTAGTATCATCGGCAAAAAGAATAAATTTGAGTATTCTAGAGCTGGAGGGTATGTCGTTAACGAAAATAGAAAATAAAAGTGGGTCTAAGATTGAGCCTTGGGGAAATCCACATGTAATAAGCGAGTAACTAGAAATAAAGGAATTGACAGAGGTAAATTGGTAACGATTAGATAGATAACTTGTAATGAGTTGAAGAGGAAGCCTCTGACTCCATAATGTCTAAGTTTATATAGAAGGATACCATGGTTAATGGTGTCAAATGCCTTTGACAAGTCAAGGAAAAGTCCAATAGTAAATTTATCATTACTTAGGGCTTTAGTTATATTATCATAAATGTCTAATAAAGCAAGATCCGTTGAGAATGCAGTGTGATATCCTGTAATCCTGTGTTGCAGTAAGCCAATGATCTTTAATTCTTCTTGATATTTTCTGGAATTTCTGCCCCTATATAAGAATGCAATACTTACATTGTTTGCAATCTGTAGGCCTACAGTGGCAAAATCTGAAAAGAGTGCTTGGGGAGAGAGGTACACAGATAATAATTAATATTTTAATACTCACGGTTTTTGCAATCCTGAAATCTGACATTAATATCTCCAATGAGCTCCATTCTAGTGTTAATCTCTGGGACTTGCCCTGTTAATCCAAGTAGCACAACAAGAAACCTATACCAAGACCTAAAAAGAAAGCTTGAGGAAAACAAATACTAGATCAATGCACTTTATACTTACCACCATGTCTACCACACTTATTCTGAATATGTCCCCATTTCTAATTGAGTATGGCATTGGTACAGCAAAAAATCTGCTGGTGAGTGCTAGGTAAAGAAAAACTGTAGTTATGACTGTACACATCATTACCTGTGATTGGTACCCAACTTTAAATGACAAGTTGCAGTGTAGCATATTGGTTGTCCTGTCATGGTTAGCCATCGCAATTCTTCAGGACTCCTACCATCTTGATGAGTGAAACAAACACCTATATCATCAAGATCTATTACAGATAATAGAGAAGAAACATATATCAAAATAATGCACATTTCTAACTTGCCTTAATAAATATTTACCATAAATAAACTTACCAATAAACACATACCTCATTTATGTAGTCTGTTCTGGAATTAGCACCTTTTAAAGAAAAAAGAGGAATAACATAATTATTTTCAAAAAATATTTTTAGTTCCTTGTTTTGTTTGTCTTACTTGGACGCTGTCATACAAACTCAAACATCTAGTCCAGAAACTGCAAACCAAAGAAAAAACACACATCTCGGTCGGAACACACCGATGCCAATATGAAATGATAAAAGTATCTTTCCCACAGAGGGTGCGTTAATACATTTATAAATATTTTTTTGTGATTTTTAAAATTGAGAAAGGCATCAGAAAATTATTTTTGTTACAAAAGTTTGGAAATTAGGTAATTGAAGATGATGTCTAAATACAAATACTCACCACTCCCGCCACTATCCAACTCACTTTTAAATTGTAATCTAAATTAACTACCTGGACTAGGCCTAATTAAAATAACTTATTTAGTTAAAATTGTAAAAAATCTACGCACAATATAATCAGCACTGTCCTCAAATTGTATTGACTGAAAGTTCAAAATATTTAGTCACCGAAATAATATATTAAACCTATAATGTAACATTTAAAATTCTTACTTACAAGAAATGAATAAACACACAGACACATTTGTCAATATTTATATATTCTCAATATTTTTTTGATGATGTAATGAAATAAACACGGACATATTTTTAAATATTTTTTCTCAATGTATTGTGAATGATGTATTGAAATAAATACGCAGACACATTTTTCAATATTTATTTATTCTCAATGTTTGTGAATGATGTATTGAAATAAAGACAGAAACATTTTTCAATATTTATTTATTCTCAATGTTTGTGATGATGTATTGAAATAAAACACAGACGCATTTTTCAATATTTATTTATTCTCAATGTTTGTGAATTTATTTATTGAAATAAAGAGGCAGACACATTTTTTAAATATATATTTATTCTCAATGTATTGTGATGATGTATTGAAATAAACGCAGACAAATTTTTCAATATTTATTTATTCTCAATGTTTGTGAATGATGTATTGAAATAAATACGCAGACACATTTTTCAATATTCATTTATTCTCAATGTATTGTGATGATGTATGGAAATAAACATACAGACACATTTTTCAATATTTATTTATTCTCAATGTATTGTGATGATGTATTGAAATAAACACACAGACACATTTTTCAATATTTATTTATTCCCAATGTTTGTGAATGTTGTATTGAAATAAAGACACAGACAAATTTTTCAATATTTATTTATTCTCAATGTTTGTGAATGATGTATTGAAAAAAAGACAGAACATTTTTCAATATTTATTTATTCTCAATGTTTGTGAATGATGTATTGAAAAAAAGACAGAAACATTTTTCAAAATTTATTTATTCTCAATGTTTGTGAATGATGTATTGAAAAAAAGACAGAAACATTTTTCAATATTTATTTATTCTCAATGTTTGTGATGATGTATTGAAATAAAACACAGACACATTTTTCAATATATATTTATTCTCAATGTTTTGTGAATGATGTATTGAAATAAACACACAGACACAATTTTCAATATTTATTTATTCTCAATGTATTGTGATGATGTATTGAAATAAACACAGACAAATTTTTCAATATTTAATTATTCTCAATGTTTGTGAATGATGTATTGAAATAAATACGCAGACACATTTTTCAATATTCATTTATTCTCAATGTATTGTGATGATGTATGGAAATAAACACAGACACATTTTTCAATATTTATTTATTCTCAATGTATTGTGATGATGTATTGAAATAAAAACAACAAATGTTTTAATATTTATTTATTCCCAATGTTTGTGAATGTTGTATTGAAATAAAGACACAGACACATTTTTTAATATTTATTTATTCTCAATGTTTTGTGATGATGTATTGAAATAAACACACAGACAAATTTTTCAATATTTAGTTATTCTCAATGTTTGTGAATGATGTATTGAAAAAAAGACAGAAACATTTTTCAATATTTATTTATTCTCAATGTTTGTGAATGATGTATTGAAAAAAGACAAACATTTTTCAATATTTATTTATTCTCAATGTATTGTGATGATTTATTGAAATAAACGCACAGACAAATTTTTCAATATTTATTTATTCTCAATGTTTGTGAATGATGTATTGAAATAAACGCACAGACAAATTTTTCAATATTTATTTATTCTCAATGTTTGTGAATGATGTATTGAAAAAAAGACAGAAACATTTTTCAATATTTATTTATTCTCAATGTTTGTGAATGATGTATTGAAAAAAGACAGAAACATTTTTCAATATTTATTTATTCTCAATGTTTGTGATGATGTATTGAAATAAAACACAGACACATTTTTCAATATATATTCATTGTCAATGTTTGTGAATCATGTAATGAAATAAGTACGCAGACACAATTTTCAATATATATTTATTCTCAATGTATTGTGATGATGTATTGAAATAAACGCACAGACAAATTTTTCAATATTTATTTATTCTCAATGTATTGTGAATGATGTATTGAAATAAACACACATACACATTTTCCAATATTTATTTATTCTCAATGTTTTGTGAATGATGTATTGAAATAAACAGACAAATTTTTCAATATGTATTTATTCTCAATGTTTGTGAATGATGTATTGAAAAAAAGACAGAAACATTTTTCAAAATTTATTTATTCTCAATGTTTGTGAATGATGTATTGAAAAAAAGACAGAAACATTTTTCAATATTTATTTATTCTCAATGTTTGTGATGATGTATTGAAATAAAACACAGACACATTTTTCAATATATATTTATTCTAAATGTTTGTGAATGATGTAATGAAATAAGTAAGCAGACACAATTTTCAATATTTATTTATTCTCAATGTATTGTGATGATGTATTGAAATAAACGCAGACAAATTTTTCAATATTTAATTATTCTCAATGTTTGTGAATGATGTATTGAAATAAATACGCAGACACATTTTTCAATATTCATTTATTCTCAATGTATTGTGATGATGTATGGAAATAAACACAGACACATTTTTCAATATTTATTTATTCTCAATGTATTGTGATGATGTATTGAAATAAAAACAACAAATGTTTTAATATTTATTTATTCCCAATGTTTGTGAATGTTGTATTGAAATAAAGACACAGACACATTTTTTAATATTTATTTATTCTCAATGTTTTGTGATGATGTATTGAAATAAACACACAGACAAATTTTTCAATATTTAGTTATTCTCAATGTTTGTGAATGATGTATTGAAAAAAAGACAGAAACATTTTTCAATATTTATTTATTCTCAATGTTTGTGAATGATGTATTGAAAAAAGACAAACATTTTTCAATATTTATTTATTCTCAATGTATTGTGATGATTTATTGAAATAAACGCACAGACAAATTTTTCAATATTTATTTATTCTCAATGTTTGTGAATGATGTATTGAAATAAACGCACAGACAAATTTTTCAATATTTATTTATTCTCAATGTTTGTGAATGATGTATTGAAAAAAAGACAGAAACATTTTTCAATATTTATTTATTCTCAATGTTTGTGAATGATGTATTGAAAAAAGACAGAAACATTTTTCAATATATATTTATTCTCAATGTATTGTGATGATGTATTGAAATAAACGCACAGACAAATTTTTCAATATTTATTTATTCTCAATGTATTGTGAATGATGTATTGAAATAAACACACATACACATTTTCCAATATTTATTTATTCTCAATGTTTTGTGAATGATGTATTGAAATAAACAGACAAATTTTTCAATATGTATTTATTCTCAATGTTTGTGAATGATGTATTGAAATAAATACGCAGACACATTTTTAATATTTATTTATTCTCAATGTTTTGTGAATGATGTACTGAAATAAACACACAGACAAATTTGTCAATATTTTTTTTTCCCCAATGTTTTGTGAATGAGTAAGTACATTTATTGTCATTTGTAAATATATAAAAAACATTTAATTTGAAATGAATTAAACCATTTCGGCTAATAATAAATAAATAGAACTTAAACTACATGGTGAAACTATCCCCCGCCGGACACCATACCGGTATTTCAAGGTTTCGGGAAAGTACAAACTTAACGTAAACATGTGTCATTGAAATAAACACTAAGACACATTTTTCAATATTTATTTATTCTCAATGTATAGTGATGATGTATTAAATAACCACACAGACACATTTTCAATATTTAATTTTTTGATGATGTATTGAAATTAACAAACAGACACATTTTTCAATATTTGTTTATTCTCAATGTTTTGTAATGATGTATTGAAATAAACACACAGACACATTTTTCAATATAATTATATTTATTCTCAATCTATTGTGATTATGTATTGAAATAAACACACAGACAAATTTTTCAATATTTATTTATTCTCAATGTTTGTGAATGATGTATTGAAATAAATACGCAGACACATTTTTCAATATTTATTTATTCTCAATGTATTATGAATGATGTATTAAAATAAACACACAGACACATTTTTCAATATTTATTTGTTCTCAATGTATAGTGATGATGTATTGAAATAAACACTAAGACAAATTTTTCAATATTTATTTATTCTCAATGTATAGTGATGATGTATTGAAATAAACACACAGACACATTTTTCAATATTTATTTATTCTCAATGTTTGTGATGATGTATTGAAATAAAGACACAGACACATTTTTTAATATTTATTTATTCTCAATGTTTTGTGAATGATGTATTGAAATAAACACACAGACACAATTTTCAATATTTATTTATTCTCAATGTATTGTGATGATGTATTGAAATAAACACAGACACATTTTTCAATATTTATTTATTCTCAATGTATTGTGATGATGTATTGAAATAAACACACAGACACATTTTTCAATATTTATTTATTCTCAATGTTTGTGATGATGTATTGAAATAAAGACACAGACACATTTTTTAAATATATATTTATTCTCAATGTATAGTGATGATGTATTGAAATAAACACACAGACACATTTTTTAATATTTATTTATTCTCAATGTTTTGTGAATGATGTATTGAAATAAACACACAGACACAATTTTCAATATTTATTTATTCTCAATGTATTGTGATGATGTATTGAAATAAACACAGACACATTTTTCAATATTTATTTATTCTCAATGTATTGTGATGATGTATTGAAATAAATACAGACACATTTTTTAATATTTATTTATTCTAAAATTTTTTTTATGATGTATTAAAATAAACACACGGACACATTTTCCAATATTTATTTATTCTCAATGTATTGTGATGATGTATTGAAATAAACACAGACGCATTTTTCAATATTTATTTATTCTCAATGTTTGTGATGAGGAATTGAAATAAAAACACAGACACATTTTTCAATATTTATTTATTCTCAATGGATTGTGATGTATTGAAATAAAGACAGAAACATTTTTCAATATTTATTTATTCTCAATGTATTGTGATAATGTATTGAAATAAACAAACAGAAACATTTTTCAATATTTATTTATTCTCAATGTATTATGATGATGTATTGAAATAAACACAGACACATTTTTCAATATTTATTTATTCTCAATGTATTGTGATGATGTATTGAAATAAAAACAACAAATGTTTTAATATTTATTTATTCTCAATGTTTTGTGAAAGATGTATTGAAAAAAACACAGACACATTTTTCAATATTTATTTATTCTCAATGTATTGTGATGATGTATTGAAATAAACACGGACACATTTTTCAATATTTATTTATTCTCAATGTATTGTGATGATGTATTGAAATAAACACAGACACATTTTTCAATATTTATTTATTGTCAATGTTTTGTGAATGATGTTTTGAAATAAACACACAGACAAATTTGTAAATATTTATTTTTTTTCCCCAATGTTTTGAGAATGAGTAAGTAAATTTATTGTCATTTGTAAATATATAAAAAACATTTATTTTGAAATGAATTGAACCATTTCGGCTAATAATAAATAAATAGAACTTAAACTACATGGTGAGACTATACCCCGCCGGACACCATACCGGTATTTCAAGGTTTCGGGAAAGTACAAACTTAACATAAACATGCGTCATTGAAATAAACACCAAGACACATTTTGCAATATTTATTTATTCTCAATGTATAGTGATGATGTATTAAATAACCACAGAGACACATTTTTAATATTTATTTATTCTCAATGTATTGTGATAATGTATTGAAATAAACACACAGACACATTTTTCAATATTTATTTATTCTTAATTTTTTTTTTGATGATGTATTGAAATTAACAAACAGACACATTTTTCAATATTTGTTTATTCTCAATGTTTTGTAATGATGTATTGAAATAAACACACAGACACATTTTTCAATATTTATTTGTTCTCAATGTATTGTGATGATGTTTTGAAATAAACACACAGACACATTTTTCAATATTTATTTATTCTCAATGTATTGTGATGATGTATTGAAATAAACAAAGACACATTTTTCAATATATATTTATTATCAATGTATTGTGAATGATGTATTGAAATAAAGAGGCATACACATTTTTCAATATTTATTTATTCTCAATGTATTGTGATGATGTATTGAAATAAAAAGCACAAATGTTTTAATATTTATTTATTCTCAATGTTTTGTGAAAGATGTATTGAAATAAACACACAGACACATTTTTCAATATTTATTTATTCTCAATGTATTGTGATGATGTATTGAAATAAACACAGACACATTTTTCAATATTTATTTATTCTCAATGTTTGTGAATGATGTATTGAAATAAAGACAGAAACATTTTTCAATATATATTTATTCTCAATGTATTGTGATGATGTATTGAAATAAACGCACAGACAAATTTTTCAATATTTATTTATTCTCAATATATTTTGATGATCTACAGAAATAAACACACAGACACACTTTTTTAATATTTGTTTATTCTCAATATATTGTGATGATGTATTGAAATAAACACACAGACACATTTTTCAATATTTATTCTCAATGTATTGTGATGATGTATTGAAATAAAGACAGAAACATTTTTCAATATTTATTTATTCTCAATATATTGTGATGATGTATTGAAATAAACAAACATACAAATTTTATTTATTGAAATAAACACTACATTTTATTTATTGAAATAAACACTAACACATTTTGCAATATTTATTTATTCTTAATTTTTTTTTTGATGATGTATTGAAATAAACACACAGACACATTTTTCAATATTTATTTATTCTCAATGTATTGTGATGATGTATTAAAATAAAAACAACAAATGTTGTATTGAAATAAAGACAGAAGCATTTTTAAATATTTATTTATTCTCAATGTATTGTGATGATGTATTGAAATAAAAACAACAAATGTTGTATTGAAATAAAGACAGAAACATTTTTAAATATTTATTTATTCTCAATATTGTGATGATGTATTGAAATAAACAAACAGACAAATTTTATTTATTGAAATAAACACTAACACATTTTTCAATATTTATTTATTCTTAATTTTTTTTTATGATGTATTGAAATAAACACTAAGACACATTTTTCAATATTTATTTATTCTCAATGTATTGTGAATGATGTATTGAAATAAAGAGGCATACACATTTTTCAATATTTATTTATTCTCAATGTTTTGTGAAAGATGTATTGAAATAAATACAAAGACACATTTTTCAATATTTATTTATTCTCAATATTTGTGAATGTTGTATTGAAATAAACACTCGGACAAATTTTTCAATATTTATTTATTCTCAATGTTTTGTGAATGATGTATTGAAAATTTTTAGGCCTATTTTATGTCATTTGAATATTCAATATTTTATGTGTTTTACTGTGTGTATGTTTTATCGAGGGCCCTAAATGATCAGTTCCATTAGGAACTGGATAGGCTACCCTCAGTAAAGATGGTAATAAATAAATAAATAAATAAATAAACACACAGACAAATTTGTCAATATTTATTTTTTTCCCAATGTTTTGTGAATGAGTAAGTAAATTTATTGTCATTTGTAAATATATAAAAAACATTTATTTTGAAATGAATTAAACCATTTCGGCTAATAATAAATAAATAGAACTTAAACTACATGGTGAAACTATCCCCCGCCGGACACCATACCGATATTTCAAGGTTTCGGGAATGTACAAACTTAACGTAAACATATGGATTGAAATAAACACTAAGACACATTTTTCAATATTTATTTATTCTCAATGTATAGTGATGATGTATTTAATAACCACACAGACACATTTTCAATATTTATTTATTCTCAATGTATTGTGATGATGTATTGAAATAAAGACAGAAACATTTTTCAATATTTATTTATTCTCAATATATTGTGATGATGTATTGAAATAAACAAACAGACAAATTTTATTTATTGAAATAAACAATAACACATTTTTCAATATTTATTTATTCTTAATTTTTTTTTTTTATGATGTATTGAAATAAACACTAAGACACATTTTTCAATATTTATTTATTCTCAATGTATTGTGAATGATGTATTGAAATAAACACACAGACACATTTTCAATATTTATTTATTCTCAATGTATTGTGATGATGTATTGAAATAAAGACAACAAATGTTTTAATATTTATTTATTCTCAATGTATTGTGAATGATGTATTGAAATAAACACACAGTCACATTTTTCAATATTTATTTATTCTCAATGTATTGTGATGATGTATTGAAATAAACACAGACACATTTTTCAATATTTATTTATTCTCAATGTATTGTGATGATGTATTGAAATAAAGATGCAGACACATTTTTCAATATTTATTTATTCTCAATGTATTGTAATGATGTATTGAAATAAACACACAGACACATTTTTCAATATTTATTTATACTCAATGTTTGTGAATGATGTATTGAAATAAACACACAGACACATTTTTCAATATTTATTTATTCTCAATGTATTGTGAATGATGTATTGAAATAAAGAGGCATACATATTTTTCAATATTTATTTATTCTCAATGTTTTGTGAATGATACATTTTTCAATATTTTTTTATTCTCAATGTATTTTGATGATGTATTGAAATAAACACACAGACACATTTTTCAATATTTATGCAAAATTATGAAGTTATATTTTCATTAAAGATAATGAAGATGAACAAAAGAAATAATTCCCTGCGTTTAATTAACAAATATGTTTGTCCTTGATACTCTAAAGTTCTGAGCAGTCACATTAAAAACTACCCACTGTCACCAACAACCATGTGACCGTGTGACGTAGATGTACGCTCGCCTCGTGCTTTAGTTGGTGAGTGGCTTTCAACATAACAAAATAATTCATACCTACCTGAATAACTTATCAATACAAATTATACGTAATAAAATACATTTAATTGATATTTATTAATTATTTTATTCAAAGTTTTAACAACCGTATGTCTATACAAAACACAAATAGGGTACGTAAAATAAACATTAGCGAAAACAAAATCTGGAAACATGGCGGCGTGTGTGTCGTAGTGGTTTACTTACTTTAAAAACTATCTGAAACCCTATTTTTAACTAACAAAATTGGAACGATCTGAAGTTGGAATTGGATTATAAATGAATGCAAACAATGTGTAAATCAATTGATATTCGGGATAATATATCACCGAATACTGAATAATTGTGTAATTATTTTATTTAATTTTCTTTGTAATTTGTTCTGAACACACAAGTTCAGTGTGTTGAGTTCTTCTCGAACCGTAAGCCCCGCGCCCGGATGGTGCCAACGGCATGGCTTCGGGAACCACATCAAACTAAAACTTTATTTCGGATCGTACTTAGTGTTTCAGTGAAATAAATTATTAGCTATTATTCTTGGATAATACAGGTTGTTCTTCAGTACAGCTGATGCAATATTTACGTTTGATTTGCGTATATTTTTGAAACAAAACATCTCAACTTACCTAATGCATCAGTTCGCCTCTCGTGCTGTCTAAGTAGTCTGAGATGGTCTGGAGAGCCCGTATGTTAGATTTTCCCGCTGTCTACCTAGGTTTTTTTTTTAATAACCTTTGAACTTTCTTAAAAATATAATATACTAATTTATCCCACCTTTTGTACGCCAATATTTTCCTTTTCAATAGCAGCGGTACATAATATGGTTAACCGAACGAGTCAGTAGTGACGTAACAATTTAATATGTTCTAATTTAATTTATACTATTTCTCAATGTACCTTCTAGATACAATGTATTCATTAGGCCTACTGTAATTCCAAAAAAGTTTGAGCCCTTCAAAACTATAGAGGGCTCACTCGTAAGTATTAAAAATACAAAGTTTAGTCAGTATCTCGGTGTTCTTTGTTGTTTATTGTTGTTAAATTGTGTGTTTTCTGGTAAGTTATGGTTTATAATGGGTGTACACATGAAAATAGTAAAAATTAGCATATTAAGCACAATTATTTAAAAAAAAGAATACAATGAGTCTTGATTGAAGAATAACTATTGAAAAAAATATCAACATTTACATTTGACTCACTCATAGTTATTTAATGAAGGCAAGCGTGTCTGAAACCCTCTTTTCCAGACATTTACTCTAGTAAACGGAACATAAAAAGTGGACTTGACTCCAGTTTTACGAGAAGGAGCATGTAAACTGAAAAGGTCGCAACTAAACAAACAATTGTCACTCTATAAAGAAACACAATCGAGCGACACATAGGCCTAACGACAATTTGTAGTATTTAGATAAACCGAAAGACCCGTATTATACTGTCTACTTATTGAGTAAACCCAATATTTACGTTCTCATAAATTGGTAAATGGTTTTACTATTTTTAAATATATCAATATCAGAAGAAAAAAAAAAGAAAAAAACCACTAGAAGCCTTATTATTTTTGTATTGTTTAAATGTTTTAGTGAAAATAGTTTAAAAAAACCAAAACGTTACTGGATTTTTTTTATAAGCACAACAAATCCAAAGGCCTACATTTTGTCTTTATTGAAACCGTATGCTACCGTTCTGTATTATATCCTACAGTAGGCCTATGTCCTACTCTCCACAGTGGTATAATATGCTAGATATATACCAGTATGTGGCGTGCCATACATAACTTATCAGCACGGAGGTATACATTTTATACCTCCATTATCATATGAAACATTACGGTTTACCTATGAGATAGAGGCTTCCGAAACGAACTGTCACATTCTATACGATTTGACTATGTTGGCCTTCCATATTTGGCTACCAATATGAACTTGACCTTAGTTAGTGTGACGTGGTGAGTTTGGGCGTAACAATTTACTGTAAGTATTAGTGACGTTTACATTTTAATTAGCTATGTATATGTACATTTAGTTTTCAGTATTTCATGCTAATTTAGTTTAAGTTTTATAAGCAAATGTTTAATTATAAATAAGTTTTTATTAATAATAATAGCGGGCATTCACATTATCAGTTGTTTACTGAACTATACCTGCTGTTTAATGGTACAGTCCAGTGGGTAGATCTTTAAACTGTGAATGAATGATCAATCTTTCTGTTCATCGCCAATACGATAAGCAGATTCCTTATAATTTGAACACAGATTCACACAAAACACAGCTTCTTTGTAACTCTCTGAAAGAAAAGGGGTAGGTATTGTATGTTTTTATTTTGTTAATATTGAATGTTGTAAACGTGTGACCAACCAGTGTACAATTCTGTCAGATATAATATTTGGAGTGGTATGTTAATGATGCCTATCATAATATATGATACACTCGTATGAATACAAACCGTGAGCCCTCCATGTGGGAGATTCTGGGTCATTATTGTTTTTACAGAAAGATCATTTAAAAGCGTTGTTTGAATTTGAGGAAGTTTAAATGCTCCGTACGTAGGCCTATACCTTCACAGAATGTTAAAAATTAGACCGGCGTCTAGTAATATTTCATGTTTAAATATTAATTATTATCAATATAAAATGTTGTTTTTTTATCTTTATGTGGGTTCATCGCACTTTTATTTCCATACTTTACTAATCACATTTTCATTTCAATACACTATACATATTATTATATTAACAGTGTTTGTTTTCATCATCTGTTTACATACCCTTTTTGTTCATTTGTTTACATCTTCACATTTTCTCTTGTTATACATACATTTTCTACAGCACATTATCATTAACAATAAAATATAAAATGTTGTTTGTCAATGTCAGAATCATTCAGATGGTGTGGTGAATTCAGAATGGATTATAATATATCATTATTATTAAGTGTTATTCACAGCGTGATCCGCTTACTGTGGTACACTTATACTTTATTATGAGAGATTGCATTAGGCCTACTACGAGGGAACTCCATTACATGGTTTACATTAATAGTAGGCCTATTGAGGCACCGATCGTCTAGCTGGACATAATATAATTTTACTTAATGATAACAAACATACGCCGTATCAGGTATTATAAAAAGACTATACATTTTAATTTCCTTAAAATAGAAATTACATGTAGGCATCAGTATGCTTCTCATGGAGATATAACTGGAAAACATCCTGTGAAAAAATGTCAGCTATAATGTTTTTAAAATGAAAACCTTCCCACTTTGATTTTTTTGTCAAATCTATATGCGCTCTTTACGAATATATTATGTTAATATATTATAGGCTTGCGATTCTCTGTCATTTTGTTTTTTCTGTGTTGTATCAAGCGGAACAACCGTCGAATTTATGTTGATTGCATAATTATTGCATGAACGATACCCGAGGGATTTCGTGGGCACGCATTATTATAATATTACATGATACTAAAATAATACAATATTTAAGTAATGGATATATGTAGTGTGGAAATGTTCACTTCTAAAACCATGAAGTGAACAAAATGTTTTCCATCACTTATCACTTTCCGCTCTGAGACAGCCTTATTGCACCACTGGGTTTCCACAGCTTAGGCCTACATAAATACAAGAGGAATATTTTATTGGAATTAATAATTGAAATATTATCAATTCAAAAATAGTGTTAAAGCCAAGTTTTACTACTGCCAATGAGAGACCATTTCAAGGGTTTAGTTTAATCTCCTTTTGACTGCTACGATAATGTGTGCTACTCTTAATTCGTTTAACTCTTAAATACAACTCTCTGGATAAACTAATAATGATGATTAAACTGTAAATTGATTATTATTGATTGCGCACTAACACATCTATCACTCATTTTGTGGTAGTCACTGTTTTGTACGCTGAACCGTATACGGTTTCTTTTTGTCCACGGTTCGAATCCCATTCGCTATCCGTGTGTTCAAACTGGGAATGTAGATAGCACACCGTGCTGTGCATGTTGAAGAATGCAGTACATCATCATCGCCAAACTACAGTTTATTTGGTTCACGATTGAGCGAATGAAATTGAAGAGGTACTGTGTTGGTATAATGGTAAAAGTATCACCGGATAAAGACACGTAGATGTTGCATATGTGTAGGCCTAATACTTGAGCTTGAATAAGAAAAAAAGTTTCAAGACAAAAATCGAAACGCCGACTGTGGACTAAATAACAAATAAAATAACTACAGACTTAAGACAAGTCTAGCCTACAAGTTACTGTGATTTTATCGTTTTTTTATTGTTTTTTTTTAGAGTAGCTGAAAACTCGCAAGATGAGTTCTGAAAGTAGAGATAAGCTAAAACAAATACGCTTCATTGCTTGGAGTCAGCCGCGTTCTCTCACAACCGCCTTAATGCGAAGCATGGAGTGTGTGCCCGATGTCGAACTTATCTACGAACCATTCACAACATCGGCTTTTCTCGGACCCGAACGCTTTCGGCGGTATCTAACAGTTGAACTACCAATGAGAAAAGACCTGTCATTTCAAGCGACTAAAGAAAAGATGGAAATGAAATTTGAGGGTAAGAAAGTTATTTTTGCCAAAGATTTTGCTTTTAATCTCAACGGCAACTATGACTTAATACCCGATGGCTACCAACATACGTTTCTCATACGTCATCCAATCAGGACGTACCTGTCAATGTATCGTGTTTGGAAAAATTTTAACCCTGAATTGGGTGTCGACATTTTTAAAACATATTTTACTCCTCGTCTTGGTTTTCAAGAACTCCATGAGCTCTACAATTATGTTGTAGATAAAACTGGAAAGGAACCACTCGTTTTGGATACGGATGATCTCCTTGAAAACCCGAAAGGCATTCTGAAGATACTCTGTGACGAGGTTGGTTTGGAGTTTTCAGAGCAAATGTTAAGCTGGGGTCTTGAGCAGCCAGTTCAATGGAATGCTGACGACGATTACCTTAACATAGATAAAATGATTGGTTTTCATGGAAACAGTCTAAGCGCTGGTGGATTCGTGGCTGGGTCTGTCAAACCACTTCCAAAATTTGAAGATTTGCCAGAAATAGTGCAAGAATATGTTAACATTTCACAACCATTTTATGATAAGTTGTACGAAAAGCGTACAACAGTTAGCAACTAATTCAATTTTTCATTAGTAACAGAAATGGACAACATAATTAAGTAATAGGAAATACTGCCAAAGTTTTGTTTTGTTGTTGTTTTTGATTTATGGTAGACTTTTGTAGGCTACACTAGGCACGGTGTGATTTTAATTGATAGATCCGATGATGTTAATAGGTACAAGAAAATTTGCGTAATATTTGTAAGTTGTAGAAGGAGACAGTGGTATTTTTTTTAAAGCATTCATGTTATCATAAATAAATGATAAATAATTCATGATTTTCCTACCTACCTATTACATGAAAAGTATTTATAGGCGTTGAACATTGAATATCGCCCTTTTGGTAATACACTTATTGTGGTAATATTGTTATCATTTATTTATTTATCATAAATTTTTTTAATGGCAGATAAGAGAGCGACAAAAAGAAAAATGTTTACGAACATTTGCGGAAATATGATACGCATGCGTTAATGTGGTGTTTATATTATTCTACTACTGCTAAAGAATTTGCAATCTAATCATGTTCGATTTGCTCAAAAACAGATTCGCCTTTCTTTGATATTATATTTGTATTAAGCAATAATAAACGCCTGTATATTAAATGTGTGACTCATATACAGTGCAATACGTGTTTTAATTAGAGAATGTTAAATGATTCGTACAAATTAGGATAGTGGGATTAATCGGATGGTTAATGATGTCTTTGTTCATATCTCACAAATTAGATTATATGCAATAACTATTTGTATAACAAATCAGAACGTCAATTAATGTACATAATCGAATAACTTCTTCTTGTTGTTTTTAGACAGTTGAGCAATGCTCATTTCGTAGACTGGTTCGTAAAACGGTGCTATACTGTAGTTAGAGTTCTTCAACATTATACAACGTAACATCAGTATTATTGTGATGATAACTTAGATGATGTGTAAGGTTACATTGGTTAATAAAAACTGTTTGCAGACTTTTTATAATACATAGCAAAATAAATTGTCTTCTTCCATTATGTAACCGACAATCATCCTTTAATATTAATTAGACCTACATTATATTTTGTTCAGGCAATAATTAAGTATAGGCCTATATGCATTTATTGTCTTTACATTATTCATATTTATCTTATACATACAGGCTGTTTGTATACGTTTACCAGACACGCACACACATGCATAGATGCGTTGATTATTACTAGATAATGTTATTTGATACAATTAATTTGATATAAGTTTTAATAAATGTAAACCATAACCAACCATACGTTTCGAACTGATGATCATGACCGACATTTACGGAGGAGGACGTCGTTTTATGTGTCTGACTTGAACTTTAGAACGTACGAATATTGGATTCCGAATGGGCTGTGCGAAATCCTGACCAATTTGAAATAGTAGCCTGATGCTATTGATTTTGTACCCATGGATAAATGAAATTGAAGGACTAGGCCTATATAAATCTGAGATCACGTACAATATCTCATGCCGCTAGTGTGCTATGATATAAACCGTCCTCTTAGCTCCTGCTTGCAATAGTGATGATTTTGTGGTGACGTCGTATAGCCTAACCAGATAGCTAAACATACTGGGCACAAATAAGAATATAAAGCCCTATATAAATTCATGATAAAACCAAAGCCTTTAAGCCCGGTCTACACTATCAAACTTTATGTGACAACAAAATGTGATGTGCCCATATATGAACATGATGATATCATATCACTACCATATTTGGGCATAGCGCTACAATATTTGGGCACATCACACTTTTTTTGGCGACCTAGTTTGTGATAGTGTAGACATATAGCCTTAGTCATATAAAAACAAATATAAGTGCACACCACTCTGCACGTAAAAGATATAATGATCAGAAACAATACAGTTTTTTAATTAATCGTTGGCACATAAATGCAATCAGACAAACTGAATAAAATAATATACCTTGGAAATGTATTGGAATACCAAGTATGACGTACTACTGTATGCATGCAGTAATTGGTTTGTGAAAGCAACACGTCTATTCGAAAAATTTAAAATATATACAATATCAAATGGCTAAATATCTTTTGAAAATACCATTATAATGTTGCAAGAAGCCTTTTATGGTGAACTAGAATGGCAATCGATTGAGTCCATTCTATCTGATGGAGAAATATCTTACTTCAAAAGATTGAAAACACTTTAAGTTGGAACTAGTAGTACAGTATAACATTTATTTTAACCAATACAACAATTTGCATATAACTAATAAGCATATTTGTCGGCTTTTCTTCAAATAGCTATCTACTCTGAGATACAATTCTAAAAGTTTATTTTAAGTGGTCTTTAGGCCTAATTAGAGGGGAAACTTCCCTCGAAAATTGAATCTTTCTTTCTTTTTTGAAGGGAGCAACTTACGGATAAATGGTAGGTGTGAGAGGTCACTGTACAGTGGTTTAATTAGAGACCTCTTAATTGGAGAGAGTCTTTTATTTAAAATAAAAAACTCCCTCTTTTGAGAGAAAATTGATGATTTTCCAGCGCAGAATCACTGCTGCTACCTAGTTCGGTAGAAATTTGAGTAAATTACGTGTGAGTTCCTGGCAACTTATTTTTATTTTTTCCCATGACCTAGAAGTGACCTGAAAAACACACACACGTTTCACTTTATTCCTCCAGTGAAAAACTGACGGACTTTTTGGAAAGTGACAGGTTGTTTTTTCTGAAGAACCTGGTGTTTATTTGGTAATCATTGTATATATTTTAGATTTGTATGTGTAAAATATCAATTAACATATTTGAACGTTTATTTTGTCGTGTCAATGTACTGACAGTGCAAACAGATGGTGTTAAATAAATTTGCTAGGCCCGTTTGTCAAGCTATATCTGGCTTCACTGACGTGTGACGACTGCAGCTCTTCGTGGCTAATCATCTTAATAATCTAGCCTGGCTCGCAACCGCTTGGGCGACCAGCTGTTGTTAAAATCATGCAAAATTTCAGTATTTTAAACAATACGAATATGTCAACTCTACTAGATTAAAATCAGTGTAAATCAAAGAATATTTTTATTGTAGTTTCTCAACATGTCATCTGATGAATGTCTGCTCAAATTTGACATTTAATGACTTGGTTTGCCATCGTCGACAGAAAGAAGCTACTGCTGGGTGGGGGTAAACAGATAGGCGTTGGTCCCGATAGTCTTAATTGTCTGTCAAACCAAGATCGGTCCACAAAGCGCAACTGCCTTTGGCCACAAATGTAATGCCAAAACTGGTCCGACCGGACCACATTTATTAATATTAGGCCTGTCACGATAAATATGGTCCGGGGCCAAAATCGGTCCGGCCGGACCAGTTTTGGCTCTAAAATTGTGGCCAAAAGCAGTCCGCCACTGCCAAAATCGGTCCGGGTTTTTCTTCTGTCGATTTTAATTGAATTACTAGGCCTATGATGCTGTTTTAAGTTGTTTATGGCTAGAAAAATATCCCATGATATATATTAGTAAGTTATCTTGTCGGATAAATACTATAAATAAATGTATTTTATCTAAAAACATGACTTAGGTGTTCACTCATATTTCGGCCTGCCACACACTCACACGAACGGGTATGACTATGAGACGCTGATATTGCCAGCTAGATTTTATTTATGATTGAGGCCTTTTTCCTTCCTCAGCCTAATCAATATTGGATAATTGTTTTATAATAATTGTATTGAATTGATATATTGATTGATTAACAATAAATAATTAATAAATTAAATTGTTTTTAACATCATGGGGAAACGAAGATGTTAAAAAAGAACAAAATGGATTAAAAACAGGCAGATACATATTGTATACAAAAGCCTAACAATTAGTACTAATTATTGATGAGTTACTACTAATAATAATTAAAAAAACAGGCTTAATTTATAATATTAAAATAACAAATAAAACCCTGTAGTTTTCGATATAATGACTAATCATGGCATTTTTTTAATGATATATACATTATGACTCATTTTGCGCACCATATATTTGTAAGACCGGACCATATTTGGCGGCCAAAAACAGTCCTACTGCCCGGACCGATTTTATCCAGGCCGGACCAGTTTTGGCGGCCAAAATTGGTCCGGCCGGACACGTTTTGGCAGCCATAAATGGTCCCCCGGACTGATTTTGGCAGCCAAAACTGGTCCGCCGGACCGATTTTGGCCCGGACTGATTTTGGTGTGACAGGCCCGATAGCTAAGTGTATTGTTTGTAAATCAGTTCCATTCTGTCAATCCTGCTGGGGCCAGGCCGATGTAACTTTGACCGGTCAGATTAATCTACATTACTGTAGGCCTACGCCTAGTCTGGGCTCCAGACGGAGTTTTGTAAAAATATAAATATTTTTGCACATATGGCGTTTCATACGTGTATTACTTGAGTTTGTATTTTCAGACAAAAATCACAGGGGCGGTCTTCAGTTTCGGAATAAATCCTATCAGTATTTATACAGACTTTCCTTATATTGAAATGCATAACACGCCCAATGAAATACATCACAATAACATTTAATGAAACTCTACCAGGCAATACTGGGCGTAAATTTTACAGAACATCGTGTTATATGTATAGCCTGTAATTTCATACAGGTAGGCCTTACTTACAAAAAATCCCTTGATGGTTGTACTATGCCTTTCCATGTTACTGTCTACAAGACACTCTACAGTATAATTCATAGTGGTAGGCTAGCCGGGCCTCTAGTCATTTTTTGGATTTGGCACACAGCAATTTAACCGTACCATTTAACCAATCAAGTGTATCATTTAAAGATGTTTTTCTATCAAATTTAATGTCACAAACTGCATAATTTTTTAATTGGATACTAAATGGGCCTTTTTCGATAATTTTCGTTTGCATCTTTAAACTGTTAAAAATTTGAGCAAGTATATTATTTTACATTAGTATTTTTAAGCAGTCACTACAAATACTGTACCAGCATGCATTACGCGCAGATCCATATATCTTATTTTTAGTTTTAGAAAACCTAATTTATCTCTCTCAAAACACAACACCATCTCTTTATGAACTCCTATTACAGATTTTAAAGAGCAGGTTTTTATACTGAAGATTCAAGAAGAAAAAATTGTTTTATGTTTACAGTCGTTACTAAGTAGATTGAATGCCTGTTGGCTATCAGTAGCTACTGTACAATTGGCTAAATAATTGTCATGTGATAGGCATACAGTATACAAACATTTTTGAGCTAGTCTATAGTTTTAAAATGGCAGATTCAACCTCTGATATGGGCTTTTCTGTGTCACTTAAGAACAAAAATATTGTTTATGAAATACTGTAGTCTTCAATAGTCTTCTTCTATAGCCAATAGTCTTTAATTTAATTCTATCAAATTTAGAATGACCTTAAAATGTCTGAGTTATCTCCAATTCATAATAAAGCTATACTATATCTACTGCCTTATCAATAAATCCCCCTTTTTATTACTGAAAATCAATGACATGTACAGTACAGAAAAAAATTACCATACTATCGTTTTTAATATCAACACAATTGTTCCAAGTTCAATGGCTTGTGTTCTTAAATTTAAAACATGTGTTGAGGCGCATTGGCCTAAGCTGCATTTCCGTGGAGTTTTTCTTATTATCATTTTGTTTTTGCAGGTTTATCAGTGGGTGAAAGCAGAGGGTATCACCCTTTTTTTTAGGTGAGTATTACTCAATGATAATATTGTTCGGGGGATAACTGCTGTCATGTAACTGTAGATAGTACCTGTAATGCTTACAGAAAAACGGCCTTGCAGAAAAACAACTGCTAGTTGAGCCAAGTTTTCGTGTTTAAATAAAGCA